>NC_051178.1:19023570-19633570 GCF_013339695.2 Rhipicephalus sanguineus | reverse complement strand
CGTAACGCAACCGCCAAGTCTCTAGCGTAATTACACATTCACGCCTTGCGGTTTGATGAGCTCCGTGAACTTAATCAGTGTTTTGCGATGACTACGCTTCCGTGTGACGGCGGCTCCTCATCTCGAGCCGAGGTGGTCTGGCACGGCGTGTCCCCGTACGGGTCCATCACGTTGGCGATCCTTTGAAGGCGTGCGCGAAACACAGGGTTCATACCGGCACGATTCGTAGGGGCACGGGCCGGCACGGCAGCAACAGCGGTTAGTCAACGAACAGTGCACCCAGATACCACACAGAGTTGACGGCGAGCTGGAGCGTCGGAGTCGCGGCAACCGGAAGTAGACGCTGTCTCGAACAGCGCGTCAGCGGTGACGTATGCCACGCGAGATGAGGAGGGGCACTCAGCTGACTCAGCGAGGAGGGCAAAGCGGTTTTGGAAGAGGGTAGCGTAGGAAAGAGGGAAAGAAGCGATCGTCGCCTTCCGATCATCAAACGCGTGTAACTCCGCTATTACGGCACCGTTTCGAAAAATTCTCACGGCTACGTGTTCGTTGTAAACTCGAGCACAACTTCCTCACCTCAACTAAATTTCGACCGCTGGGTGGTTTAGGGGCCCTTTAAGGGACGGAAATAGCGAGCGACCGCAACAACCGTTGTCTTTGCGTACGCTATTTTAAAATTCCATAATAGGGAGTTTAGAATAGCTTACGCGAAGATAGCGTTCGTTGCTGTCGCCAGCTAATTCCATCACTTAATGTTGGCCCGCAAGACGATAGCGTACGACGCATGCGTATTGACCACAAGCGCTAACGCAAAGCTTTGCGTACGCTATTCTGAAACTGCCTAATAATGCGAAGCACCTGTCGTTCGGCGCATGTGCTTCCCGGCAAAGAATACGGTTTCATAGGCTTCATTTGCTGTGAAGCGCTAGGCAACTGTAGCATGCAAAGCATGGAGTGACTTCACTAGACTTCTATATGTAAAAGAAGAAGTCGCCTAGGAACTAATTTCATCTGTGCCATGATAGCGCTCAAACAGCAGAATTGTTGGGATACGGGCTAGATCACAACGTCCATGCGTTCACAAAAACAACGCCAGAGGAACATAAGGCAGTGCTCGTTCAGTAATTTCCGCCGTCCCGTCGGTCTTCGCGCTGTTACGATGAACGCATCTCGAAGAGCTCTTTGGAGTGATTCTTTTGCTGCTGTTCGTTTTATGCAGCTCAGCTAAGGTTATGCCACATTGAATCAGGCGATAATGGTTTAGGAAATCTCTTGATACCACGGCGTCACCGGACAGCCACATTTCGAGGGTGTATTCGAGCCCAACTTTTATTTTTCTCTTTAGTGTCGCTTTGAATTTCAACTGACAAAATGTCTGATAGACCCGCGTAAGCGGCAAGCAACGGTCTGCAAAAAGGCGAGACATGCAGTTCTACAGAGCACTCCCGTGGTTCCATCGTAGCAGCCGGACCTAGAGCGGAACGAGAGCGCTGACCGGAAGTGGCCGTACTACGCAATGCTCGACGAGCTGGCCTTGCGCAAGGCGGCTTCGCGCACCGACGGAGCCGACGCGGCGCTGCCTCAGCTGGCCTTCAACTACACCGAGAATCGCCTGTACCTGTCCCTGGGCGCACTCGTTCCTCCGTCCTTCGACGAGAGATACTCCAAGGTATGGGAACACAAGCGGCCCCACTGTCAGAATGGGGGCAAATGATGTTGAGCTAACTTGGAAAGTTGAGCTTTCCGGTAACTCGTATACATGCGATGCCGGATGGGGTACAGATCAACCAGGTTTTGCTTGCGGCGAGAAGTGAATGTGATTGAAGTTTTGCTGTAAACTGGCTTCTAGAGCCAAATAGATGACCTACTGGCGTATAATATACACAATGCGTTTACCTTAACAGTCTAGCAGTCTAGTAATCGGTCTTTGTAACGCGCACTCGAGAAAAGACCATGCCCTTACTATTACGCGCAAGTGCAGGGAAATGGCAATGTTGAATGCACGTCATGTTCTTTGCGTGATGAATTTTTACTACACGACATCATGATCTTTTAATAGATCCAAAATCTATGCGAACACAAGTGATTATTCTAGAATGTTTTTCAATAAGATGCGTAGACTAGGATTGTCATCGCCTGTGAGGGGCAGCAGGTCAGTTGGAAGAAGCCAGCAAAAGAGCGCCCGGTCATTCCTTCTCGCACGCTTGCAACCAGTGCTCACTCTCTATCGGCTTTTAAGTATTCATAACCAGTCCCTCTGTTGGCCGCGCAGACAAGTAATAACTCCTGTGAATGTTACTTACGCTTGCTGAAAACGCCGGTGCAAGAGTGAACTAATGTGGTCTCTAAGCCGTGATACCAGAAACATTGTTTTCATAATGCCTAAGCATTCTTAGTCGACTCACCCAGGAAATTTGTCTATCTATCTATCTATCTATCTATCTATCTATCTATCTATCTATCTATCTATCTATCTATCTATCTATCTATCTATCTATCTATCTATCTATCTATCTATCTATCTATCTATCTATCTGTCTGTCTGTCTGTCTGTCTGTCTGTCTGTCTGTCTGTCTGTCTGTCTGTCTGTCTGTCTGTCTGTCTGTCTGTCTATCTATCTATCTATCTATCTATCTATCTATCTATCTATCTATCTATCTATCTATCTATCTATCTATCTATCTATCTATCTATCTATCTATCTATCTATCTATCTATCTATCTATCTATCTATCTATCTGTCTGTCTGTCTGTCTGTCTGTCTGTCTGTCTGTCTGTCTGTCTGTCTGTCTGTCTGTCTGTCTATCTATCTATCTATCTATCTATCTATCTATCTATCTATCTATCTATCTATCTATCTATCTATCTATCTATCTATCTATCTATCTATCTATCTATCTATCTATCTATCTATCTATCTATCTATCTATCTATCTATCTATCTATCTATCTATCTATCTGTCTGTCTGTCTGTCTGTCTGTCTGTCTGTCTGTCTGTCTGTCTGTCTGTTCTTAACGCCTAACAGGATGCACTTAAGAAATTATGGAAATACAGAAAAAAAAATTGGCCGCCATCCCGTCCTGCGATCGTGGTTTTCCAGAGAAGCTGTATCAAACACCACACATGCTGATGGGGGCGTATGTTTTATAATTACTTTAGAGTAATAGTAGTGATAATCGCTTTGTGGTCGCTGTAGTAGACAGTGATTGGTTCAGCGACCATTTTCAGCAAGATGAATTTGTTCCTTTCGTCGACCATTGTGTTCACGCTGTTCTTCTGGTGTCTTTAATTTCTGCAGTCTACCCATGGCACTCTTACAATGAAGTGAATGAGTTGCTAGACGGATCTGCCTCTTATATGGGAAAGCGGGCAACACACGCGCGGAGAAGGAAGGGCCGTTTGACGTCATTCGAAGCCCTCGTGTGAAGTGCAAAGCAGCTGCAACCTAATATTTACCGGAAACGCGTGGGAGGGTGTTCCCAATGTTCACAGGCGCCTTGTCATCTAGCATGCGGTTTTGATGCTTGTTTTGTGGGTTTTTTTATTGAAACGAATACTGAGCTCCAGGCACGTAGCCAGGATTTTTTTTCGGGGGGGGGGGCCCCAGGCCTAATTGTTCGAAAGACAGTCTTTCCATGGCAAAAACAAAAAAAAGTTGCCTGAAAATATAGAGGGCTGGAAAAATTTCGGGGGGGGGGCGGGCCCCCCGCCCCCCCCCCTTGCCTACGTGCCTGCTGAGCTCTATGTTGTGTGCCTGATTGCAAAGAAATATATGCCGTTTGCCTGCAATCCGCCTTTTTCACGGCGGCCCCGCGCATGCGCTCTCCCCTAGCGGAAAAGTCGCGAAACGTCTCATCGCGGAGGCTTTGCTTCTGGCAATACCGGTTGTCCGGGCCCCAACCAAACCTCTACCATAACGGCAGAGGGCAGCACTGGAAAATAAAAGGGGCGGATTGTTAACCTGGGTTCCTAAACCACTCAGAGGTCGAAATTTAGTTGTGGCATTGCAGTTGTGCACGAGTCTACAGCGAGCGCATTCGTCGGCTCGTCTGTCCACCTCTCCGAATGCCCTTCTTCAGCGTCCGAGGTGAAAACGCAAGGAACACGCGCATCTGCTAGCAGAGGAGCACGCGAGCGTCTGTCGGTGGTTTAGGGGCCTGGCGTTTTCTTTTTAGTTCACGGAGACGAAACCGTTGCGGGGTAAAGGTATACGGCTTCGCTCTAAAAACATTGGAGGTGGTAAGTTTCGAACTTACAACATCGCGCGCAGATGCCCAGGGTCACGGGGCTAAACACCCACACTTAAAGGTGAACATATGACAACCGCTTCCAATGGCGAGGACGGTGCCCGTGCGACAAGCATGTCTGCTCAAATGACGACGAGGAACAGTGCTGTAGAAAGCTGACGCGTGCTTGCAGTGCTATCATGCCTCCCGCGCGAGAGCCTCTCGCGGCTGAAGGGAGGCGGCCTATATGAAAGCTCGGCAGCGGAAGTATCGACTTTGGCGGAAACAGGTACAAGAAGAGGCACAGAGGGGTACACTATTTGCCACTTGCTCATCTCCAGGCATACGCGGGACTCGTTAATTTTAACAAGTGGCGAGAAATCGTTGAACAGGGTGCCGACGCCACCGTATCGACAAGTGGGCTTAACTTCGTCAAGGCATGCAACTGCCTTCCTTAGCAGAGCGTATGTGTGCGCTTTGCTCACTCCCTTCAAACCTCAAAGCTAGAGGAGGAGAAGAGAAAGCAAGTGAGATCAGATTTTTAACAAGCAAATCGAAGACAGCAACTACAAAACACGACGGCATCAAGGAAGACGTAGATGAGCAAGCGGCACAATGTTTACGCTCACTTAGACAACTTCAGCCGAATTTCTGCTGAATTATTTGTTCTCAATGTTTCTCCACGTCGAAAGTTGTTCTTAACTGTCGGCTTGACAGCGCTTGCTTGTTTTTATACGTCACCGTGGCCTCCACGCAGGACGTGCTGGCCGCGACGCTGGGCTTCTGGGCAGCACGGGCCATCATCAGTGCACTGCGAGATGTGGCCCCAGGTTGGGGCCTCGCGACGTGCCTGTCGGCGCAGGCCGGGGTGTCGGTGCGCGAGAAGGATGCCCTCTTCGCCGCGGCGCTCGCCTTCAAGGTGTCTCTGGTGAGCGTTTCCTGCACTTACGAAGCCATCATTGTATGGGCTCACGCCCGTCGTAGATGTCTGGATGAAAGCGAGCGTCGCAGGTATATGACACGAGCGACCATGAGAACGCGGCCCTGAGGGGTTCGTTTTCTTATGTTTTCGGCATCCGCCCTAGCAGTTGTGCTCTTTACAGGGAAATACCTTGCAAAAAAAGTCGCAGTTCTGGAGCAAAGGCGTGGCAATGAATGCGGTAGCAACACCTAGGGATGTCGTAGAAAGGCTAGCAGCTCACTCCTTTAGCAAACACGGCCTCTGCAGGGAGCGAAGTTCCCTTCCTGCTGTCTATGACTTCAACGCAAACTGTGCGATGAAAGCACACCACGTACAAAGCTATGAGCCATCTGTTGAACCCCCTCAAGAGTAAGCCCGCGAGCACGGGCCACCATGCTATGCCGGTCAGAGTACAGGGCCGGAGGCGCCGAGCCCAACTCCGGCGAAACGCTGCACGGGCGACGCCCTTTAAAGCGCCCCATTTAAGATCACTGGAACGGGAAAAATACCACGACCGTCCGGCCCACCACCATATTTGTTGCAAGCGCGGCTGAAGCTGCGGTGCGGTGTTGATTTTACTTCGAATAACGCATGTTTTTCGAGTTGCGTGCGCTTTTGCAGCCCCAAAGGAAGCATACCGCTGTACTCTAACTGGTTAGGCAGCAAATTGCTGCAGTTTTCACTTGGCTACGCACGCACACGCACACGCTAACGCGATGAAAGAAATGCGAATTGCGCGACACTTACGCGCTCCGCTGTCGGCATTTATTTTTAAGCGCTTGTAACCTATCTGCTACTAAAAACACACCAGAGTCGCGTATGATGCAATAAAATGTTATTCTAACTTCAGATTTTTTATTCTTCTAGTTACAGACTAGAAACGTCCTCCGGAGCTGAAAGCTGCCGTCAGCAGCTTGACTGGACCCAGGAGGCGTTGTACGTGACAGCGCGATAACAGTAAATTACGTTTCGGTACAAAACTAAAACGCTAATTTTACACTCGGATACATGCTTTACGACAGGATGTTTAACATTCAACAAGAGACATTGTTGTGCAAATATATATTTAATGGATTACAGTCGAAACCCGCGATAACGAAAACCCGAGGGAACGAAATTCTCACCGCAACGAAATTTTTTCGGAGCACCGGCGAACGCCCATAGCAGCCAATGCATTTCGTAACTCGCGACTACGAAAGATATTCATACCGCAGTCCCTCATTAACGAAATTTTTGAAACATGAGTGCGCAAATAATCTACTCTCGCAACATTACCTACATTCTAAAACTGCTGAAATGCGTTCATGCTACACTTAAATTGTGCAAAACTATCGCTACAGCGCACTTGAGAAGCAGCCGCCATCATTGTTTACAAAAAAAAAAAACATAAAGCTGGCGACAATGATGATGATGATGGCTTGCCGAAACACCTGCTCGTTATCGCGGATACGTAGCCAAATGGACATTCCTCATGGAGTTTCGTTAGTTGGCTTGGCTAGCTGTGCTTGGCTTTGTCGGCTTTGCGCGCACATGGTCGCGTGTGTGGAGCCATTTGTTGGGCGTTTGCTTGGTCGCTTGGTGCAACGTGAACTGTGTGTTGCGATTGCTTCGTCCAATTTCGCTGCCTGCGAAGATGCCCCCTCGAACGAAAAAGCGGAAGTTCATCACGTTGGAAGATAAGGCTGCAATCATCAGTGTGGAGGAAAAGGGCAGGAAAAAAAATGGACATAGCCGAAGAATTCGGCGTTGCATGCAGCTCGCTGTCCACGATTCTGCGCTGATCCGCGCTGATCTAGCGGAGCCGGAAGAAGGTTCGTCTGTAGGCGCACTTGATGACAGTACTGGTGACGGCGCAGTGCCGCCGTCACTGACCAGTGCATGGGGCAAACTTTGTGCCGTAGCAAAATCGATTCCTGATCGAGATGCATGAAATTGCTGCATGGTAAGGCCCGCTAAAGCAAACTTACTAACTTTTTGAAATAGAATGTGTTTTTTGTAAATTCAATGTCTTTTCTGCCGCTATCTCGCGCCAACAAAATTCCCACGAGAGCGAAATTTTGTGCTTTCTCCGCCGATTTCGTTATTGCGGGTTTCAACTGTACAACTTATACCGGTGCGAAAGCGTGGTACATACCAAGGTTCAGGGTTTCTGAGGTGCATAAGTATCTCATGGTGTTGCAAGCTCGCTACGGATGTAAGAAAATCGCTATATTCTTTTTTTTTTTTTTTGCAAAATAAAATACTTCTAAAACATGGTATTCGTAGTATCGATCTACCCATATGATTTGGTATTTTTGTGACAATGTTTCTGTTGTTGATCGGTGTTCGATATTGGCAATGTGCCGGAGAAGCGCCTTCTGCAATGTAATTATTTTATTTATGTTCACGTAGGTGAGAGCCCGATGAAAACAAATGCGAAAAGCGGAGACTGCAGTCGCCGCGCTGTTCGCATTTCTTTTCGTCGCCTCGGAACATGCATCATACGAATCGTCATAGAATACGTGACATGCAGGCTATGGAAAGAAATCACACCATCTCCCGCTAAAAGGGATCATGAGGCGATGCGAAGCAGTGTTTCGGCATGTAGAGCCCGCGTTTCAGAGGTGGAGTGGTGAGGGGGAAAGGGGAGAGGGGAAGTGGAGAGGGGGAGGGGGGAGGTGATGGGGAAAGGGGGAGGGGGAGAGGTGATGTGGAGGGGGGAAATGAGAGGGGGAGAGGGGGAAAGTGGGAGAGAAGGGGAGATGGTGAGGGGTAAGGGCAGGGGGAAGGAGAGGGAGGGGAGGAGGAAAGGGTAGGGGAGAGGGTAGTGGAGAGGGTTTGCGCATGCGCAGTAAGGGTGGTCACGCCGCACACCACCACCACCACCACCACCACCGGATTGAACTCCGCTATAAGATGCTTCACATCTAATATAGAACTCCATGTAGCCACACATCCGATCGACATTAACCCATCCGAGGTTTATTAAGCCAATTTTACTACAGCTGCGCGTCTGCCAATGTTTTTCGAGCCCCATTTCGGTTTTACCGGGACTCTCTATAGCAGTTCCTTATTCTTTTTACACGAAAGTGTTTTATGCCGCGGTCCGCAAAGACTTTAGTGACGTATTTCCGCCACAGATATGACGTTGATAAAATGACACTAACGGATGATGAGAAAAAAAAAGTTCCCCGCCGGGAATTGAGGCTACGAATTCTTAGCCACGACAACCAGCGCTCGGCGCTCGACCGACAAAGCTACCGAGGCACATGCACGTCACTCCACAAACACCCCTTACATCTTTAAAGGGACCCTGAAACGGTTTTGGACGATTTTGTACGAACACATTGGGCCGGTACAGCAAGTCCTAAGGATTATTTACAGACCGATTTAAGCTATGTAATTTATTACAAGGCGTTAAAGCTGCGAATCGCCACCGATCACAGCGGCTCAGCTGTGATCCCGCCCACTTCCAGTGCACGTCGTATTGGAAGGGCGACATCACGCAGGCGGCTGATCTGATTGGATATGTCCAGTCCACGTCACTGAACCTCCTGTGGGCAGCGAGAGCGTCGTCTGCGTGTGTTACAACGTGCTCCGTGTTGGCGTGAGCCGAGCGACAGTGTTTATCTCGAGGTTTTCTTGGACAAAATGAGTTGCCCTATCCGTGTTGCGTACCACATATCTAACAATTGGTGACTTGTAGCTGCGACATCGTGCAATGTTTGTGAGGCATCTGGCTAGCGGAATCCCCTCAGCTTGACGCTGCAATGAGCGTCGCGCTCTCGAATTGCACCGTCGAATAGATAGATAGATAGACAGATAGATAGATAGATAGATAGATAGATAGATAGATAGATAGATAGATAGATAGATAGATAGATAGATAGATAGATAGATAGATAGATAGATAGATAGATAGATAGACGATCCACGCGTCTGTGGCTGTAACTTCACCTCTGAAGACACAATCACATTGCCCGAGTTTACGCTTATCGGTGATCGTTCTCGAATTCTTTTTGTTTGTCTGCATAATTTTGCAGGTTCTCGCCGTACAGGAGAATAAAATAAGATCGGCTGGTAGTGTGACGGCACCTATCGGAGCAGACGTACAGGGGTGGTCAAAAGTTCCCAGGCCGCAAGGCCCGGGCGAGGAGCGGCAGCTCGCTGCTATCGCGGCGCTGTTATCGCAATCACGCCTTGGCGCACGCTGGTGTCGAGCGTGTGCGTGGACGGGGGGTTGCATCCCTCTCTCTTGCTCTCCTTGATAAGAAAGCGAGGTATAAACTTGGTTCGTCATGTTTCCTCACTGTTCGCTCTCCGAATACTGTGCAGCGTGGAGCGGGGCGACAGTGTTCCGGAAACTGACGCATCATGCTTGCGGCCACATTTCCTATAGACACCGTCTTACAAACCCATTACCATGGTTTTCGGCTTCCTAGAGTACAATACCGTGCGCTTAACTTCCTATTGGCACTGCGGGAGCTCTCTCAGACGTCTGCGCAGCCAAATTCGCTGCATACGAACATAGTCTGAGCCCGAAGTGTATACAGAAGAGCTTGTGTTTGGGCTAGTTGGAACATCTTAGCGGAGTAAGCAGCGCTGCACAGAAGTATACAATTCGATGATCGAACAGTGAACGAACAGGACACACCATGTTTATTCCTTGATTTCTTATGAACGTGAGCAAGAAAGGGAGAGGGCTGCACACCCCCCTCCACGCACACGCTCGACGCCAGCGTGCGCCAAGGCGTGATTGCGATAACAGCGCCCCGATGGCAGCGAGCTGCTGCTCCTTGGCCGGGCGTTGCGGCCTGGGAATTTTTGACCACCCCTGTACATAACCACTCCGCGAGCTTCGTCTTTGTTCCCAGACGGCGTGCTGCCGGGCACACTGGGCCTCCAAGATTGCGCACAACCTGTCGGCGCGCAATATCGGAGGCCATGACTGGGCAAAGCTCAAGCCGTTGACTGCGCTCATGAGAGCGCTGCGATCGCCGGCGACGCCAGCGTGTCTATGAGTTGAGGGTGCAAGGCAGGATGAGGAGGAGGGTATAGATATAATTGTCCGTAGTGGCCTTGGTACACGGTGCGTCGCTTAATTTCTGGTGCGAATGATTTAGGGATGATCTTGCCTAAACGCTGACAAAACTTCAAAAAACCGTTTCAGGGTCCCTTTAACACATTCTCTCTCGCAAGGTGCCCTCTGTTGGCGGGGCTAGGCGGATTGAGGTGGTGCCGCCGTCTGTGAGCGGGGAAGGGAAGTAATGCGGCATGACACTTACTAGCGCCGATAGATAACGATAGAGAAAGCATGGCCTCTGAGATTGCGCCAGCGCGCAATCTCGGAGGCCGTGTTCATATTGCTAGCTGTCAGAATAGAAATACGGTGATGACAGGACATGCGCCCCTCTGTCATTCGCAGGTCTCCGCAGTCCGTTCCGTACAAGCCCCGTTCTTTTGTGTTCTATGAAGGAACGGAGCTCCAAAACACATTGGTGACACGACATACTTTCGATTCGCCTGTGCCACTCTAAAACGGTGCGTGACGGTGCACGGGATACTCCGAGCTATAGCAGTTCAGCGGTGCAGCGACACAACGCCGCCCTAAAGCTAAAAACGAGTGGTGCGGTGCCGACGCTGTGCAGGCCAACGTTTATAGGTGCAGACCACGTTGTTTTGTCTTAATGTATACTGCGTCCACATACACGTGTGAGAGGATGCAGATCTCGCATATGTCAGTTGCTGAGGTGTAAGCACACCCTACGTAACCACAGCAGAGGCTCAGAAATGGGTTTCAAGTGGTGGCTGCGTCGTGTGCTGCGCTTCTGGTTTGCACCCGCACATCTGCGCTAAGCCGGCACCGTCATCAAGGAGGGTGCGGTGCAATGATAAACTGTGCAGCCCTGCACCTTATTCCTACACCTTTTAAACGAGCGGCGTGGTTCAGAGGGCGCGAGTGCCGCACTTCAGAAGGACAGTCCGTTGCGCTACCTAGTCAAATAGTGTAAGAAACAAATTTAACACGCAAAGATGAAACACGGATAAGCAGAAGAAACGGTCGGCAGACGAAGATGAGCGCTACTACCAACTGCTTGTCAGCTAACACAACATCTGATGTACCAAGTGATTCACTTGAATCTGACTGGCCTCTTGCTCATGTAAAGGCGACTCCATTTCACCTGGCCTTTCGCAGGACTCGGCGCTACAACTGACTAACAACCGGTTGGCGACTGAGCGACAGCGCAACCGCATACGGCTCGTGTTCCAAGCAGCGTGCGGTAGCATATGCAGCGCGTCGTCTTCGCGGGATCCCGAGCGACGTCCACTGGTCCGGAGTGAAGACAGCGACGGCTGGCGCCTTGATGCCCACCGGACCGTGTGCCACGCGGCGGTTCTGAACGCGCCAGTCTTTTTCCGGCTCTTCGACTGCGAGCCCACGTCCCACATGGCGCAAGCGGGCGTCTGTCCACTCGCATGAGCCATCGTAGACTCGCTCTAAACCAGGAAGTTTGGGAGCGTAGCACCTTGAAAGGCGTGACTATTTTTTGTACCGACATTACAACAGGAGTGGCCTCCTGATGGCGCCTAATAAGAGGTGTGACTATCTTTTGCGTCAAATACTAACTTATAACGAGCTCACAATAAAACTAATACTACATGTGTTTGCGTAGCATTAGTCTCTCGTACCTACAGCTGTTTTCTTTTTGGTTCATTTATTTTACTCTCAATGGCACAAAGCATTAGAAGGGAGTGGGGTAGATAAAATAACAAATTTTAAACAAAAGCAAACAAAATGACATCAAAATAATAAAATTGCAATACATATGAAGATACGATGTTAGGTTGATACAGCTTAATCAATATGTAGGTACGATAACAAATAAAGAACAAATAAAGTAGAAAATATATGCATACAATATGCACTTCACGCGTCATCAAGTAAGTAGTTGTGTACGGTGGAAGAAAACAAGTCATGATTTGAAATGGAAACGATGTCGGAGGGAAGGTGGTTCCAGCCGTTGGACGTGCGTGGGACAAATGAATGATGGAAAGTGTCAGTGAGGCAGCTAATGACGTGTAATTTATGATGATGATCTAAACGAGCTGAGCGATAAGATGGGGTTGTGATGAACTGAGCTTTCATAATTTGGTGATTGAAAATCTTATGAAAAAGTATGAGACGAGGTGCTTTGCGACGTGATTCAAGTGACTGCAAGGAAAGGGTGCGTTTCATTGACGTGACACTGCTGGTGCGGTGGTTGTTAGATAATATGAAGCGTGCTGCGTTATTCTGTACCATTTCCAGCGAGTGAGTTAAGTTCAGTTAAAAAGGGTCCGAAATGGAGCATGTATAGAGGAGTTTTGGACGGACTAATGTTTACACATTGTTAGTTTCATGGCTTGAGGGGCGCGACTAAAGTTGCGTCGTAGGTATCCTAGTGTGCGGTTGCTATTGTTAATAACGTAGTTATTGTGATGTTTCCAGCTCGAGTCAGATATGTGAATCCACAAGTATTTATACGAAGTAACACAATCTAGAGTAGCGTTATTTGAGGTGTAGTTAGCAGGAGGTCCGGTAGTACGTGAAATGCGTAAAAGTTTACATTTGTTATTGTTGAGGCCCAGGTCCCAAGTTGTCTATGCATTATCAGCATGCATTAGCGGCAATTTAGCTTACACGTTACAAAAAACGCCAGGCCTGCGCTGAAACCGCAGCACAGTCACAGCGAAAGCTGGAAGAGCGGCGTTTCTAGAGCCCGTTGTAAGCTTTCTTGGGGCTACTAATACAAGTACACTAGCAAGGTACCCACTACGCCATAAATCACAATTTTTGTGAAGTTGGGAAGCACCTACTAAGCCAATATTTGTCATTCTGCGGAGAATATTGCCAGGCACCAGCTACACGTCTGTAAGGCATTATGTGCATTTTGTTGACGCGCGACTGATGACGATCAAGAATTATGGTTCAGCACTTTGTAATGGGTTGGAAGCTTTAAACGGTCCACCAGTTATGTAATTCGCATTGGGTGACGCCCGGTCGCTATTCCCCTCTCCCGTCATGCCGTACAACATACGTTGAGGTGGGAGAGAGAGGGGTGGGGGGGGGGGAAGAACTTTATTGAGACCCCGAGGAAATGGCATCCGCGATGCGCAGCGCCTATACTAGAGTGACCTAGAATAGGGGGAGTGTCCAAAGCGCCGCGCGAATACATGGGAGGAGCGAGGGCCTTTTGCGGTGAACTGCCGCGCCGCGGCGCTGCCGTGCCGGACCCGTGGGCTTTCTCCGCGGCGGAAGCCGCGTCAAAGCGGCGAGCGTCTGCTACGCGCGTGATATTTTGGCCGCTATTAGCTAAAGTTGCGGAAATTTGGGCAATATTTAATACTGCGTCACTGCAATATAATACTGCAGCGACTCATCACACAGAGCACGCGTTTGTTAGTTTGTGTGTTGTGAAACGGGGATTTTGTATATATCCTTTCAGCTTTTTCAGGTTTGTCACCGCATTGGTCCACACTTCCGTGGCTGTTTGAGGAACGCATCCTGCGCGCACTTCATCGTGAGAAAAGGCGCTTAACTTATTTTCGTGTGGAATGACGAACGTAAACTTGCTGCAGGAGAAAATAAACTGAAGATAACCAGGAAAACGTAGCACATATGCACGTATGCTCATGCATGCTAACGCGTTTGCACCCTTCATATCCTATCTTTTCTTTCGTGCATTCGATTTGTTTTACAAGGCTGCCTCCGGCGCTCTGCTGTTTCAAGCCATTTCATGCGAAGCCGAATGTGTCAGTCGGCGTGGCCGCGCTACCAAAAGTAAAAATTACTCGCGTAACTCGCGTCTCGTTCTCTTGGTATACACGAAAATTGGCACGGAGGGGCACGAATGTACGTATGCCCAACACGGCCAATAGGTCATGGCATCACATGCTTGCCATTTGCGTAACGACTAACAATAATAATATGGTGTGTGGCGCGCAAACCCGCTTTCTCTAGCCAGAAATATTTCTGACGATGTGTGGTCTGACGATTTGTTTCCGTCAGGTTATAAAAAACGTGGTGGTCACCAACATCGACGTCAACATGTTAGACTTAGACATTTGAAGAACTGACCGCATAGGTAAAATGTATATGCGAAAGAATTACATGAAAAAAAAAACATGGTCTCTTATGCATTCGCCTGAGATGACTCGAAAACGAAAGCCATCTTTTTCGTCAGTCGATGCATTGATCCTCCCTCGCCCCTCTCCGAAACCAATTTCTGCACATAACGTGGTTTCGGACTGCCGACAGGATCGAAGGCATTGCAAGCTTTGTGCACCTCACCTGTGTTTACATTGCCTTCGTGATCGACCCCCGATCACGGAAGCAATGCAAAGCGACATTGTCGTGTGATGGCGTCATCATATGACGTCACGTTGAATGACGTCATAGTGACGTCACAAGTTCTGTCGACGTTATCGCGTGATGATTTTGTGCATCACTCGTGTTGACTACGCGGGACGCCGACGGTCAATTTTCGTGTTTGATGAGGCATCTGAGGCCTTAAAAAAAGACAAACCAAAGAAAATGAAACGATAACAGTGCAATATCGTGTATGCCTCACTTCACGTTATGAGCGATCGCCTGAAAACAAACGTGATTCTCAGTTCAGAGCATCTGATTGCACGCGTCTGCTGGACAAAAGAGGCTTGCTTTACCCGTCTGGTCACCTCTTTATATTTATTCAAGAGATGAGCAGACTCGCTATTTAAGTACTTTGGAGCTTCAGCACGAAATTGTGGTGGACGCTATATTGAGGTCATCAGGAAAAAGCGGGAAATTGCGGTCGGGTGCCCTTTTGGCGCGCACTCAACTGCCGTGGAAACAGTTGTATTTTATGTAACTACTCGCCCACATCTTTTTGTAGTCTCTGAACCGGGCGAAGGCTAACCTCCGAGAACCGTGAAAACATCTGAGGTTCAGAATGAGTTGTTTGAAACTGTTTTCATTTCGTATGGTGAAGGCTTGAAGCAATGCACGCATCTTGCGCGAAGGTTTCATACTGACGTTCAGCGATCCATTGTAACATGCGGCTAGGTACAAAAGGTATCTCTGCATTTGAACAATTTTCTGAAGTGATTGAGATATTACACTTCTATTTGTCAATTTCTTACCGTATTTCCGTTTCGGCAGCTTGTACAGCAAGAATGGGGGCATTTGTAACTTCGTTCCATGATATCTGGATATTTGTAAAGGATATTCTATATTACGCCTTTTATGCAAGAACTTGGTGGAATAAGGTCAGTTTACCTGGCATTGCTTTTCTTTCAAATGTTTGCGTACGGTGAGCCTTGCTGTACGCTACCTCAGAAGCAAAGATAAGCCAACAGCATTGCGGTCGTATGGCCGTCACTACTCCTTTTTTTTCTTTTTTTTTGTTTCCCTTGCGTCTTCCCGGTGTGCTCTGTCCATTAAAAAGTGCTAGTCAGGGGCGTAGCCAAGGGGGGGTTGGGGGGTTCAACCCCCACCCCCCGACATTTTTAAGTTTTGCTTGCGTATATATACACGCACACATACAGACGCACGCACGAACATACATAAAGTATGGTTGAACCCCCCCCCCCCCGAAAAAAAATTTCTGGCTACACCACTGGTGCTAGTGGAGGCTAATTAATTGTCGAATAAAGCGGTGTGCATATGGCTAGCAAACCAGCGGCGACCATGAGTAAAAAGCTCGTAGTGTGAAGCGGTCACTGCACGCAAGTATTTCAGCTGACTGCGCGTGCAATTTACTTTTTTTATTACTCTTAATTCGTGCATCTGTGATGCTATTGCCCGATTATTCATGCGAATAGGGGTTTTTTTTTTCGTTCTTTGCTTGTGCGTGTCCGTTTTGCGCGTTTTTACACACGCACCAACCTTCTCGAACTCTGTGACCGGAACTAGGCCACGCTGATGCCGCTTGACACGTGATTTTTTGCATTCTGTTGTTGCCCAAGCACTAACACGACGCTTAAAGATGGTTAAGCTCCATTCCGCACCGCATCATAAAAGTTAAGTAGACTTCAAGTGCCCTAAGTGGAAACGCGGCGCAAGAAACTACAGCGCGTAGCAGACGCCCCTCGCTTTCCGCGCGCTTCCCGAGCGCGGAAAGCCCACGGGTCCGGCGCAGCAGCGGCGCGGCGCGGGAGTTCACGGCAAAAGGCCCACGCGGGAGCCGGCGCTTTGGACACTCCCCCTATTCTAGGTCACTCTACCTATACACCAGAGCACGCCTGTCTCGCACCCAGGCTGCTGGCGAGCCGAGCGGATACTCTCGCACCCAGACGCCGGGCTGACCGGGGCTGCCAAGGCGCGCGCGGGCTGCACCAAGTAAACAGGGCAAGCTGCAGTTCTGAGGCTTTAAAGTGCGAAAAAGTACCCGTTCACGCCGCTTCAGCGTATAAGAGCTCGTCTGGGCACTACTGCGTCGTCTTTGGATGCCAAAACAAGCTGCGCAACAAGAGGATATTAGCGTTGTCTGCGATGATTACGACGCGCCACAGAAATAGTGCCGGTGCGGTGTTTTCAGCTTCGCCGCGAGTGGATAACTGTGATTCAAGCAAAAAAACTAGGAGCCGAGTGAAAATGCGCGAGTAAGTACACTAACAGCGTGTATTCTGCAGTGTGATGCCCACTTATTTCATTTTGCGAACCTAATTTGCGTGACACGCAGCTGGGTTGAAGGCAGGCGTGAGCTTTGTGTGGGGGTGCACTTCATACCTTTGAGCGTTTCCGTTGACGAAAATCTAGCGCAAGGTAGTGCTTTCAAGCACAAGCAATCAGCATGCTTTGCCACTTTCAACGTAGTATTAAGCTTTAGTGCTTTTGATGGCATCCACGCCTTCAAGATTTCGTCTTCAAAAGGTAATAAATGGCACGGTGCTCCTCAACAGCTGGCCAGAATTTCGTGCTTTCATTTCAGTGTTTGATGTCCCCAAATTTATTTGGACACGAGGCATCCAGCTGCACATAATACATATATTGGCACGTAAGTAAACAGTACTCGCGCCAGTGTCATTTACGTCGCAGGCGTAACTAACCGGCTTAACTAAGAGTAGCACAGTTTCGCTAGTAAAGCACCATCGTTACAAGAATAAAATAGCGCAGGTAGCTTCCAAAAGAGATCGCTGAACGATACTTCAAGTTATACTCTCTGATAGCACGCTTTTGTGAGCAAGACGCATTATTGTAAGAGCGCCCGTGAAACAAAAATTACGTTCCGCGAAACTACCCGTAAAGCGTACTCCAATTATTACGCGATGCAGGCTGAAATGATGAGCTTTCACAAAACTTTGTGCACAACTTGTAATATGGGGCAACAAAACATCGTTTCACTCTTTCGCGAGCTGCACTACAATTACGATTCATGCGTACTACAGCGAGAACGTTTTTTTTTTTTTTGCAAATGTAACAGCGTACGTATCTGACGAGGTTGCTTCCGCATCCCTCTCAGCACGTACTGTATACATTGTGGACTTGCATGAGGAAGATGTTCTTGATGTTCTAATAAAATCAGCGAAAATGTCCAGGCTAGAAAAGACGCGAAACACGCTCTCCGACGGGCTGAGTTTCGGAAGTTTCACGTTTGCTCTCTGTAGCGTCTGCTGGCGTGGCAGCCCGCGCGTGTTGTTTCGTCGCGTGTGCGATAGATGGCGCGACGCGCGATGCAAATATGGCGATGCGCATGGAATTCGTTGTGTTCTGGTCTATAGGGGCGCCACTGAAAGCCGCGTAGCGGCGGCCGTTGGGACCGCTGGTGGGTCGCGTAGCAGACGCTTCATTTGCGCGCGTGCGATTTGCCGCCTGTGCGCGTCCCAGAAAATTACTTTTGCGGCGATAGTGTGCGCAAAGGAGCCGCACTTTATAATAGTGGACATGTGTCCGATGCCAAAGCTGTGTGGGACGACAATGTACGTCACCATACGCGCCAAGTATTTGCCACAGACAAGCGTCAACAAGCTTCCCTACGAAGTGGAGCTCATCGTAAGTACACCGCCTTCGTTATAACGTCGCGATCAATAATTCCTGCATGCGTTGACGCGTGAACCAACGTTTTTTCTCGACACAGTAGCTTCGTTTACGTGCCATGTGTTTATATAGTAGATTTTGAGGGAGCGCTGTCGCACCGGCGTATAGATTTCACAGGTGCGGCCACGCGAAGGGTCAGCGTTGGTAAAACTTTGAAACCGGCACGATAATCTTGTGAAAAAATAAACGATACACTTATCATCGGTGCAGAAGCGCACAGCGAACATTCTGCACCGATGATCGCATTCCAGTGCCATCAATAGGTAGAATGCAGCCGATTTCGTCCAGCACACGTGTGATTCCACGGCGCTTTTTTAAAGGAGCCGTCACCTTCCCCACATTCTCTGGCATTGCGCTTCGCGCCATTCGTTTTTCAAGAGAGCCTAGGCATCGCGTCTTCACACTAATAACAACCTCATGTGCATTGTAGCGTCTACAATGCAGGCGAGGCGACCAAGTGTAAACGTAGTAGCGTTCGCTGAATACGTAGCAACATAAATGGAGAAATAAAAACACGATAATCGTTCTAACACTGCCGTAAACAAAGCGCGATTGCTTACTTTCTACGTCGTACAGCCGCAATCCACCGCCGCCGTCGCCCTCGCTCATGAAATAGCACCTGAAACCTGTAGAAGTGCGTTCCTGCGATTTTTTGTGCGTGTTTGAGCAGCCGACAATGCGGCAGTTATTTTTCGACACCGCTGAGGCCCGACATAGTCGTTAAATCACGACGAAAAGACATCCATCCGGGCACTCGCGTAGACACTCGCGGGAACACTGCTTGCCGGGACCCGTTAGCGCTTCCGAGCCGTGGCGGCAGATGGCGTCGTCGGCGCTTTGCGCATCGCCTATAGGCTTCCTTGGCAACCAATACAAGTGCAATTGCGAGGAACCCACTACGCTATAAATCATTGTAATTTTTTAGAAGTAAGGAAGCAGGCACTATGTCATTTTTCGTCATTCTAAGGAGAGCCGTGGTACCTGCTAAACGGATATATGTGAGGCATTATGCGCACTTTGTTGATGCTGTGCCTGATGGCGATGAAGGATTATGGCGGAGCCCTTTGTAATGGAATTGGAAGCATTCAGCAACCTACTCGTTGCGCATTTCACATTGTCTGACGCCTGGTTACAGAATTCGCGTTATGCGACGCTTGGTGCTTATTTTACTCTTCTACCACGCTATATTGCATGTGTTAATGTGGTGCCTTCCCGACATGAAGCCTGCATAGGGTCTTTTTGCAAAGCAGTGTCAAGCACCGGCATGGCTCAGAGGTTGAATACTGGGCCCCCACGCAGAGGGCCCATGTTCGAACCTCGTTCCATCCTGGATTTTTTTTTCTTATTTCGTTTTCCTTTCTTATTTCGAGCGATAGTGGTTACGGACACCGGCGGCGGCGGCGGCGGACAACTACGGCGCCAAAAACGGCCGGTGAAATGATCTCATAACAGCTTTCGCTGTAAAACGGGGGGAAACGCAGTATATCCAACTCGCATTATTGGATAATGCATACAGCGAAGTTCATCATGCTGCAATTCGCTAGCTTCCCGATTAACAGAAACGGTAGAGCAGCCGCACCGGGTAGGTATTGGTCCCGGTTCGAACACCGATCAAGGATAATTATTTAGTGGCAAGAGCACCATTTCTCCTTGGCCACGTGTGAGGCGGCCATCCGCAGCCCGCTCCTGGTCGACCAGCTTTGGGCTTTCCAGCAGGCCCACGACGCGGCCTGTCGGACATCCCAAAGCTGCACTGGGCAACTCGAACATCGGGAGTCACCTAGTGCGCGCTGGGGCGCGTCCCGCAGGACCGAATTAAAGTTATTTCAATCAATCAATCAATCAATCAATCAATCAATCAATCAATCAATCAATCAATCAATCAAGAGCACCGAGTGACACTCTTCTTTGTCTTCCAAGCACTTCCGGTCGAGCACCTAATTTCGGTTTTCCGAACACTCATAAAGAGTCTTATAAAATAGAAATAGATGGTTCTGGTTCAAGGGGCCCTGTAACACTTTTTCAGCATGGTTAGAAAACGCTGCCGGTCGGTACTAGAGGCTCCCGACAACACGCGAGCCAAACATTATAGAGCAGCACGCGGCCTGACATTTACAATAAATTCTCAAAGTCAGCTAAAAAGCGCTTCCTCTTCGCTCGAGAAAAATGACGCTTCCGGCGTCATTGGTACAAGTTCCACGCCATTGGTTGATTTGAACATAAGCGTGCGCAGGGTTGCCCTTCAGGGGGGGCGAAGGTTCGTCGCAGCGCCCCCCCTCCCTATTATGTCAATGTATGCGGCTGCCTTTGCGCCCCCCCCTATCGCCCCCCCTACAATGTATAGGGCTGACTTTGCGCCCCCCCTTCTCGCCCCCTTTGCCCCCCCCCCCTGCGCACGCCTATGGATTTGAACATGGCGCGCTCGGTAGTTACTGTGGCCGCCGCGGTAGGCCGTCACTTGCCCGCGCGCGCACGCTATAGCACTGAAAGTACGCCGCGCGTTCGAAGAAAAGGAAAAAGTGCTCAAGGTCACGAGGCGCGTGTGACGTACTTACCTTCTTCCCCCGGGCTAACCCTCCCTGTTTAGCTTCCAGCGCTTTCGTCAGGACGAGAGAAGAGAGAAAACAATTACAGCGTGCAACAAATCTTTGTAACTCCGCTCGTACTGGACGGATTCTAAAAATTTTTGTTGTGGTCGATTTGTGAGGAAATAAGCTGTTTCAATGAAGCCATTCCATGGCTACTTGGAAATATGTTGCAGGGCCCCTTTAAGAGCCATATTGGATGCATCTAATATAGGAATATTACTTTATTTAAGAAGAGGGCCAAATAATTGTCATGATAATGAAAATTGACTGAATTCATTGAAAGATTGTGAGCGGCTTAAATCGTTGCGGCAGCAGGCTGAGGAAATCTCAACCACGCGCTTTGTCTACGTGGCCTCTGAGATCCGATATGGCAGCACGCAAAACGCGAAGTTAATGACGCCCTCTGGCGAAAAGAGTTTTCCACACTAGCCGCCTTCACTATGGGTGGCGATGGGTAACACACCCAGACATTGCACGCACTACAATACCCAACAAAGTGGACGGGGAAGCGCATTCCATCGTATCTCAATTGATAGAGCGTATCGGACGCGTAATTCGAAGGTTATCGGTTTGGATCCCACCAATGGAAAGAGTGATTTGCCGTCCACTTTAATTCCTTTCATTTTATATCATAAGACAGATAGAGTCTCCTGCACTTTCCTTGGCTCACTTGTCTCTTGGGTTCATTTACATAGCTTAAGAAATAGGCCAAGGCACACAAACGCGGACGGGCAAGTGCCAGTATGCAAGGCACTCAAGTCAAGGGTAGGGTAGCCTACGTATTGTCTTGAGCTGAGAAACTTCTTTTTTTTTAGAAATCCGCATGAATTTCAGGGGCGAAGCCAGAAATTTTTTTCGGGGGGGGGGTTCAACCATACTTTATGTATGTTCGTGCGTGCGTTTGTATGTGTGCGTGCTACGCAAGAAAAACCGAAAAATTTCGGAGGAGTTTGAACTGCGTAAAAGTTTACATTTGTTATTGTTGAGGCCCAGGTCCCAAGTTGTCTATGCATTAGCAGCATGCATTAGCGGCAATTTAGCTTACACGTTACAAAAAACGCCAGGCCTGCGCTGAAACCGCAGCACAGTCACAGCGAAAGCTGGAAGAGCGGCGTTTCTAGAGCCCGTTGTAAGCTCTTTTGGGGCTACTAATACAAGTACACTAGCAAGGTACCCACTACGCCATAAATCACAATTTTTGTGAAGTTGGGAAGCACCTACTAAGCCAATATTTGTCATTCTGCGGAGAATATTGCCAGGCATCAGCTACACGTCTGTAAGGCATTATGTGCGCTTTGTTGACGCGACGACTGATGACGATGAAGAATTATGGCTCAGCCCTTTTTAATGGGTTGGAAACTTTAAACGGCCCACCAGTTATGTTATTTGCATTGGGTGACGCCCGGTCGCTATTTCCCACTCCCGTCATGCTGTATAACATACGTTGACATGGGAGAGAGACGGGGGGGGGGGGGCGAAGAACTTTACTGAGACCCCGAGGAAAGGGATCATGCGCTCATGGGCTTCCTTGGCAACCAATACAAGTACACTTGCGAGGAACCTACTACGCTATAAATCATTGTAATTTTACTGAGACCCCGAGGAAATGGATCATGCGTTTATGGGTTTCCTTGGCAACCAATACAAGTGCACTTGCGAGGAACCCACTACGCTATAAATCATTGTATTTTTACTGAGACCCCGAGGAAATGGATCATGCGCTTATGGGCTTCCTTGGCAACCAATACAAGTGCACTTGCGAGGAACCCACTACGCTATAAATCATTGTAATTTTTGAGAAGTAGGGCAGCAGGCACTGTGCCATTTTTCGTCATTCTACGGAGAACCGTGGTACCTGCTAAACGCATGTAAGGCATTATGCGCACTTTGTTGATGCTGTGCCTGATGACGACGAATAATTATGGCAGAACCCTTTGTAATGGGTTGGAAACATTCAACAACCTACTCGTTGCGGAATTCGCATTGTGTGACGCCTGGTTACAGAATTCGCGTTGTGTGACGCTTGGTTTTTATTTTACTCTTCTACCACGCTATATTGCATATGTTAATGTGGTTCCATCCCGACATGAAGCGTGTATAGAACCTTTTTGCAAAGCAGTGTCAAGCACCGGCATGGCTCGGAGGTTGAATACTGGGCTCCCACGCAGAGGGCCCAGGTTCGAACCTCGTTCCATCCTGGAATTTTAAATGCGAAGCATTTCTTAGCGAACCTCAGGCACTTTGGCCGTTTCTATCTACGTATCTATCTATCTATCTATCTATCTATCTATCTATCTAGCCGCCTACGTCTGGGCGCTCTCCTGGTCGTCTCCATAGCTTGTAATATACCGAAATTGGCATAGCAGGGTATCAGTGTATGACGAACACGATTCACTGGTCATGACATGAGTAACACAAAAGACCTGTCGCCTACGCCATGAAACCCTTTCTCTCAGTCACGTGTGGCACGTACCCGTAAACCAGAGTTAATGTTATGCGGGTATGTGCCACAGGTGCTACAGAGTCTCAGACAACGTAGTAACCGCGAACGCACGCATTGACACGCAAGAAAAGTGATAATAATAATAGCTGTTGGGATTTTATGTCCGAAAACCACGATATGATATGAGAGACACCGTAGCGAAGGGCTCCGGAAATTTTCACCACCGGGTATTCTTTAACGTGTACCCGGAATGCACAGGACACGGGCATCTAACATTTTGCCTCCATCGAAATGCCGGGATCGAACCTGCGACTTTCGGGTCAGCAGCCGAACGCCTTAACCGCTACACCACCGCGGAGTACGCAAGGAAAGTGAGGAAACTGAAGACAGAACGCCCAGGAGCTTAGCCCAGGGGGGGGTGGGGGGTTCAAACCACCCCCCCCCCGACATTTTTCAGTTTTGCTTGTGTATATATATACGCACACATACAAACGCACGCACGAACATACATAAAGTATAGTTGAACCCCCCCCCCCCCGAAAAAAATTTCTGGCTACGCCCCTGAGAACACCCCTGGAAGACGCTCTACTACCATCCTATCGTCCACGTGGTCCGCAACGCGGACCATGTGGATTACGCAAAAACCGGAGTCAATGTTTACTGCAATAAATCAGAGAACCAGGCCACTCATCATTAACGGTGACTTGAACACTGATTTATAAAGACCCAACAGCGCTTGGTCCTTATACTGCATGAAAGACGGATTGGATGTAGAGAAGGCATCAAAAGACGTCGCTGCCATGTTCACGACAGGAGGCATCATAGATCATTGCGTCGTAAGAGGCATCCAGGATTTCCATCAGCTGCACTATACGTCGCTCTTCACTACAGTTAGACTCCTCATAGATCATGAAAGGATCCGATTAACAAGTCCGGTCCAGCTGCTGGTGCTCACCGATCACGGTGATCATAACCTTCTTCAAGAACTGTCAAGAACCCCTTCTATACATACACACGGGTTCGTGAAACGTGCGTGCGTTCTCCGTCCATAACGGACAAATATAGGCATAACAAATGTAACTGTGACTGTCGCGCACGTGCAGTGCGCCTGCGCGTGCCATTCGGCTGTGTATATATCTAAGGAAACTTTCCTGAATGAAGCCTAGTTGCGAGTAACACCTGTCCTGTGCTCCTTTGTCCTGTTCGGATTCATGCTATCCAGTATTAAAGAATATATATAAGCACTACATGTCAGCTTCCCGCGTGTGATGTTGGTAACACCCATAATGCTGTTGCCATCGTTACGTAACAGTAAGTAAACAACCGGTTATATAACAGATATGCGACTCTTCAACATACGAGTGTGCGTATACCACTTCAATATTTCTGTAGCGTCACTCTGTAACGTTTCGCTCAATGTGAAAAATTACGCCACAGTCACCATCCCGCGCATGCTTCGCATAACGTTGATTCCCAGGGTACGTGGGATCTGCCGATTTTTTTCTTAATTCGTTTTTTTTTCTAAATTTCTACGGTACTGGTTACGGACACCGGCGGCGGCAGCGGCGGACAACTACGGCGCCAAAGACGGCCGCTGAAATGATCTCATAACAGCTTTCGCTGTAAAAGTACTGGGGGTACAACCGGCAATGCAACAGTGCCGCAAAAACAATAACTTTTCTGAAAACTAACCTGCAGAATAAATAAACAGAACCGTCGCGAACGGCACCGCCATCGCAGAGCCGGTTGCACGCCCTAGTGAGCGACTGGTGTTCCACGGCTTTTGTTGCTCGAAGTGATGTGCGCCAAATGCCCAAGGTTCGTTGTCCAGTATGTCGCAATAGTCAAAATCGGTGACTAGACATATTCATGAACACTGAACGATTAAGCGCTAAAATTGACGAGCACAAAAAGGAGAACAAAGGACTGGCGCTACTAACAACTGCTTATTTTCGTCACGCCCACCGAGAATAAATACATATAATCTTGGTGTTGCGCGTGCGCATCTTCGCATTGGAACATAGAACACAAGAAAATCAAGTATAATACAAAAAACTAGTTGGGCTAGTTGGTTCATGGATAACCAACTAGCCCAATAGTCTGTTCTGCTAAAATAGGCATATTCAATTTGCAGCTTGACAATCAAATTGGTTTTGTCCAAACGATCCTGGAGTTGAAGCTGTGCAGTGCAGTCGCCATCAATTTCGACGATGTGACAGAACTGTCGAGGGTAACTTTCCACTCACCCCTGCAGAGTAAACAGAACTGTCGTGAACGGCACCGTCATCAGTCAGCGATCTGAAATATGTGATTCATTCCACTCTGATCCGCAGTGCGCGCACTCTGGGGTATCAAAAACTTACCACCGCACTCGACAACGATACTTCTGGCGAGGAATGTACCGCTGCGTGCGGAAGTTCGTTAGCTCCTGCAACGATTGTCAACGCCGAAAACCTTCAACTTTCTAACCGTGCGTTTCGGCGCGTGGGCATCGATTTATATGCACCAATTCCTATGACGTCGGCTGGTAACCGCTGGGCCATCTTCGCTGTTGACCATCTCACGCGATACGCCGAAACCACCGCCCTTCCAACGGCAACAGCGCGTGATGTTGCGTCCTTCTTGCTCCACTGGTTCGTACTGCGTCACGGTCCACCCCAGGAGCTGCTCAGCGATCCAGGCCGTGTCTTCTTGTCGGAAGTCGTCGAAGCCATTCTCAGAGAGTGCCATGCTGTTCACCGCAAAACTTCTGCTTACCACCCGCAGACGAATGGCCTCACCGAACGCTTTAACCGCACGCTCGCCGCAGGGCATAAAGGGGTCATGAAGCACCCCTTGGGCTTGTTGAAAAAACACATCCTGCGGAAAGCTGACACGGATACGAACTGCTCTGCCAAATATTACAGTCGTGCGCGCCGCGTGAAGGCCACAAGCTGAGCGCGAAGTTGCCGTTTCCTCAGGCGCCCTCTTTTCAAACAGAGGCCGGTTCTCACTCTCGTCGGTGGGCGGGGCGTCTGCACGTTGACGTCGCGGATCTGCCTGTTTACGTCGCAAGAGACATAGCATGCTTATTGGCCCATAGCCGACATAAATCAAGAGCGGTGTTTGGATCAGATACGCCTGTTCCCGTAGACACTGTGTATAATTGTTGTTGTAGTTAAATAAACAGGCTGAAATATAGAAAAAACTTCGTTGTGAGTTTTCGAAAAGATGACTCACTTTCGGTAGAAGCCAACTCTCGTCTGCTGAACTCGGTGCGCCCGCGCACGTTCGAGTGTAACTTAAATTTGGCCGCAGGACCTTTTCGGTATCACAGTTTCTTGTGCCTCGATCGCTTGTTTCGATTAGTTTTGTACGTCATAACTGGCCTCAAACCTTACAAAACTTGTGTGTGGCGTTGAGTTCTAACGACACGGATCTCGTGCTGACTTGCTCAGTGCGTGCACAGATCGAGTTGCAAGCAGGTTCTTAATTAACAGACCGCAGAGCGGCCCCTCGTGAACCATGAGGGTTCACGAGGGACAATGAGGGATACAAAATACCGCCACAAATGGGCTCCCCCATCTTCGGAGCCTAAGTACTTCGCGGGGCCACGCGCAGGCACTTCGATGCCTGCGGTCAGGGCCCATCCGGTCGCATCTGCTTTGACCAAAAACCGCCCAAGTCGCGCCGCGTGCCGGGATGAACGCAGCACCCCGACCGGCGTGGCCTCCCAAGTTCACCGCACAAAGTAAACAAAAAAAAAACAGCAACAACCGTGCGTCCGGTTTTGACGGCGGTCCTACAGACAGTCTCGACGGGTTTTTGCCGTCGCCGTTGCCGTCATGTTCCTCCCGTATGAAGTCCAAATTGATAAGATCCCCCCGCGCATCGCATGTTGTATCGCGGGTAAAAGCGCGCGAACGGGGTCGACGAACGCGGCCGAAGCAGATATCAAACGAGCCGGCCCATTTCCGTCGCTCGGAGGGTGCATGCGGTAACATCACCCCGCTCGGGAGGCCTGCCGTCCAAGCAGACAGGAAACGCCCCGCCCGTCTTTAACGAGCGTTAAAAAACGCAAAGACGCGAGGGGGGGGGGAGTGTCCCGCGAGCAGCAACTTTGAACTTTGAATCTAAGGGGTATTCACACGAGGGAGAATCGGCGGGAGACACGGGGGGATTGCGGATCACGTGACCACGTCGTCACGTATTAGTGAGTAGGCGCGACCCCCCCACGACTCCTCGGAGGAGACGGGGACCTTTTCCCCGACAGGACAAACGATTCCACGGCGGTGGGGTATATGGCGGAATTTCGGGCTCTTGTTTGGCCACATTGTTGCACTTGCTCCTGCAGAGAGCGGCAGTGGGTGTCCAGCCTGCAGCTGCATCGTCGTCTGCAGCTCGTCAAACGGGTGGTACAAGCCACCAGAGTAGTCTAGTAACACTGGTCTCCCCCTCCGTTCGCCTCGTCCGCGTGAGTGGGGGACATTTGTGGAGACTTTTCTCCTCGCGAGCTGACGTCATTAGGCTCCACCTTTATCCCCCGAGCATTTGTCCCCCGTCTCAATCCCCCTTACGGGCGCGGTTAAAGTGAGCTAGAAGAGGGTAGTGGGCTTGCTGGGGTCCCCTGCTTGACGCCGGGTATGTCACATGTGTGGTGGCGCCACCAGCGACTTAAATGTACGGCACTGCCTGACGGAGGCGTTTGTGCGCAACTGATGCCATGCTTTTTTGTGCGCTGTTATCATATGCACTGGACGGAAATGTACGCGAATTTCGGCAGTATAAACGGTGATGCTGATATTGCTGAGACAATAAAAAATAAAGAAAAAAAACTAGCGCGAGCTAGGTGCGTTGGCCTACATGCGCGCGTAAGGCATGGTAACCATCTAGAACACTGTAGCATGGTGTATGCTGCTCTGCTGTTAGCTAGTTATCTGATGTTAAATGAAACACACGGAAGACCGTTAGTACTCGTGCGAGTAAAGCTGCGAGTAAAGTGCGATTAAACTGCATGAAAGGGATGCTGCGCAAATTTGAGATGCAATAAATTGCTCTAAGCAGCGATGGCGAACTTTTCAAAGCTTACGCGTTTTGCGGCTATCAATTGTAAACTGGATTCTTTGCATTTCTTGGGCACTACTTTCGTCACGCACGCCTTTTACGAGCGTGTGAAATTACTGCCGATGCTGACCTTGACACACACTCGGGAGTTTTCCACGAGCTCTTAATGTTATGCATTTCACAGCATTTAAAAACTTGGAGCTGCTCATTCTTTCTGCAGATCTCCAGTACCTTGGCTCTGTAATTTGGCCATTTCTGCACTGAATATTCCTATGTAAACACTGTAAAAATCCACAGATAAGAAAAACAGGAAGCCACTCTCCTCAGGTACTGGGTACAAGTACATGAACATTTATTCATCATATATTGGGCACACTTGCTTGCTTAAACAGTATCGCCAACGGCACGAGAAGGTACCTTCTTCTCGCCTTGAACGCTTCTCAGTTGCTTTCTCTTTCGGGTCGGTCTTTCTCGTGGTGCCTTCTTTGTCAAATACGACGCCAAGTTAGGCAGGATTGTAGGCACAGCGTCCTCTCGTAGGCAAGGTTTTCCACGCGGTGTGCGTACTTCGTTCCCTTCAATTATATATGCACGTAGTACCGTAGCACATACTTCGGCTCAAAATGAAGTTGACACACGGCAGATGTGTCGTCCAGTGCTTTGTCCGCTCGATGCAAATTCCTTTCCCAGGGCTTCCTCATTGCTTCCTCAGGGCTGCATCCTTCGCCTAACAAAGACGGCTTCGTGCTGCCCTTAACGTGGACGTAACCTGTCCGACAGCCTGGCGCAAAACAGTGGTTTTGCCGCCGCGGAAGCATTTTAACCTCGTGAGACGGTCACTGCTTGTCAGGCCACATCGCTGTTCGCAGAAGGACCTAGCAGATTGAGGATGCAAAGCGCGAAGAGTTCTCAAAAAAAAACTCGCACACACCGACCGCCACTCCAAATAGCCAGCAACTGCCCCAGCGCCAACGCTCTCTACATTTGGTGCGACGGTGGCGCCGCGCCGCGGAGGCGCGCCGAAGCACGTTTTTGTGACATTGGCGGCGTCACCGCAATGCATAGCGCCGGCCGGCGAGTGAGCCCACTACCCTATTTTAGCTCACTTTAGCGCGGTCGCGATCGCTGGAGCGCGCGCTATCTCGACAGCCATTACAGCGGGCGGCACGTATACCCCTCTAGTGCTGCGCTGTCTACGCGAAGTGACTATGCGGAGAGTATCTCTCCCTGGAGCAGCCGTATTCTCTTACACCAGCGTTTTGTAGTCACGCGAGATCGGATACAAAACAGTTAGCTGCCAGCCTCACTTCGTATAACACTACAATTTGTCGCTATCGCATTCATTGCTTCCCCCTGCGGTGAAACTGCGACTTCTTTTATTACCAGATTCTGAAAGCGTGAAGTCTGCTGCCCCACCGCCATTTTCGGAAACTTCTGATGGGCGTGTGAGTAGTCTTCAAAGAGTATGCTGAAAATGTAGTGTGCTTTAGACTGCTGTTTGCATACATCTATGCGTATATTTTGAAATATTTTCTTTTTCACTTCCACCTCTGCAACGAGGTGTATACGACATCCCTACAAGCTGCAAAGCTTTTTGCAAATAAGAAACCCACTATTTTGGTGCGTGAAGCGGCGCAGCTCCTTTTGGGCATCGAAATTCCCGCCCAACGCTCCATAAATTGAAAGGTGGCCCCGCGGAGCAAGGCGAAGGTGCGCTGCCTTGCAAGCAGCTTTCTCCTGAGAAATTGGGCATGTTATATGGTAAGTATATCCCACGACAGGCTTGTGTGCTTGAAGTGTGCTTACAGATTTTTTTTTTTTCTAGCATGCTTTTCCACTGGGGCCAACTCAACGAGGTGGACGCGGCTGCTGTCCAAAAAGGTGCTTCGCACTCTTCCAGCTCGACGTACTAGCTGCGATACGTTATTCCAGTTTTGTGAAGTGGTAGCTGGGAATTTTCTTAGTGCAACTAGGAAAGTGTGAAAATCCAGGACGTGAAGAACAAACTGCGTTTTGAAAAGTAGTATGGGGATTCAGGGCCGGCAACAAATAAAAGGGTTCTGTTTTCATACGTGACATCTCTTGCTGCATACCGGAGCTGACCAAAAATGTCGATGAAGGTGCTAAACGAACGTACAGGTAAGGTAGATGTAAGCTTTGTATCCATTTTTATGCTAATAGTCTGTTTATTAATTTCCCTGAACGTATTTTCACAGCTGTAGAGCTTAGGCCGTTTTTTTACTTGAGCAACGAAACCTCGTGTGCTTTACTTCCAGCTCGACGTACTAGCTGCGATACGTTATTCCAGTTTTGTGAAGTGGTAGCTGGGAATTTTCTTAGTGCAACTAGGAAAGCATTTTGAGTTGGAAATGATTTCCATTCCCAGCTGGGTTATGAAACCTGGAAATTATTTCCAGCTGGAAATTTTTCCATTTCCAGCTCCCATTTTCAGCTGGGAATGGGAATATTCCCAGCTGGAAAAAATTCCTGTTTCATAACCCAGCTGGGAATGGAAATCATTTTCAACTGGTAACGACTGTCAGCAACGTTTGACGCAGACCACGCCGTAATGTTTGACAAGCTTCACGACTGTTTGAGATCATTCTGTTAAGATTACGCACCGGACGCGAATAGTCAAGTTTATTCGAGAGCTTACGCGAGCACCAGCGATAACGCTGGAAGGTTCGATGACTGATGTATAGAAGACGACGCCGCTGTCAGTGCGCAGCGTGCATCGCTTGCATTTTGAGTTTTCATTTTCTGGGCACAAGTTCGCCCAGATAAAGAACTCCGTATTTCGCAGTCTTGCTGCAGCATTCTTCACCGTCACAACCACGTGAGAATACTATCGATAGTGGTGTGAATAATGATGTTGTTGCTGGACGGCGATATTGCCAAAATATTTGCGACAGCCTACTATCAGCTTCGCTTAGTTTATGAGCAATTTTTGGGGAAAGAAATAAATTATTTCCGCAGTGAAAATGGCGGAATGTGTACATCAATAAATTCACATCCAAAAGCAACCAATTACGCCTTACAATTACCAAGTTTAGTTATGTATATATATATATATATATATATATATATATATATATATATATATATATATATATATATATATATATATATATATATATATATATATATATATATATATATATATATATATATATTGAAATCGTAAAATGCAGTATAAATTTGAAGCCGCGCTGTTCCACCACAAGTAACGCCTTCCTTTCCGCTACAGCTGGACAGTTTGACTTTATGATCATGTGTCAGCAAAGCACTCAGGTGAAGAACACAAGCATGTCAACTTTCTTGTCCTTCAGCCTGCTCCTCCGGCTCCACTCTGTACCACGGGCGCGGGGAACACACGGGGCAACTTAAGTGCACTTTGAGGGAGTGCCCTTCGCCGCTAGTGACGCTGTCACACGAGAACGCTTAGTGATACTCGCTGCAAAGCACACACGATACATGCCACCGCTGTAGAGGTTTGAAGCCGCTCCTACCGTACCAATCCGCCAGGGGCGTAGCCAGAAATTTTTTTCGGGGGGGGGTTCAACCATACTTCATGTACGTTCGTGCGTGCGTTTGTATGTGTGCGTGCCTATATACGCAAGCAAAACTGAAAAATTTCGGGGGGGGGGGGGGGTTGAACCCCCCCAACCCCCCCCTTGGCTACGCCCCTGCAATCCGCTCACACAAGAGCTATCGTTGAATCATGTCTTGGAAGTGCGTTGAAAAAATCCTGCCCGCGTCTGATCGAAGAAAGTTTCCGCATGCAAATTAAGAGGCTTCATGCTGCAGTGCTAGATACCCACAAGAAGTAATTACAGCGGTGGCAGAAGTCTTGCATCGCAAGATAAAGAATGTAAGAAGTGGTGCCGGGCGAGAGCCAAGACAGACCACCGCGAAAACTGTGCAAAGTCAAAATAAAGGTTTGCCGTAATTCCGTATATCCACCGTGTCTCCCATAATCTAAAGAAGGTGGGGCAACACGCAGATGTCAAGATTGTCATATCGGCACCCAAGAAATTGTCAAGCCTTTGCAGAATGACACGCGGCCAAAGAAAAAGCGCACGTGTTGTACGAAGCAGAGTGTACGCTTTGCAGAATGTAAAGAAGCAGTGGTTTACTCCTTTTCCTTTAACATGTTGCAGCCGATATGTGGGACAAACCGGGCGCAGCCTCTCTACATCGACTGCCGTCACATTAGTTCCGTATCTCATAGGCTCAAAGATTGAACGAAGCAGTGAAGTAATCAAGCATAAATATTACATATAAAATAAACTGAAATGAATTATTTCGTGCCAATTCGGCAATATTTAATGGAAGAAAGAAACTGGATAACAAAGACATAAAATTTAGAAAAACAGCGATGCTAGTTTCGTACACCACATGGGACGAGGGCTGCGAGGGCTAGCTACCGAGCGCTCGGTGGTCCGTGGTCGCGCTGTTAAGTTGTGCTGTTTTTCAAAAGGAACGTGCAGGGCCGCGTCTCCTGCGCGCGGGTGGCAGGAGACGGTAGGTGGGGTAAAGGCGAGGCGGTAAATGCAGGAGAACGATCCTCAGGTCACGTGGGCATAAAGTCACGTGATCAAAGCGATAGCTCATCTAGGTACATCTTCACCTAGGAGCAGAGAGTGTGTCTAGGGACGGTTTAGGTACAACCACCGAACACGCGGAACACGTAGTACAATCGCGTGGTGCGTGATGGGTGTGTGTGAGAGGCATGAACGGGGTGGGCGTGTGTCCACAGCTTCCGAGCTAGTAAAGTTGCGTTAATTCGTTACCACTTAAAACGTGGCAGCTAGCCGTTTCAAGCTCGTCTTCATTAGCACTGAAACCGACTCTTGGGAAAAGAAATACAGGCAAGTGAGGTGTGAAAACGCAATGTGAAGTGCTAAATGTTGAGAAAGCGCCTATGAACCAAATGTACTGGCCACAGCTAGGTTGAGGCATTTTCATTGGTGTCATGTGTGCTGACTCTACGTAGTTTCCGCGAATGGTTTGAGAAGTGTTTTGCGTTTTTTTTCCTTCATGTATTGCATGAAGCTGCACACATTTTAAGTGTCCCGTAGAAATGCTTGTACGCAAGAAGAGTAGCTTGGGCTTGTGTTCGTGTACATACATAACGCAAGCGGAATAGCTCACACGAGTTTCTTACAATAATACCTAGAGGGGAATCTGGCGCTAGTGTCTACGCGGGCTCCTTGAGACGCGCTTCAACCACCATGGGAATGATGGGAAGTACAGGCTTCGGATTTGCTTCGGATGGATTAGGTTCTTGAGATTCGCAACGCTTGTTTGCCGAGTGTAAAACAAAGTGACATGAAGTTAATTCCAATGAAAACTTGCTTCATTCTTTTGTACGTAAAACTTATTGCAAAAAGTTTGCGTGACCGTGAGATGGAACTGAAGCCTGGACAAATTCAACCACCAGGGTAAGCATTGCTCTGCAATTGTGTTCCAGATTTGGCATCACTGAATAATGAATTATTTTTGTACAACACTTGAAAAGAAACACGCTTGTTTTTCCCTCGAAAGTACGCATTATCTATTTATGGAAATAACAGTACTGTATTGAGTGAGAAACACTTAACGTATCGTCTGCTGCGATGCCAGGTGCGTCTGTTCAAGTGGTCTGCCTCCAACGCATCTCTCGTTTTGTTGTGAAGTCGAGTCAGAGGAGCGCGACGGTGCGTCTACTTAGCTTCGCCGTCGTTTTGCAGCTGATTTGAACGAGTTTTGGTAAGACGCGCGTATTAAACAAACGTGAACTCGATGCAGTTTGCTGCACTGACATGGGACGCTACCTCTGTGCGCAGCGGTGAGTGCACGACGCTTTGCTAAAACTGTCACATACAACCTGTAATGCTGCATTTCACGCATCTTTATATTGCTTGTTGTATTGATAAGTGCTGTGTAAAACTAAAAACGCGTGCTCTTGCCAAGTTTGTTAACGCCGAAAAAAATTGAATTATTGGTGTACAGTCTAAGGTGTTCATTAAAACAAGACTGTTTTGTGAAGCGGGACTTACTGTATTTATGAGAAGCAGATCGCGCGCAAACGTATACAAACAACACGAGACACACGAAAGTACGCGGCGCATCGCGCACACGCCGAGCCTATAAAAAAAAGGAAAAAAAAAAGCGCCACACACGTTACTCAACACATAGAACAAAAACAATGAACGTCACTCGCGTGTTGCTCGCATCGATCCTAGGTATAAGTAATTGCACGCGACTGGCCGAGATCGGTAGAACTGAATGGTCTGGTCTGAGGCTGCCGAGTGAGTGCGAAAGGGCGTCCACTCACCGCAGCACGGAATCCTGATGTAACTCGGCGTGCGCATGCGCGCGCGCGCCTGTCACGTGGTTGAGGAGAAAAGTTTCTCCCTTGGCGCTTGCCGCAAGAGGGCGCGACGAGTAAATCGCCCGCAAAGGAGAAAGCCGCTGCTCCGAAGGAGGAACGGAGCCCGTTGCTCCATTATCGCTCCTTTATTTTTTTAGAGTGAATGGTTATTGTAGTGTTAGCTATCCGCTTTTATAACGTTGCGTTGGAATATTTCATTATAATATGCTTTACGCATATTTACTTCTATGACAGGGGCGTAGCCAAGGGGGGGGTTGGGGGGTTCAACCCCCCCCCGAAATTTTTCAGTTTTGCTTGCGTATATATACACGCACACATACAAACGCACGCACGAACATAGATGAAGTATGGTTGAACCCCCCACCCCCCCCCCCCCGAAAAAAATTTCTGGCTACGCCCCTGTTCTATGACACCGCAAGTTATAGCCATGCGTTTTCCGGACCCGGACATTTGCACTGACAACCGATGCTTATTTATTATCGTCGCACCGTAGCGTGATACTGAAGTCTGTGCTCTAATGTGAGTTAATTCGCACTATAAGCGGCCTTCTGGGAGTCAGCGCAGTTCACGTGTTCGGAAAACCCACGATATGCGTAAAACTAATTCAAAGTGCATCGATCCGCCTCGCTACACTGGGCTCAAAGCAAAAATGAAGAAAAAATGCGGCATATGCTGCTCGCTTCCTGTTTCGAGTCCCACAACATCGAGTCCCACAACGCGTGGGATCTGGCGTAATTTTTTCCCCTTCTCGCGCTTCTTTATCGCGCTACACCGCGCCACAGTAATCTAGTGGTTATGATGCTCGAGTGCGTACCCGAAGGTCGCGGGATTGAACCCCGACCGCGGCAGCCGCATTTAAATGGGGGAGGAATGCGAGGCCGGGGTACTTAGAATTAGGTGCGCGTTAAAGAACCCACATGGTCTAAATTTAAGAGCCCTCCACTACGGTGTCCCTCATAATCAGATCGTGGTTTTGGGACTTAAAATCCTGACAATTAATACTTTTCGCTCTCCCTGTAATGTCACGCTGGGGTATGTGGTAGCCCAACAACCGCTAGAGAACGCGAGGCACACAGATCGAGGCTCGCTCCTGCTGCGGCCGAGGCACCGTTTCCGCTTTTCTCACTGAAGGCCCTGGATCTCAACCTGCCTCGGCCCCATTAATAAATGAGAAATTTTTTAACGAATATTCGGAATACTGAAATTAATCTGAGATTCCTTTCGATATACTCTAGAATAAAAAATAAGATAAAGAAGTACTAACGCTATGCGATAAAGCTTATCATTGCAGTATTAACTTCCCGTTTCTTCACGGGGAGCTTGCCCTTGCGTATCAGCATTCAGCAGTAGACGACACAGTAACTGGGCGCTTTTCTAAATAGAAGTGCTGCGTTTAATAAATCTCTACGTCCTCGCTATCACGATACATGAAAGAGCGTGGTCCCCTTAGTCAACCATTTTTAAAGTACTTTAATAATGACAAGAAAACGATTGTTTCGCGCAGTCAGGACTACCGGTTCTCGATGGGCCCGAGAAAACTTCTATGAAGCCACTTAACGGTAGCAATCGTTACACGTACTGACAGAATAAGAATTCTCTTCCACTTCTGTTCCCAACAAGGTGCACTCCGACCAGAGGTGTTTTGGTAAACGTTAAAATCGAATAAGAATAGGTCCGTTCCACTGCGTGATAATACCCACTTATATCTCCGATGTTTGTGGCGTTGTGAAGCCAGGAAAGAAGCCACCGCGGCTAACAAAAGTATTATGGCAAGACAGCTGCCAAGACATCTGTGTCTTTTTTTTTATAGGAAAAATATTTTGCCGTCACATAGCATTTGTTAGGAGGTTGCGAATGTCAGCGAGTTCGACCTCCGTGTATCATGTTTGTAATGTATTCTATATTGTCGCGGGCGAAACAAGACAGAGAACCAGGAGCCGACGTCTGCCCCAGAACCAGAGCAGCAAAAACGTTCTCTTCTTCTTCACACCCAAACGTGTATGTGCCACAGTGGGATGGTATGTGTTATTACCCCCTCTCCCAAAGAAGCATCGTCTCGATGCTGTACGCGAGGGCAAAAGAAAAGTGAAGAAGGATACTATACAAGCGAAATAAATGTGTCGTAACACAAAAGAACGTAGTCTGCTGCTGTCAAACTATGAGTCAAATAACAGCAAAGAACAAAACGAAAAAGAGAAAACAAGGAGACACACGCTAAGGCGTCAATGAAGTCAATGGCACTCCACAGTCGAGTCACAGCGGGAAAAGTACGGTTTCAGCCTGGAAACATGGATGACTTCAGTTTGTGGAAGGCGACGGGAACGTCTCAAGGTGCCTTCTGGAAGAACCTCATAAGTAACGTCGCTGAGACGTCGTACAACCTTGTAAGGTCCGAAGTAGCGGCGGAGCAGCTTTTCTGAACGGCCGCGCTGTCTGATGGGGGTCCACACCCAGACTTCATCACCAGGATTGAAAGTAACTTCTCGGTGACGAAGGTTGTAGCGACGTGCGTCTGCAGTTTGGCGACTCTGAATACGGCGTCGCGCGAGTTGACGGGCCTCCTCGGCGCGTTGAGCGAACATCGCGGCATCCGTGTAAAACATTCCTAGGTTGTCGGGGAGGAGCATGGCATCGAGCATTGTGGTGACCTCTCGACCGTAGACTAAGCGAAAAGGGGTGAAACCGGTACTTTCTTGAACTGCAGTATTATACGCAAAAGTGACGTAAGGAAGGATATCGTCCCAGTTCTTGTGGTCAATGGCTACATACATTGACAGCATGTCTGCAATCGTCTTGTTCAGTCGTTCAGTCAGCCCGTTTGTTTGCGGGTGATAGGCCGTTGTTTTGCGATGTTCCGTGCCACTTAACCTCAAGACTTCTTGCAGCATCTCTGCGGTGAAAGCTGTCCCACGATCAGTGATGACGACAGCTGGCGCTCCGTGACGGAGGACGACGCTGTTAACGAAAAAATGGGCGACGTCTGCTGCGGTAGCTTTTGGAAGTGCCTTTGTTTCGCAGTACCGTGTTAAGTAATCGGTAGCGACCACAATCCACCGATTTCCAGACGAAGACGTGGGGAATGATCCCAGCAAGTCCATGCCAATCTGATGAAAAGGCGCCTTCGGTGTGGCTATTGATTGTAGCAGTCCCGCTGGTCGTATAGGTGGAGTCTTACGACGTTGGCAGTCGCGACACGTGCGAACGTAGTGCTTCACAGCCTTCGCGAGACGTGGCCAGTAGTAGGAGCGGCGAATCCGTTGCAACGTGCGCGTATAGCCAAGGTGTCCGGACGATGGTTCATCGTGACAAGCACGTAAAATGTCGTCACGAAGCGTGGTTGGCGCAACTAGCAGGTATGTAGCTTGCGTATGGTCGAAGTTCTTCTTATAAAGGACTCCATCCCGGAAACAAAAGGAGGCTACCGAGCGTGCGAAACTTCGAGGAGGTTGGGATGTGCGCCCTTCAAGGTAGTCAATGAGCGGGCTGAGCTCCGAGTCGTCACGCTGTTGCTGAGCCAAGCTGGTTGCTGACACGGCGGAAAGAAAAGTGTCGTCGTCCTTAAGGTCAGTGTTGGCATTTCCAATTGGCGCACGTGAAAGACAGTCAGCGTCGGTGTGTTTCCGCCCAGACTTGTGTACGATGGTGACGTCGAATTCTTGTAGCCGAAGGCTCCATCGTGCGAGACGACCTGAGGGATCCTTGAGATTCGCGGGCCAACAAAGAGAATGGTGGTCGCTAACTACCGTGAATGGGCGGCCGTACAAGTATGGTCGAAACTTTGTTATGGCCCAGACAACAGCTAAGCATTCTTTCTCTGTAGCAGAATAGTTTTTCTCAGCAGGTGATAAGGTTCTGCTCGCATAAGCAATCACGCGCTCTACGCCATTATGCCACTGAACTAATACGGCGCCTAGACCGACGTTGCTGGCGTCTGTGTGTAACTCTGTGTCAGCGTTTTCGTCAAAATGACCCAGTACAGGTGGAGCCTGGAGATGGTTTCGGAGGGTGTCGAAGGCATGGCGCTGATCCTGACCCCAAACAAACGGGACGCTGTCTTTTGTAAGGTGATTGAGGGGTTCAGCGATCTTCGAAAAATTTTTGACGAAACGCCTGTAGTACGCACAGAGCCCGAGAAATCGGCGTAGGTCGCGCTTATTTGTGGGCACGGGAAATGCGGCAACGGCGTTGGTTTTCTCGGGGTCGGGGCGGATGCCGGCATGACTCACAACGTGGCCAAGGAATTTCAGTTCTTCGTATCCAAAATGGCACTTCTCAGGTTTGAGAGAAAGCCCAGCTGTTCTAATTGCCTGAAGGACCGTCTGCAGGCGCTGGACGTGTTGTTCAAACGTATCGGCGAAGACCACCACGTCGTCAAGGTAAACGAGACACGACTTCCATTTGAGCCCTGTGAGAACCGAATCCATCATCCTTTGAAAAGTAGCTGGCGCTGAGCATAGACCGAAAGGCAGGACCTTAAACTCGTAGAGGCCGTCAGGAGTAATAAAAGCCGTCTTTTCGCGGTCACGCTCGTCAACTGCGATTTGCCAGTAGCCACTACGTAAATCCATGGAGGAAAAATATCTGGCATTGCGTATACGGTCCAAGGAGTCATCTATTCGGGGCAGAGGATAAACGTCTTTTTTGGTGACCTTGTTCAATTTCCGATAATCGACGCAAAAGCGCAACGTACCATCCTTCTTCTTTACTAACACAACTGGTGAAGCCCAGGGACTGGTCGATGGCTGGATGACGTCGTCTTTAAGCATCTGCTGAACTTGGTCACGTATAGCGTCTTGTTCCTTTTGCGACACCCGATAGGCATGTTGTCGAATGGGTCGTTCGGTGGGTTCGGTGATAATACGATGCTGAGCAAGCGGTGTCTGTTTAACCTTCGACGTTGTAGCGAAGCAGTCTTGAAATGAGCCGAGCATACGCAAAAGGCTTTCTCGTTGTGCTAAGGATAGACCTTGGCTTACGTCGAGAGTGCTCGTGAAGTCCTCGGTAGAATGGTCGCCAGACGAAAGTGAAGCCAATGTTGACGAACCCTGGGCGTCGGCAATTTCCTCAAAGTATGCAATGGCGGTGCGTCTGGCAAGATGACGATATTCGTCGCTGAAGTTCGTGACCAGCAGGTGAGCTCGTCTGTTGCTAGGCTGAATGATTCCTCGGGCAATGCAGATTTGTCGTGAAAGAAGGAAAGACAAATTTGCCTCCGCAATTACAGCGTTGGACACGTCCTGTCCCAATTCCACAGTCACAAAGAGACTGCTTCGAGGCGGCAGAGTCACAGAATCATCGGCAACACGTAACGCTGTCTTCGGTAGTTCCGTGCTCTCAGTGGCAGCAGGAAAAGGTTCCTCGAATGATACAAGTAATTCACGGAGGTCAATGACGGCGCCGTATTCACGAAGAAAGTCCATTCCCAGGATGACTGGCCGAGAGCAGACAGGCAACACGAGGAAAGACCCTGTAAATGTCGACGCACTGATTCGAATACGTGACGTGCACATTCCAGTCGGCATCACCAGATGGCCACCTGCCGTGCGCAACTGGGGTCCTTGCCATGGTGTAATAACTTTTCTCATTTCAGATGCCAGTGCGGGGCTCATAACAGAATAGTCGGCACCGGTGTCAACGAGGGCGGTGACAGCATGGTTGTCCACGAATACGGCGATGTCAGCAGAAACGATCTTTTTCTTGTCGGAAAATAGTGAAAAACCGGAATGGTCGTCGTCGGGTCGTTGCGTCGAGGGAGGTTCTTTCAAAGTTCGTCGGTCAGCGACTTCACCCCCAGAAGTCGCGGTTCCTAGTTTCCCCTGCGGGGACTCGGTGACCGGCTCCTGAAAGGAGCGTAAGACGACGAGGGCAAGCTAGGTGATGTTGACCGGCGAGGCGATGGCGATCTCGATTGGCGGCGCTGAACAATCGAAGGAATTCGCTGGCCCGTGAGATACGCCTCGATTTCGCGGGGGCGCTCACCGTAGCGTGGGCATCGAGCATCAGGGTGGAAGCCGCGGAGACCTATTTGACGGTACTGACAGTTGCGGTACACGTGACCCGCTTCGCCGCAGTGGTAGCAGAGCGGACGATTATCCGACGTGCGCCACACACTTGCCTTGCTAGCATTTTGTCTCGAGGCAGACGGCGGATATGTGGGTGCGCTCGGAAACCTTGACCCGGGAGGCGGACTCGAAGCGGTGTCCGGGAATGGGTGCGTAGCCTGGTCCATTGTCCGCATAGTGAGACCCGGTGCTGGTGGCGCAGAAGATCGCAGTGCCGCCGCATATGTCAGGACGGGGGCCTCAGGTATTGGTGGTGCGAGCGGCGCAAGAGGTGCGACCGCCTGCCTTATTTCCTGTCTGATTACGTCCGCGAGTGCAGTCACAGGTGGTTGGGCTCCTACTGCATGGAGTTGTCGCAGTTCGTCCCGCACGATACTTCGTATGAAGTCTGCGAGGGCCTGCCTCTCGCTGTCAGATCCGATGGAGCATGCAGTGGCTGTGATGTCGTTGCGTTCGTACTGTGACGACCGCTGCTGGAGAGTACGCTCCATCGTGGTTGCCTCACTGATGAACTCGGCCACAGTTGTCGGTGGATTGCGCACGAGTCCAGCGAAAAGCTGTTCTTTCACTCCGCGCATCAAGTGCCGCACCTTCTTTTCCTCTGACATGGCAGGGTCTGCGCGCCGGAAGAGTCGAAGCATGTCCTCGACAAACATTGAAACTCGCTCGTTCGGCCGCTGATTCCTACACGAGATGGCTTGTTCAGCTCTCTCCTTCCTTTCGGCGTTGCGATACGCGTCGCGGAGCTGTCGGCTAAACTCTTGCCATGTCGCAAAGGAGCCCTCGTGGTTCTCGTACCACGTTTTCGCAGAATCTTCCAATGCGAAGTAAACTCTCCGCAGCTTGCGAACATCGTCCCATTCGTTGATGCTGGCAACCCGATCAAAGTGGTCGAGCCAGTCATCCACATCTTCGAAAATGTCTCCATGGAATGGTCTTGGTGTTTGTGGCGCATGAAAAACATGCGCGAGAGGAGAACAATGCGCATCGGTAGTTTGACTCGCCTGGCTTGTCGTCGGAGTCGTCATCTTTTCAAGTCTCGATGACAAGGGACCAAATTCGGGGGGTAATCCTCGCAGGCGGCGGCTGCTTCTTGCTCTGGGAGCTGTAGCTGTCTCCAAGGTGCTAGGAGTGACGGCTGACACTTGGGAGCCAAGGTACATGTACCCAGCACCCTCCACCAGTAATGTCGCGGGCGAAACAAGACAGAGAACCAGGAGCCGACGTCTGCCCCAGAACCAGAGTAGAGTAGAGTAGAGTAGATCCTATAACTATGGCAGCAAAAACGTTCTCTTCTTCTTCACACCCAAACGTGTATGTGCCACAGTGGGATGGTATGTGTTAATATAGTGGTAGCTCTTCACATGTTAGCCATGAAATTGGAGCGCGTTTCCATCTTTTTCTTAAACACAGCTTTCATGCTTTATGCAGCATTGTCGATAAATTCGGCTTGTGGTTATCTCGCCACTGGTTCCGCAAATGATTACAAGGCCCAATGGCAGAATAGGCCTTCTCTGAAAAGCGTAATGCGCATACCATACGTAAATTTGTTCGTGCATGTACGTATATACAGTGAAACCTTGGTGATACGATCACAGCCCATACGAATTACGGGGTGATAAGAATTTTTCGTTGGACCCGACCAAGGCCCATTGGCCTGCAATGTAATTTAGTACGGTTGTTGCGAACGGATTTTCACCCAGCGATGTTCGATACGAACGTACGCTACCGCCCAGGTAGGAAGGGGTGCTGTCCGCGCTGTCGCGGAAGACGCGCCAAGCACGTGCGAGCGCGGGAGCGCAAGCGTGGGCATGCGCGCCGCGCCGCCAAATTGTCAGAATCACGGTGTAAGAAAAACACCTTTCTTATGGTCGGAATAAACCTTCAGAGACGCGTCACGGCCTCCGAGATTGTGTGCGCAAATTTTTGAGGCTCTTATGTGCCTCCGTGTGGCTTCGCGTTTAGATGACAGAGGACATTAGCGTCATGCATTTTTTTTCTAACGCGTCGATGCGGGCTGCTGTCGTTGCACTGTGTTTACACGTGCCTGCCTCGTGTATCAGACATCCTATAAAAGGTGGACGAGGACCGAAAGAAGGCGAGGACGGTCTTGGCGAAGGAGTCTGGCCTCACAACGTCAACGTGCGCGACCGTTGAGGTCGCACTTGTGCTGCCACGGTCGTAATTCTCGCAAAAAACATCCGCAACACCTTCGCAATATCAAAATCATTGCACAGAACCGTGGTTCTGTAATTTTGTGGCCTTGATCCGTCGCGTCAAAGCGCTTCTTTCGTTACTTTCGCTGCCGTGCTCCGGTGTCATGGGAGAAAGCATACCAAAATTTGGGAGCGACTACTATTGTCGCGGGTCACAACGCACCTGGTTCATTAATTAAATACGCGCGTACGGGCCGTATATTTACGAGTGCTGGTATGATTGCCGACATCTAAAAACTTAACTGACAATCATTCAGGGTTATTTCTGACGTTGCTGCGGCCCTGAAAAACAATAAAGGAAAATGTACGCCAGCTTCCCTTCGTCTAAAAGGACAGACTTTTGTCGCATGCTAATTTTTCATGCTTTCTGGTGATACGAATTTCGGACGATACGAATATTTTTGCTGGTCCCGTGAGATTCGTAGCACCGAGGGTCCACTGTATATATATATATATATATATATATATATATATATATGTATGTATATATATAAAGAATGAAGAAAGAAACTCCGACTTTCGTTGGTTCGGCACTGTATATTTTCACTAACGTTTCGTCTGGTGGACCAGACTTTCTCAAAGACTTCGACAATGTCTGGTCCACCAGACGAAACGTTAGTGAAAATATACAGTGCCGAACCAACGAAAGTCGTAGTTTCTTTCTTCATTCTTTATTCTATCGGGGTCCGCGTGATTCTTTTCCCACTACTATATATATATATATATATATATATATATATATATATATATATATATATATATATATATATATTTATATATATACATGCAAGATGGAGAAATTTCTGAGTGGAATTTAACCTCTCGCCCGTTGTTACGCCAGTGGCGCTCACGTGGCATACTGAACGACTGTCTGCCGGATGCAGCCGCCACGAGCGCTCTCACCTATGTCACCACTGGCAGGCACGCCATCCGAGTATCGCGTTCCGATCGCCGAGCAATGTACACGATGTGTGTAAAACGTCAAGTATTAGGAAAAGCGCTTGCGCATGTTGTTACTCATCCGCCTGCATATGAATGCGACGCTTCTCAGAGTAAGTTTGTTATGAAGTTAGCACCTGTCGTCATCGTAAAGCGCGCTGTGTTTGTGTTGCGTTCTGCGGTATACATGATAAAACGGTAAATGTCCTTCACATCCAATGTGCAACCAAGCGGCTTCTCGAACATGGCGCACGCAGGGCGTTCGTGCGCTGGATCAAGCTGACACTGCCAGTGGCGCACCGACGGGGGGGGTTTAGGGGGTTGTAACCCCCCCCCCCCTGAGGCCGACCTAACCCCCCCCCCCCTCGTAACTGCCCAATGTCCTCGTCGCCGAGGGCCCAACGTACACCTTCAAGGGCCCCGCTGACGTTGTAATTTTAATTCAGAATGTGGCTTGAGGTCGATTTTTCCTGATTGACTCCAGAAATGCGCTGTATTCACTGACCTGCTTACAAACTGAATGAGTGCAAGCCGCATGGTTTGTGGCTCTGCGTTGAATCCTAGTGACGCAGCTTTGGACGAAAAAGATGCTTTCACGGGCTGTCAGTCGGACCCCTTTTCTTTTCTTGCCCCTTTTTGATTACTGCCACAGCGCACGGAGATATCCCGGAACATTTGAAACAAAGTATTGTTGGTGTACAATGGTAATGCGTTGCCTAGCCACAGGCTTCGGTGCACAATGTATGTGACATGAAAATATATTAGATGTAGCCGCTCACGCAGCTGTGCACGCAGAATCACATATAATCCGTTTCACACGAAGAAATCTAATGCACTGACTTGCATGCATTCAAATAATACCTGGTTCACTGGGACGATCCTAACGTGTTTAAGGTCTCGGGTACCTAATAAATGCCATCAAATTGCCGCACGGCAAGATTTAATGGCTATAAAGGCGCGAGAGCGATAGTTGCGCAATAAACATGCTATGGTCGTTTTGCCTTGAATGTGCATGTTTCTTCAAATTCGACATCATAAAGCGCATTTAATAGAGCAGTCACTAGCGTTGTCATGTGCATTCAATGGCTTTACTCGCTCTGGAAACGAAACACGCTCAGTGATGCACATTTCCAGTGTCGCTGCCAGCGGCATTTTCGGCACTTCGTTTAAAATCCTTGATATTATAGCGAACGTGAATTGTGTCCGTCAAGCAGCATCCTTGTTTTCTTTTAAATAGTCAATGATAAGCGATCTCCTTGCCAACATACATTCTTTTTGCATCACAGCTCTGCAGAACACAAACTGAAAACGAGGGCACTCACAGCACTCATCCGACGGCCAACTTGAGTTGAGGGAGCTTATCAGGCTGTAAATACATGTTATCAAGCCCTAAATTCTATAATCACGTGCCACCGCTTTATATTAAAGGTCTTAGCAATTAGCGCCGCTTTCAATGTGCGAACGAGGCACAATATTGTTCTATTTGGCAGGACCAAATCAAAGTAACTGTATGCAAATATAACTATGGAACACACCGAGGAACAAGCTCTCAACTCATTCCAGCCGCAGCCGAAAATCTTTCTCAGATACTCTCAACGACTGTTTTTTGATCGTCAAGAGATGCTAAGTCATGAATTTCCTCTCTCATCTAAATTCCATCGGATTAGAATTTCGTTCACCCTTGAAATATCAGACTCCCTGCCGTTTTCGCAAGTTCTCGTAACCTGAAAATAAAACTATGGAAACACCTACACTAGTCGATATGTTCAGTTCACTTCTAGCCATTTAAAAATCCACAATACGTCAGCCGTAAAGACATTAACGCAAGGGGCAGAAACATACCACTGCACACAAATTGAAAGAAAGAAAAAAAGGAAAAAGGCACGATATTCAGGACAATCACCAAAAATGGCTACTTAAAATCTTTTATTCAGAAAGCAATTCACTTCCACAAACACAGCCACGGAAGCAGAGAAATCCAGCAACAGGCCCTCCCAATCAACACCACCACAGAAATATGTCACTTTCGGCTATGCGCGTTCTCTGCCTGCTTCCAAAGACTGGCCGCCGAAAGAGAGAACCCAAGGCATTGTCTAAAAAATTGCTTGATATGGCTGCGACGCCAGCTGCATAAGCGAAACCGAGAACCTCAAAGAAAAACGGAAACAACGTCCCCAGTTTTACAAGAGATCGCAACCCCCTAGCCGAACATCCCAAGACGTATACCACTGAGTTAATCTTACTGAAACTGGAGTCCTCGCAACCAATTACCGGAAATGAATCCTGGCATATCCAAAGGGCCTCAAACAACGCTAACCTCACTGAAGGCGACCTGCCTCTTATGTACACGTTGGGCCTTCGCTCCTCTCTGCGCAGTGCAAAAAAAAAAAAAAAGAAAGACGTGGGCGTACAGCCTCGCACAGCCCGGCACTCCAAGTATCCCCTTTCTCTGCCCCCATCTCACCGACACAGGCACACCCAGCCATACACCTCCCCAACTTCAACACCCGTCAAGCCCTCGAACTCCTGTGTTCTTGAAGGTAAACATTAGACAGAAGTCTGTCTGGTTGGATAAGTAAACTGAGAAAAATATTATTTAATCTCCAACCAAATTTGCGTAAACACCGAAGAACCCGACGTTTCGGAACCGGCTTGGTTCCATCCTTCGGGGGGGACTTTGCAGCGGCGTTTTGAAGGGGCACTCTCGGTGCGGTCAATGACCCCACGCATTACCGCGGAGCGTAGCCCATGCGAATACACAGGGGGAAGGGTTCCGAGGGAACGATTGATGTTTAGAGTGGTTCGCTGATAGTGCCATGACTCCAGTAGTAATCTCCTCCTCCACTTGGTTTCACTTTCAAGGATGGCCGTTCTGTTGAAGTCTCTTTTGTGGTCAAACGTCTCGGCGTGTTCGGCGACGGCGCTGCGCTCTTTGTTGAATTTCCGGACGTCGTTTACCTGTCGTCTAATTCGTTCGGGAGAGTTTTTGGTCTCGCCGATGTACGATGAGGGGCACTCGGCGCACGGCTGTGTTCTTGTGGACATGCACCACCGCCGCCTGACGCACCCTTTCATGCATGCCGAACAAGAAAAGAAGCCCTATTCATGCGTCTCCTTTCCTCAAAATTTGAAGAAGGAGCGTTTCCCCCACGTCTGCACAATGCCCACCCAAACTTCCAAAGATAAGGCGTCGACGGCGTACGCGCCGGCGGCGGCGTCCGATCCATCCGCCGACCATTTAGGCACATGTTTTCAATTTTGAAGCAAGTTTCGACCCGACGACACACATGTTTTGTATTTTCTTAGGAGCTTGTTTACTGCCGGCTCATCGTCTGGAATCACCCACCACGATTCGGACATTGCAGCCACTGAAGAAACGCAAGACGAAGAGGAGGGGGGGGGTGTTTCCACGGACCAGCCTTGCGCCGCTCGTACACCAGGGAAACAATGAGCCACTGCTTCAAGGGCATCCCTTGTGTGTGCCTGTTATAGTACAGCTGCTGTGGCGCAGGCAGACGAGTCGTGTCGTCTGTTCCTTAATGGCTGCAGCGGAGTGATCGTGCATTTTTTCTGAACGTGGCGCGTTAGTGCGGCGAGAAGAAAGGCGACCTCAAACACGGCTCGTTCGTCGAAGCTACTGCGACCCCACCGAGGCTGCATAGCACGGCCGCACGACGAAATTACTTTAAGCACATTCATAATGGTTCCTGCATTTCTGAGCAAGCCTTGCTTTTAGTACGCTGGTTCAGTGCACGAGTGTCATTTTTCGTCTGTCAAAGCACGGACGGTGCGGTATCTTCAAAGTTAGGAAAACCGTAGCGTGTGCGCTGTCAGCATCCCACCTACCCAGAGCGCTTTTTTGCACCGCGTCTGTGTGTGTGCGGAGCAAGAAGCCGTGGCACAATGAGTCAATGTTTTTGGGTACGTTTAGCAAGGAAAGGGAAGGACTTTGGGCAAGTGCGAAAGGTATTTCGGGCGCCACGTTTCCCTTTTTCAATAAACATCTCTCTCTCTCTCTCTTTACCATTTCTTTTTTTTTTAGCCGACGGAAGCTATAAAGTTTGGTGTGCAACCATACCTACGTTTAGTTCGCTTGCTGGAACTTCTTTTTGTGTCTGCTGCGCGAATCAGCGTCGACAATGAGCTATTTAGCCAAAGCCTCCTCGCTGAAGCGCCAGCCGAACACGCTACTCACTTACTTCCCCAAAAAGAGTCCGTGTGCGGATTCAAGAGATGCAGCAACAACGCCGCAATGCCAAATTCCAGTCGTAGAGGAACCGGTGACTGATCAGATATCGTCGTCAGATGAGTCCATCGGTCAGCAAGTCCTCACCGACGATGCTTCATTCGACGAACCTGCGCACCCAAATGACCTGGGGATCTACGCCGGCAAGTCGGTAAGTGTGGCTATAATGCAGTTTACCCATGATGTGAGAATTGTACGTGTGCTGCATTGAACTGTACCGTGCTCGTCAAATGAAACCCGAACAGCGGCAAGCCTTCGCAGTGGTATACAGTGCGCGCCGTCCAGTTATCACCATGGACAGGCGGCGGGCGCGCATATGCGCAGTGCGGTCAAATCGGATGCGCGCGCCTGTCAATGGGGCTTGCCGCTGTTCGGGTTTCATTTGACGAGCACTGTACATAATGTTTGTATATAATCAATATTTACAGAGTGTACAAACTGGCGCAGTAGTACCCGATATGCATTCATTCAAGTGCAATGAGACAGATGGTTCTATCTACTATAGGTCACTTAATTAATATTGTGGGTTTTTCTGTATATGGCAACAACCGCCGTTTTGATATCTCGAAAATTCATTCTTACAGTGGCACAACTCGACAACAATCATAGCTATTGGCAATCTTTAACAGCTAAATATTAGTCTTTTACGTGCGTAACTCGCATGTATTGAGTTTATCCAGCAAAATATGTAGACAGTTCGGTATTTGCGACATGGCAAAACTTACAGTATGTACCTAATGACAAAGCAACCTGCTAAACGGAAATACAAAATTTCCCTTTGGCAGGTGGTTGATTACGCGCAATCTCCCGGCTTCCAATATTAAAGATTGGAAAATGAGACACCGAAGCAATCTATATGGTATGTACTGTTTTGTACTCTGCCCGTTTTTTTCTGTTCTCCTGCAGCTGCGCCCAAGGCGAGCACAAGAGAAAGCAGCAGCTTGCGTACGCAAGTTGTTTGGGGCACTCTAATGATTGGGCAGCTGTCTCATTTTCCATTCCTTAATTACTTCTCTTTATTTAGTGCATTTACGCAGAATAATCTCATCAATTCCGAAATCTATATTTTTGTTCGAATTACCAACACGTAAAAATAAATTCGTGAGGTTCAGGATTTCTGAGGGCCTATTTGAAAAATTAGGCTGACTCTAGTTGCTAGATTTTAGCTCTTTGCATAATGTCACTTGTTTTATTCGATCCGATGCCATAGCTTGGTTTCTGTTCAAAATGGGTTTATGAAATTGGGATGCTTTCCCAGTTGTGAGCACGTTCTGTCCCTCACTTCCCATACAGGGAAATGTGTCGTGGGTTCAGCCATGTATTTTGTTCCTTTCGTCTTTCTGAAGCGCCAGGTACAAACTGAAATCGAATCAATCATTAAACTATATGTTAACTACAGTCTAGAATGGCGAGTGAAACGGGGACAGCCATAAGACCTATTCTGCTTGTGTCACATGTGCATGGCTGTAGCCACTCCTGCGGAGTCTGAGGGTTGTCAGATTTGCCTCGCAGCCCTTGTAGACCTTGGCAAATTCGGAGGATGTTCGTGACGCCCGTACCGTTTTATGCTCTTATAAATTCTCACGTGGATTTCACTGTTTATGAGTGTAGCTGAAGAGGCATTACTTAAAGGCTCGGCTAGTTGTAAACTGACTTTTCGTGCATTTCTAGCGCTTAAAGAACATCGAAAAGAAAAATTACAGAAGGATTGCACATTTCTACGCAGTTTAAGACTGCAGCTGCTTTTTTATGTTGTGGAGCGCCCACGAAATAAATAAATAATTCATGCGCAATGTTCAAAAAACACACAAACTAGAGCCACATATATGTGGTCGAAATTTCTGGAGCCCTCCTCTACGGTGTGCCTCATGATCACATCGTGGTTTAGCACGTAAAACCCCAGAGTTTATTAAATTTTCGAGATCAAACTGAAGGCGTCGATTTTTTATTTCCGAGCAAACCCCCCCCCCCCCCCCCCCCCCCCCCAGTGCCCTCAGACTATTAGTTTAGAAGGGAATGAACAAACTTTAGTAGAACCTTCAATATGCATAATTGCTGTCTAATAATTAATGTTTATGTGTACACGTATCAGTGGTGCTTGTTACTTCCTAATCTAAGCGACACAAACTGCGTGTATAAAAGCAATCTTTTTTCGTAGCCTCTTTTTAAAAACATATTTTGCTATGATTCAACCCTTGACGCTGCCAGTGCGAGCATTTCTGGTTAGCCCCTGTACATTAATTACACAAATCTTTTGTAGGTTACCGATGTCAAGAAAAAGGAGCTACTGACGAGCGCATGGACACCTGCCGCAACCTTTCCATTCAGGCCAACGGGAACAAGGAATTTGAAATTTCAGTACCGGTGGCTGCAGCGATGGAACTGGCTCGTCTATTCAAAAAAGGAGAACGGCGCCTTTTGTAAGTATTGCGTCCTTTTCGCTCCACCTGGGGTCGGTGCGCGAGGCTTGCCCTCTGGCAAACTTGTGATGTCAAAGTTCGACAACTGGAAAAATGCAATTGAGGCTTTTAACGAGCATGAGAAAAAGTCGTTTCACAGAAACAGCGTCCTTGGTGCGGACAATTTTCTAGAAGTTTTAGAAGGCAAGAAGAACCCTATTGACCAGGACCTTGACCGCGGGCTAAGAGAGCAAATAGCCAAAAACAGAAAAAACCTGACTCCTGTTATTACAACGGTAATCTGGTGCGGAAGGCAGGGAGTTGCTCTTCGTGGTCATAGAGATGGCGGGCGAATAGATTTGTCGCGTGAGCCTGTAGAGAACGAAGGAAATTTCAAGGCCCTGCTTAGGTTGCGCGCCTGCAACGGCGATGATTCTCTAAAGAGTCACCTAGAAGAATGCGGAGCTAATGCAACTTACACGAGTTGGAGAACCCAAAATGAGATTATTTCAGCATGTAATAGCATTATTCTGCGAGAGCTAGTTTCTAAAGTGAATGCTGCTAAATGCTTTGCAGTATTGGCTGATGAGACAACCGATATAGCCGGCGTTGAGCAACTTTCGCTTTGCGCACGCTACGTGGATATGGAAAAAATCGAAATTCGGGAGGAATTTCTGCAGTTTGTTCCTGTTACTGGCCTAACGGGAAGGGGCCTGGCCGATACAATTTTAAAAAGCTTACATGATATAGGCATTGCAACCGAGTATATCAGAGCTCAAGGGTATGACGGTGCAGCCTCAATGAGTGGTGCTTACAACGGCGTTCAAGCACACGTCCGACAGCAGTGTGCTAACGCCATTTATGTTCACTGTGCCTCTCACAGCCTCAATTTAAGTCTGTCAAGTGCGTGCTCTGTGCCTCAGATTAGAAATTGCATGGGAACCGTGGCGAAAGTTTGTGAGTTTTTTCATGCGAGTCCAAAACGCCAAGCTGCTCTAGGTGACCAAATTGAAAAGTTAGTACCAACAGCTCGCGTGACGCGCTTGAAGTCGCTCTGTCCAACACGATGGGTTCAGAGACACGATGCTCTGAATGTGTTTGTAAATATTCTCCATCCCGTTCTGTCTACTCTCCAAAACATTAGCGACAGCTGGAGTGATCGGGAATCTTCGTCGAACGCTCAAATCCTACTGTGCGCTTTGCAGAGAAGCGAGTTTCTTGTCTGTCTCTTTGTGGCGGAAAAAGTTTTCTCCATAAGCTTGCCGTTAAGCAAATACTTGCAAACTGTAAACATGGATCTTTCATCCGCTCTCACATTGGCTGATGACGTTTTGTTTACTGCACGTAACCTTAGATCCCGAGCTCACGAGGTATTTCATGAACTTTTTGAACATATTACGTCAGTTTGTGAAGAGATTGGCTTGGTTATTGAAATGCCAAGGATCGTTGGTCAGCAAAGGATGCGCTCAAATGTGCCTTCGTCGACACCGGAGGAGTATTTCCGTCGTTGTGTGTTCCTTCCATTTCTCGAAGCTTTCACAGAACAAATCGATGAGAGATTCGTGAAGCACAAGAGCATTCTTACTCAATTTAAAGTTCTCCTTCCTTCTTCATTAAGCCTGTTACCGAGCAAGGACGACGAGAATGCAATGCGCATTCTCTGTGAGAGCTACCATTCTGATGTCGGGGACTCCGTGTCGTCTGCCGTGGGGGAGCTACATCTCTGGTACAGAAAGCTTCAGCGGCTTGAAAAACGCCCAATGGGTCCTTTGGAAGCCCTGCAGTCCTGCCCGCCTGGTATCTTTCCTGTGATCCGAAAACTTCTTCAAATTATGGCTACTCTCCCAGTAACGACTTCTACAAGTGAGAGGTCCTTCTCAACTCTGAGACGTCTTAAAACCTATCTTCGCAACACGACTGGAGCACTAAGGTTAAATGGTCTAGCTTTGCTAAATATTCACCGAGAAGTTCCTCTATCACCTGAGGAGATTTTGGACGAATTGGCAACGAAGCCACGACGGCTGGACTTTAAGCTGTAGAGTGTCTCATCCGCAAACGCGCCACTGCTACAAACGCCTGCTTGAGAACAGACCTATGTACGCTGCCTACTGAATTGAGTGGTTTTAAACTAGCTTCTACTACATGCGTATGCCTGTAGTTGTTCGTTTAAAAATTTTCTTCGCTTGGTTTAGCTATTTCACTTGTGCTTAATCATACAGATTACAACTTTCGGGCTCTTTCCACATGATATATTATCTTGCTCTTCACTCACTCCGCCAGTTCATTATTAACGCATTCCTAATGTTAGTATAGGACTGTATAGGTCAACCTGTCTGGCTCGCACATTCTCTTCGTTGTTCCAACTGATTTAGCTTGCGCATTTCTAGAGTTAGTCCACTTCACCAGTCATTAATAACTTTCTAAAATGCTTACAAAACTCACCGCTGCCACGGCTGTCTAGGTAAGAGCTTAAACGGATGACCATATCTCTACAACTTGCCGTCTTCTGTGACGTAACCATCGGCGCCGCTATCGTGTCTGTCGTCAGCGCGACTTGCGTGCTTTCCCTAAGTATGAATTTTCATCAGACTTTCTCCCTGATCCTAACCCCCTTTCTACCATCAGAAGCGAGGCGCTTTTCTTGTGCCCATGCTGGTGACTGAAATAGTGCATAATGCTTACTTCTCTCTGAGTTTTGTTCCTCAGGTGGCCAACATCAGCAGCAAGACAAGAGAACGAGCACACAACTGCACCAAACACGCCTGTGATGACGCAGCTGCCTTGACAGACGCAAATCCTTCTGTCGCAATGTTGAAAAACACGACTGAGGCACTTACCTGATTCGACTTTAATTCTGCCAACGATGCTATGATAGTACGCGTCAACGGCCAACTGATTTTCCTACCCTACCCAAACGAATTTCGGAAGTATTTTTCATGATGTCAGGTTAATCTTTCACATTTCAAACATACGAGACGACCTTGACAGAATTAAATTTATAGACCTCTTGTAGACCCGAATAAAAAGTTTCTCGGTGTCTGAATCTGTGTGGCGTCATTTCTCTACTTTTTTAACCCCAGTCACATTGTTTCTATGCAATGATTTATTCCCTTGATATTATATGAGCTCTTTATGAACTGTTGTCATGGAGTCAGTGTATTTATTCAGACTATGCCTTTCGTACAAATGCACCTAGTTAAGGCTGACAATTCACTTTGAGATATAGTTTCACGAGGCTCAAAGGAAACATAATATATGATGTTCGGCTCTCATAATTTAGAACATGCTGACCTGCAGAGTTTTTCTTAACAGCATTGCGCGACCGCCAACCGGCCGGCATATCGCCCCCCTTCTCACTGCACGGAGCGGCAAAACTAATTTTGTGATAGACAAGGTTGTTGGGAACTGTTATGCGTTGGTTTAATAAATTTGCCGTTTTTTTTCTACGTGAACTGCTTCGCTTAATGGATTCATGGCCCTGTCAGGCTCTTGCAAGTTAACAGTTAGGATGTCTCTGGAAAACACCGAAGACAGGCACGTAGCCAGGATTTTTTTTCGGGGGGGGCCCAAGGCCTAATTGTTCGAAAGAAAGTCTTTCCAAGGCAAAAACAAAAAAAAGTTGTCTGGGAATATAGAAGGCTGGAAAAATTTCGGGGGGGGGCCCGGGCCCCCCGGCCCCCCCCCCTTGCCTACGTGCCTGACCGAAGAAGTAATAATAATAATAAATATCATCATCATTGTTGTTGTTATTATTATTTGGCATTTTATTTGCTCTACGATTTTTCCAGCGGAAGCAAGGAAACGGCATGTTACGCAAGGTCCCCCCCCCCCTCCACATACACACCAAATATGCAATCACATGACTTTCGTCAAAATTTGAACGCCCCCCTGACAGAAATCCTGGGTGCGCTACTGGACACTGCCCATTGTCCAGCAGGTGAGCGCCCCACCAGAGGATGGCGCGGGCCCGCTCCTTAGTCCCGCCATGTCCAGACTACTGCTCTCACTGCTCGAAGCGCAGGGTGGAAACGCGCCGCTGTTGCGACTCCTTGAGCGCGTTCTTAGGCTCCACAGCCGCTCCAGGTCGGCGACGCCGCCGCGGCTGCCGCCCCGGTGGTCGCCGTCGAGGGCCAGCAGCATCTGGTGGTACGGATGGATTTCTACGCGGGAACAAATGGCACTCAGTGTAAAATGATGCGACTGCTCAGTCGCGCGATATGTTCATGCTATTTCGAAAGAAATCGGACAACACAGCTAAGTATCACTACCTTGTGAAGACCAAGAGGTGAAATCACTTAGAGGAGCTTGATCTTGATGTGACCGAGGAGGGGTTGAGGCTGCCACCCAGGTTCCGGCGAGGAAGGACTCTTGCGACGCTTCACACGTACAAGAAGAAAACCTGTTTAATTTACATATTTACAGGAGGTTTAAGAACCAAGGCGTAGAGACGCGCCTTTACATCACAAGGGCCCAGAGCGGGACGAGAGGGCGAGCGAAGAAGGCCAGTGAGCCCGCGCCTTTTATATCGGTCCGTGCACGCGCTTCTCGTCAAGCGTTTTCGCTGGACGCTGACTGCGTATTGCAGCAACGCCGACGCGCGTTCCCTGCAACGCACATGGAGATCTCTCGCGTTTTTGGGGAACGCGGACCGCGTATGGCAGATGCGCCAATGAGTCTCTTGCGATTCTCTCTCTTGATATTAAATTGATCGGTCGATCTCTTCGTCGCTCCCGAGTTGTTCTTTTTTCTATCTAATACGCACGCCCGTGCGCTTTTTTTTTAGCTTTGTCCCTACGACCGCGCTCTAGCGTAGCCCTTCTTAGGGCTCCCAGGGGGGCAAAGCATTATGTAGAGCCAGGTATTTCCCCTTCTATTGTCCCCATGGACAATAGCTCTGTTGACGCAGCCTCAGGCCTCTCCCTGCCAGCTGGCAGCTCACGCCAAATGAAGATGCAGCTCAGGGAAGCCACCCGAATCATCGGTACTCGCGCCAACAGCAACGGCAAGCACCTTTCTACTCAGAGGAGCGTCTCTGCACGAAAGGGCCGCACCACAGGCCGCCCTGTCTCGAACAAGGCCGCTAAAAACAAAAAACAGAAGAGCGTTCCTTCCCCTCGTCCGGAAGTGGAAGAATCTACTCAGCAGGCCTCTTCAGTTGCTACACAACTTGAACAAGCCTCCTCGGCGCCGGAACAAGTGGTGACTCTATATTTTCGTTCACCCAGCCGTGCCACCGAATCTAACACTCAGAGCACCCCCCCTGTCTCTGAGATCGCTCCTCCCACAGAAGGATGTGATACTTCACCTCTCCTTGTATCTGAGGACTCTCGCGACACCAATGAGGACGCCTCCTCGACCCAAACAGAACAATTCGAACATGCAAGTTCGTCTGAGACCGCTGGCCTCGAATCTGAGTCCGGGGAAAGCAGCTTCTCTTCCTCAACGGACGATACCAGCACCGCTGATATCCACGAGAACACAGCAGCCTCTCCTGGCCGCGTTCTTGAATCACAAGGCACGCAGACTTCCGAAACAGCGACTGACACGTATGCATATGCAACTGAACGCCACCGCACCTTGTTTCGCGCGTCGTCTGCTACTAGCTGCCGAACCGACTGAGAGCGAGCTTCCTCCGCACCTCCTGCGCTCGCTTCTCCTCACCGAGTGCCTTCGACATCGACGACAGCTACACTCTTAGCCGCCTCTATTTAATTGACTGAACTGAACTGAACTGAACTGACTGACTGACTGACTGACTGACTGAACTGACTGACTGACTGACTGACTGACTGACTGACTGACTGACTGACTGACTGACTGACTGACTGACTGACTGACTGACTGGACTGACTGACTGACTGACTGACTGACTGACTGACTGACTGACTGACTGACTGACTGACTGACTGACTGACTGACTGACATAAAAAAACAGACTGATTGAGCCGAAAGCTTCTTTTTTTGCGCTTGTCGGTGTCGGTGTAGTCGGAAAATGCAAAGCATTGACCAAGTACTCAGGATGTTAGGTTGAAAGCTGTTTATTGATCAAGCTGGCGCGTGCCGACGTATGTTTCTTCGAGTACAAAAGCATCAAACAGGAGGACCAGGGCCATCGGGTGGATCTTCTTGTCGTATTTCTTTAGTGGAGGACACGCTCGCCACTTGTAGCGCCACATGCGGTGGTTGAAGGCCTCGTCATCTGGAAACACCTCGTTGTTCGAGAGCACAATGACGGGCGTCCTGGAAATGGTCTGATCAGCCGAGTACTTGACCGCCACCGAATCTACGTCACCGCCAAAAATTTTTTTAACAGTATCAAAAGCAGACGACTCACAGTTTGGCTCGTTCCACACCAGGATGCGACGGCCCACGGTGTCCTGAAGCGGAAAGCTAGTGTAGCGGTTAAAGTTGCGGATCGTACCGCGGTTAATGTAAAAGGAAAGAACGGGGTCAAAAAAAAAGTTTTTTCCTGCACTCGGAGGGGACACAATCTCCATACAGTTTTTCTTGGGGACCGCCTTCTCGACCAGGCTATATAGGTTTACAAAGGCCGACACTTCCTCGTGGATGCCATTAAACTGAAAGTTTAATAGTTCCATCATGGCATCAAATGACGCGGGCACATCCATGTAAAAGGTAGCGAGGTCACCGTGTGGGGCATCAAAGAGAGGCTGGGTGTGCTGGTACATTTCAATAAAGTCCAAGGTGGTGTACGAGCACATTTCGTCATTAAACACCTGGATAGCTCGTTGGAGGCGCTTGTCGTCCAGGCGAATGAACCGAAACACCGGGTCTGCCAGCCACTTGGGGGTGCGCACAATGTTTGTCAACGGCGATACGGGGTTTTCGCGTAGCCAGTCGTAGATGGATTCTTCCGACGCTCCTTTTGAACGTTTTCGGCACTTTGCACCCGTTCTTGCGCGTACCTCGTCAGTGTCTCCACCGCTCGTCTGACCTCCATGGGCGTCGTCACATGCAACTGAATGCGGAAGTTTCGGGTACAGTATTTCCAAAACTCGCCCGGGCTCGTGTCCAGAACCTTCGAGTTGTCCCAAAACTTCATTTCTAACGTCGCGACCCCAATCATTTCCTCCCATTTTAATGTATCCTCCCTGCGCAGCACGTCACCGTGCCGGCGGAGGAGACCTTCCCGCGCGCGCCCCCTTTCCCATAGAGTTTCCTACAATACTTACTAGAGGGAACTCTGGCGCTAGTGTCTATGGGAGCTGCAACGCATGACGATTCAGCCAGCATGGGAATGATGGGTAGTACACATATTTGCCTAGTCTTCGTTCTTTCGGCTCCGTTTGGCTCCGCGTTGGCTGTATCCGCTTTGTCGCAAAACAAAGTTGAGCAAGAGTCAGAAGTTACACTTCACCGCTTTAACCTTTTTAGGCTCACCAATTGAAATATGGTCACGAAGTTCACAACGATCCATTCTGTTATCCGAAAGAAAACCAAAGCACAGCAATAAACAAAGCCACAAGTGCGTTCGAAGTCCGCAAGTACGAAGACTAGGCAAATTTGTGTACTACCCATCATTCCCATGGTGTCTGAACGATCGCAGCGCCAGAGTCCCCTCTAGTTAATTTTAGGAAACTCTATGCCCTTTCCTACTCCTCCGACTGGAGGCGAGGAGCGAGGGGAGATCGGCCCGAGCACCCTCTCAGCACCCATTGCGCAAGACGACCGCACGGAGCATTCCTCTGCCGGTGGCTCCGCCTCTACCGTGCCCTCTCCACATTCCGGAGGTCACGTGGCATGCGCATCATCGAGTGCAGCTTTCCCCCTCCCGGCTTTGACGGCTCCCCCTACCCCTTCACGGCAACCGGCGCGGCCCTCTCCACCTCCTGGCGGGACGGAGCAAGCTGCCGCGTCGTCTGCTATGTCGTCTGCTACAAACGGCGCTTCTGCTAACCGTGGCACTACTGCAATAACCACGCAGGGCCCTACTCTTGGACCTATGCGCCCCATCGTCGAGGATGCCTTCTCGAACGCCGAGTATGAGCAAGCCCGAATCGAACGAGGCCGCAAAAACAAGCTCGGTAAAGAGAAACCGAAACCCACTCACCCCAACGCTGAGCCCCAAACAAACGGCGCCGCTCCCCAGGGAACAAGCAAGAATTCCTCGCGCAATAAACGTGGACGACGCATGCACCAACTGGACATTCTGAGGGAACATCAAGCTGCCTCAGAGGAGCCTCAAAGCACCGCTCCCACTATTCTCTACCGCCCTAAGGGACGAAAGAATAACTTCCTGGGACTCTCACGTGACGCCATAGCTGCCCAACTCTCTCGAGTGCCTGGCGCTAAGCGTGTCAGAGTGAACTTTCGCGGCAATGTCGTCGCAGTGGACTGCACACCAGGCGCTGACACAGCCCCCCTCCTGACCGTGCAACACATCGGCCAAGTAGAAGTTCGTGCGAAAATGGCTGCAAAGGGAACCTGCGCCGGCGTACTCTACGGCGTCGATCCCAGCCTTGACACTGAAACAGTCCTCGAAAACCTCGAGTGCCCTGCTCCTGTCATCTCCTGCACGCGCAACGGTCGCGATGTCGTCGTGAGATTCGCAGGAAGCGCTCCTCCTGCGGAGGTCGCGCTCTTCAAACACGCTCGATCCGTTCGCGCGCGTCGCCGCCGTCCCCTTCAGTGCCGCAAATGTGGAGGCTACGGGCACTGTGACGCAACCTGCACCAGCTCCCCTCGCTGCCTTCGCTGTGGAGGCGACCACGCACGAGCTCAATGCACGGAAACTCGTGCCAAATGCTTTCACTGCAACGGCAATCATCCAGCCACCGAGCCTCGCTGCCCTCGATGGCAACATGAGAGGAAAATCCTTGAGGTTATGGCCTCTCGAGACCCCCCCCTCTCCCGTCGGGACGCTGAGAAAATCATCAAGACGCAAGAAAAAGGCGCACCCCCAAGTGCCCCATCCCGTCCCATTTCCTCGGCAGTAAAACCGGGAATCACCTATAGAGCCGCACTCGCGCCTACGACCTCACAACCAACCCCCTCGACTGATATCGAGGCGCAAAAGGACGCAGTTATTGCGGCTCTTGCTGCTGCCGTCCAGGCCCTGGTGGAGACAATTCCACAAAGCTCTCCGGCGTTCCACCTATGCAACGCGGCCCTGGCCGCCCACTTTGCTTTGACCCATCATGGCTAGCCAAAAGAAGGTCTTCCGGCCGCGGGTGCTACAGTGGAACATCCGCTACCTCCGCTGCCGGCACGCTGAGCTCTCCGAGCACCTCCTTCGGCACGAATACGACGTCATTGCTTTGCAAGAAACGAACGTTCGTGCCGGAGAATGCAACCTGCCTGGCTTCCTGGCCTATCATAGCAGAACCAGCTGCTCCAACGCTGCCTGTGTTTCCGAACACTGCCCTAACCCAGCCCACCCTGTCGGCAAATCCAAGGCATCAATTTATGTGCGTGCCTCCCTTCCCCACACCTTAGTGGACACCAGTGGTGCCATGGGTGCTCGTGTGGAATGTGTAGCAATTGTGGTTCGTGTCGGCGGCACGGACACAGGCGTTGCCAGTGTTTATGCCAAACACAACAATCCTGGTGACACCTTCGACTGTGAATTTGTGGCTCGACTGAGTGCCTGCTTCCCCGTCCCCCACGTCATCTGTGGTGACTTTAATGCTCACAATGTTGTGTGGGGCTGTGCCGAGACCAAGTCCAGAGGCAGGGAACTCTTCGACGTCATTCAACGCTGTGGTCTCCTTATTCTAAACACCGGCGTGAGCACCTTTTTACGACGTGACACCCGCCCGAGTGCGATTGACCTCACGCTCGCATCCGACGGAGTTCACTACGATTGGAAACGTGCCGCCGACACACAAGGCTCGGACCACTACCCGATCACCCTGGAGCCCCCTGGAAGCAGTCGACGCATCATGCGTACCTACAACACGGTACAGTGGCCGCGATTCAGAGAGTTGTGCGGGGCCATCCCTGAATCCTGCGACTTCATTGCGGCTCTGACCGATTGTTTCAAGGCTGCAACCACTCGCTCCTCCGTTCCTGCTGGGACTCCTGTTCCCGACATGAAAACACTCAACCTCCGTGCTGCCCGTAGACGAGCCCAGCAGATAGCCAGGCGGTCGCAACAGGATCAGCACTGGACGATTTTCAACCGTATTGACGCTGTCTGCCGGCGCCACGCGCGTCAGCGAAGAGATCGGAGCTGGGAAGGGCTCTGTGTCTCACTCGACGACCCGCGCAACACCCGCCGTGCCTGGAGGATCTTCGCGGCAATGCTGCATCCCAGAACAGCTCGATACCCCGTCCTCTCCGTTGCGGTTGCTATGGGCATAAGCTCTTCAGCCCTCGCTGAACTCATGGCGGACAATTTTGCGCCGCCCAGCCAGCAGCCACTACAACGTGTACGACTACCCGATCTTCCCATCGGCAACAGGCCTGAACTATTCGCGCCTCGACGCTTTTTCCCTACTCAGGGAATCCTCGCCGAGATCCGCGAATTATGCAACGCCGACTTCACGATCAGTGAACTCACACTTGTTCTTGAACGCCGCAAACGTCGCTCCGCACCCGGTGGAGACGGCGTTACCTATCAGGCTCTACGCAACCTGACACACAGCCAACTGTCACGACTGCTTGGCGCCTACAACCAAGTCTGGCAATCGGGACTCATCCCAGCGGCATGGAAAGAAGCCCTCGTGATGCCCATACGCAAAAAGGGCAAGCCTGCTTCCTTGCCCTCCTCCTACCGCCCCGTCTCCCTCACCTCCTCCGTGGGAAAGACGATGGAGGCCATGGCGCTAAGGCGACTTAATTGGATCGCCGACGAGCTCGACTACTTCGCCCCCACGCAAAGCGGTTTTCGTGCGAGCCGCTGCACTGCCGATGCACTCGCGGATGTGATTGCCTCGCTGGAACACGCAAGGGCCAACGACGAGGCAAGCTACCTCGTTCTATTGGATATCAAGTCCGCCTTTGACGGTGTTCCACACGCATCCATCCTGGACGCACTCAGTGACCTCGGCGTGTGCGGCCGCATGTTGGATTACCTCACGGATTTCCTCAAAGGACGCTCCTTACGTGTGCGCATCGGAAACGTGAGCAGTGAACCCCGCCCCCTTGTTGCTGGCGTTCCACAAGGAAGTGTGCTGAGCCCTTTTCTTTTTAATCTCGTGCTTGCCAGACTTCCCGACTACATCCCTAGCCGCACCCCCTGTGAGGTACGCACGGCTATTTACGCGGATGACATTGCGATCTTCGCCAGTGCTCCCAGACATAGGCGTGCCGACCTCTTCGACTCGGTTCAGTGCGCCATCGATGCCGTTGACGGATACATTTCTGCACTCGGCCTCTCGCTCTCAGCCACGAAAACCGAGGCTCTCCTCGTACACCCGTGTGCAACCGCACGATTCTACAGCCCCAAACTCTCACTTCGAGGCACCCTCATCCCCTGGAGCACCAAGGTTCGCTATCTCGGTGTCGTCATCGATCATCGCCTTTCCTGGCGACCAGCGGTCCGCGAGCTACGCAACACGAACCGTAAAGTTCTTTGCGCGGCCCGAGGACTCATTGCCCGCGGGCGTGGCTGTACGCCTAAGCTCGCCCTCCGTGTTTACAACGGCGTCGCCACTGCCAGAGTTCTCTACGGACTGCCTCTGGCCTCTCTCCGAAAAGGACAGTGGGCCGAACTTGACGCCGACCACCGAACTGCGGTGCGGACCTTCTACGGCCTCCCCAGCAGCACCCAAATCGGCCCCACCCTTGCTGAAGCCGGGGAAACGCCCATCTCCCTTCGTGCGGTCAAGCAAGCCTTCCACCACCTCCTACGGATGAAAGGCACGACACACGGACAGCACCTTGTTGAGAGACTCTACTCTTTGCAACGCTCCGGTATCGGGCAGCGAGCAATCGAGCTTCTCTCAGTCGTCCCTGACGCTCCCTACCGAAACTGGACGGCGATCCCCCCCCATCGCCACACACCGCTCGAAGTGCGGAAAACCCTTCCGGGTGTCAAGGCCAAGGCGCGCACCCCCGTCTCAGCCATCCAACAAGAATGTGCCGCTCTCCTGCACGACCAGCTGAAGGGACGCACGCTTGTTTACGTTGACGGCTCTGTCCTCTCCGACGGCTCTGCGGCTGCGGCCTGTGTCGCGCCATCTCTCGGTGAAGTACGAAAGTGTCGCCTTCCTTGCCCCGCCTCTTCCACGGTTGCCGAACTCGCGGCCATCAACCTAGCCGCCGAGCTCCTTGGCGAACACATCTCAGTCACTTCGGCGGCGATTCTCTCTGATTCTCGCTCAGCACTGGCTGCAATTTCACGCGAAGATCTCGGCGGACATCTCGCACAAAGGGTCGCCCTCCACCTCCACGCTCTGCGCAACGATGGATGCGACATCACCCTCCACTGGGTCCCATCTCACGTAGGGATACCTGGCAACGAGGCCGCCGATCGTGCAGCGAAAGCTGCGCACGACCCCGGAACGGTTATTACCGGTTTCGTTTCATCTGCCGACGTTGGGCGTCTCCTAGTCGCTCGTCACGTTCGCGAGCAACACCCGGATGCTCGCGTTGCCAGTGGCAACCCCCCACGTCGCCTCCCACTTAAAGGACTCTCCCGTGCCGATCTGCGCCTCCTGCTCCGGCTCAGAATCGGCTGCCATCGCGCCGCCGAGCGTCTACATCGCCTCTCAGGGCATGGCAGTCCCTACTGCCCTGACTGCGGAGACACGGAGACTCTTCAACACCTCCTACTAGACTGTCCGGCAGCTGACACAAATAGGACTCATATGCTAGCCGTATACGCTAGACTTGGTCTTCCTCGGACCAGCGTCACGCACCTCCTCTTCCCTGGCGGCAATCGAGATTCGGTCAAGCGGGCGCTATCAGCACTCCTTGATTTCCTCGACGGCAGCGGCCTCCGTAACCGCATCTAATTTTTTTTATTATTATTTTTTTTAAGCAGAACTAGCGAATCCCCAACTCTTTTTTTTTCTCTTCTCTCTCTCTATTCTTTTTCTCTCTATTTCTTTACCTCCCCATTCCCCTCCCCCGTGCACTACTGCTGAGGTGACCTCCCCTGTGAGAGACAATTGCGGGGTGCACTTATCTCTTCTTTTCAATCATCAAAAAAAAAACCACTCCCCCCCAGAGTCTCTTGCAGGCCGAGTCTTTGTATTGCCGGTTATATCAGCTCGTCCGCCGCCCGAAGAGGTCACGTAAGGGCTGCAGTGGCGCTGCTCCCTGAAGTGGCCGTAGTCCGTCTCCGGCGTCACACTGATTGCCCACCCCAACACAGACACGCGCACAACATAGCAGGTATTACGGTACGTGCACCTTGACGTCGCAACGATCCCAGCACAACATACGCTGGGTCACAGCATGTGACCTTCCACAGCCGCAAAGGCCCCGTCGCCGCTGCCTGGTCAGCCAATGGTCGAAGGTAGCACGAAGCGCTGCCGAAGGGCCACAGTCCGCAGTAGCTGGTTCGTCGTGCCATGCTGTTGGGCAGGTAGGCATAGCTATCTTCTGCCTGCTTTTTGCGGGGAGGGCGCTCTCAAACCGGACACCTACACTGAGAACACTCAGCTCTCCCGAGAATCACCAGGTGTAACTTACTGCAAGGCTCCCAATTCATTGAACAACAAAAGACTACACTATGGCAGTGACCAGTTGAACTCGAACTAAAAAGTAATAAACGTACACACATACAAAGCTAAATAGCAGCACTTTAGTCAGACAGAGGACTCGAAAAGAATTGTGCAGTGCCGCGTTTCCTTTAGCCATTCAGCTACGGAAAACCTCGACCAAGGCCATCGGCGTTTCCGTTGCCTTGGCTTCAGATCAATGGCCTGTGCCACGAGTTCTCCAAAGCTAAGACCCTTTTCTTTTAACAGAAAGTCGGATTTGTTCGAGAATATGTAATGGTACTGCTTCGGTAGATTCGGAGATACTGCCGCATCAGTTTTTAGCACCCCAAACGGTCCTTTGATCTTTACCCTTGCGATCGGCAGGCAAACGCTGTTCTTTTCTACCACCTGCTTTACCCACGCGCACTTACCCGTGAAATCTATAGCTTCTACGTAATCGGGGTGGACAATATCGATAGTGGCTGCGGTGTCGCGAAGGGCTTTGCATTCCTTTCCGTTGACAACTACGTCTCGTAGGTAAGGCTTTAAGAGTTGCATATTTTCGTCGTCAGGGCCTGTGATGGAGAACACTACCTTGGGGTTCCGACAGCCAGCCGCTATGTGCCCTGGCTCTTGGCACCGGAAACACAGCAGTGGCTTCCTTGCCTCAAAACTCTCGTCTTTCCCCGCCTTTCCCATCGCTCCGCTCTCGGGAGCATTCTTTACAACGCTGTCGCCTTTACTGGGTGGTTCCATTCGGTACTCTTCCTTATAACAAACACCTTTACGTTCAGGGCAATCACTGCGCGGCAGTTTGCTGAACGGACGAACGCGTGCTTTTTCTGACTTGCGACGGACGCTGTAATCATCAGCTACAGCTCAGCCGCGCGTTCAATGTTCCTCTCGCCCGGTCTGTCCTGAATCCATAGGCGCGTTTCCTCATCCAAGCACCCGTAAAATTGCTCAAGGCAAATCAAGTCCACTACCTTGTCACGATCGTCATATGCACCTTCTCCTTTTAACCACTCCACCAAATCGGCCTTCATGTTGAATGCGAATTCCTGGAATGTCTCGCCAGTTTTCTTTTGTGCGTCCCTAAACCGGCGGCGAAACGCTTCTGCTGAAAGCCGGAATTTCTTTAGGAGCGCAGCCTTCACTTTGTTATAATCATCCGCGTTTAGTGCTGGCAAACCCGCAAGCGTGTCCGCTGCTTCGCAGGGCAATACCATTAGTAGCTTTTGAGGCCACGTGGCACGATCAAACCCCATCCTCTCACAAGTTCTTTCAAAATTTATAAGGAACAACGCAATGTCCTCGCTCATCTTGTAAGGCTGCAAGAGGTCCCTCATGCTCAATCGTGCGCCTGCCTGAATCTCTACATTTTCTGTTCCCAGACCGCTAGCGCCTTTTGCCTCTGCAATCTTAAGCTGAAGCCGCAAGCGCTCAAGCTCCCTTTCTTGGCTTTCCGCTTCTTCTGTACGCCTGACGGTCTCTCGCTCTTCGTCTTCTTGTGCCCTTTTTATCCTCTCCTCAATTAGCTCCCAGCACTCGGCAAGCTCCTCTTCATCCGCGCCAGAATCCTTAACTGCCTGTATTAAATGTGGCTTTCTATGTATAGTCGCCACCTCAATCCCGAGGTCCTCGCACAAAAGCACTAAATCCGGTTTTCTCAATTTGTTCAAATCCATGGCCACCCCGTGCAGACTTCCGTTGCTCAAACTGTCGTGAAGGTACCTCTAATAAACCCAATCCTTCACAAAGCAGCAACTAATCTACCCCTTTGGATAAACTTCACCATCTATCCAAAACACCTGGTAGAATCTCTACGGAAAGTGAGCACTCACCAGCATCGGTACCAGGAAAGAACACGAACGGATCCCGCCGCTGCCAACCAGTTGATGTGACCGAGGAGGGGTTGAGGCTGCCACCCAGGTTCCGGCGAGGAAGGACTCTTGCGACGCTTCACACGTACAAGAAGAAAACCTGTTTAATTTACATATTTACAGGAGGTTTAAGAACCAAGGCGTAGAGACGCGCCTTTACATCACAAAGGCCCAGAGCGGGACGAGAGGGCGAGCGAAGAAGGCCAGTGAGCCCGCGCCTTTTATATCGGTCCGTGCACGCGCTTCTCGTCAAGCGTTTTCGCTGGACGCTGACTGCGTATTGCAGCAACGCCGACGCGCGTTCCCTGCAACGCACATGGAGATCTCTTGCGTTTTTGGGGAACGCGGACCGCGTATGGCAGATGCGCCAATGAGAGTCTCTTGCAGGCCGAGTCTTTGTATTGCCGGTTATATCAAGCTCATGCACTTTCTTTTCAGGCTGGGTGATTTCAGCACTCGCAGCTCCCCTTTGTATATAAGTACGAGTGACCTCTTGTTTCAAATTTGTACCTTTTGGCGCCTCATCTTCATATTGGATAGGAACGATAACCACCGTGTGCTCCACGTGCCGTCCTCGTTAGTTCGCAGTTGAATAACTTTACGAGGGCCCCAAAAGATGCATGATTCATATTGTGACATGCGCTTCTTTGATTATTTTCATCTAAGTCCGTTGCACGCGTAGCCGCTGACTTGCGCAAGCCGCACCCTAATGTCTGGGAACCTTCCAGATTATGTTAGAATCTTCTTATAGGCACCCGGCAATGCAGTTTCCGAAATACGATGGTAGCGCCAGAAAACACAGCCTAGCGAGTAGACGCAGCAAAATCGAGTGTCTATCCTCCGCATCCTCCATGTTCAGAAACGCTCCTTGACTTGAACGTGACTTGCCACCTCCTCAATGCAGTGCGTTTGAAACGCGTTTATAGCGTTTGTGCTGCATTGAAGGCGGTGGCAACATCCCTGAGGTGATTACGAACGCACGTAGGAAGCGTTCGTTGAAAGAGGCGCCCAAAAGGGAGACACTTGAGCGCGTCGATGTGTCCAGCGAGCGTTTCATTTTCTTGGTATCCCTGGCGGCTGGTGCCCTCAACACTTAGGCGTTCGATAAGAGCTCTATCGCGCCCTCTGGTCAGTGACGGGTGCCTATAGGCTTGAGCGCGCAAATGCAAACAGCTGACATTACTCTGGAGCTAACGCGGCCACCAGCGATAAGGCTCGAATGTTCGATGCCGCATGTATAAAATGCCGGCGCGCCTTGCCGTCGTTCAGTTTATCGTCGGCCGACGCTCTGTTCGCCGCTTTCAGTGTACAATGTCTATTGCTGTAGTTTGACTTTCATTTTGCCGGCCGCAAGTTCGGCCAAATAAAGAGTTTCATCTTGGACACGCCGACTGCCGCCTTCGTCGACGTGCCGATATACTGTAGCATAGAAAATACTGACACCAGTATAGCATTCTTGTGAAATTAATTTGGTATTTGATAGCACATACTAAAGAGCTGCGTTCTTTAAAATATCTTCGACAATTGTGTATCTTCAATGCTGCGGAGCCCTTTGTAAATGCCATCAAATACCAGCTTAATAAGGAGAAGAGGTTACAGCGAAAGCTTTTATGCCGAAGTCGCCTGTAGCAGTCAGCAGGCGTAGCAATATTAAGCACACTATTGCTGTGTTAGGCGCAATCATGGAAGCACGAGAAATGTGCTGCTGCCCCCGAATTTCCCACAGCGGGAATAAAGCAGACGAATTATGGGCAGAGAGCAGCTACGATTGCACACACTAGTTCGGAGTTTATTGCCTCGCGAATCGACTGCCGCAATATTTTTTTTTTTTTAGAATCCGTCAAGTACGAGCGGAGCTACACGGATTTGTCGCACGTTTGAAACGCTTTCTCTCTCCTTCCGTACGAGCGAACGCGCTGAAAGCTACGCAGGAAGGGGGGCCAAGAAGCTACGTCCCAGCAGAATCGTGGTTCGAGCTAGCTTCAGCTAGTCCTAAGACATGAAGCTACGTCCGTTCGTCAGCGTGCGGCATGACATCGAGAATTTTTTTTAGATACGAAGTATCTTATGGCGAAGTTCAATCCGGTGATGGTGGTGGTGGTGTGCGGCGTGACCACCCTTACTGCGCATGCGCATACCCTCTCCACTCATTTTTCTCCCATCGCCCTCTCCACTTCCCATCTCCCCTCCCCCTCCCCACATCCCCTCTCCACTTTCTCCCTCCACTTTCCCTCTCTCCCTCCCCCTCTCCCATCCCCCTCTCTACTTTCCCTCTCCACTCTTCCTCTGAAACGCGGGCTAGACATGCCGACATTCTCTCCTGCGCAACGCCGCCATGAGCACCAGCGCGTGCGCGTCCCCTCCCCCTCTCTCTCCTCTCCTACGCTGCCCCCCTCTCGCACGCCTGCCGACTGCGTTCCCCGCTCGCCCTGTGAGAATTAACGGCCAGGCTAGAGGGAAGACAAGACGCGCGTAGCGTTCCTCCTCGCGTTCCACGACGCGAGGTAGGTAGCATGCCCAAAGAACGCCAACGGAACGCGATCGTGCGAGTGCTCCGGCTTCGCATCGCCTCATGGTCCCCTTTGCGGGAAATGGTGTAATTTTTTCAATCGCGCCGGCTTTCTTCCAGTGTGATGGCGAGCGGGCGCGCGGGCAAATCAGCCAATGGCCGTGGACTTTGTGTTGATGACGCGGTCATTTGGGTTTATGTCATCATTTGCCGAGAGAAGATGGAGCAATTTCTAGCTGAGTTTGAGAATTAATTGTAAATTAATTACGGCCACGAGCTGCGCTATAATGTTTGGCTCGCATGTTCTCAAGAGCCTCGAACACCGATCGGCAGCGTTTTCTGACAATGCTCAAAAAGTGTGCAGGGCCCCTTTAAGCGAAATAGGAAAAACAAAACATGCGCTTAACAAGACTTGAAATTCGGCGAGATGGAGCATAGCTGATGGGAAACTTTGTGCGTAAAAACAAGAGAATTCACCAGAACGAGAGAGACGGGACGGGCGCTACGTTTATCCAACTTTATTTGCGACTTCGCCAGCAAATATATGCAGAAAACACACATGCGCAGAAATTCAAATGCAGTGTCACTAGTACGTTTTCACTTGCGTAAAAATGATCAAGATATTCAGTTTCTGCCTTCCAAAGCTTCACGCATGTGTCACTGGCACGCCTACACCCTCTCTTGCTGATACGAAACGCTTCCAGTAATGCATGTACGGCAAGTATAACAATAAAAAATGCTGTCTGGTTCATGAGGCCTTCGTATGGAAAACGAAAATGAGATCTGTGTCAGCACTACCTCTATCGTGCGGTCTCAAAAAGAAACAGATTACCTTTTTTGAAAACTTTACTGTGAATATAGTGCTGAGTGGCAGCATGCATGCGCCACACTCCCTGTTTCAGACGTGTGGGGGGGCATGCTAACACTGTATAGAAACCCGTTCCTGGTGTGTGATACATTTCGTTGAAGACTACCGTTCTCACTGTCCCCTTTTCTTTCTGTGTCTCTACGTTTTCCTTTTTTTTCTTATTTTTTTTCCTACTTCGCTTCAGCTCTGGGAATGTATCGAAGGCCAATTCCGGCACGTGCGTATTATGACTAGTCATCACAGGAACACACCGTTGGCTGCACCTTCACATTTCACACACTGTATACGCGGTCTTGGTTTCCACAATGACACAATGAAACTTGCGCCTTCATTAGACACAAACAAACGGCTGACGGCGACGACTGATGTAAGATAACGGCAACAGCGCTAACGGTATTTAACAGCTGCCGAGTTTGTTAGCCGTTTATCGCTCCTGCTTTTGTTCAAAACGCACAGAATTTTTAAATGGACTGTAATCTTGTTATAAGTTCGTGCGTACATGATTGAATACTGCGTATTAGTGTTGCCGTTCAACAGTACAGCAGCCGTGAAGTGTCGGCCGTAGACTTCTTACCTTCGGCGCCGGAAATGCCGTGGACAACAGGCAAGTATGTGTTGCTACATACAAGTCAGAGAAGTGCCGGCGAGTGCGACCGGCATGTTTCGGTGACAGCCAGTATAGTTGGCTTGTGTTGACGTCACTGCAGCCGCCATGTAGGAGTACCATCATGGTGGGACGCGAAGCTTGTGATGTCACGTCAGTTCTACTGGTACATCGCATGCAGGTCCTTTGGTTATTCAGGCACAGAGGCCAATATCGTCCCTACGGCGTCGTTATCACATCGAAGCGTGGTAACCGCAACGTGATTACGCTGCCATGACGTCATCGTAGACGCCATGTTGGAGTACCAGTACCTGAAGAATCATCGTCCATGACGTCACGTACAAGCTATCAATTTCCTCAAAAAGCATCGCATCCATGCTCATCCCTCCTCGTGCAGACACGTTGCACAAGAAAGAATGATTCATTTGGGTTAAAGGATGTCAAAGCTGTAGTTTACAGTCATTCTTACTCGTCCGAATTGCGTGTATGCTTAAACCCATGAGGGGACAGGGGAGGTGACGTCAGGGGGGCGCCAAGTCCGCTGCATGCCTTTACTCAGTCGCACCTTCCTCGTCATTGTTTAAAATGCACGGCCATGCAGATTTTTGACAAAACTGACAAAAATTACTTACCTTCGCCCCCGGAAAGCCGTGGACCAAAGGCAGTCCGCTGGGAGAAGCTTGTCATCGCTTCATTAAGGCGGAAGCCTTAGATGCCTGAGCAAGCGCGAAATTTGACCGTCGGCGTCCCGCGGCGTCAGGGACGAGTGATGCAAAACGATCATCATCACGCGATGACGTCTTGATTATGTGAAAGATCGCCAAATTTTGTGGCGTGATTATGACGTCGACATGGCGTCACTGTGACGTCGCGTGACGTAACGTCGCATGACGAAATATCATGACGTAACTTGGTCAAAAGTGGTCCGATCACGGAGGCAGTGTGGAACCAGGTGAGGTGCCTCCGATCTTGTAGGCAGTGCAAAACCACATTACATGCAGAAATCTTTAGAAGGGTGGCGGGGCATGATCAATAGATCGATTGAGAAGGAAAAGAAGATGGTTTCCGCCTTCGAGTCGTCCTAAGTGAATGCACAAGGGACCCTGTGAGGTTTTTCTTTCTTTTTATTTGTACGTCCATTACGACTCTTCATTTGGTTACCAGTCGCGGGGAGGCAACACTGCCGTCAAACTTCGTCCCCTGCCCCTAACGGAGAACCTTGCGCACGCCTACGGCCACGAAGCGGTGGACTGCGTGGCGATGTAACAATATGTGCCCGCTGTGCACACCGACGCCTGCACACTTATGGACACTCTAATGAAATCATTACAACAGCAGATCACGATATCAAATTGATGTATACGTGCCAGGACGTGCACGACTCGTAAACATTCCCGGCTCCTCTATGCTCCACAAAAATGAACGCCACTATTGGCAATAGTTGCGGACTGTGGGCCTCCATTCCATTCCAATTCCATTCCGGGGAATTGGAACTTGCCACAGTTCTATTCCTTTCAATTCCTCGGAATGAAAAAACTTTGTCCATTCCCACTCTGCAAATGGCCGGGCAGTTCGGTTCCATTCCTGTAATTCCTCAACGTAGGAAAGGCACCTTGATAGTTTTATCGAGTAAAGATCGAACACCCCGTAAAGCTGATGTCATCAGATGCGCTAGGAACTGCAAAAGTACGCAAAACACGTTACCAAGGTCGAAATATAGTAGCTTGGCGACATATCTCGTGCAATACAACCACCCTACTTTCCCACAGGGGCAGTTCTCCCGCTACCTGTAGTATTTGCATGGTTCGAATTTGCATGGCCGCTGTAGTTCCGCACGACGGATACGAAAGGCATAGAGCCGCGGTTACGCGAACAATGGAGACAAACTTCGGAGCAACACAGCCTATATAAGGACAGAGTTTTAGTAGCCCCTACTGCCTATAAATGCACAGTGGTTGTAATCAGCCAAGCAATTTTAACAATACTGCTTTATTGTTAAATTCGAGGCTCTGACTTACTAATGCTTGAAGTTAGAGAAACAGCGCGTAGAAGGAAACGTGCTCTACTTTTGGGAAAAGACATAATTCCATTCCCATTCCACTCCGTGCAAAAGGCGCTTAATTCTATTCCCATTCCATTTCTCCAAGCGTTGTGCCCTTTCCATTCCGTGGTAGCGAAAATGTGGAGTGATCCCGGAGTCATTCCAATTCCGGAGTGGCAACTACGCAACGCTGATTGGCACTGCATGAATAAAAAAGAGAAAGCAGAATGATCAATCTCGACTCTTTACGTTAATAACGCATATTTTTTGCACAATCGGTCGGCAAATATTGAAAATGACAGTCGCTTTACAATAGTGCAAGTGTCATTCCTTTTTTGCCAAGCTACAAATTGTGACGTGTTTGATACCGGGCGGGGTAGCGTCTATTGGCAACATCGCGTCAAACCTTCAATATTCAGCAATACAGAAACATTCCGCCGCCCACAATACGAAACGTAGCGCGGAACTGGCACAAACAGTACAGACACTAGCATGTGCCGGGACACACCAGTGAATATTTCAGCATTTCCAGCGTTTTCCAATGGGCTCCAGTGTCACAGCGGCGAAGCCTGCGCCCCACCAGTGCGACACATCTCTATACCGGTACGCTCGCCAACGTGCCAGTGCATCTTACCGTGCACTACTTTTCCCAGTGTGATCCAAAGTAAAAAAAAAATGTATTGTTTTCACACTGGAGGCACAGGAACGACCCCCCTGGTTTTTTCTACAGGAAAACATGGCATGATAATATAATCGCGTGGATCCCGCTACACCTGCGCCTCACAGTCAGGAGTGCAGCCAGTACATTATTCCCCGTCCGCGGGGGGGGGGGGGGGGGGGGGGCTTGAGGGGTTAGGCCACTGTGCATGTATGTCCGTGTGTGTTTCTATGTGTGCGTTTATACATAGACACACAAACTGAAGCACTTTGAGAGCGATATTCACCTTCATCCTCGTCTTTACTACGTCTCTATGGCAGCAGTAGTGTCAGCCTGATTTCATCGTGACTGCAAAACAGCGCGAAAAAAGCGGAGACCCCGGAAGAACAGGCAGGACCAGCTCTTGGTCCCTGCTCTTCTTCCTCGGTCTTCGCTTTTTCGCACTCTTCTGCAGTCATGAAGCCATGCCGACAGGTTCATTCCCAGACCCTTTGAAAGCCTAAACGTAGTCCGGCATAGACCCGCATGTTCTGAATAAGACGTCTCGACTCGTTACTATATTGTTTTCAAGCTTCTTCAAATTGATGTCTGTAAGCCTTTGGGATTGACCTGCGAAGCGCTTTCGAAACCAATAGTGGAGCTTGCATACAATGCCAATATTAAATTAAAATGAATGACTGGTGATTGACATTACGCTATAGTGTGTCTTCTTCCTCTTCTGCCAAAGTAAATGCTTGTGCAGTTTTAAATGCGAAGCATTTCTTAGCGAAGCCAAGGCACTTCGAGCGTTTCTATCTGTCTATCTATCTAGTCGCCTACGTCTGGGTGCTCTCGTGATCGCCTCCTTAACTTGGTGTAGACCAAAATTGGCATAGGAGGGTAACAGGGTTTGACGAATATGAAAGTCTGGTCAAGACATGAATAACGCGAAAATCCTCCCCCGTTACGATAGGAAGAAACGTGTTGTAGGTATACCGTACATTCATTGCGTATCTCACAGGCTAAAGAAAGTAGTAAGTAGATACGGCGTTAGTGTTTTAACGGCTGCCAATAAGCTGGGTGAGATTTGTGCCGCTGTGCAGAGAAAGAACGAGCGAGTAAAAGACAAGAAGCGAACCTATATTTGTTTCGTAAAACACACAAACAAATTCACTGATTGCCGTACAAGTGTGGTGTATAAGGTTCCTTTCAGCTACGGCCGCTTCTACGTAGCACAGGCGGGCCATTGCATTAACCAGAGATTATTAGCACATAAAAGATCACTAACCGGAGGCTCACCTTCTAATCTATCGTTACATTGTCGAGATTGTATGTGCACGCCAAAATTCAATGAGTGCGCAGTTTTGTATCGACATAGGAATGAAGAAACGTGTCTGATGATTCAGGCATGGTATATCGAGAATAGTGGTAGCGCATGCGTGAGCCAATCGTCCATGAACTTGCATAAAGATGAAATAAAATGCCTTAACAGTTATCTTTTGCGTAGGCCCCCACACGGCACGTGCAGGATTGATAGGTTCGCCTATTGCATGGGCATGCGCAGATAAGTTTTTGTGCCTTCTTTCTTTTCCGCCTTTGTGCATCTGTTCAGTTGTTAGTCGGCATTTGTGGCGTCCTGACTTCTTTCTTGCGTGCGCGTTTGCACGCCCTGTATTTTTAGAATGAATACGTACCAACTAGCCCGGCTCTCTGTTATTCTAACCTCCCCCGTACGTCGTCAAACCCTTTCGTCCAGACACGTGTTGCACATACCCGTTTACCACGGGCCATGGTAAAAGGGTATGCGCCACAGCTGATTGACAGTTTACATCTTCCCACGAACGGCGAGAACAGACATTGGTAATTTAATTGAGAGAGCTTAAAGAAAAACCGACATCGGCAGCGTTTACCCGAGCAATGCAAATAATAAAACTCATCATCCCAGCAGGAATCGAACCCAAACATTCTGCGTGTCAGTCAGGTATTCTACCACAGAGCCACGCCAGGTCATTAAGCCGGTTTGGAAGGAGACCTTATGCAGGCGTAACGTCGGTGCCACGTCAATTGTGGTTGTAGCGTTGGCTATCTAATTTTATAAGAAACGAATAAACACTACTTATGTACTCCTATGATACAGGCGTCATCTCGGGTTAATAATAATTGTGGTTCAAGTGTTGGCTCCGCTTTTATAGTACTCTAATAAGCAATACATTTGTAGTCCTACGATTCAGCAAGCTATATTCAAGCGTTGCTCGGCCCTGGAGGAATACGCCTACGAAAGTTATGTCTGAAATTCACATCATCGTACCATAGCGTGCACTCAGTTTGGATAACACAGACTTCTGCGCTCTAACGTGAGTGTTGATGCTACGTCAGACCATAAGTTACCCTTCAAACGCCAGTGCCTTGTAAGTCCACGATGTGCACACAACTCCATTTACAGAAACATGTCGATTTACCTCCTAACGCTTGGCTCAAGGCCAAAAAAATGCACCTAGAACTATTGGCTGCCCTTCTTCGCATGAAACCGATTTCCACAAGGCGTAGGATCTGCCGAATTTTATTAACATCGTGTATCCGTACCATCTCACCCAAATTTTTCTTCTTATGAACGCAATTATGATAACAGTAGGTGGGACAGTAGTACTGCACATCAGCCGCACGTCCGATAATCGATTTATTTGTAAGTGCCGTTGAACCGGCCAGCGTCAATCACAAAGGAACATACGAAAGTGCTTGAGCCTGTATAGGCGAGAACGGTGTGTTGTTTATAAGAGAGACGGGCGTTTCATGAACATTTGGTGGAACAGCGTGTAGTGGCAATGTTCCGGAAGCACATTCACTGAAGACTGCTGGCGCCGAACGAAAGGCCGCATATTATTCCGAGGGCGGTGAGAGAAGCCCTCACGCAAAGACTGCAAAAAGCCGACGATAGACGAACAGTGACTGTGACACCGGCAACGGACGTTCCTATTGTTTCAGCACTGCAACCTTCGGTAAGACAAATGACTGGCGTTAGGATCCGCTTGACTGAGCGGAAGCACATTGTGGCATGTATAAGACACATGTACACCAATGTCATTAGTACCGCCGGCAGTAGTACTTACCCGTCAAAAAGGCTCTGTTGTGTATCTTTAGCAGAGGAGTAGTAAGCGACGCAACACTGACAGCTTCATATCGCTATCGCTGCCTTGTGCACTTTTCTGGCTGCCACAGTGTCTGACAGGGCGTTCGTCGAAGCCGAGGTCGACGGCAGTAGTGCCGTTGAATAATTTCAAACCTGTAAGTACGGGACAGTGGTGTCAGCAATAAGAAAATCGTGGAAGGCAAAGTGAACGGAAATTAGTGTATAATGAACGCAGGGAAATTGCTGGGCGCAGGTAGGAGGTTGGGCACGTGTGCTGGAAGGAAGAATAGGTGACGGCAACAGCACAAAAAGCCTCTCTGGCTCGGGGGCGGTTGAATGTCGGACGCTTTCCTTTCGGAAAGATTGTAATAGGGTAAAATAGATGTCCTGCGGGGAGAGCATATGTATCGGACGATGGCTCACCATCCGCACAAATTAATGCACAAGCTGAGATGATTATTAGTTTACTAAGGTCGAGCGTTGGGCTAGTTGGTGCAGCATAATCCAAAGGTTTCACAGCGCATACAACGAGGACGAGCAAAGAAGAGACCAGACGAGCAAAGAAGAGACCAAATAAAAAGCCAGTTGTAAGTTCAGCGCTGTGTGTGTCTCTTCTTTGCTCGTCCTCGTTGTATGCGCTGTGAAACCTTTGGATTATGATTATTAGATGCGAAGCACCTCTTTGACTAGCCTGTGTAACGCTATTCCTCCGTGCGTCCGTACGAACGCGCCGCAACGCGCTCCCCTCGCCGCAGGTGTTGGAACGGTGCCAAGTAGGTCACGCCGCAGCTGCGCGTTGACGTCACGCTCCCCTCGCAGTGCGCGCTGACGTCACTCTCTCCCTCGCCTGCCGCGCGCTAGCCGCAGCGCCCGCAGCTGCCACCTCGTCCGTTCGCCCGCAACACCTGCCGCTACCGCCGTTCGCTCTGCTACCGCGACCGCCGCTCGCTACACCGCCGACTCGTCGGTTCACGCGCAATAAACCTGACGCTGTACCTCCCTCCCAACCTGCCGAAGGAACAGGTTCAGCGCTGTCTGGAGGAGACGCTGACTGATTGCGGCGAGGCGTGTCGACGCGCGCCTCTTATTGTCGCGGGAGACTTCGACGTTGACGTCAGCGGAGGAGGAGGAGAATGGCTCGTCGGTTACATGCGTGACGTGCACTCGCTGAAGTGCGTGTCGGCGGAACGGAAACTACCCACCACGATAAGGGCAACGTGCATCGATCTGGTCTTTGCCAACTTCGACGTCGAATGTCTGCAGGAACCTCTCAGCGTGCACTTCACCGATCACAAGGCCGTGGTAGTCAAGGCGAAACGCAGGCCCTCTCCGGTCCAGTGCCGTGTCCACTCTGAAGAAACGACAAGACCTACACCAGTCATCGTTTCAAACGAATCTTCCAGCGCTCACCGCAGCACCCGCGTTAGCGCCGTTCAACCGCGCGCGACGCTGCTGCTTCGCATCCCATCAGGGTTCCCTTTGGGAAGATGGTGTTAATTTTTATTATTAATATTATTATTATTATTACTATTGTTATTATTATTATTATTATTATTATTATTATTATTATTATTATTATTATTAGTAGTAGTAGTAGTAGTAGTAGTAGTAGTGGTAGTAGTAGTAGTAGTAGTAGTAATTGTCAAGAGCAGCATCAGTTATGTGCACTGCAGGACAAAGAGCCAACCCAGTGATCTCGAATCCACCCTGTCCTGCGCGAACTTATATAAATTTCTGCAGGGAAATTTCTTGATTTCATCACTCCATCCTCGACTACGCTTTCCATATCTTTGTATCCCTTCCGCCTCTCTCTCTTGCCATTGTTTATCTGTCCTTCATGACATATAACCGCCGCCGGCTAAACTTTTTGTTTATCTATGATGTCCGCTATGTTTGCTTGTGTTCTGTCTACTCTCTTCCTATGTTTTAACGTTGCGCCGATCACTGTTTTTTTTTTCATGAAATGCTGCGCGGTTCTTTTTATTTCTCGAGTTTCGTAGTTATTGTTTAGGTTTCTGCGCCTTATGTTTGCACTGTCGTTTTGCAATGATCGCACACTTTTCTCCTTTAGAATAGCGCTGACTTGCCTGTCAAGACTTGCCGATTCCTGCCTTAGCTCTGCAGCCAATCCCTATTCTTCAGTGAGCTTTCTCTTCATGTGGATACTCCCTTGTTAGTATGTAACGTAGATGTTGTTCTTGTAAATATTCTTGTGAGTATTCTTGTGGACAAAGCGTAAATGCGCAACGCCGCGCCCGCTTGCGGTTGGGACATCATATTTTATTATCTTTCTATTTTTTTCAAGCTTGGTGGTTGTGCCTGGGATGTGAATGTCCTTTAGACGTTGTTATCTGGCTCCTCTTTATTTCCCATGCTTTACTGCGGACTTTATAAGACATGTTATTTTCACAATAAATCCACTACTCAGTCAGCGCTTGCGTGTCGTCTCTTACGTGGGTGTCTGTTGGCGCTGCTACTTCCTGCTGGAGAAAAAACGCAACCAATACTTTTTTTAGCACTGCGACAAACGCCATCTTCTCCTTTAAGACGGCCGCGCCTCTAAAGTTGTCTATTTTTCACAAGTATTCTTGTTGACAAGATAAGTATATATGCTCAGTGAAGTATAACGGACACAGCATAGCGAGAGAAGCAGCCACCAATTTACGGCGTATAGAACGAGTGCTTGTTTCTGCACTGCAAACTGGACCACTCCCGTAAAGGGCCCTAAACCACACAGAAGTCGAAATTTAGTTGTGGTGTTGCATTTGTGCATGAGTCTACAACGAGCACGTAGCCGTGAGAATTTTTCCGAACGGTGCCTTAATAGCGAAGTTACATGCGTTTGATGATACCAAAGAGGCCCTCTTTCCTTCGCTAAGATCCGCCCATCGGCTTGTCCCTCCTCCTGGCCGAGTGCTCCTCCTCAACGTGCGAGCAGGAAGAGCGGCGAGCATGCGCACCTGTGGGCAGACAAGCGGGTTCATGAATGAGCATCAGGAGACGACAATGTTGAGGTCATGGCGAACGCTGAGAATCGCCGAAAGGCCCGGAGAGGAGGCGCAATTGCTTCTAGGGATGTGTGGGGGGCCGGCGGCGGCTCGTAGCGCTGCCGCGTCTGGCATTGGTGGTCGCGACGCCATTCGGAACTCGAATCGTGCGTTTACTTGAAATGTTAAAAAAGTTATCGGGGGTGGTTTAGGGGCCCTTCAAATATCCATATGAGTGTAACAAAGATGACCCACAAAGAATCGAGTGCTTTCTTTTTGTTGCTGTGTGCGACATAGTGCACCACAACAAATCGGAAACATCTCGAAATATAGCGCCAAATGCTCCTAATTTCCTGGATCAGAAGGACTACGTTCGCGAACACTGGACTTGAAGTAGAGCTTCTGTATCGCTGGATAAGCATGACGCTGCGCGCGCTTTCGCACTGTGGTTCACTGTTACGTCATAGAGCCTACGACGCAAAAGCAACCGGAGCGTTCGCGAGTACCTGTCTTTGTTTCAGAACCTGCTCAGACCAGGACGCGGGAGAAGCACTGCGCCACCGGTCGGTGCTTCGGGGCTCGTTGCTGTGGCTCCTCCAGCTGACATGCGCCGGCCTCACTTGGACCGAGAGCAGCGAACGCCGGAACCGGCAGAGGCATCGGGACAAGCGGCATCCTGCCCCCATCCTGAGGAGTGACGTGTGTCATTGATTGGACCATCGGATGTTCACTGCCCTTTTGACAAATCTCTCTGTTACATACGTGAAAAATTATTCGTCAGCCAGCTGCCAAGCGTTCAATCATATTCTATGTACATTAACTGTCTCAGAGTTAGACGCCCACATTTTTTGCAATAGAAAGACGTCTTGCCACGAAATAGTTGGAGCTGCCAGGGCGTCGCTTTCTACTAGTTTCACTAGCTCTACTGGATGCGAGTTTTTTGTAGTAGCGCAGTTAAGTAGCAGTCTTAAAAGAGATAGTCCCAATAGCATTTGAGTAGTTTATGCGATATTACGTTATTCGAAATTTAAGCGCTGGGAACTAGGAATTAAAACGTATTTTGAGTCATCTCGGAGCAGCTATTGTTTCAATCAGGATAAGTACATTGTGTTGCAGAGTAGAGCGGTACAATAATCAAATGGTTTTCAATATTTCAAACCGCATTAACAGTAACGTTGCAACAGACGTAAATGAAGAGAATAACGCAAACTAGCCATGCTTCTTCAGTGTAATAAACTGTGGATGGTAGAATGAAAGACTACAATCTTTAGATTCCGCCGTTCCACTCGTAGCATGCGCCAGGGTTTAACACATCGTGGAAAGTTCTAGTTTGGCATGATGCTGTGCCTCTTTTTTTTTCATTCATGCGGTCCCGTTGTGAGGATACATATGAAGACTGAACTAGTAGAGTCAATATTGTACTTGTGAAACTTTTACAGGAACAGACATACTCGTGCAATTTCTTGTCACGTTGAGGATGATTTTAAGATTCAAGTATTTTTCATGTTTGTCGCACTTGTCTTCATATAGTTTCAGGATGCAAAACTAATGCATTTCTTAAGCGACATCCTTTATGCGACATTCCATACACCCCTCGGGCGACATTAGGGAGAAAGCTGAGGTGTGGCGCGAAACTGACAAAGCCTCAGAAATCCGAACTACGGTTAAACAGCGCTAAAACAGGACAAAGAAAGAAGGGACGGGACCAAGCGCTGACCCGTCCCTTCTTTCATTGTCCCGTTTTAGCGCTGTCTACCCGTACTTCAGTATGTACCAACAATCCCGCATTAACACTCTGTATCAGCTCACAAATCACTTTTCAAAAAGCTTCCTAGAACACGTTGAGAGTGAGTCCCTGGTGTTCTCCTATACAATACCTATTCAGCACAAAAATATTCCCGCAGGCAATGCTCCCAAAATATTGGAGGAGGAGCTCCCATGCACGGTGGAATAAGCCGCACTGCAAAGTTTACAAAAAGGCTCAAGACATCACGTTGAGTAGAGCTACAAGGCGGCCTAGTTGGTGCTCATTCATCTGATATGGTGCGCTTACCTAACGCAGAAACTGCACAGAACGAAAAAAATCCTACAAATGCTCTCGACGTCACATGTGCTGTATGTTTTCAGTCTATCCGGTGTCAATGTTCACATAACGCATCTCTAAAGGTGAAAAGAGCAGTACATAACAAGTGCATCGAAGAACTTATTTAATGACAAAAGTCACAGTTTCGCCGCAACGGCGAAGCAATGAACGCTATAGCAACAAATTGGAATTTAACGCAAAGAACGACAAGCAGCTCGAAATTGCCAGCGCGTCGCCGGCAATTTCGAGAAGAACACACACACGACGAGCGCGAACTATCATGCATCACAGCTCGACACTTGAAGCGCGCTGCGCAAACATAAAGCAGGACGCACGAAACGAACGCACAGGTACACACAGGACGAGCGCGAACTAACTGTAACAATTGTTACTAATTTCTGTTTGAACAGCGCGCTCCTTTCGCAAACACAGCCGCTGCAGCGAGGGAAGTGGCCTTCGTACGCTGTGTAACTTCCGCGCGGACATCGCGGGGAAAGCACAAGACATACAAACCCCCCTCCCCACCCTTGTATGCCCTGCCCTGTATGGCTAAAGTACCAACCACTGGCAAGCGTCGGCACGCGTTCCACGCGCCTACGCGTCAAATGCGTCGCGGCGCGCCCCGTGGAGGAAAAGGGCGCGCAACCACTGGCAAGCGTCGACCGCGCCGACGCTCGCTTTCGGCAGAGGCACAGTTTTGCCTGATCTTTTTGTTTAAAACTGTCCATGTACAGCCTAGAACGGTGCGTTATCAATCGAAGCGAATTAGACTGTCGTTAAAATATTGATTGTGCTTCACTCATCACTGTTTTGACTATTTAAGAAGTAATTAACATCGCAATGACCAAAGTAACAACCACGGTATGCACAAGTAATCGACATCGGCGCGTGCGCTGCTAAGTTCACGTCTGCATCACGGGACACAGCCAACGATGTTTGCGAGATCGCCAACGCTAGTGCGATCGCCTCGTTGACGCCTGTTCACGGCCATGCTATTAGTGCCCAACACGAATATAATCATCCTGTTCATGAAAATGGTTCTGCTCCAAGAAGCGGACGGGAGCGGCGTCGCCCGCACCTTCGGTGGGCTTGACGTCGTTTCTTGGCACGTACTTTAGTTACGAAAACAAAAAGGAAATAGACGTTTGCTGCAAAGTCCAAACGAGGTGCCCTAAAAATTCGCCGCATATACTAATACTTTTCACATTAACAAAAAGACGGCTTTCCCGCGTACCAGGGGCGTAGCCAGAAATTTTTTTCGGGGGGGGGGGGGGTTCAACCATACATTATGTATGTTCGTGCGTGCGTTTGTATGTGTGCGTGTATATATGCGCAAGCAAAATAAAAAAATTTTCGGGGGGGGGGGGGGTTGAACCCCCCCTCCCCCTTGGCTACGCCCCTGCCGCGTACCACGGGTGTCACCGTGACTAATATTCTAGCTGCCTAATATGAGTTACAGTTTATTACATGGACTAACATTGAGAAGTTCGAATCCTGGAGCAAGCATACATACTAACTCAAATTTTTTTCAGTAGCATGGAAACAAGAAACCAACATTACTGGAAACTCACAGTTACTTATGTCCCGTCTAGCAACAAAATGCAGGTAAACTGTAGCACTGCAAGTATGGCCTGACTTTCTTGTTTTCTAATAAATGAATATGCACTGTTCACCACAAAATACGCATCGAGTTCATAATTAAACAGTCTATTTATTTATTTATTTTCAAATATTGCAGCCCAATGCAGGGCTACTGCAGGAGTGGTGTACATGAATACAAAAGGAAAGAATGTATACAGTAATATCGCAATAACTGCTTCAACAAAAGCAGATATCGCCACCTGTTGAGTGCAACTGGGTAAAAAATGAGAGAAATAGGACACTAATATCATACAAGTGCCTCCAAAAATCAGATACATTCATTTCACGAACGGAACCAGGTACATCATTCCAGTGTTCGTAAATATCAGAAAAAACTGTATTTGAACATGTTAGTGTGCACAAAAAAACGCCAGGCCTGCGCTGAAACCGCAGCACAGTCACAGCGAAAGCTGGAAGAGCGGCGTTTCTATAGCTCGTTGTAAGCTCTCTTGGGGCTACAATACAAGTAGACTAGAAAGGTGCCCACTACGCCATAAATCACAATTTTTGTGAAGTTGGGAAGCACCTACTAAGCCATTATTCGTCATTCTGCGGAGAAGCGAGGCACCAGCTACACGTCTGTAAGGCATTATGTGCACTTTGTTGACGCGACGACTGATGACGATGAAGAATTATGGCTCAGCCCTTTGTAATGGGTTGGAAGCTTTAAACGGCCCACCAGTTATGTAATTTGCATTGCGTGACGCCCGCTCGCTATTTCCCTTTCTCGTCATGCTGTATAACATACGTTGACGTGGGAGAGAGACGGGGCGGGGGGGCGAAGAACTTTACTGAGACCCCGAGGAAATGGATCATCCGCTCATGGGCTTCCTTGGCAACCAATCCAAGTGCACTTGCGAGGAACCCACTACGCTATAAAGCATTGTAATTTTACTGAGACCCCGAGGAAATGGATCTTCGCTTATAGGCTTCCTTGGCAACCAATACAAGTGCACTTGCGAGGAACCCACTACGCTATAAAGCATTGTAATTTTACTGAGACCCCGAGGAAATGGATCTTCGCTTATAGGCTTCCTTGGCAACCAATACAAGTGCACTTGCGAGGAACCCACTACGCTATAAAGCATTGTAATTTTACTGAGACCCCGAGGAAATGGATCTTCGCTTATAGGCTTCCTTGGCAACCAATACAAGTGCACTTGCGAGGAACTCACTACGCTATAAAGCATTGTAATTTTACTGAGACCCCGAGGAAATGGATCTTCGCTTATAGGCTTCCTTGGCAACCAATACAAGTGCACTTGCGAGGAACCCACTACGCTATAAAGCATTGTAATTTTACTGAGACCCCGAGGAAATGGATCTTCGCTTATAGGCTTCCTTGGCAACCAATCCAAGTGCACTTGCGAGGAACCCACTACGCTATAAAGCATTGTAATTTTACTGAGACCCCGAGGAAATGGATCTTCGCTTATAGGCTTCCTTGGCAACCAATACAAGTGCACTTGCGAGGAACCCACTACGCTATAAAGCATTGTAATTTTACTGAGACCCCGAGGAAATGGATCATCCGCTCATGGGCTTCCTTGGCAACCAATCCAAGTGCACTTGCGAGGAACCCACTACGCTATAAAGCATTGTAATTTTACTGAGACCCCGAGGAAATGGATCTTCGCTTATAGGCTTCCTTGGCAACCAATCCAAGTGCACTTGCGAGGAACCCACTACGCTATAAAGCATTGTAATTTTACTGAGACCCCGAGGAAATGGATCTTCGCTTATAGGCTTCCTTGGCAACCAATACAAGTGCACTTGCGAGGAACTCACTACGCTCTAAATCATTCTAATTTTGAAAAGTGGGGCAGCAGGCACGGTGCCATTTTTCGTCATTTTACGGAGATCCGTGGTACCTGCTAAACGCATGTAAGGCATTATGCGCACTTTGTTGATGCTGTGCCTGATGACGACGAAGAATTATGGCAGAGATCTTTGTAATGGGTTGGAAGCATTTCACAAACTACTCGTTGCGCAATTCGCATTGTGTGACGCCTGGTTACAGAATTCGCGTTGTGCGACGCTTGGTGCTTATTTTACTCTTCTACCACACTATATTGCATATGCTGATGTGGTTCCTCCCCGACATGAAGCCTGTATAGGACCTTTTTGCAAAGCAGTTTCAAGCACGGGCATGGCTCAGAGGTTGAATACTGGGCTCCCACGCAGAGGGCCCAGGTTCGAACCTCGTTCCATCCTGGAATTTTTTTCTTATTTAGTTTTTTTTTCTTATTTCGATCGATACTGGTTACGGACACCGGCGGCGGCGGCGGCGGCGGCGGACAACTACGGCGCCAAAAACGGCCGGTGAAACGATCTCATAACAGCTTTCGCTGTAAAAATGGGTTATGTCAAGATTGTGATTGCAGCTGTGCACTGTGTAGAAGGCTTTTGGACGTTGTCTGTAGTCTAAATATCGCAACAAACCACACCTGACATTTCATGATGCGACAGATATCGGCCATAAGATTGGAACCGAGCACTGGTTTCTGCCCGTTGTGTGTAGTCGAAATATCCTCTAGCGCAACAAACCACACCTGGTACTTCATGATGCGACGAATATCGGTCATAAGATTGGAACCAAGCACTGTGTAGAAGGCCTTTGGATGTCGTCAGTAGTCAAAATACCCTCTAACATAATAAATCGTGCCTGAAACTTCATGATGTGACAGATATCGGTCATAAGATTGGAACCAAGCACTGTGTAGAAGGCCTTTGGACGTCGTCAGTAGTCAAAATACCCTCTAATATAATAAATCATGCCTGAAACTTCACGATGCGACAGATGTCGGTCATAAGATTGGAACCAAGCACTGTGTAGAAGGCCTTTGGACGTCGTCAGTAGTCAAAATGCCCTCTAATATAATAAATCATGCCTGAAACTTCACGATGCGACAGATATCTGTCATAAGATTGGAACCAAGCAATGTGTAGAAGGCCTTTGGACGTCATCAGTAGTCAAAATACCCTCTAATAGAATAAATCGTGCCTGAAACTTCACGATTCGACAGATATCGGTCATAAGATTGGAACCAAGCACTGTGTAGAAGGCCTTTGGAAGTTGTCAGTAGTCAAAGTACCCTCTAATATAATAAATCGTGCCTGAAACTTCATGATGCAACAGATATCAGTCATAAGATTGGAACCAAGCACTGCGTAGAAGGCCTTTGCACGTCATCAGTAGTCAAAATACCCTCTAACATAATAAATTGTGCCTGAAACTTCATGATACAACAGATATCGCTCATAGGATTGCACCAGAGCACTGTATAAAAGTCTTTGGCAAGTTGTCTAACATAGCTAAACTGAATGAATGTCTTCATATTTCAATTATGCTTACGTGCATGCATAGTCTAAGTTAGTGCATATACAAAGAACTGAACAGAAATGAAATAGTCCTTGCAATACATCCAAGGATTTGGCATTTGAAACCATCAAATAATTATTTCAGCTGGATTCAGTTTGGAGGAAGAGATAAATGCGTGCGCAGTTTATAATGGTCTCACAAGTGTCTGAGGTTCCAGTGAGGCACCGTTTGAATTCCTTCTAAACAAAGAGCAGCACAGTAATATTGCACTTTCATTCCTTCTGCACATACGTGTGATGTCATGCTCTTCTCTTCTTACTATCGTGGCATTGTGCACCTCAGATTTCAATGGAGGTGCTTGTCACTTACAAGCTTTTTAGCAAATTAGCTGTCCAGCTGTAAACAAATCATGTGTTATATTTAAGTAAACTGTAAAACGATGGAGAAGCGCCACTGTTCCCATTCTCCCGTCCATGAGTATCAGAAAAGACTAGGGAGAATGTGTGTCAGAATAGACAACCTGCAAAACAAGGCATGTGCAACTGGGCATGTGCTAAGGTGTAGTTGCACGGCAGAGAAGCAGACCAAGAGTCACGATGTGAAATAGCAGGCAACACAAGCAGCACTTAATCATGCAACTTTCTTTTTCGATCACCACACTCGCTCACGTTCGAGCTTCTATTTTATACATGAATTTAAATGAGACCGCTGACAGCTTAATGCGTCGGCGTCGCTGGTACCCGGCACGAAAACACGTCACACTGCTACCAACAAGCGCACGCTTGTTGTTAGCTTGGCAACACACGCAAACGATTTGCGCCGAAGTCAACCAATGTTTCAGCGTCGTAAAATCCGCAAATCCTCCTCATGTACGTTGTCACATCACCGAAATGCGTTGGCAAGTGCGATGTTCGCTTTCGGCAATGATGAGGCGAATGGCGATGTTGAAAACAAACACACTGCGGTTAAAAACTCCTGCGTAAGCGCCACGCGAAGTCTCTAGCGTCATATATAGCGTCTATGTTTCGACGGAAACAACTACCATCAATTTCCTTCAACCAAACTTCCTCACATGAACTGGTTCACACGAACTCGACGGTAGAGGCCTACGCTGAATGCAGACGACACCGCTCTGAATTGACTTCGCGGTAGGCGAGGGCTCACGCTGAGGACTTCAAACCTCCGAAGCATGTTTACACCCGTTCCGAGCGCAGATACACACAGATCAGAGCACAGGAGCAGCGACATGCTGCAGTAGTTGGTACGATGTTTTCACTCGGTCGACGATGGCACTCAAAACCGGTGCAAGGGCAGCCGGGAAGCATTCGCTGGATTTGTCGGTGTCGCTCGAACTCGGCACGAAACAGCGTCCCACTTGTAGCACTCGCGGTCGTTCGCCCTGTCGTCGACGTACTGGATGACGACGCGGTCACTCAGGAGCGTTTGCGACCGTAGTTTCCGTGCTTGCCCTGCACTCGGAGGTGCCTTCGAAGCGGCGGCCATTAGGCATAGCACTCAGAGGTATCGCGGCCTCTGATTGGTTGGCGCCGCCGGCCCATGCCGGCCTCTGATTGGTTGGCGCGCCGTACGCGTGGTGACGTAGCCGAAAATATCAAAGTCGTCTTGACCCCGCGCGCCTCGAGGCGTATGGACGCGTACAGCCCTCCGCGACCGACGCCGAGAGGCGCATTTGACGCCTAGGCGCGTGCATACGCGTGCATACGCGTGCATACGCGTGCCAGTGGTTGGGGCTTAAGAGCATCGGTGCGTGGCAGGAAGCACGCACGCGTAAAGGCCTGAACACACGTACGCGTTGCAGCGCGTCAGCGCGTGACCTTTTGACGTGGCGCCGCGCCCTCTCTCTCCATAGGGAGAGGGCGTGGCGCCGCGTTAAAAAGTCACGCGTTGACGCGCTGCAACGCGTACGTGTGTTCAGGCCTTAAGGAGCGGGGCGGCGACGTTTAAAGCGCGTCCCGCGCGCACTTCGCGCCATTTCGCTTGTCACCAAGAAAGCATGCTGAAGTAAATGATGTATATAAATGGCTCGCTGTTAGCAGGCTGAAAGACGTATTTCTCTTGGCCGAGCCGTCTAACGATACGCGCTGCGGAGCAAGAGGTCGCCAGTTCGATTCCTCGCTTCGGGGAAAAATTTGCTGAATTAATTTTCTACGTAGGTGTTGTATATATATATATATATATATATATATATATATATATATATATATATATATATATATATATATATATATACGGGCCATGATGGCAACGGCAGAAACCAGCGTCTACATAATTGTTATCACAATAAAAACAACGGATGTGGGCAGCGTGGGCAAACATCAAACGAGAAAGAATAGTTGCAACAACTGATTCAAACTCCGAACGTTTTTTTCGTTAGAATGTCACAAAAGCATAAATGTTATATGGGAACGCTATATCAAACTATTGCGGTGCTCGAAACGATCATGAGGGAGTGTACAGTACACTCCCTCTTGACAGAAAAATTGGCCGCGTATCTGCGTGCTTCGCTGCAAATGTCGTGTAAAGACGATAGAAGAGGCGCTGTGTGAGATATGGACGCCATCTGGCAATACGTCGGGAAACATGAGTGCTGTGTTGCGGGCTGGTAGCCCCGTCGCAGCAGCAGGCGAAGACCGGCGGTGACCAACGCGACCGGCGGGGACGCCAGCCAGCCCGAAAACGCGGTTTGGCGCGAAGCGCTGAAGCAGAGAAACGTCCGCACTCAACGAGTACTCTCCACACACTCTTTTATTTACACGTCGCCTGGGGGCCTGGGTAAAACAGGAACGCCAGAGCGGCGCCCACAACCGGCAGCCTGAAGGCCGCCCACAACGCTGCTTTTTCATTTTTTAAATATTTTTTTTCACCTTCTTGGCCTTCTCAAAACTAAAGTTTTTCAACACCAACCCATGGCATTCGTACAGTGCAATACAGAACCGAAACCGAAACACAACAATGAGCTCGTGCGAAGGGCACGGAGGAAGGCAAATTTCAGCGCAGTCGCATTTTCAGCTTTGTTGAAACAGCGCTCACTAGACGACGACGAAGTAAAAGAAGGCACACGACAGGCAGCGCCTGTCCTGTGCCTTCTTTTACTTCGTCGTCGTCTAGTGAGCGCTGTTTCAACAAAGATGAACGCATACCAACTCGCTCAAGCTTCCATTCTTATGCATTTTCTGCTCAAATGAAACGAAACGTTCTTTATCATTATTGTTTCTTGCTCACAATCTGTAGCCGCTACTGTATCGGCACTCGAGTTGCACCTTGAGTCCTTATCAATAAACGATGAATACGTTGTTGAGTAGTATGCCGTAAAACTTTGCATGCGCGCAGTATCAGTGCGTTTTTCCTTCTTCTTTTTGTATCTGTAGTTTCTTTTTCTGTATCTGCAGGTTTTCTCGCATGCCCAATTGCATGCACATAATATTGAGTGTTTCCAATACTGTTTTACACTTTGTGCGGCAGATGCACGGCGTCGGTTATTTGTCTCTTTTATTAATAATAATATCTGGGGTTTTACTTGCCAGAACCATGATATGATTATGAGGCACACCGTAGTGGAGGGCTCCATGAATTTTGACCATCTGGTGTTCTTTAACCTGCACTGACATCGCACAGTACACGGGCCTCTAGCATTTCGCCTCGACCTAAATTCGACCACCGCGGCCGGGATCGAACCCGTGACTTTCGGGTCAGCAGCCGAGCTCCGTCATCACCATATCACCGTGGCGGATGTATTTTTAAAGCGAAAGCCTTAAATGCCTCATCAAACGCGAAATTTGACCGTCGGCGTCCAGCGTCTACGGCGTCAGCATACCACGACGTTGAGGACGAGGGACGAAAAAATCGTCACGTGATGACGTTACCATATGACGTCATCATGGCTTCACAAATTTTGGCGTGACGTCATATAATGCCGTTATCACATGACATCGTAGCTTGGTCAAAAGTGGGCAGATCACAGAGGCAGTGCAAAACCAGGTGAGGTGCCTCCGATCTTGGAGGCAATGCAAAACCGCGCTTTGTGCGCAAAAAACTGAGAAGAATAAGATGGCTTTCGCTTTCGAGCCGTCTTAAGCGAACGCATAAGGGAGCCTGTGAGTTTTTATTTCATTAACTGGTTTTCCATGACGTACTCACTGTACAACTTGACTTTGTTTCTCGCATTTTTTACTGACATAGCGTGTCTACTGTACACAATGCTTCCCCGTCTTGTTGTTGTTTTCATGCGTCTTCTTTGTATAGACGCTTCGCGAGAACTGTTTGTATGCGCATTCCTGTATGAGCCTTCAGGGCTTACATTATTAATAAATAAATTATGCTTGCTGAAAGAAATAAGATATTGAATGTGTGTGTGTGTGTGTGTGTGTGTGTGTGTGTGTGTGTGTGTGTGTGCGCGCGCGCGTTAATATCCAGTGTACAGGCCATTTATTTGTGCGCATTAATGCTGCGCTGACAGAAGCAATTACAGAAATAAAACGCAAATTACACAACAAAACACAACTGCCACTAGTCGATTCACAGTGATCGTAAATGATTTAAAAAAAAAAACAGAAACTGCGTAATTATTTAAGACAGGACGAAAATGCAACCTTGAAACACAGAAACAAGGAAGGATAAAAAACATTTAACTGGACACATACATACATGGGCATCACACCAGCACAGAAGGCGTACTTGAAACACGGAAGGGAATATAAAAAACAAGAACCCGCCGTGGTTTTTATTATGGTGCTTGACTGGTGACCCGAAGGTTGCGGGATCGAATCCTGGCCGCAGCGGCCCCATTTCGATGGAGGTGAAGTGACAGAGGCCCGCGTACTTAAATTTAGGTGCCCGTTAAAGAACAACAGATGGTCAAAATTTCGGGAGCCTTTTACTGTATGCGGCGCCTCTCATAATCATATCGGGGTTCTTGGGACGTAAATTCTCACAAATAATTATTATTAGGAAAAAAGAAGGATCTGATCTGCAGACAAACGCGCATAATATATTCCATGATACATTTCAAATCACAAAAATAGCGAAAGCAAAAATCAAAGGCAGATACAGGACCAACCAAGTGCAGTAAAGAATGTTTGGGAAGAAAAATGCAGGATTCATGCACACGTGAACCAAAGCATTTTAAGCATGTAGCTGATATCAGTGTGTCCATTTATTACGCAAGGTTAACACCGGCAGGTTATCCTTGCATGTACATTCGAAATACCGGCCGGAAACTTACGCTGCAAGTGCATAATGTGTTCTTCGGATGCCGCTTGTCACGTTTCATTTTTACTGTCCAAAGAAACCTCGTATCTTCCAAAACGATACAGCTCCCAGCGTTTCTGGAATGATTGCTGCACTGCGGCACGCAACACCCGGCCATGGTGACGGTAGCGAGCGCATAAAACTGGAGGGAAACGAGCACCGACCTAAAAAGAGCACGCGCGCCACGCACAAGTGACCGGGCGGGGGATTCAAAATGGCGGCCACGCTGCCGCCAAGGCCGAGGAGGCGGCACCTGCCCTTTCAAAAGCTGACACCGGGTGAGGACAGGCGCGTCGTCTGCTACGACGGCCGCCATTGCGAATCCCGCCGCAGCTCGGCAGCATGCGAAACGCGCTACACAAAGCGCTTGCTGTGCGCGGATACGTCCGGAAATAAGTGCACGCTAGTGAGCTTTCTCTTTCTCTTTTCTTTTTTGAAGCTTGGGCAGCTTTTATTGCTGTTGTTGCCTAAATGTTTATTACGGAAGCATGTAATTCATGTAAGCTGACGGCCTGTGCATGTGTTATGCGCTAGAGGGAGACTAGACTCTGTGATGTTGAAAACGAATTCTCTTCCTTACGCCGGAAACGACAAACTCTAGAGCCTTACTTAATTTTCTCCCAAGCTCTGCATTCCAAATACACAAATAATCGTTTAAAGTATTTGTATACATGTCAGCAGCAGCAGCAGTATATGTATCTGAACACACACAATTTAGTGTTGCGAAGCTACGTAAGCGCGATTAAGTTGGCTCATTTTGCTAAGTGCGCAAACAATTTACTCGTTTATTATAAATGGCATCATACATATTGTACACAGAATAGAGGGCCGAGGGGAAGTATGGTGCGAATATCGTGCTAAAATGAAACGAAAGCTTCTTTATCATTACTATTGCTGACATTCCTTGCTCACAATCTGTAGCCGCTACTGCTTCGGCACTCGAGTTGCACGAGTCCTTATCAAAACGATGAATACGTTGTTGAGTAGCATGCCGTAAAACTTTGTATCTGTAGTTTCTTTTTCTGTATCTGCAGGTTTTCTCGCATGCCCAATGGCATGCACATATTATTGAGTGTTTCCAATACTGTTTTGCACTTTGTGCGGCAGATGCACGGCGTCGTTTAATTGTCGCTTTTATTAATAATCTGGGGTTTTACTTGCCAGAACCATGATATGATCATGAGGCACGCCGTAGTGGAGGGCTCCATGAATTTTGACTATCTGGTGTTCTTTAACCTGCACTGACATCGCACAGTACACGGGCCTCTAGCATTCCGCCTCCACCTAAATTCGACCGGGATCGAACCCGTGACTTTCGGGTCAGCAGCCGAGCTCCGTCTATACCACCGTGGCGGACGTATTTTTTAAGGCGAAAGCCTTAAATGCCTCATAAAACGCGAAATTTCACCGTCGGCGTCCCGCGTCTACGGCGTCAGCGTACCACGACGTTGGGGACGAGGGATGCAAAAAATCATCGTCACGTGATGACGTCACCATATGACGTCATCACTGCTTCACAAATTTTGGCGTGACGTCATATGATGCCGTTATCACAAGACATCGTAGCTTGGTCAAAAGTGGGCAGATCACGGAGGCAGTGCAAAACCAGGTGAGGTGCCTGCGATCTTGGAGGCAATGCAAAACTGCGCTTTGTGCGCAAAAGCTGAGAAGAAGAAGATGGCTTCCGTTTTCGAGCCGTCTTAAGCGTACGCATAAGGGAGCCTGTGAGATTTTATTTCATTAACTGGTTTTCCATGACGTACTCATTGTGCAACTTGACTTTGTTTCTTGCATTTTTTTACTGACATAGCGTGTCTACTATACACAATGCTTCCCCAACAATGTCTTCTTGTTGTTTTCATGCGTCTTCTTTGTATAGACGCTTCGCAAAAACTGTTTGTATGCGCATTCCTGTATGAGCCTTCAGGGCTTACATGATTAATAAATAAATTATGCTTGCTCAAAGAAATAAAATACTGAATGTGTGTGTGTGTGTGTGCATTAATATCCAGTGTACAGGCCATTTATTTGTACGCATTAATGCTGCGCTAGCAGAAACAATTACACAAATAAAACGCAAATTACACATTAATAAAACACAACTGCCACTAGTCGATTCACAGTGATCGTAAATGATTAAAAAAACAGGAACTGCGTGATTATTTAAGACAGGACGAAAATGTAACCTTGAAACACAGAAACAGTGAAGGATAAAAAAACATTTAACTGCACACATACACACATGGGCATCAGACCAGCACAGAGGCGTACTTGAAACACGGAAAGAAATATAAAAAACAAGAACCCGCCGTGGTTTTAGTTATGGTGCTTGACTGGTGACCCGAAGGTTGCGGGGTGGAATCCCGGCCGCAGCGGCCCCATTTCGATGGAGGTGAAATGACAGAGGCCCGCGTACTTAGATTTAGGTGTACGTTAAAGAACAGATGGTCAAAATTTCGGGAGCCTTCAACTATACACGGCGCCTCTCATAATCATATCGGGGTTCTTGGGACGTAAATTCTCACAAATAAAAATTTTTAGGAAAAAAGAAGGATCTGATCCGCAGACAAACACGCATAATATATTCCATGATACATTTCAAATCACAAAAATAGCGAAAGCAAAAATCAAAGGCAGATACAGGACCAACCAAGTGCAGTAAAGAATGTTTGTGAAGAAAAATGCAGGATTCATGCACACGTGAACCAAAGAATTTTACGCATGTAGCTGATATCAGTGTGTCCATTTATTACGCAAGGTTAACACCGGCAGAAGTTATTCTTGCATGTGCATTCGAAATACCGGCCGGAAACTTACGCTGCAAGTGCATAATGTGTTCTTCGGGTGCCGCTTGTCACGTTTGATTTTTACTGTCCAAAGAAACCTCGTATCTTCTAAAACGATACAGCTCCCAGCGTTTCTGGAATGATTGGTGCACTGCGGCACGCAACACCCGGCCATGGTGACGGTAGCGAGCGCATAAAACTGTAGGGAAGCGAGCACCGACCTAAAAACAGCACGCGCGCCACGCACAAGTGACCGGGCGGGGGATTCAAAATGGCGGCCGCGCTGCCGCCAAGGCCGAGGAGGCGGCACCTACCCTTTCAAAAGCTGACACCACTCTAAGCGGCAGCGCGCGCATCGAGGCACTCTACTGGATGGATGCTATGAGCGTCCCCTTTAAAACGGGGCGGTGACATGTCTGCCACCAGGCTCGAAGGCGAAAAAAAAAGAAAGAAGAAAAAAAACTTCCTTGTTTCATGTTGTCCTAATGCCTTATCTACATTGATTAAATCTATGTTATTATACCAAAAAATATAAATTCACGGTCCATCTCTCTGCCTCTTAAGGCAGAATGACCTTTTCTTTTCCCCAATTATTTATTTTTGTACTTTATCTCTACTTTTCTGCCACCAATACTCTAACCGTCTCTTACTTATTTCTATCGCGGACGTGTTCAGCTTTCCATTGTTGTCCCTAAAACCCAAGGCTTCATGTAGACTCGTGCCCACACGTCCACGGCTTGTGCTGCCACACCTCGGGAATACGAGGAAGTTTTAATGCGAAAGCTGTTATGAAATCACAACAACGGCCGTTTTTGGCGCCGTGGTTGTCTGCCACCGGTGTCCATAACCGCTATCGCGCGAAATAAGAAAAAATATCGAAGACGGAACGGCGTTCCAACCTAGGCCCTCTGCGTGGGAGCCCACTACTCTACCTCAGAGCCATGCCGGTGCTTGAAACTGCATTGCAAAAAGACCGTATGCAGGCTTCGTGTAGGGAAGGAACCACGTTAACATATGTAATATAGCGTGGTAGAAGAGTAAAAAAACAACCAAGCGTCACACAACGCGAATTCTGTAACCGGGCGTCACACAATACGAATTGCGCAACGAGTAGGTTGTTGAATGCTTCCAACCCATTGCAAAGTTCTCTGCCATAATTCTTCATCGTCATCAGCCACAGCATTAACAAAGTGCACATGATGCCCTACAGGTGTTTAGCGGGCCCCACGGTTCTTTGCAGAATGACGAAAAATGGCATAGTGGGTGCCTCGCAAATGCACTTCTGTTGGTTGCCAAGGAAGCCCATTAGGCCCCCGTGATCCATTTCCTCAGGGTCTCAATAAAGTTCTTTCCCTCTCTCTCTTTCTCACGTTAACGTATGTTATATAGCGTGATTGGAGAGTAAATAAGTACTGGCCGCCACACAATGCGAAATACGTAACTAGTGTTTCGTGTGCAGCTTCCAACCTATTAAAAAGGGCTTAGCCATAATTCTTCATCGTCATCAGCAGTCGTATCAACAAAGTGCATATAATGCCTTACAGATGGTACCTCGCTTCTCCGCAGAATGACGAATAATGGCGTAGTGGGTGCTTCCCAAATTCACAATAATTATTATTTATTAGGTAGTGGGTACCCTGCTAGTGTACTTGTATTAGTAGCCCCAAGAGAGTTTATAACGGACTCTAAAAATGCCGCTGTTCTAGCTTTCGCTGTGACTGTGCCGCGCTTTCCGCGCAGGCACGGCGTTTTTAGATGCGAAGCATCTTATAGCGGAGTTCAAACCGGTGGTGGTGGTGGTGTGCGGCGTGACCACCCCTACTGCGCATGCGCATACCCTCTCCACAAACCTTCTCTCCAATCCCAACTCCCCCTCTCCACTACCCATCTCCCATTGCCCCTCTCCACTCACCCTCTCCCCTCCACTACCCCTCTCCCCTTTCCCCTCACCACTTTCCCTCTTCCCTTTCCCTCTCCACTTTGCCTCTCCCCCTCTCCTCTACCCGTCTCCCCTCTTCCTCTCCACTCTTCCTCTGAAACGCGGGCTAGACATGCCGAAATTGTCTCCTGCGCAACGCCTCGATGAGCGTCAGCGCATGCGCGTCCCCTCCCCCTCTCTCTCCTCTCCTTCGCTGTATACTTAATGTAACTGCGCAAAAAAACGGACGGAAACACAAAGGGCGAGAAAAGGACAAACAAGCGCAGACTATCAACTGAAGTTGTATTGCAAGAACGAGGCAATATAAAGAGCAGGAAAAAGCGAGAGAGGGCAAAAAAAGGAGGAGACAAAAGGCACGAGGGACCAAATCAACGAAAACTTTGGCCACGTCAGGCAAGGCACGCCCGTCATACAAAACCAAGATACTCTTTATCATGTATGGCGACAGAGGGAACACTGACGCAGGACTCAGAATTCTTTTGAATGTGCGCAGCCTCAATTAGTTCTCGCGCTCTTTGGTTCTTATGCCGGAACAACACAGAGGTATCACCAAAGAGCGGAGTGCAGCCGCATTTCTTACAGTGGGCTGCTAGATGAAGACCGGGGTGGCCTTTCAGAGAATTAAAATGTTCTCAAAGTCTAACATTAGGGCAGCGGCTTGTTTGTCCGACGTAAACACGTTTGCATGTCAAGGGTATGGAATAAACAACACCAGTGATACAAGATACATAATTATTGACATGACTAACATTACATGTACCTTGCCGAACATTTTGCTGATTTGCGATTCGTCTGTCTACTTTGGCGCATAAAGTGGACAACTTGTTCCTGGCAGATATAACCACTTGGACGTCATATCTTGACGCAACCTTTTTTAGGCGGTGGGTAAAACCGTGAACATATGGCAGAACAGCAAATTTCTTATGCTGCGCCTTCTCATCCAAGTCACAACCATCACCAGGACCTCTCTTTATTTTCTTAATCAACTTCTCGCAGACCTTTATTAATACGTCCCGTGGAAAGCCTGCCTGTCGCAGTTTTTTCACCTGCGCAGAAAAAACTGCTTTCAACCAAATGCGCGCAGGTTTTCTTCAGTGCAGAGGTAAAACATGAGAGTGCAATGGCATTTTTTACCAGTTTCGCGTGACCCGATTTATAGTTTAGCAGAGGTTTCACAGACCTAGGGGCGTAGCTCCAACACACATGTGTAGACGTGAACTGCCGCTGCAGATCCAAAAAATTGGATACATTGGTCCTTTAAGTATTCCGAAGTAAACTTCAGGCCAAGACCACACTGCTCAAAACTCCTTAGGATGCCTGCCGAGATATCTTCAGTGCCCTTACGAAAAAAAAACAATGTAGTGGTCGACGCAACGAAAAACTTTGATTATGGATGCCTGTAAAACCGGTTGGAGCTCCCGGTCAACTCTACTTAGAAAAATATCAGATAGAACCGGTGCCACCCTCGACCCAATAGAGACACCTTTCTTTTGCAGGTACACCTCACCTTGGAAAGAAACAAATAAAGACCCCAGGTAAAAGAACAAAAGTTCTGTGAAGGAATCAAGTGTCATGCCACTTAAACCTATGAAGGCAAGTTCATCATTGTGACACGTTATACATTCCTTCACTGCGGTCAAGAGGTGATTATCGGGGAGAGAATAAAAAAGATCCTCTACGTCAATGCTCACGGCATCACAATCAACGGGGTTGTCAACTCGCAAGAATTGCACAACCGTTTCCGAGTTAGGAACAACGTAAGGGTCATCTAAACTGTTACTGTTGGGAAACGGGTGTCTCAGCTTGCGACTGCTTCTGCGCAGAGCTGATAGACGGAGCGATCAAGGCGACGGTGAGTTAAGGCAAATTTATATACATATATACAGAGGCTTTACATATTCGGCGCTGGGGCCGACAGCTTATTGGGCTCGCACAGCGGTGCGACGACGACCCGCGATTTCTTCGTTCGCTGTCTCGCTGTCCCCCCGCGCAGCTTGGTTCTTTTATAGCCCTGCGCGATCGCCTGCATCAGCCAGGAGCGCGAAGCCTCCAATCAGGAACCGCCGTTTGTCGCTGGCTCGAACCGGATCCGCGGATGAGAGGGCTTGCCGCACGTTGCGGGAGAGATTTGCTTCGGTTGCGTCAGACGCAGCGCCGGAGTTGCCGGGGATTGCGTAAGGCTCCCGCCTCTTTGCATCAGCTGGTGTTGACGCTGGTTGCGTCAGACGCATCGCCGGAGTTACCGGGGATTGCGTAAGACTCCCGCCTCGTTGCATCAGCGGGTGTTGACGCTGGTTGCGTCAGACGTTTTACCAGCTTGAATGCCTTGTCGAAGCAAGGAAGTTTGGGTTGGGAGCCCTGGCATAACAGCACCCCCGCCGCCAAACAATGCGCCGGAAAGACGAGCTGCTTGCACATGGCTCGGATGCCGGGCGCGCTCGTTCGCCAGGTCCATCCAGGTTCACCTCCAGGGCCATGGGGACATTCGGCTCCACGCTTCGTTCCGTGAACAGATCCCAGTCGCCAGGCCGGATCCCGGCTCCAGTGGCTTGTCGCCAAGATGTGTCGACTTGCTTTGCTCGTCTCTTCTGACGATCTTTCGTATCAGCACTTGTTGATCGTTCTGCAACTTGTCAAGAACGGTCCGACAACAAACAACACACGACACAAGCAAGTGCCCTCGGTCACCCGACAGAACACCAGACCTAAATAGAATAATACATTCCTAACTACGTTTCTGTCGAAATTTCGTTCCCTCTTTATCAAGAGGCACATGTGAGACACCAAAACTCTTAAAAACAGAACTCAAAATATTACACGTGTAACAAACGCAATGAAACAGAATTCAAAATAATGTTGGCCCCTTGAGATCACGCAGGACGGAAGCGCTCAGCTGAGGCCGCAATGAGGACAACATTTTGCCCCAATTTGCCTGCGAAAAACCGAAAGGATAGCCGAAGGCGGCACTGATTAGAACGCGCGACTCAATGCGTCTGCGTTCGCGTTTAGCTTTCCTTTCTTGTAACGAACTTTCAAGTTGTGCTGTTGGAGTATCATGCTCCACCTCAGTAACCGGCCGCTTTTGGACGACATGTTATTCAACCAGGTTAGAGGACAGTGGTCCGTTTCGACCACAAACTTGGAACCGGAGACATAACAGGCCAGCTTTTGAACGGCCCACACGAGGCAGGCACACTCCTTTTCAGAGGTACTATATGCCTCTTCCCTGCAACTCAGTTTTCGGCTTAAATACAAAACTGGTCTTTCGTGACCAGTGTCATCTTCCTGGCACAATATAGCTCCCATTCCGCGATCACTCGCGTCGCACTGAATGATAAAGCCCTTGGAAAAGTCGGGTGCCATGAGAACGGGTTTTTCGCTTAAGGCTTGTTTAAGCTTGCAAAACGCATTCTCTTTCTCCGAGTCCCATGTCACTTTAACTGGCTCCGACTTTCGACGTGCGTCAGTTAGAGGGCTGGTAATGGTAGAGTAGTTTTGCACATAATGCTGATAGTATCCCGCTAGCCCTAAGAAAGCCCTTATCTCAGACTTGGTGGTTGGTCGTGGGTAGTTCACGACGGCGGCTACCTTGATCTCTGAAGGTCGACGCTGGCCACGCCCCACAACGTGTCCCAGGTAAGACACCTCGCCGCATCCTAGGTGACATTTAGCAGGTTTCGCTGTAAGACCCGCTTCTTTCAACTTGTTCAGCACGACTCGTAAATGTTCGACATGTTCGTCCCAGCTGTTCGAGAAGACGGCAACATCGTCGAGATATGGCAGTGCGAACTCGGACAGGCCATTAAGAACGCGGTCCATTAGACCCGAAAAGCAATAAGGCGCATTTTTCAGTCCAAAACTCAGCATAAGTGGACGATACGTTCCGAATGGAGAAACGAACGCGGCGTAGCGGCTAGCACGCTCGGTAAGAGGGACCTGCAAATAACCTCGCACGAGGTCTAGCGTGGAAATGTAGTTTGACTTTGACACTGTTTCCACCCTTTCCTCTAGATTTGGTATCGGATAAGTCTGGTCTCGAGTTATGGCGTTAAGGCGCCGATAATCGATGCATGGCCTAGGATCCTTTCCCGGCACTTGAACCAATATTAGAGGAGAGGTATAGTCACTCTCACCCGGTACTATGACTCCCAACTCAAGCATTCTATCGATTTCCTCTTTCATGATCTGCTTCTGCACAGGGGAACATCGATATGGCTTACTACGGATTGGTTCCTCACATGTCAGCTCGATGTCGTGCTTAATAACCGTCGTTTTTCCGGGACGGCTGGAAAACACGTCTTTAAACTCAGAAACAATCCTTCTCAAGTCCTCCTTCTGGACTTGACTTAACCTTGGCTCTAGGTTCAACTGTTCCAACATCACCTCTGAACCCCTTTCGCTTACATCGCTAGAAGTCAGAATTTCTGCTCCTTCCTCCTCTGAAGCATTCAAAAGCAGGTTTACGACCGCCTGACGTTGAACGTACGGTTTCATCAAGTTGCTGTGATAAATTTTGTTAGACCGCTTTCCTAATTTCACTTCGTAGTTGGTATCGGAAAGCTTCGATATTACCTTAGCGGGCCCCTCCCAATGAACCTCCAGCTTGTTCTTCTTGGAAGGCCGCAGCAACATTACCTGACTTCCCACTTCGAAGGTACGTTTTTTTGCTGATTTGTCGTAGTATTCTTTCGACAATACTTGCGCTGCCTTCATGTGGCTCTCCACAAGATCTTTTGATTTTCCGAGCCTCTGAAGGAGGTCGAGAACATAAGCAACTACATTCGGGTCCTCATCATATCCCTCCCAGGATTCGCGTAGCATTCGCAAAGGTGTTCTTAAGCTCCGGCCATATACAAGCTCTGCGGGACTAAAGCCAGTGCTCTCATGAGGAGCAGACCTCAAAGCAAACATAGCGGGAGGAATACATGCTTCCCAGTCGCATTTGTGCTCATAACAAAGAGCTCTCAGTATACGTTTCAGAACTGAATGCATACGCTCTACCGGATTAGATTGTGGGTGATGGATTGAACTGTGCACCACCTTGATTCCACATTTATCCAAAAAGGTAGAGGTAAGGCAACTGGTGAAGACGCTGCCATTGTCGCATTGAATTTCAGAAGGAAATCCGACACGCGCGAATATCGAGAGCAGAGCATCCACGACGTGAGGAGAATTGAGCTCCCTAAGAGGTACCGCTTCTGGAAATTTCGTTGCCACACAGAGGGCAGTCAGGATGTATCGACAGCCTTGCCTTGACTGCGGCAATGGCCCAACAATGTCGATAACTAGGCGCCGAAAAGGTTCTGTTATAACTGGCACAAGCTTCATGGGCGCCTTCCACTTGTCCGTGGATTTCCCCACCCTCTGACAAGTGTCGCAAGAGCGCACAAAGTCTTCGGTATCTTTCCAGCATTTGGGCCAGTAAAACTCAAGGGAAATCCTAGCCTTGGTCTTCTTCAAGCCGAGATGCCCTGCCCACGCGTTTTCGTGCGCAAGTTCCAATAGCTGGCGACGATACTTTTGCGGTATCAAGAGTTGCTCATACCTGCGACCTTGTACATCTGTGTAGCTACGATACAATAGCCCAGATTTCTCATGAAAAGAAACATTCTTTTTCTTTACTCCCAATTTTACGCTTTCCATTGGCGCTTTTATCGAGATGTCTTCACGCTGCTCTCGAATGAGCGTCGCTCGATCAACCCTCGACAGCTCACACCAACTTTCAGCTACAGGCTTGAGCGTATTGCCCGCCTCGCCCAACGGCGCCACTTCGGTTTCTCTGCCGACGGAGACGACGCTACCCGCTTCAGCTGCAGGCGGCTCGAGTAACCCATCCCGAGAGTTTTCTGTCCGAGGCTCGCTCGACTCGCTGCCAAGGTCACGCAGCTCGGCCGCTTTTGCCGGTGGTGGTGTACTACATGGAACGAGATCAAGTTCCTGTGAAAGCTTCCGTGCTTGCGATCGCGTGAGGGCCATGTACGCAACGCTGGGAAAGAACGATTTACCCTGCTCTTTGAGAAGCTGCTCCGAGTTGTTCGAAAAAAGATAAGGAAAACAATCTGGGAGAGCAGCAGACACAGCCGCTTCGGTGTGAAGCTTACCGAAAGAGCCTTCAATGATCACCGTAGCGATCGGTAAGCAAGTGCTCTGCTCCTCGGCGACCTGCCTGATCCATGCGCATTCTCCTGTCAAGTCGTTCGGAGACACTAATGAAGGGTGGACAACGTCCATAGTTGCCGCTGAGTCTCGAAGTGCTCGAAACGTTTTCCCATTGACACTAATCTCCTGAATATACGGTTCTAACAACCGCATGTTCTTTTCTGATTCACGGATCGTTGCGAAAGCAACCTTTTGTTTACAATTTACCGCGATGTGCCCTTCTTTTTTGCAATTGTAACAGATTAGCGGCTTCCGTGACTCAAACGCCCGTGTAGTATCAGTGCGCTCTTTGGGAAGCTCACTCGACTTCTGCGCTTCCGTTTGCCCTTCCCTCACAGTCTCCTTCGTAAAAGACGGGTCTTTTCTAAAATTACGGTGCGGAGCATGTTTCCGGTCATCAGGTTTTTTTGAAAAGCCCTCTTTTCTCTCAGCTTTTTCAACACGCACGGCCCTACTGTGCAAGTTTCTACGAGTGTAGTATTCTTCAGCTAACTCTGCTGCCTTGTTTAGCTGTACTTCTCGAAGCTTATCCTGCAGCCAAAGCTTGACATCATCCTCGATACAGCGGTAGAATTGCTCCAATGCTATGCACTCTACCACTTTATCGCGATCGTCATAGACATCTTCGCCCTTGAGCCATTCAATTAAATCGGCTTTAAGACGAAACGCGAAGTCAACGTGTGACTCGTTCCCCCTTTTTGCATACCGGAACCTTTGCCGGAAAGCCTCGGGTGACAATTTATATCTTCTCAACAGGGCCTCCTTAACCTCGTCATAGCTCTCAAACGCCTCCCTCGACAAGCACGTTATCACGTCGGATACTTCTCCGGGAAGTAGAGCTAACAGGTTCTGTGCCCAAAGAGACCGCTCGATGCCATTTCTATCGCAGACGTGTTCGAACTTTACGAGATACTTCGCCATGTCCTCGCCTACTACGAACGGTGGTAGTTGGTCCCGAATTCTATGTCCACTAGCCTGAACCGTCGCCGAAGCTACGCTAGGCGCTTGCGAACACTGACGGAGCGCCAATTCTATTCTTTTCATCTCGAGGCGCTCTTCGCGTTCCTCGCGCTCGCGGCGTTCTTGCCTTTCGGCTTCCTCGCACTCGCGGCGTTCTCGCCTTTCCGCCTCTTCCGCTCACGAAGTTCTCGTCTTTCGGCCTCCTCGCGGCGTTCTTTGATATCCGCCAAGGCCTCATCGACTTCCTCAGCCGTTACTCCCTCCTTCTGCATGATCTCAAGGATCGCTTGCTTTCGTTTCGCACGGCCCAGAGTAAGGCCGAGTTCCTCACAAATTTCGATGAGTTCCTTCACTTTAAGGTTCTCCATCGTTCACACTAGCCTCTTGCTATTTGCCCTCGTTAGAATCTACTTGCCGTATCCCCTATAAGTCTACTAGAAAGACACGCAAGCAATTCTCAACCTGCCGTGTTTACACCCTCCGCGTTAACTTTGGTTTTAAAGCGCTCCGACTTGGCTCGAAACAATCAAAGCTCACTCCAATGCTTCACACAACCTTCTCTAAACTACGATAACCTGTGCTAGAGAAGTCTGGTGAACTGAAGGGAAAACATCAGGCACTCACCGCATCGAGGTAGCTGACGCCGGCCGATCCCGCAGCTGCCATCCACTGTTGGGTAACGGGTGTCTCAGCTTGCGACTGCTTCTGCGCAGAGCTGATAGACGGAGCGATCAAGGCGACGGTGAGTTAAGGCAAATTTATATACATATATACAGAGGCTTTACATATTCGGCGCTGGGGCCGACAGCTTATTGGGCTCGCACAGCGGTGCGACGACGACGCGCGATTTCTTCGTTCGCTGTCTCGCTGTCCCCCCGCGCAGCTTGGTTCTTTTATAGCCCTGGGCGATCGCTTGCATCAGCCAGGAGCGCGAAGCCTCCAATCAGGAACCGCCGTTTGTCGCTGGCTCGAACCGGATCCGCGGATGAGAGGGCTTGCCGCACGTTGCGGGAGAGATTTCCTTCGGTTGCGTCAGACGCAGCGCCGGAGTTGCCGGGGATTGCGTAAGGCTCCCGCCTCTTTGCATCAGCTGGTGTTGACGCTGGTTGCGTCAGACGCATCGCCGGAGTTACCGAGGATTGCGTAAGACTCCCGCCTGGTTGCATCAGCGGGTGTTGACGCTGGTTGCGTCAGACGTTTTACCAGCTTGAATGCCTTGTCGAAGCAAGGAAGTTTGGGTTGGGAGCCCTGGCATAACATTACAGATGATATGGATTTATTTACAATGAGGTCAATGAAGCGGCAGGCAAAAGACAAGGGACGATCCGATGATGCCGAGCACCAAATCCCTCGCGCCCGTTCTTCTTCTGCGTTCTTCTTTCGCGCTCTTCCAGCGCCGCGTTACATTTTCCTCGGGGCCAGACGAAGCTCACCGAGCAAGTCAAAGGGCTCGCTGAGTGCAGGGCTTCAGTCGTGCAACATGCACAAGTTGCGTCTTGCGTGAACGGCGGTTGCCAGCTGTCACTTTTGCGATGACGTAGGTGACGTCGCTCAAATCTTTAACGACGACGAATGGGCCGGTGTACTTAGAAAGAAGCTTTTGGCAAAGTCCCTGCTTTCTTAGTGGTGTCCACAACCATACGAGATCACCTGTTGCAAAGGTGACTGGCAAATGTCTTGCGTCGTAACGGGCCTTAGCACGGGAATGGGACGAGAGAGTTCTGAGCCGGGCCAGTCGACGTGCTTCTTCAGCGCGACACAATGTCTGCGCGACACTTGCGTTTTCGTTGGTCGAGAAAGGAAGCACGGTGTCGAGGAAACTTTGAGGATGGCGAGCGTAGAGCAGAAAGAAAGGTGTATAACCTGTTACTTCGTGTTTGGCGGTGTTAAAGGCATACGTTATGAAAGGTAGTACGGCATCCCAGTTCTTATGATCCGCTGAGACATACATTGAAAGCATGTTTATGATGGTACGATTGGTACGCTCAGTTAGCCCGTTGGTTTGCGGGTGGTAAGGCGTGGAATGCCGATAGTGGCACCCACAGAGCCGTAGTAGTTCTTCGACAACGTCAGCGGTGAACCACCGGCCACGATCACTTATTACCACACGGGGAGCTCCGTGACGGAGGATAATCGAATGCAGTAGGAACCAGGACACATCAGATGAGGTGGCTGAAGCAATTGCCATCGTGTCAGCGTAACGTGTTAGATAATCCACGCAGACGATAATCCAGCGGCGTCCGGTGGAAGACTTCGGGAAAGGGCCGAGCAAATCTATGCCGACTTTTTCGAAAGGCGAAGTCGGTGGCGTAACTTGTTGCAGTGTACCTGCAGGAAGAGCAGTCGGTTGCTTGTGGCGTTGGCATACATCACAACTGGCGACGTAGTGCTTCGTCGTCTTCCACAGTCGAGGCCAGTAGAACCGCTGTCGGATGCGATGAAGCGTCCGAGCAAATTCAAGGTGCCCAGACGTAATGTCGTCGTGCATTGCTCGGAACACCGCAAGGCGCAAGCGTCCTGGGACGACTAGAAGCAGTGGGGCACCATTGCTTGAGTAATTCTTGCGGTACAAAACACCGTCACGAATCACAAATTTCGTTGAGTGTCGAGATCTGTTGGTGGCATCAATAATTGGTCTAAATGATGGGTCGCGCAGCTGCTCCTGACTGAAGATGTCCATACTCGGAAAGTCCAAGGAGACCGTCGCAAGGTAATTGTCGAAATCGTCGTCATCGGTGCTTGTAGTTGGAGACGGTAGACGAGATAAGCAATCGGCGTCGGCGTGGCATCGCCCACTCTTGTAGGCAACAGAAAAGTTATATTCCTGAAGCCGCAAAGACCAACGAGCCAACCGGACCGCTGGGTCACGTAATCCGAAAAGCCAACATAGGGAATGATGGTCGGTTACGATCTTGAAATGTCGGCCGTACAAATAAGGTCTGAACTTGTGTATGGCGAAAACAGCTGCGAGGCACTCCAGTTCTGTTACAGTATAATTGCTTTCAGCCTTTGTCAGAGCACGACTTGCATACGCAACGACGTGTTGGCGTCCGTCATGAAACTGGACGAGGACGGCACCAACGCCCACGCCACTTGCATCGGTATGCAGTTCTGTGAGTGCCTCCGGGTCGAAATGATGCAGAAGGGGCCCAGAAGTGAGCAAAAACTTCAACTGTTCGAAAGCAGCCTCATGCTCAGCGGTCCACCGGTAGGGGGTGTCCTTTCGAAGCAAGTCTGTCAGTGGATGAGCTAGCTGGGCGAAGTTTTTAATAAACCGGCGAAAATAAGAACAAAGGCCCAGGAAGCTACGAAGGTCCTTCACCGTCTTTGGTGGCTTGAAGTTGCGGACTGCAGTGATCTTGTTGGGATCTGGTCGTATGCCGTCCTGGTCGACTAGATATCCAAGAACAACGGCTTGGCGCTCACCGAAGTGGCACTTCTTGGAGTTTAAAATAAGACCAGCTTGTTTGATACAACTGAGAACAACGCTGAGCCGCTGGTTATGCTCGTGGAAAGTCCTGCCGAAAATAATTACGTCATCGAGATAACACATACAAATCTCCCATTTGAGACCGCGAAGTATGGAGTCCATGAATCGCTCGAAGGTTGCCGGAGCGTTAGATAAGCCAAACGGCATAACGTTAAACTCAAATAAGCAGTCGGGCGTAACGAAAGCAGTCTTTTCTCTGTCAGACGGATGCATTGGTATCTGCCAGTACCCAGACCTGAGGTCGACGGATAAAAGTACGAGGCGGAGTGCAGGCAATCAACAGCATCGTCGATGCGTGGTAAAGGATACACGTCTTTCTTCGTGACGGCGTTAAGGCGGCGGTAGTCGACACAAAATCTCCATGAGTCGTCTTTCTTTTTGACGAGTATAACAGGAGCTGCCCAGGGGCTGCATGACTCCTGAATAACGCCCTTCTGCAGCATGTCGTTGACCTGTTCGGCGATCACTTTCCTTTCCGAAGGGGATACGCGGTAAGGCTTCTGGCGTATCGGTGTAGCATCTCCCGTGTTGATACAGTGGTGCATACGGGAGTTTGGCAGCGTAAAACAATGATCACTTTGCGCAAAATCTAAGACTGGCGCGTACCTGGCGAGTACCTCTTGAAGAACATCCAGCTCAGTAGAAGACAGCGACTTGTTTATCATGCGCCGCAAGTCGGCTGAGTACTCAGGAGTGGGTGGACGGATGTCTCGGGACCCTTCAACCGTCCGGACGTTAATTGTGGTCATCTCCTCAAACGTTCCCAATTTGAATCCGGCTGGCAGACAGACACTCTGCAGAAGCGTTGACTGTCCACAAGAGAGCACGTCCGTCGATAACTTGAATAAACGACCGAGGGACCAGCACATTCTTCTTAAGGGCGTTGGTATGATCTGGTTCCACTAGGCCGCTGCAGGATCCCAACAGGACACGAGAAGCGCACACGGGAATAGACATGGCTGAATGACCAGGGATCAACGCATCTTCTGACAACGAAAGAACGTCGGCGGGTTTAGCCCGAAAATCGTCAATTACGGCAGTTGGCAACGTGCTTTGGAGAATAATTTCCCCAGTCCCACAGTCAAGTGTAGCGCCACATTCTCGCAGGAGGTCTATCCCTAAGATAACACTATGAGTTGCTTGCGCCAATACAATGAATTCTGCTCTAAAACTTTGTCCTCCAATCGTTACTAAAGCCGAACAAACACCAACGGGGCGCAACATTTCTCCTCCAACTCCACGAAAAGTTTCATTGCGATGCCACACAAACATAACCTTATGTCCTAAAAAGTGATTTTTAAAATGAAGGCTCATCACCAGTATCTACAAGAGCTACAGTGTTTACACCGTCTATACAGACACGCACTTTGTTCTTCAACATCACAGCAGAAGGAGGAATTGGCGAATCGGACCGTCCCGCGACCGCACCTCCCTCGGTCGCACCAGCTAGTTTCCCAGCTGGGGAGGAGAAGGCGACCGACGACGCGGGGACGGTGAACGGCGTGGTCGTCTCGAAGGCGGCGTAAAGGGCGAGACAGACGGTACGATTTTTCATGCGATTCGACGTTCGACACGGCGGAGGGGAAACCGGAATGGTGACCTTTCATAGCATCGTACAGCCACCATTCCCTCTCCCCCACCGCGGCGTCGGCCGTCGGATCGCATGGAAAATCGGACCCGTCTGTCCCCCGCTTAAGGCTTCGCTCGGATGCTGGGGACTCGTCATGCAATCTGTTAGGCCACTGCTGTCGTAGAGGGCTAACGATAGATGGAGATGTCGAGGTTTCGTGTACACGAGCCGGGTAAGCCGAGAAACGTGGCGCTCGCGGCTGGCGGCGACAGAAGCGCGATAAATGCCCTCGGAGGCCGCACGTGTAGCATATTGGCACGTCACGGTTCAAATTAGTGGTAGCAGAGGCTCGCGGAGTTGGGTGGTACTCCGCAGGCGCACGTCGTGACGTCTCGTAGTAGTCTGCAAGAGGACGTTGTGGTGTCGGGGGATATTCCGCAGCAGCACGACGGGGTGGTGACATCCGGCGGCGACCGTGACTTGTCGGGAGCGATGGGAAGCTCGTGCTGGAGTGCGCCTCTTCAGATTGTGGTCGATACTCGATGCGACGCTCTCGCTTCCGGAAGGATGGTGGTTCGGGAAACTCGTCGAATGCGCATTGATAGCCAGCGTCTGCTCCCTGAAGCCGTGCTAGCTCTTCTTGAACTACTCGACGCACGATCAGAGGGAGGTCTTCGCAGGCGGCGACGTCCATACTTGCAACCGTAGGGACGTTGTCCAAGCGCCCGAACTTCGGCAAAATTCGTCGGGTCTTCAGCGCCTCGAATGCCCGACATTGCTGCCTAAACTCGGAAGGTGTGTGCAGGTTTTCCCTTGTAATTAAAAAGCTATAAACATCTTCAGCGATGCCCTTTAACAGATGTCCGACCTTGTCTTCGTCGGACATGTTCGTGTTCACAATGCCACAAAGCTTCAGTACTTCCTCAATGTACGTCGTACACGTTTCGCCGGGCAGTTGTGCTCTACGTGCGAGTGTCTGTTCAGCCTTCTTTTTCTTGGAACTTGTGTCCCCAAAGCAGGCCTTCAGTTCCTCAACAAAGGTCGGCCAAGTGGTCAGCACGTGTTCATGGTCCTCAAACCAAAGCAGGGCGGTCCCGGCGAGAAAGAATGCAACGTTCACGAGCTTCGCCGACGTACTCCATTCGTGATAGCGGCTCACTCTTTCGTAGTGCTTTAACCAATCGTCCACGTCTTCATCGGTCCTACCTGAGAATATGCGTGGCTCAGGTGCCCAGTAGCTAGGTTGTCTCGGTCGGTGGCTGCCTTGCTCCGTGACACCGGTTGGTGCGTGGCCGTTGCCGGCCGACGTGCATTCGCGGGCGTCGGTCATGTCGGTGTGTTCCGGAGGTAGCTCAGCTAGGTGTCGGCTTCTTCGAAGGTTGTCTGCGACAGTGTTGTCCAGGGCGTCGGTTACCCCGCACCAGTCCACCAAAACTGTTACGGATGATATGGGTTTATTTACAATGAGGTCAATGAAGCGGCAGGCAAAAGACAAGGGACGATCCGATGATGCCGAGCACCAAATCCCTCGCGCCCGTTCTTCTTCTTCGTTCTTCTTTCGCGCTCTTCCAGCGCCGCGTTACAATATGTAGAGACGATAGGCAAGTCTGCAAGAAACCAGACACACAATACTGCCACGAGTCACGTTCCGTGATTATTGCACGGAAAGTCTGCGCTTGTTTGTCCTTTTCTGGCCCTTCGTGTTTCCGTCCGTTTTTTTGCGCAGTTACATTAAGTATGGATCATTACCAACTAGCCCAACTTACCACTCTTCTGAACTCCTTCGCTGCCCCCATCTCGCGCGCCTGTCGACCGCGTTCCCCGCTCGCCCTGTGAGAATTAACAGCCAGGCTAGAGAGAAGACAAGACGCGCGTAGCGTTCCTCTTCGCGTTCCACGACGCGAGGTTGGTATCCGCCTCGTGCATCGGTATGGTGGCGCCACCGCTCGGCTAAGGCGGTTGTACCCTCTCCCAACCCCAAATAGGATCCCATGCATTTCGAATGAAGTTTGCGATTTCGTTGCGCAAAAACAAACTAGCGCCATCTCTCGACAATACGCCACACCGACGACGCAACACTTCCTCTTGCTTCCACCGATACGCGATGCTCCTAGGTGACCCCTCTCTCCACTTTCTTTTATTTCTTTCGGTGGCCGTGATAGCGCGCGCTGTGCACTGTGCAGTTATTTTTCAGGGACTTTATGTGCAGTAGCGCACCCGACTAGACCGGCTGGGCTCGTCGCTTTCAGCGCGGCGTCCTTGAACGTTGCAACGTTAATATTGTGTTAAGGCGGTGGCCACACGTCGGACGATGAGCCCTGATTTCGTTCAGCTGCCATCTCATCAACGGCAATGTTTCAGACGCGTCAGTTGTGTACTTTTGGCCGTTGGTTGCGGGACAAGATGGCCTCCTGCAAGACCGCGTTTTTCCAAGTCAGCTGTGTGTGTAGTTCTCGGCGTCGTAGCAGTTTGATGACGCGAGGACGTCAACTGGTGCTACATCGTGGGAATCGCTGAAGTGACTGCAAGCTTGACGACATTGTTCCAGAATATTCTAGCGTACTGTACGCGCACGATTGTGCTACACTTAAAATACCGCGCTTCGCCTCGAGCGTCAACCTGGTACGCCTTTGTGCAACAAGTGTGTTGTTATCGTAGTTGCGTCGGTTAATATTGAATTGCAATTGGAATACCGCTCTTGCAAAGGTAAGTGAAGCTGTAAGTAGTTGTCCTGCTATATGCTCGCTACTCCACGAACATTACTTCTAGAATCGCATTTTATTTTGAGCTGCACGTACCAAAGGAGAATCTAGCATACGAGGTACATTGCACGCGTGCGCATTTCCTATATAAATCTGAGTAATGCCACGCGTGCGCATTTCCTATTTAAGTCTGAGTAATACCATGCTCAATTTAAAGCGCATGTGTTAGAGGATTGTGGCTTCAATGGTGAAAGTGATTAGATATTCCGAAATATGTGATTGCAATGCAATTAGAACTTTCTCATATGTTAACACGGTCTGTGAACAAAAAAAACGCTGTGTGAATGTTTGTTGGTCATTTGCTAAAGTACTTTCGCGCATTATTATGCAGCTGTGTGACGGCTGTTAAAACGTTCAGCAAGTTATATTTCGATTTTCTTGGCCTAGTTGAGTGCTACGAGTGTTGGGCGAAGATAAAATCGCGTGTCTTTTGTGCGTTTCTGAAGCAGGCATACAGCCGTAATAGTCATTGTTGTTGTACTGTTTGGGGTGTTCAATAAAACAAGAATGCTGTTTTGTACTGCAACAGTTTTTATTTCATCTGTGTTAACAGATCACGCAAACAACTTGGACACATGCACGTAAGAAACGTACGCAGTGCATCACGCGCACGCTTAAAAAAACGGGCCTGTCATTTTAAAACAAATAATATAGAACAATCGACGTAACAGACGGCATGGTTGTCTAGTGGAGCAGCGTCGGCAGTACAAATATCAAACCAGAATGAAACATGAATAGAAAAACGGAGAGTAACAGGCGCTTTGCCCACGGCTTCTATGAGCCGCGCGTATCCACCTTTCGCCACCGTTCGCCGTTGGTGGCGCCACCAGTACCACTGAAAGCAGCAGCGCACGAGGCGGATACGCGCGGACAACTTTTCTTGGCAATAGACAGATTTAGTTGGGCGTCCGCAGCAACGTACGGACGCAGCCTGCAAGCCATTTCCTATGGCAGGCTGCGTCCGTACGTCGTTACGGACGCTCAACTAAATCTGTCCAATGAAGGGAAAGCTACGGGGGCGAAGCGTCTGCACATGTACTGCTACGCGAAGTAGTCCGGTTTGGCGCGCGTCTCGTAACGCCGTGGAAAGTGATGGCTAGCGCTGCATTTCGACGCAAACGCTGCTTAGCGTCTGGAAACCTGAGTATGAGCATGAGTGGGTACTCACGAGTGTGAGTCGGTGTGCAGTATGGACTTGAGCGAGTATCAATGAGTGTGAGTCGGTGTGAGTGTGAACATGAGTGAGTACTCGTTAGTGCGAGCATGAGCCAGTGACGAGGGATGCGACATGTGTGTATGAACATGAGTGAATATCGGTGTGGGTAGGCATGAGTGTGAGTATGAGTGAGTGTTGATGGGTGGGAGTATACATGAGTATGAACATGAGTTAATATTCATCGGTAAGAGTAGGCATGAGTGAGTGTTGATGGGTGGGATTAGACGTGAGTATTTACGTGAGTGAATAGGCATCGGTGTGAGGAGGTGCGAGTAAGAGTCGTCGAGAGGTGTGAGCAGACACCACGTGAATACTCACTGGCGTGAGTAGCCGTGAGTCTGAGTATGGGTGAGGGGTGTGAGTAGACGTGAGTATGAACATCATACCGTACAGATGACTATGGACATGAGTGAATACTCACGATGAGTTATATTTTAGGGGCGAAGCTCCTGTTAGTCTAACCTTGTCCCGCGTCCGGCGTAACCGGCAGTACCTCCCGAACAGTGTAATAGATAGGAGGTTAATATGGCTCCAGCCAAGTTTAAGAGAGCCCGACGTTTCGGGACCGATTCCGCCCCTTCCTCAGGGGGTGACTGGTTTGGTCATGGAAGCGCAGAGCCCAGCGCATTGTCATACCATATGTGCCGGGCATCAGTGAAGAGCTTGCCAGGATTCTCAGAAAAGAGGGGGTCACGGTGATACACAAGCCAGCGTCGACGCTCACCCGCCTGCTACCGCGACCGAAGGATTGACCCCCGAGGGAACAAAACCAAGGCGTAGTGTACAAGGTGCCGTGTTCGCAATGCCCAGCTACTACATAGGCGAGAGCAAATGCTTCCCAGAAAGAATGCGCCAACATAAGAACGACGTCAGGAAGATGGAAATGCAACGCAGCGCTCTTGCAAAGCACTGTGAAAAGCAGGACCATAAGATCGACTTCGACGGCGCTTCTGTTCTGGAAAGAGAAAGGAATCTGGGAAGGAGGCTCTTGCTCGAGTCGTGGCACATTCAGAACACGCCGGCAAATGTGAACCGGTCCCTAGGAACAATGCCCTCGGTTTACGTTCACGGCCTCCGAAACGTGAGGGAAAGGGAAATCCGGAGCCGCGGTGGAACAAGTCGGGAAGAAGCTTCCATGACCAAACCAGTCCATGACCAAACCAGTTCCATGACCAGTTCCATGACCAAATCCCCTGAGGAAGGGGCCGAATCGGTCCCGAAACGTCGGGCTCTCTTAAACTTGGCTGGAGCCATATTAACCTCCTAAATATTCCACCCAGCCAGGCAGATTTCTCTCGGAATGTTTACATTTAAGTCATTACGCATTGACTTCGGTCAGGCAGCGGCACTCCTCGCAAAGCGGTACGTGAGCGTAGCAAGAGGCATCACGACCTACCCGACTCATCTCGACTTCACGAAGACCTGCCGGGAGATGAACGTAGTGCCACGAAGCCTTCAGCTTAAACGCTTGGTGCACACGGCGGAGGGTCACAAGATCATCGCAAAAGCCGAACAGCGCCTGCTAAACGCCCGAATCCATGAATGCTACAGCGTGATCAAGAAGAAGGAATTAGACCTGTTTTTCCTCCGACGGCAGCTTCAACATCGACTGCCCGACGTCTTCCCGTCTTTGGAGGAATTCGCTCGAAATGTGGCTGCAACAACAGCTCGGAAGCAGCAAGCGGCCCACAAAAGCAAGCTCACGACACTTCAAGGAGAAAAACCCCACCACGGACATGACAACGATAATTTCGTCGTCAACCTGTCCTCTAAACAACTCTCCCCTACCGAGCATAGCGTGCTGGCCAAGGGACACAACTTCAACGTGAACAAGGCGCATCCTTCACTACCAAGGATCATTGCGGCTACGGAGGAAGCCGCAAGACGACTCGACAACGGCATTCGAGAAAATTTCCGTCTCAAGGCCATCGGTGTACTATAAAAAAAATCACAGCATATCCACGGAGTGAATGATGATGAGTGGGCGAAGCTGCGGAGGTTCATCGGTAAACCATGATTCTTCCGTGAATTCTGCCCAGTACATCATCACCGTCGTGAGATCGGCGCGTTTATACTAAAGGTTCGATGAGTTATGACGACTTGCAGCTCACTTTAATTTTACATGTACGCTGTGAATTTTCATTGTTTAGAAAACCATTGCTTTAGAAAACATTTGGCGTCTTTCGTTAAGCAGCTGGCTTCTTTTCGTTTTGCTTTAGAAACATCTGGTGTTCTTTCGTTTTGCTTTTAGAAAACATCTGGCGTCTTTCGTTGGTTTATTTCATCAATCAACGGCGTTTTGAACAAAATTTTTATTGTTTAATCACGCACAGGAGAAATCTCACCAGGCACTACCTTGGAGGTAAACAATGGCTGCTAATGGGAATGAGATACAGAAGAAGTCGGCTTTTAGCTAACACTTACACTTCTACTAACGTTTCCTATTGGAACATGCCAATGGCTGCTAATGGGGAATGAGAGACAGAAGAATTCGGCTTTTAGTTAACGCGCACGCTGCGAATTTTTATTGTTCAACAACGCACACGAAAAATCTCCCACCGGCACCACCTTGGAGGTGAAGATCTGGTACTAGCGTTACGACTGGTTACGCACTACTACGATTACGAGGGACGAACGGGTGCCGCCTTAAGGAGCTTCGCCCCTAATATAGGAAAGCGCCGTGAGCACAACATGTCGAGGGAGGAGAATAATGCGATTCGTTCACTCCGGAATGATGAGAACATTGTCATCCTCCCAGCCGACAAGGGCAACGCAATGGTCGTGCTCGATAGGGAGGCGTACAGCGACAAAGTGCCTGATCTCCTTCACAGCCCGGCCTATGAAACGCTGTCGAAAGACCCCACACAAAGAGTCCAAAGGGAACTGAACAAGCTCCTGGCGGATATCTTTAGGAGGCACCCGGAGGCAAGAACCACCTACCTCCAGCTTATCTGCCGGAACGGCTCTGCACCAGGATTTTACGGGCTTCCCAAGATCCACAAGCCGACTGTCCCGCTCCGTCCTATCGAGGATTTTACATCTTCTCCACTCCGTGCGCGGTCTAAGTATCTCCACCGGACTCTGGCGCCGCTCGTGGGAAAAACACCAACCCACATACGCAACGCCAGCCACTTCGTGGAGCGCATGAAAGATGTGACAGTGAGCAGTGATGAGTGCATCGTTTCGTTCGACGTCGTGTCTCTGTTCACCAGTGTACCCATAGCGCTAGCAGTGTCCTGCGCACGAGCAGCTTTGAAGGAAGATAAACTCTTGAGCGAAAGAAGCTGCCTAAGCATCGACGAACTGTGTCGTCTACTGGAGTATTGCCTCAAGGGGACATACTTCAGCGTCGACGGGATCTTCTACAGACCAGCCAGCGGGACCACGATGGGGGCGGCGATCCCCGTTACAGCTGAGAACCTCACAATGGAGCGCATTGAAGAAACGGCACTAGACTCCTTTATTGACAAGCCGAAAGTGTTTGTGAGGTACGTGGATGACTCTGCGTCATAAAGAAGTCAGCCGTAGACAGCTTCCTCCAACATCTGAATTCCGTCGAACAGGCGATACAGTTCACGGTGGAGCGAGAGCGAGACGGGACGCTTCCGTTTCTCGATGTGGCAGTCGGGCGGCAGGGCGAGCGCATGACCTTCTCGGTGTACAGAAAGCCAACGCACACCGGCAGGTATTTGCATTTCACGTCCTGTCATCCGACAGCCCACAAAGCTTCGGTAGTTTCGGCGCTCCTTCCACGTGCAAGAACAATCTGCACGTCGGAGGGGGAGAGAAAGAGAGAAGAGGAGAGGGTCGTCGCCGAGCTGCTAAAGGGGTATTCAGACGGGGGAGGAATGCTCGGGGGAGACGAGGGGATTGCGTATCACGTGACCGCGACGTCACGGATTAGCGAGTGGGCGTGACACCGCGCGCCTCCTCGGAGGAGACGGGGACGTTTTCCCCGAAAGGACAAACGACCCCCCTGCGGTGGGGGATGTGGCGGAATTTCGGGCTCTTGTTTGGCCACATTGTTGCACTTGCTCCTGCAGAGAGCGGCAGTGGGTGTACAGTCTGCAGCTGGATGGTCGTCTGCAGCTCGTCGTCAGCAGCTCGTCAAACGGGTGGTGCAAGCCATCAGAGTAGTCTAGTAACACTGGTCTCCCCCTCCGTTTGCCTCGTCCGTGTGAGTGGGGGGCATTTGTGGAGACTTCTCCTCGCGAGCTGACGTCACTAGGCTCCGCCTTTACCCCCCGAGCATTTCTCTTCGTCTGAATACCCCAGCTTTCATACGCCGAGTGTCGCGCCGTGTGCCGAAAGACACGCTACGCGACCCCCCTCCCCCCTCCCCGCCACCCCACCGGCCACAACGGAATCCAAGAAGCCAACCCAGCGCATTTTCATACCATATGTGCCGGGCATCAGTGAAGAGCTCGCCAGGATTCTCAGAAAAGAGGGGGTCACGGTGATACACAAACCAGCGTCGACGCTCACCCGCCTGCTACCGCGGCCGAAGGATCGACCCCCGAGGGAACAACACCAAGGCGTAGTGTACAAGGTGCCGTGTTCGCAATACGCAGCTAGCTACATAGGCGAGAGCAAGTGCTTCCCAGAAAGAATGCGCCAACATAAGAACGACGTCAGGAAGATGGAAATGCAACGCAGCGCTCTTGCAGAGCACTGTGAAAAGCACGACCATAAGATGGACTTCGACGGCGCTTCTGTTCTGGAAACAGAAAGGAATCTGGGAAGGAGGCTCTTGCTCGAGTCGTGGCACATTCAAAACACGCCGGCAAATGTGAACCGGCCCCTAGGAACAATGCCCTCAGTTTACGTTCACGGCCTCCGAAACGTGAGGGAAAGGGAAATCCGGAGCCGCGGTGGAACAAGTCGGGGAGAAGCTCTCTTAAACTTGGCTGGAGCCATATTAACCTCCTAAATATTCCACCCAGCCAGACAGATTTCTGTCGAAATGTTTACATTTAGGTATAATAGATCCATCACCGATCCATTACTTCACCGACCATGAAGCCGTTATGTTGAAGAGGAAACGGAAGCCACCTTTGCAAACTGCCCACTACTTCGTCTTTGGAAACATCCCACTACGACCCATCACTGATCCATCACTTCACCGACCATAAAGCCGTTATAATGAAGGGGGAACGGAAGCCAGGTCTAGCTACCACTTACGATGCATAAAGTTTCTTGTATACATATATACAGTGTTTGTCACGTCTTTGATGATGTACTGGGCTATCGCTTTGATTACTGCTGGGCAAAACCACTGAAGGTTTCACGGGGTAACCATGATTGCTTCAGGAGCTTCGCCCAAGCTCTTCATCATTCACCCATGGATATGCTGTGAATTTTTTTGTGCTGGTAATTCTATTTGTGTTTTTATACTTTTGCATATATAGCATTCTTATTGCTGCATTAATTACTGTGCCTTGTTTGTTTATTCAAGTTGCATATCTTTATTTTTTAATCACCCTAATATTATCTTTCATTATTGCAGTATTCAGAAATAAATAAATAAATATTCTGCAAATTTCATAGAGAAGCTTATGCACTAAAAATATTTTCACTTCTGCCTTACAAATATTTTCCGCACATGCGTATCGCACGAATGGGTTCCGCTCAATTGCACCAGTGCGCCTATGCATCTTCCTTATGCAGAGCACCATGCTTTCCATATAGTCCTTGTTGCAACATGGGTATTTCCATAGCAGATACGGATTCCACTTGTTCTTTCCGTATGACCATGCGGTTTCCGCACGTTCCGTATCGTAGTTTTCATATATTCCGTATCGCCGCATGGGTCTATCTGTATAACAGATACGGATTTCGTGTGTTCCGTAAGATTATATTCATACACCCGTACGGAATTCTTCATTTACGATATGTTGCTTTCCATATCTTCCGTACAATTTTCGTATGCATCCGTATACGTCCGTACAAAATCAATATGTTTTATAAGGAAAATATACGGAATCCGTATATTTTCCGTAAGATGGCGTATGGATTTTAAATGCGAAGCATTTCTTAGCGAACCTCAGGCACTTTGGCCGTTTCTCTCTACGTATCCATCTATCTAGCCGCCTACGTCTGGGCGCTCTCCTGGTGGTCTCCATAACTTGTATTATACCAAAATTGGCACAGTAGGGGAACAGTGTGTGACAAACCCGATTCACTGGTCATGACATGCAAAATACCTTTCGCGTACGTCATGAAGCCCTTTCTCTCAGTCACGTGTGGCACATACCCGTAAACCAGAGTTCTTGTTATGCGGTATGTACCACATGTGATACAGAGTCTCAACCAACACAGTAACCGCGAACACACACTTTGACAAGCAAGGAATGTGATAATCATAACACCTGTTGGGGTTTTATGTCCGAGAACCACGATACCATATGAGAGACGCCGTAGCGAAGAGTTCCGGAAATTTTGACCATCGGGTATTCTTTATTGTGCACCGAGATCGCACAGAGCGCGGGCATCTAGCATTATGCCTTCATCGAAATGCGACCGCCGCGGCCGGGATCGAACCCACGACCTTCGGGTCTGCAGCCGAGCACCTTAACCGCTACACCACCGTGGCGGACGCAAGAAAAGTGAACAAACTGAAACAGAACACTCCTGGAAGACGCTGAACTACGATCCACTCGTCCACGTAGTCCGCAACGTGGACCACGTGGATTACGCAAAAACCGGCGTCAATGCTTCCTACAATAAATCTGCTGAGAGAACCAGCCTCTCATCACTACCGGTGACTTGAACATTGATTTATCAAGACCCAACAACGCTTGGTCCTTATACTGCGTGAAAGACGATTTGGATGTGGAGAGGGCGTCAAAAGACCTCGCTGCCACGTCCACGACAAGAGACATCATAGGTTATTTCATCGTAGAGGCATCCAGGATTTCCACCAGCTGCAGTATACCTCGCCCTTCACTACACTTAGACTCCTCATAACCGCGATCACGAATGGATCCGATTAACAAGTCCGTTCCAGCTGGTGGTGCTCACTGGTCATGGTGATGATGACGTTGTTGAAGAACTGTCAAGAAACCCTTCTACACATACACACGGGTTCGTGAAAGGTGCCTGCGTTCTCCATCACAACGGAGAAGTATAAGCATTAAAACTGTAACTGCGACTGTAACGTACGTGGAGTGCGCCTGCGTGTGCCACTCGGCGGTGTATATATCTAGGGAAACTTTCCTGAATGCAGCTTAGTTGCGAGTAACGCCTGTCCTGTGCATCTGTGTTCCTTCTTTGTCCTGTTCGGATTCGCGCTATCCAGTATTGAAGTATATAAACACTACATATCATTAAGATACAGTCGAAACCCGCGATAACTAAATCCCGAGGGAACGAAATTCTCACCGCAACGAAATATTTTTGGAGCACCAGCGAACGCCCATAGGAGCCAATGCATTTCGTAACTCGCGACTACGAAAGATATTCATACTGCAGTCCCTCATTAACGAAATTTTTGAAACACGAGTGCGCAAATAATCTACTCTCTCAATATTAATTACATTCGAAAACTGCTGAAATGCATTCATGCTACACTAAATTATGCAAAACTATGGCTACAGAGCACTTTAGAAGCAGCCCATCATCATTTACAAAAAAAAAACATAAAGCTGGCGACAATCATGATGATGATAGCTTGCCGAAACACCTGCTCGTTATTGCGGACTACGTAGCCAAATCCACATTCCTCATGGAGTTTCGTTCGTTGGTTTGGCTCTCTGCTTGGCTTTGTCGGCTTTGCGCGCACATGGTCGCGTGTGTGGAGCCATTTGTGGACCATTTGCTTGGTCGCTCACAATCGCAACACACATGAACTGTGTGTTGCGATTGCTTCGTCCGATTTCGCTGCCTGCGAATATGCCGCCTCCAACGAAAAAGCGGAATTTCATCGCGCTGGAAGATAAGGCTGCAATCATCAGTGAGGTGGAAAAGGGCAGGAATAAAATGGACATCGCCGAAGAATTCGGCGTTGCGTGCAGCTCGCTGTCCACGATTCTACGCTGATCCGCGCTGATCCAGCGGAGCCGGAAGAAGGTTCGCCTGTAGGCGCACTTCATGACGGTACTGGTGACAGCGCAGTGCCGCCGTCACTGACCAGTGCATGCCGTGGCAACTTTGTGCCGTGACAAACGAGATGCCCGATCTAGAGGCATGAAATTGCTGCGGTAAGGCCTGCCAAGGCAAACTTACTGACTTTTAGAAATAAAATGTGTTTTTGTAAATTCCATGCCTTTTCTGCCGCGTTCTCGCGCCAACAAAATTCCCGCAAGAGCGAAATTTTGTGCTTTCCCCGCCGATTTCGTTATTGCGGGTTTCAACTGTACTGGGAAGCTCTTCTGAACTACGTATAAGAAGAGCTTTTACCGCGTCTGGCGTTGGTAACACCCATGTCGCTGTTGCCATCGTTACGCCACTGTAAACAACTGGTTATATAATAGATATAGGACTTTTCAGCATGTGAATGTGCGTATACAACTTCCATATTTCTCTAGCTCTATTCCGTAACGTTTCTCTCAATGTGAAAAATTACGCCACAGTCACCATCCCGCGCATGCTTCGCATAATATCGATTCCCACGGTACGTGGGATCTGCGAAATTTTTTTCAGTAGTGAGGAACGTGATGTACCCGCGACTGTCTTCCCTTTTCATTCTGTTCTTTCCTTTTCATTTTATTTTATTACTACTCCTGCTGTTGGCAAACGTACGCCACCGCGCCGTTTGCTCCATGCAAAAAAAGTTGAAACTTCAACGCTTGAACTCGAGCTTGCGCACCATGTCTTATAGCGACGAAGAAAATAACGCCAAAAGAATAATAAATGTGTTGTGTTGCATTGCGTCAGTGAGCATGCAGAATCCGAAGATCATTAACCTGCAAGCTTTACGTAACTTAATAACAGCGATTACCGCCCAAGTTCCTGACGGGCTTCGTAGCGCTGCGCTGGTGCCGTATCCCGTGCATCCATCCGCACGGGTCGTAGTGTCGTTGTGTCGACACGCGAATTCCGACGTGTTGGTCACGCTCGCCGCGCTCGTCTCCTCTCGCTTTTTCTCTGCGAGTGCCGTGATTCACGGAAATTATCAACGCAGCTGTGAACAAGCTACTTCGCGGCATGTTCAGCACTCGTGTGCCTGCACGCAAGTACTACGTTTTCCTGGAGTAACTGTTAATGGCTGTTATATGCGGACTGGAGTTAGGCCTACAGTCCCGTAACGTGTCCTCCGAAGAAATGGACGTCTCAGTCTGGGTGCGATGCTCGCAGCTTCATTTCTGCTTAGATGGAGGGACGGACGCCATCACCTTGATGTGCGTTTACCACTGCTTGGATTTGCTGATTCTTTAAACTACAGGCCTCGGTCCTTGTTGAAGGTAAGTTCATTTGCTTTACCTGTGCACAATTATAATCGGAAACCACGAACAATGAAAATGTGTGTTTTGTTGCATCACGGGCTACATGCGCGACGTGTTGCAGGAGTACGTGACTGCGTAATTTTTGCGGCATGTATGATTGCACTGTCCTAACATAAATGAAGGTTACGATTTCCGTTCACTTTCGAAAGTACTGACTTTTATTGGCCGTGCTTATTAGAGCTTGTTTCAAGGTATGCATTAGAGTTTACGTTCCAGCGCCTGTACTACTATTCTGACTCTGCAAAGCTACTTTGCGCTATTTGCGCTATTTTGGAATAGTTTCGAATGTGTGGGGGTGTGAGTGTTTAAAATCGTGTTTTAGGGACAGAAGTTGGGCGTCTTTCCAGCGCTGTGATTTTATTTTGCCTTGACTGTCTCGACGCCTTCAAAGCGGTCGTTCTCCCGCGTGTCGCTTCAGCCTGATTGATTGTAGCATGTTCGCCCCTTTGGAGCCGTGCAATTTTATCGAGTTTTCGCCTGTTCACACCGTGCTCTCCTATGTACGAACTTATACAACAATTTCCTTTTCTCATTTTTTTCGCAGGTGGGACTCACCATTTATATTTTGAAACAACTGCTGCACCAACCAAATTATGGCTTTCATGTCTGATGGTGGCGTTATTTCCAGCTTTTTGCATCAATATACAGGCTGCACATTTGCGTTTTCTTTTTCTTGAGCTCTTGAAAGAAAACTAAATGTCACAGAACTTATAAATAAGTTGACTTTTCCCAGTGTCTGTATGTGTGTCATTCGGTTGACTTATGTGTCCGTGTCCTGGTATCTTACTTCTCGCCCCGATTACCTTTTTTCAGGTTCACGCGTGCGTTGAAGAACGGAAGCATTATAGCAGGCGATAAGAGGTTTTTGCTATTGCAGTTATTGAAAGCACGATCTGTCTCCGTGTAGTTGTGCATTACCTACTGTAATTCAGCTGAAGTTATTCTTTGCTTTTTGTGTACATATAGCTTGCTGTTTCCCATCCAGAGTGAGTTGGCACAGTCTGCCACAATAACACTCGAACTGTGCAGGGCTCCTATAGTTCTTTATGCAAGCATATATCAGCAGTGCACATGTACAGACAGCTGTGTACTCATATAAACCCACGAAAGTGCACCCAGCAGCTTTTACTCAAGTGAGGAAAACTGATTATGAACCCCAAGCATACAATGGGGAATTGCAATACATATTGTAACCACCTGTCTTAGTAGAAATTCTTCACGAGATTCTACATCGGACGTTTTGAACAATGCCTACTCAGGCAGGGACCTCAGTAGTATTGAGGCGCGTGCCTCAGTTGGCTTTGTTCGTACTGAGGTAGCGTCTTTCACTTCTACGTCTACAAAAAATCAACAACTCTTAAAACATACTGTATTTGTACTTTCAATACATCATCAAATTTCAATGCTGCTTGAATTGTAGCTGAATGATCGATTATTCAACTGAACGGTCAAGACGAATTCTCAATGCACAATGTACTTTAAATAACAAGTCCACTACTATTCAACAACTTCCCTGTCAACAAAATTCTAAAATTTCAGTGGCCAGTAATTTTCCATAGGTGTCAACATTGAAATCAACGATTATTCAATGGACAGACAAGACTCTTCAATATTATCCGTCAACATTGACCAACGGCTATCCAATAATTTCTCAATAAGATTTTTTGTAACGGATTACATATCCAGAAGCCGGGTGCATGATTGGCTTTGTCGTTAGAGCATGTTCTAAGTTTCAGTAAAGAGCGCAATAAAAGCAAATTGAAGAGAGCGTTCTGTTCTCTCTCTCCTTTGTTTTTATTGCACTTCCTATCGAAACTGAACTCACGCTGCAAACCACTTTCATTGCTGCAATATCTGCTACAAACCGCTTTTGATGATCCCTATTGCATTGCAAAAAAAAAAAAAAGGTCTAGTATACCATTGTCGAACGAACATTCATTGTACCCAGTATGTCCACTCAACTGTTTCCACCGAGAGCCCCTTTTTACTCGAAATTACCGTAGGTCAAAGTATAATTGTTAGCGAAACATTCGCCATCAAAGGGTAGATGTTTGCTACTTAACACTTTGCTTTAGATTGTATGTTCTGGCAACGCCACCTATATTATTGGTTCGGGCCCTCGGCGGGCCTGATCTGCCGTCGGGCCGCGCCGTGCCCGGGTCGCGCATTGAATCACCGGGCCGGGCTCGGGCGGGTAAATTTGAACGAGTTCCGGGCCCGGGCTGAAACTCCCGGTCCGTGCAGTGCTCTACTGTATATGTGAGGGACATTTCTGCTGCGCCTCATATTCACCATAAAAACAATGCTGGGGCCAGGATTTTCCCACTGTGGCAGGAGCCACTATAATAGCTCATGCGCCCTTGAAAGGACTAGCTAAAGGGTAAGCTTTCTAGCGTTTCAATGGGAGTTAACTGGAAGGGGGAACCACTCGAATTATGGAAATTTTTGCCGGGTCTTTGGGTGTAATTGTGCATAAACACCTAACACCCGTTTTCTCGTTTGGGTGCAATATGCTTTTACACCCAACAAAAATGATCACACCCGTTGGGTGCAAGTTTGAAATTACACCCATTGTATAGGTGTAGTCCTGCTTGGTACACCTATTTTTTGGGGTGTAGGCGTGGGAGTTATGGGCACCAACTTACAACCGTACCGGTATAATGTGGTTTACAGTGTACTACGAATAAACCATGTGTACATAACAACAAAAATTATCTTTTTGTCACTTTAGGGTCACGCAGAAAAAAATTTACATAATTTTTCTTTGAAATAGAATCTTCCGAAGAATTTATTTCAGCAATAAAAGAACACACATTTCCGCACTGCATTTTGCGAAAAAATTCGACCCGCAAAGGGTTAAACCAACGGAAAATTCACAAGCATGCGGAGCAATATTAGAAAGTACCACTAATTAAATGCCGATTTCAAAAATTTCCGCAAGTAAAATGAATTATTTCAGTTGTACAACTTTTCCAGACGCTGTGAAAAAAACAAGGTCGTCTTAACAAAAAAAATGCCAGGCCTGCGCGGAAAGCGCAGCACAGTCACAGCGAAAGCTGGAAGAGCGGCATTTCTAGAGCCCGTTGTAAACTCTCTTGGGGCTACTAATACAAGTACACTAGCAAGGTACCCACTACGCCATAAATAACAATATTTGTGAAATTGGGAAGCACCTACAACGCCATTATTCGTCATTGTGCGCAGAAGCGAGGTTCCAGCTACACATTGTAAGGCATTATGTGCACGTTGTTTACGTGACGACTGATGACGATGAAGAATTGTGGCTCAGCCCTTTGTAATGGGTTGGAAGCTTTAAACGGCTCACCAGTTACGTAATTCGCATTGTGTGACGCCCGGTCGCTATTTAACTCTCCCACCATGCAATATAACATACATTGACGTGAGAAAAAGAGACAGAGAGGGGGGAAGAACTTTATTGAGACGCTGAGGAAATGGATGATGGGCTCATGGGCTTCCTTGGCAACCAATGCAAGTGCACTTGCTAGGAACCCACTACGCTATAAATCATAATTCCTGTGAAGTAGGGAAGCAGCCACTATGCCATTTTTCGTAATTCAACGGAGAGCCGTGGTACCCGCTAAAAACATCTAAGGCATTATGCGCACTTTGTTGGTGTTGTGCCTGATGACGATGAAGAATTATTGCAGAGCCTCTTGTAGTGGGTTGGAAGCATTCAACAACCCACTCGTTGCGCAATTCGCATTGTGTGACGCCTGGTTACAGAATTCGCGTTGTGTGGTGCGTGGTTGTTATTTCACTCTTCTACCGCACTAAATTACATATGTTAATGTGGTTCCTTCTGGACATGAAGCCTGTATAGCGTCTTTTTGCAAGGCAGTTCCAAACACCGGCTTGGCTCTGAGGTACAACACTGGGCTCCCACGCAGAGGGCCCAGGTTCGAACCCCGTTCCATCCTGGAAATTTTCTCTTATTTCGTTTTTTTTTTTCTTATTTCGAGCGATAGTGGTTACGGACACCGGCGGTGGCGGCGGCGGCGGACAACTACGCCACCAAAACGGCCGTTGAAATGAGCTCATAACAGCTTTCGCTGTAAAAAATGTTCACCGGCTGTTTGATGAAGGTTGTAAGATATCGGCATGACGCGCCATGACGGTTGTCGGCATGACGCGCCAACCGACATTTCCTATAGTTGCAAGGATGAAGTGTATCTGCCTCTACTTCATTTCGGCGCTGTGTAAGTGTATAAAGTGAACCTAAATTTTGTGTAGGCAATACACGTTCTTCAGCGAAACTTCTCCGCCAAAACTCCTTTTTTATTAAAAGCAAATTTATCCAATGAACCGGTATTTGCATTGTGTCGTCGCAGTTCATATACAAAGAGAAACATGTCTCAACCAGTATCAAAAGAGTACTTCGGCGATTGGTTGGACCACACCCACTCGCTTAAAATTTCGTCCTAAACGAGTTCTCAACCACGCCTCGGGCTGGATGAAACAACACAACGTGCGAACAGCGAACACAGCTACGAGCAGCTCAGCCTAATTGTATGGTCGAGCGCAACACGTAGAGTATTCAAGCGGAGCTAGAAGTTGCCACTTCCTCAAGCGCCCTTTCTTCATAGAGAAGCACGTCCTCAATCTCGTCGAATCTGCCGGCGGCTTCTTTATTTTCATCATTGAGCGGATTGCTCCTATTGGACGATGCCTGACGTAAATGAAAAGCGGCGTTTGGTCGGAAGCTTGGTATGAATACCACGGGGTACCGCCACATGTTGGCGCCGCGCTCTATTATCTCCGAGAAGTGCGGTTGGCGCCGCCAGGCGGGAGGCCCAGATGACGTCACGGCACGGACTCTCCGCCCGGCGTGACGCGCCGGCATGTCATCTGCTTGCTTCGTACGATGTTCCGCTGTTTTAGATGCGAAGTATCTCTTGCTGGGGGGTATGTAACGCGGCGTGGTATTGCGCACGCGGCGTAGTAGTCCGCACTCACACTACGCATGCGCCACTCTCCTCCTTCCCTCTCTCCAACAGCTGCGCGTTACTCTCTCCACTTCTCTACCAGCATGCGCTTCTCCTGCGTTCTCGCTTCTGCTCTCACATCACATACGCTACTCTCCTCCTCTAGTCTCCGCTCCTTCAAGTAGTAGGGCGCTACGCGCGTTCAGTCCAGCGCTTGCCTCGGTTGGCTCCTCTGAATAGCAGGCTCAACATGCCGAAATTCTCTTCTGCGCAGCACCGCGATGAGGGCCAGCGCATGCGCGTCCCCTCCCCCTTTCTCTCCTCTCGTACGCTGCCTCTCTCTCGCTCGCCTGTCGACCGCGTTCCCCGCACGCCCTGTGAGAATTAACGGCCAGGCTAGAGGGAAGACACGACGCGCGTAGTGTTCCTCTTCGCGTTCCACGACGCGAGGTCGGTAGCATGCCCAGCGAGCGTAAACGGAACGCGATCGTGCAAGTGCTCCGGCTTCGGATCGCCTCATGGTCCCCTTTAGCGGGAGAGTGTGTAATATTTTTTTTTGCGCTTGCTTATTGCCTGTCTCAAGCTTTAGATGGATGACTGAGAACAGCATCGATAATTTTCCTAGTAAAACGACAAAAAGCGATACATTTTTTCGTCACAGTCGCCAACGGTGCCCGCACTCCGTCGTGCACACTTTGAAAGGGGTGATCAGGTTTGTTGTTGCGCCGTGCTGCTAATCTCATGGATGGGTCTGATTGGGTCTGATTCCCGACCGCATTTCGGCTGTTGTGAAAAGCCCTCTGCTCAGATACAGGAGCACGTTAAAGAATTCGAGGCGGTCAAAATTAATCTGCAGCGTGCCTCACAATCACGTCGTGGTCTTGGCACGCAAGACACCTTGTTTGCATTATTAGGTAGCGTAGTTCACGGGTGATTCCTTTAAAAAATATGATGGCTTCGCCTCCACAAGTGTCATTTGCATCGGACGCATCCGCAATCTGCGGACAGCATTTTTCCCGGTGAGCCAAGCCCCGCGCACGATTACAAAAACGCATGCAGTATTGAGTTTTGCAAAATATCTCGAAAGCGCTCGCCTGAGAATACCACCGTAGTTGTGTTTTTCTTGTGTACTCGCTCAGTCATCATGTTTCGTTTCACCTTTTCCTCGCAATAATTGCTGGGCTTCATTTCACTACAAAACCAAGTTGAGGTTCATTGCGGAAACTTTTTATTGCTGTCAGATTGTGTCCTTGCGCAGCATCGCAGCAACGGCACAGTTACACTTTTATAAGTACTAGTTTAGATAGCCAGCTCGTAAATTATTTTTCCTTGCATTTGATATATCCCTGAACATCATCAACCTTTATGCGGACATAACGTGCGACACCATTCATTGACTCATTGAGGCGAAGGACGTTTAATACGTGGGCCACCTCGCTGAGAGCGCCATTGAAACAGTTCAGAACGCTCATTTCGACTTTCGGGCGTTTGGTTTGCAGACAATTGCTATCAAGAGTGTTCCCACGTGAATTTAACCTTACCGCTTGTGACCCGGTGGTTGATCGGACCAGCAGGTCATGCAAAAGAGACAGGGCGTGCAAATACGGACACAAGAGAGAATTAAAGACACTACAAATGCCGACTAACGTCTGAAAAGGCGCACACCGGCGGAAAAGTAAGAAGGCACGAAAACTGATCTGCGCATGCCCAAGCAATAGGCGAACCTATTATTCCGGCTCGCGTGGTAGTCTACGTGAGATAGAGCTATTCAGACACTTGATTTCTACTTTATGGAAGGTTCGCTCACGCATGCGCTACCACTATTATCGATATGCCACGCCTCAACCATTAAACGCGTTTCTTCATTCCTGTGCCGGTACAAAATCGCGCATTCATCGAATTGTGGTGTGCACTTACACTCTCCACAATGTAACGACAGATTAGATGGTGAGCGTCCGGTTAGCAATCTCTTATGTTTCATTAATCTGGTTGATACAGCGACCCGTTTGCCCTACGTAAAAGCGGGCAGCAGCTAAACAGAATCTTATACACCACACATATACGGCAATCAGTAAATTTGTTGGTATATTTCAGAACACAAATATCTGTCCGCTTCTTGTCTATCATCCGCTCATTCTTTCTCTGTACTGCGGCACATGTCTTGCCGCAGGGCAGAGAAAGAATGAGCGGGTATAGAGAAAGAAACCATTGTGTGTGTGGCAGTATTATTTTGTTCTGGATGTATTAAGTGATCCTTTATGATAGACAGATTCACCTAAGGTCTCCTGTAGCAGAAAGTACAATCTCTGCCAAATAACCGAGATAATCTATAGGGGCAGAGATAACTTGTACGATAAACCGCTATGTAGTTAGGGAATTGAAAACGTCCTAAGTTCACTTGTAATTCTTCTGGATGCGTGTTATAACCGTGGATTATCCGCCAAATTGCAATGAAATTAGAACCATTGGCGTAAATTTTTTAGCACCGACGTCTTAGAGCACGCAGTGAAAACAACGAATGTCTTGCCATCCTGCATCATCATTTACACAGTGAATCTTCCGTTCGGACGTTAATTCGCCCATTATAAGCTATATTACACAAACTTTCTACAGCTTGTTTAGCTTTCTCTAGTAGTGTAAACTTCCATATTCTACCTGGGCAGATTTGCATCGCAAGAATGAGCAGTAGTCATCACCGTATCACGGAAAAGAGGGTACGCGGCTGGCGAAGAAAAAGGCGATCCTGGGCCGCGGAGCAAGCGATTCCTTGCCGTGACGTCACATCACCGCGACTGCCGCGCCGCCAGTGTTCGTTCTTGGGGCTAATAGTGCGCTAACATCAGATAGTTACAACACTAACGCGCACCGTGGTCACAGAGTGAATAAGAAAACTCGTTTCATGATGCGCGCTGATGCATATTCTTGACGCTATGTCATCCCCACCAACGTTTTTAGAACCAATACAGTTTCGCAGTTCCGCTCGCGTGCCGCCACGGCCGGCACACGCGGCCGACGCGTGAAATTACGACGCTGCTGTTCCATTTTGCTTCACTTGCCGTGGCCCTCGGGATCGGATGCGGCAACGCACCGTTGCTCTCAATGGCGCGTTGCCGAAGCTAATCGCGGAGCAGTAGCCGCTTGCGGCGCGTTGCGCGTTTCTCTGTGCTCGCTTTCCCCGTACTCCGTGCGTGATTGTTTGCGAACGGTGATCGCTTGGGAAGCAGTTCTTTCGATTTAGCGTGTGTGAAAGAGAAAAAATCACAGCATATCCACGGAGTGAATGATGATGAGTGGGCGAAGCTGCGGAGGTTCATCGGTAAACCGTGAATCTTCCGTGAATTCTGCCCAGTACATCATCACCGACGTGAGATCGGGCGCGTTTATACTAAAGGTTCGATGAGAGTTATGACGACTTGCAGCTCACTTTAATTTTACATGTACGCTGTGAATTTTCATTGTTTAGAAAACCATTGCTTTAGAAAAATCTGGCGTCTTTCGTTAAGCAGCTGGCGTCTTTTCGTTTTGCTTTAGAAACATCTGGCGTTCTTTCGTTTTGCTTTTACAAAACATCTGGCGTCTTTCGTTGGTTTATTTCATCAATCAACGGCGTTTTGAACAAAATTTTTATTGTTTAATCACGCGCAGGAGAAATCTCACCAGGCACTACCTTGGAGTTAAACAATGGCTGCTAATGGGAATGAGAGACAGAAGAAGTCGGCTTTTAGCTAACACACTTCTACTAACGTTTCCTACTGGAACATGCCAATGGCTGCTAATGGGGAATGAGAGACAGAAGAATTCGGCTTTTAGTTAACGCGCACGCTGCGAATTTTTTATTGTTCAACAACGCACAGGAAAAATTTCCCACCGGCACCACCTTGGAGGTCAAAGCGTAAGACTTGTTACGGACTACGACTACTACTACTACTACGACGACGACGACTACGAGGGACGAACGGGTGCCGCCTTAAGGAGCTTCGCCCCTAAAAAGTGAAGAATGCCATCTTGATGCGCGTTTTGCACGAGCGGCTCGGAAACGAACACCGGTCATCACTTCTCCGAATCAGGGCAGGGACTTGCAAGAAGTATCTTCTGAACGCCTATCCCGCCAGAATCGTGAAGATTAACTTCGCTACAAGTCGCCTAACCGAGCTCAGGAAATACATCTCAGGTACTTGATCAACCGTAGTCCGGGTTGTGCGCCTTTCTCAAGAAATCAGAATTAGTTCGCCCGAAAATTAGCAACGGTCCTCTTTTTTACGACTTGCTTCAGACGACAATTAAATCTAAGTACATGAGCCAGTGTCATTTTCACCTCCGTAGAAAGAATGTGACCGCCGTAGTTGTGATCGATCCCGCAACCTTCGGGTCAGCAGCCGAGCACCGTAACCGCTGTTCCACCGTGGCGGCTAAACACAGGCTGATGGCAATGAAATATTTGTGCGAGAGGACAGCTTGACGTGTGAGATTGTACCATTAATATAGCTCAGGTATGATTATCTTTTGATGTTTGTGGAGCATAGCTTCAGAAATGATCGCGTTTTGAAACAGTCGAGGTTATTGAAAAAGATTAAATATCGGAATCTCGGCAGCGACGATAGGTCACATGGTTGTTGCAGCAGACGATGCGTGAGGCATGATGCAAGATGGAACTGCAGCGTGGCTAGTTCTTGCGTCGGCCGTCGCGTCCATGGGGAGCTGCGAAACTGAACTGGTTCAGTTTTGCAGCTCCCCGGGCGGTCGAAAGGACGAAAGAAGACAGACAGCACTCAGAGCGTGCGACGAATTCCTGCAAGTCCTCTCTTTCTTGAATGGTTCAAAAAAAATTTACAACAATCGATTCCTGATACAATAAATTCCGATACTGAAGTCATTCGATAATTACTTGATGACTGCTTGGAATTGCGGTTCAGGACCCATTCAATGGTCACCGTATATATGCCGAGTGCTACTACATGCACGAATAGAAAAAAAGCAAAAAACACGCATTTGTTCTCTTTATTTACAACATCTTAACATTGTCATACACACGATGTACATCATCTTAGCACGAACGGCGCCACTCCTTTCTGGCATCGCGCCATCGACTGTTCGTAGCTTTGACGTAAAATGCATTTGCAGCACTGTGATGTGCATGAAGCGATGAACCCAGCCATGAAACAATGCCCCGCCGAAGGCCCTGTCTTGTGGTTAGCCGACCGGGTCCCCATTGAAGTCTCGGGAATTCGCATCTCTCTGGCCTATTTGAAAGGGAAACAGCGACAGTGGTGACCAGGACCCCACCATTTAACAATGAATTGACCGTAGAAGTAGCCTGCACACGACTAGCCGTTACATTTATCTTTGGAAGAATGTGGTAGCACGTGGAGAGGACGCATGTTCGCTGCTGAATTCGAATAGTATATCACGCATAGCATTACTCCAATAATCATAGGCAGTTCGAGTAGCACACGTGACACAGATTTTCAGTTGACGAACTAAATTTAAAGCATTGAGTTCTGCTGAATGTTCCTTAAGGATGTTCTGTGATGTGCAAACAAAATAATAACACTTTTTGTGCTTCTGTTCCATCCACGTGCAATAAATAAGGCCCAGTAGCGCTAAAAGAACGTGCGTGCGTGACGGTACGGTAGCGTATAAATTAAATGACGCGTGCGGATATGGGAAAGAAGCTGTGATTACTTAGCATAAATATATTCGTACTAGGCTAGCGCTGTTCGGTCTCAGGATATTGCCCTCCAACCGTGAGTGGAACCGAGGTATAAGCGCTACGTCAGTGTACCCGCATAGGCACTGCCACATAAAACGTAAGCACTACCGAGTGATTTGCGCAAAATGTTGCACGCGTCTCCTGCTGTTTACAGGGCAAACAGCCGAAATGTGATTGCACAATGCGTGGCACTAAGGCAACGACTTCCAGAAAAGACCTATTCTAGCTAGGATACTGGTCTCGTTCTCACTTGAGAATGGCATTAGTACCAGTCTGTACAATGTCGCTGTCGACAGGGACACTTTTCCTCAAACCGCTGGGAGTCCTTCGTGTTGCCGCTGCGCAGCGTATGAAGGGTGCAGACGACGGGCGTGGTCGTCCTGCAGAGCAAGCGCAGGCGACGGCACGTACTCTTCTTGGAGCGCAGGCGTGGCACGTGAACCACGGTAGGCTATGGCACCCGGCAAGTCGAGACTATGGCGGGCTTGCGGATACAGTCTCTGGCCGTAAACCTGCTGTGCATCGGGAAATGACGGTACTATGGACTGTGACTGCTGTGGGGCTACCGGTTCTGTGCGCAAAGGTGCTGAATCCAGGCGTTGAGACAGATACACTGGATTGATGACGCGGGGCCGCTGGAGTCGTGGAATCAGTGGTTGTTCGATTGGCAGCGGCTGTGGTTGAACCGCTGGCCCAGCTTGTCCCGGTCGACCGGCGAGCGGAAGTGAGTTTGTCAGGTAGTAGTTGACTGTGAGCCCTTGCGGAAGCGGTTGGTAGCCAGGAACTGAAGGTGGGAGTTGTTGCTGCTGTTGGGAGGGCAGCGCCGATGTACCACTGTGGCCGTAGTAGCCGCCTGGAGCGTAAAATGGGAAAGGATCAGCGGGGAAGCCTAGGCTGGCGGGGTGAACAGTGTTAATGGGAAATATGTTTCCGACGTTTGGAGTGTTCTGACTCGTGAATGATCGCGGCCCAGAAACCGGCAACGCTGCCTGATGGTACACATTCGGGTGTGGCCGAGGCTCCTGCGCAGGTCGCTGAGGGTACCCACGGGGCGGATAAGGTTCGTCTGTTGATAATGTACCATCGGCTCTGATCAGGGCAACTTGAGGCACTATTTTGCCATTCACTTCTTTCGTAACCAGCGCAGCACCCTTAGCTCGATTATCTCTCGGTAGAGGTGACGCGGCATACGGTACGCCACCAGCCGAAAGACCAGCTGGCAAATGCTGGTATTGTGAAGAATGATGGTTCTGAAGGAAAGATGCTGGCGCAGAATGCCCTAAGTATACGGGACGTCCGAGCTGGAATATATTAGGACTGTAGTGACGGAGAGCAGGGTGAGAGTCCATCTTCACAGCTCCTGTAGGCAACAACGGGGTTTCGAATTTTTGGGCGAGGCTTCTGGAAGGCGGTAGCCTCAGAGACGACGACACTTGTTCTCGTTGTGGTTCTTGCGCATGCAACTTGTGGTCCGAGCTCCTCTCTACTTTCGTATTCGGCTCACTGGCGGAGGAAAGCTTGCTTGCCATGCTGTCAGCCAAACTGCGTGGAAGAAATGGTGGCAAGGGCGAAAGTCTCCGTAGGAGCCGCGCAGGTGGCGGAGACACGATCGGTTCGCGAGTGCTCTCCGAAGGCGTCGATGGTGAAACCGATGCTGGGGCATCGGGAGCGACGCTGGAGGCAGGGGTGGCACTGTCTATGACGACCGAGGGCATAGCGGTATCTTGCGTTCCAGGCTCATTCGTTTGGACCTTTACACGGAATCCAAGTTCATCAGCAACATATTCGACAAGCCTGAGGCGACCGTCAGTATCACGGAAACCATATGCACCCGTCTTGCGACCGAGTGCATCACCGGACTCTTGTTGGAACTGGTCCCATGATAGACCCTCGATGTTGAAGCCAAATTCGTAGTTTCCGTGATCCTGCGTGGGGACAAAGGGCCGTAATTAAAATTATATCAAAAACAGAATGGTTTCTCTTAATGGCGCACAGCGGAATACAGCTCCAACTGGCTTTCCAGCTTGTTTGGTCTGAATGATGCCACATTTTTGAAGTCGGGTGTATGAAATGGTAATACAGCATTTGAATGATTTCTACTTTAGATAGATGCTTGAATAAAAGGGAGCGTACGTGCCTAAAGAAACAGATGCGAGGTACTTGAGAGATTATTAATTATTAAGTTCAGTTATTCAGGAGTAATGGAGGCTTTGCCGCTCTCGTTAGTGAATACATTACGTGTACTATTCCTAAGGTGAAAAAGATCGACCGAGGAGCGACCGCCATTGAATCAATGAAGAGTGGTTTACGTCGTTAATGCATCTTAATCTGTTATCATACAGAGCACTTACAAGGTCTCTGTTTGGTTTAGCCATAATGAGAAGAAGGGTACGTGGGAGTTTATTTCTGAGCAGTACAGTGACCTATATATGGAGCTATAATGAATCCGGGCAAGGAAAAGCGTGCATATATTTTTTTGAAATAGCCTAGGCAACTCATGTCCTAGATTCTCTTCGTAGTTTGAGGGACTGCAAAATATTCACTGTTGTTGGCTACAAGATGCGTGAATCGGCAGCCACTTGTTACTGATATATTATCATGAAAGTTATTGTGTGATACTCTTATCAACGAACGATGTTATGCTTTATGGTAAATCTACGTGCCAGTTTTTCTGTAATCAATGGTAACTATAGCAATATGCATACGCTTCAGTGCTCGAAGCAGGCATCCCATCAACACCGAAGATTCAGTAAGAAGGTGTAGACCGACACCGCTATATTCGAAGATCAAATAAGAAAACATACGCCTACACAAAAATCACTGCACGCCCTTGCTTTTTCTACTGCGCCGCGTGATTACTTCACGACGATACTGTAAAGCTAAAGCAAACCTTAAGGTCGGTGTTCTGCGCTAGACGATGTAGCTTCAGAAAATAACTTGCCTTACAGCTTGCCATTGTACTCTAAATTTAGGCGTGCAATTTTTCTGACTCTTGTCAACCACATTTGTAACAGGCTATGAATGGCAGCTGTGCTTTTTTTTTTACCTCGCAGCTCTATCAGGTCTACTTTTTCGAATAGCGCTAGGACGCGGACGCTGCCACTACTGTAACCAATTTAGATCATTCCAACTAATGTTTGCAAAACTCATTTCACCACCAATGAGAAAAATATTTCAAGTTTTGCTTAGTGTAATAGCTGTGTTTCAGATTTTGTAAATATGACAGTAAACAAAAGTCATTTTCCATAATCGTTTATAGTGAAGCACCAAGGAATCACTCGAAGTTGTGGTGATCCTGTTTAAACGAGGTTATTTTTAAGTAATAGAGTTACCAAAATGACAACGTTTAAGACTGCCCAATGTGTGAATTAGAAGTCTATGTCCTTAAACGGATAGGAAAGGTGCCGAAAACACCAGAATTCTACACTGAAATCGTGACTGTTCCGGTAAAAAAATTCGCCGCACTTATTTTCCGACAGTGCTATATTTTTCAAGGATTGACAGCAGTCGCGCGCGAGGCCGCGACGGCCGTGACGTGAAATGTCCCCGCAGCGAATACAGGCTGCACGTTTTGCTGTACTGCTCCTTCCCTTTCTCCCCCTCTCCTTTAAAGCTCCCTCACAAAGTCTCTGAGACGTTAGCCGCCGGCGCCGAGCGTACTCGTTCGAGGAACCGTAGTGGGAGCTGAGCGCGTTGAGAGACGCGAGCGACCACTGGAAGTGTTGGCACGCCTGTTTCCGGTGGTGTTCAAATTCAACGAACGTCACTTCCTCAAGTTCGCGGGGCGGCCCCTAGACGCGCAACCAATGTTTCAATTTGGCTGAAAATCTCGGCGAAGAAACTATTTTTCAGCGTCCCTTTCAGACCCAACGTGATGATTTTCTAAAGTTGGGTGGTACCTGCGGTAAACAGGGGTGGAATAACGCAACCTAATATCGTATTTCGTATGCGTCACTGGCTCTTCATAGTTGGGCGAAAGCGTCGGCACCCTGTACACAGCGCTTTCGTGTCCCGTGACACAACAAAAAATACCAATAATTCTGCGTCGCATAATGAGATAATGAGAGCTTATATATACGATTAGGTGTAATACAAGATAATTGGTTATTATGATTCTGCAGCTTCCTCGCCAACGGTGAGAAGCATATGGTCTGCGCTAAACTCGCGTGCTTGGCACGCAACGCCACAACACGGTGAAGACTCACGACGTCAAAGTAACGTACACGCATTAAACAGCTTATTTGTATACTGAAGAAAACCTACACTTGAACGGAGCAGCCGGACAGCGCCCGTGTCCAAACGCAATCTATGATTGCTCACTACCGATTATTAATGCGAAAGCCTCAAGGCTCTGTTATACTCCGACTTCCGACGCGAGCGCGCGCGAGGACGTTGCGTTTCGTCACGCCGAGCCGGCGACGCTACGCCAGGCGCAAATCGGTCTCCGATACACTCGAGCCGGCTCCAACGCGCCGGTGCGATGGCATCTAGAGGAGCGCATGCGCAGTAAAGCGAAGAACGCGCCGCGCCACCTGTCAGGAACCGACGAAAGAGCACGCGAAGCAGGTTCCTGTACATGCGAGTCCGGCGCGTCTGGCGCGAAATGCAGCAGGATCTATTCGGAGCCGAGCGACGCCCGAGCGCGCCAGCAGCCGTCGGCTGCGTCGGCGGTCAGCCGACGCCGGACTATAGAGGTCTGTTTTTTGCTGACGTAACGTCGCCGTGACGCGCGCACGCGCGCGTCGACGTTACGCTGGAGTATATCAGAGCCTTTAGATGCCTCAACGAGCGCGAAAGGTGACCGCCGGCGGCGTCTGCACGAACGATGCAAAAATCCTGTGATCAGAGGTTCGCTTCATGACGCCATCATTACGTCACCGTGCCGTCACATTGTGCATCATCAAACAATATCATCGTATGGTCCGAGGTAGGCCCATCCTGGAGGCACTGCAAGAGGATCCATATAGTGACTGAGAAGAAACAAATGAAGTTCGCCTTCGAGTCGGCTCGGCGAATGCAAAAGGGGCCCTACGAATTTTTTGCGCAGTGGTTGGTCGTACTTTCTAGAAAAAAAAAAAGAACTTATTGGCATGTACGTAATATCTTCAATGGTCTTATAGAAATGCTAAACAGTGTGTGCACGATCCGACATCGCTCTGGGAACTCTGCTTCGCCGAAGGTGGGTTTTAAGAGCGGAGCTCTTTGCGCTTTTCGTTGCGCCGGGTAATGTGAACAGTAATTATCATCATCATGGGCCGCTACGCGCTCGCTTTGTGCTTTTCAACTTCTGCTTTGCTCCCAAAACACGTGCGCTGATTCCACCGGCGTGGCCTGTGGTGAAATCGGGGAGAGGGGAGAACGAGTAGAGAGAGACAGAAAGAAAAGAAGATATAAAGGAAGAGAAAATCATCGCCAAGGGAAATTCCCGATGAAGAAGCGGGATTCGAACTCACCCACGATCCGAAGGCGAGCGTCCTAACCACTCGGCTGTCCAGGCACATTAGCAGAGCATAGCATAGAGTTGTATAATATAGTATAGCAAGGTGGCGGGAAACGGAAGTGAGGGTGAGTAGGAGAGATGTGAAGGTGAGGAGGAGGAAAGAGAGTAATGCATAGCATAGAGAGAAATAGCGAGAAAGAAAGGGAAAAAAGACAGAAGGATAAAGACAGAAATAGCGAGAAAGACAAAGAAATACATAAAGAGAGAAAGAAAGAAAGTTAAAATAAACAGAGATTAAAAAAGACAGAATAAACAGAGAGATGAGAGAAAAAGAAAGAAAGAGTGGAACAAGGAAGGAGAAGAAGAAATAATAGAAAAATTAAGATAAATAAGTACGACTCCCTTCAGGCTTGGCACCACTGGTGCGAAGCATTATGTAATAACTGGTGAAGTGACAAAAATCATGCAACATCCAGTCACGTGAATAAAAACCACGCAACATTCACGTGACCAAAATCACGTAACATGACGTAACTAGCCACGTGACTAGAATAATGCAACATCATGTAACTACTCGCGGGAATAAAACTCACGTAACATCACGCAACATCCTGTCCCGTAACGAGAAATCACGTAATGGTTTATCACGTGACTAAATCACACAAGATCCCATAACAGCTGGTCACGTGACATGTCCCAGCGATAAACCACGTAACAGCTCCACGTGACATGTTCCCACCAAGAACCACGTAACAACTAGTCACGTGGCCAAAATCACATCACGTAACAGCTGTTTACGTGACATGTCTAGCCAAGTCTAGTTATACTTAGCACTACTAGTAAAAACTTAATCCAAAAAATGGCAGGAAGTGGAAGATGGAAGCTGGAAGTAGGAAGTGGAAGATGGAAGTAAAAACTTAGCCTTTTAGCAAAATCTTGGCAATAGAGCAAAACTTGGCTAGGCCGCTAATTGTTCCAGCCTGGCGCCACTAGTGCAAGCTGCGCATTTTTTAGGTGGGAAGCATCTATCGCTTGGGTGTATGTCTTGCAGTGGGTTAGTCCGCACTCACACTACGCATGTGCCGAAGGCGAACCGGCCAAGCGGGTTTCCTCTGGGCTGCTGCCCGCAGGAGGGCGGCCGGTGTGCTTCCCGGGGGGGGGGGGGGGCTACGTCTGAGGCGCGGCTGCTTGTCTCACTCTCCTGCTGTGCAGGTGCGAACAGGTTTCTTGGGGAACTTAAACGCAGAAATTTTGGTTTGTCTGTCTGTCACCCGATTCAGCCACTGGGCCAAAGTTGAACCACTTGCCGAACGGCCAGCCATCTTGTACTGCTGACTAGGTTCATATTTGTGTACATTGTCGATCAAAAACAAACATTACGCATATCTGAGGCGCAACGTCACTAGGTAAGTATTAGGTGATGTGTTCCTTTCATAGAAAATACATAGATACGTTATTATAAAGACCCTAGTTTCTTAATCTGCGCTGACAATGCGGCTGCGCTGGAAATGCGGCAATGCACGCAGACGAACGCGCTCTACAACGGAGAAAGCAAAGAGGCTCCTCTGTGCCCTCTGTACAACATGGCCGCCGAGATGGCGGGTGCGAAACCCCCACGCGCCCGCCATCTCGGAGGCCGTGTGCACAAACTCACGTTTCCCGACGTATTGCCAGATGGCGCCCATATCTCACGCAGCGCTAATCTATCGTCTTTCGGCGACAAGCACGCAGATACGCGGCCAATTTTCTGCCCTGCTGTGCAGAGCATTCCTCCCGGTTGCTGCTGCTTGCCGGCTCCAGAAGCGGGTTTTGAGGAGGGGGTTTCTGGCTCTCTGGGTGCCTTTGCGACGAGGCCGAGGTCGGTAGCATGCCCAACGAACGCCATCGGAACGCGATCGTGCAAGTGCTCCGGCGTCGCATCGCCTCATGGTCCCCTTACGCGGGAGATGGTGTAATTTTTTCCCTTAACGCATTGCTGCAAGCTGCGGCGACCGTCGCCCGCTACCGTACGACGTGCAATGGGGCGCTAACCAATCGGAGAAGCCGGCCGAACCCTCATACCACACTTTCTCGGCCCGAGAAAACCTTCTCCTCTTGTCCTGCCTTCTTCGTTCTCGTACGTGTCTTTCGCGCTTAGAGAAGTTATGGATCAGTGCCAATTAGCCCGATCTCAGTGCCTTCTCCTCTTCGACGCACTTATCAGTTCACGTCAGCCAGGCAGGTGAAATTTCGGCAGCATGTCACACTCTGAAGGCTTCAAAGCGGAAGTTTGCTGCACACATAGATATGCATTGAGTTATATAATCGGTATACCGACTTCTTTGTAGAGCCGCAGTGTGAGAGACACGCGATGAATAGCCTCCAAGTCGACTGCATCGTTCCTCCCTGCCTGAAGTTTTGTGCACCTCGCGTGGTGTTAACTACCTTCTGGATGTTATTTATAAATCCATCCAAACTTGATTTATGCTTTTTCATTCACCGAACAAAAAATTACTATTCATTCCCCACCTTTTTCTGAACTCTGCAGTCATTCCTTTGAGTGATCATACATCATTTCTAGGAGTTATAATTGACACACGTTTATATTTCCACCAACATATTAATTCTGTTTTAAAAAGATTCCATATGGAATTAGGGCACTGGTGATGTCAAGAAAGTGAATCAACATAAACACTCTTAAAGCACTGTACTAGGCATTCATACATAGCCATCTCAGTTATTGCACTACATCATGGGGCATTTCATATTCAGTGCACATTTGGCCGTTGAGGGTACTGCAAAAGCAAGCAATGCGACTTATAACATTCGCTTCACCTCAAACGCCATCACATCCTGTTTTTTTGTCCAGCTTCACATACTACCCATCTCTGATCTGTTTTTTATGGTGTGTGTGTTTTGTTTTTTAAGGTTTTACACCGCACTCTCATTATGGACATATTTCCTGCTGTGTTGTTATTTAATCCCAATAGGACTAGATTCGCGGTCCATAATAACGTCTTCTTACTTAAAGTTGGCACTAATTGTTGATAAACGAGCATTGTTTTTTCATCAGTTTCATTAGGGAACTCACTATCAAGTCATATAAAAGAAATAATGCACATTCATGTTTTCAAGCGAAAATAAAACTGTCTTTATTCAATGTATAACTCTGCGTTCCGTCAATTTTGTGAAGTTCTTTTGTATGTACGAAATTCGCTAACTACTAACCTGAACATTCAGTACGGTCCCTGTTGCTAGTAACACTTCAAAAGTGCTCTTGCTGTTCCTTGTTCACTGTTTAGCTTTTCCAATGTATTAACATAGGAGGTCCCGCCTGCGGTTTTGCAACCTTGGGACCTCCTCCTGCATATTTATCTGAAATGTATTACCTCTTTGACGTGACTAATTTTTTTCTCTTTTTTTTTTGATTGATTGATTGTTCGACGCACCTTTGACCATAAGCGACGATGCCATGTGATGACGTCATCCTGCGACGTCACTCACTCATGTAATCTGTGACGGCACTATGACGTCGCATGAAAATGTCTTCACGGCATCACAGCATGACATCATCAGGAACGTGAGTCAGGCGGGCTTTCCTGCCACTTCATTCGCCTTCCGTGCTTCGCTCAACGGGCCGCTCACGAGATATTTAAGGGGACTGTCTACCGCTGGGAAAATGTTTCCTGATTGTGGTGAAAATGAGAATATCGTTCGTCATATCGGCGGGAACGAGCATGCTTTTGCCCCATAAAAAAAGCAATTATATTTTTAATTTGATGTTGAAAATCGTGAAAGAATGACCGCTAGCGTCACACAACGGCGATGTGGTTCAATCTACTGGTATGACAAGATATCCTCGCAGGTAGACCCATTTTGCTTAAAAACAAACATGTATAACTTGAAATTGAATTTACCCACTTCAGGCACCTTTCGGTTGCGTCAGAGAGTAATTTTTTGCCTGTTTTTTTTCTCACGCATCCAAAAAGGCGCCCGGTGGCGCTGCTTGCGGCGCCGTCTTCGATTTCTTCTGCTTCAACTCATGCGCTATGCCATGCGGCTGTCCGCGCTGGTCGTACTGTGCCGCTGTATTGTTAGGATTTCTCACATGTGCTGCGCTGTGAAGGCGCGCATTTATTAAATTGTCTCTTTTTGATCAATCGACTTGGCTTGGATTGCGGCAGCAGTGCTAAAATAAACGCATAGAGTGCGATTACAGCAAAAAAGTGTTCTCTAATAGGCTTCATTTAACCGCTAGCGCACTGATAACGACTGTTACATTCATTACAGTCGTGTTCAGCAAAAATAAAGTAATCCTACAGAAATCACGTGTGCTTTCGGTTTTAATTTTTGCCGGCACTACAATCGTCATCGCGTCCACCAACCAGTGTTGTGGGCATGTTTCACGCCAATGGAAGGAGACCGAACGCAGAGCGAAAAATTCTGTTTTAAATATTTCTACTCACTTTCCAGAGAAACTGCTGCAAGGTTTGACACTTCAGACGGTACGCTTTCCATTGCGGTACAAAACAGAAAAGCGATGAAGGACGGTAGACAATCCCTTTAATGCTTTTGCCTCATTTTGTCGGAGCAGGCAGTGCTGTTCGTTTTCCACAAAGCAAAGGGAATTTCTAGAAAACAGGGAGAACGATTGATTGCGCTGTTCAGAAAATCCTGCTGGTTCCCAGCCGTGGCTGCGCTAGCAATGGCACATTTGTCGCCCGGCATTACAAAACAAAAATAGGATTGAACATTGGCACGTTATTTCACTCCAGAAGATGATACGAATGCTTGCGCATTTGCAGTTGAGGCAAACAGATTGTCGACGTTGGCGACTCTGACCCGCTACGTTGTTCTGTTGGTCAAGGTGTTTGACTGCTGACCCGCAGGTCGCTGATCGAATCCAGACCGCGGCGGCCGCATTTTCGATGGAGGCGAAAATGTTAGAGGCCCGTGCACAGAGATTTAGGTGCACGTTAAAGTACCCAACGTAGTCGAAATTTCCGGAGCCCTCCACTACGGCTTCTCTCATGATCATGTCGTGGTTTTGGGACGCTCAACTCCAATAATCATTATTACTAGACGATGGCGACTCTCGACATTTTTTTAAATATTCTAACACTTTTGATACTTTTCTTAGACTTTTAGACTTCGGACATGCGGAAGTGCACGATGTCATGAGCAGCTGCAATATATCGTGCTTTCACGAGAAAGCTTTTATTGTGCAGCTTCGGTGCTTGTTCTGTGCAGCTTAGAAGACTAGCGGCTTGGGCTAGTTGGTAGGTCATGACGAGAGCTATAGCTAAGCAGGGGACGAGCGCTAACTTCCAACGTAGTTTATTTTGCAGATCACAAGAACATATAGCCGACGAAAAGCACAAAAAACAACACGCGAAAAAAGAAGGTGGGCAATGCAGAATAATTACTCACACGTACCAAACAAAAGAAGAGAAATTCGGCAGATCCCATGCAATGTAGGAATAGGTTTCATGCGAAGCAGTCAGCAATTAGCTGTCCATGCTGCACTTTTATGCTTTGCGACAAGTGTTACCAGGCACACTGACGTGTTTATGTAAATGCAGAAGTTGTCTGCACATCGTGGGCTTGCCAGACTATCGCCTACACTGCTGTTTAAAGGGTAACTTATGGTCTGACGTAACGTAAGCACTCACGTTCGAGCACAGACGTCAGTTTTATCAAAACGAAGTGCACACTACGACTGGATGATGCCCATATCATTTGTCAGCGTATTCCTCCGTGATCGACCAACGCGTCAATATAACTTGCTGTCTTGCGAATTGGATAGCACGAAATCGGCCAGGACTACAAAGGAACACAGACGACACAGATGCACAGTATGCACTGTATGCAGAGGAAGGAACAAAGATGCACAGGTTGCCTTCCTAGTCCTGGTCGAGTTCGCGCTATTCAATATTGAATATTTTAAACCAACTACACCAGCAACGCATTTTGTTAAGAGTTAAGATAGCTTGCTGAGTCATAGGAGTACATATATAATGTTTATTAGACTGTTATAAAAGCGGAGCCGATACTGGCGCCACATTTAGAATAACTGCCTGTTAGGCGTGTTGGTATACACTCAAAACCACTGTTTTTGACAAGCACGTCGATCGAACTGTCAGGGAGATCGTTGAGGCTTATCATGTCAGGAGGAGTGGCAATGGCTGCGTTAGCCAGCCATCCATATTGCTTTCGGGTTCTGAAGTTGCTTTTTTAGAAAGAAGGTAAAATGAAGTGCGTTTGTTGGCTTGGTAGGGGTGCGTGCGCGCTTTTTATCCCTTGCCTGTTTGTTTCTTTTGAGATCACGTGTAAAAAATTTTTGGCTTTAGTGATTACGTACATTTTATATATAGGAGGGCGTTGTTTTCAAAAGAACCTCAGTTGCCAGTAGCGCCGTGTCCTGTGTTCTTCATAAGTCTCCGTTTCTTTTTGCGCTTCGCCATCATGACTGGCGCCACAGTTGGTGGTAGCCAGGCATGACGCCTGTACATAGAAGAACATATGTTAGGTCCGTATACTTAGGTTTAGGTGCACTTTTTAAGAACCCCAGGTGGTCGAAGTTTTCGGAGCCCTCCACTACGGCGTCTCTCATAATATATCGTGGTTTTTGGACGTTATAACCCTGATATTACTGTTACTATTATTATGAAATTGTTAAACTTCAAATATCGCCCCTCCTCCTCGCAGACGTTCCGATGTTGGCGTCGGTGTCTATGGTTGTGAGCGAAATATCGGCATTGTCCGTGAGCGAAAACTCGAGATATATGCAAATTAATAAGTAAGAAATTTCGGCAGATCCCACGCCCTATGGGAATCGGCTTCATGCGACGCAGCCGGCCAGTGATCGTCAAGGCTGTATTTTAACGCGACAGCGCTAGAAAGCTTGATTCGCAGAAATTTCGCCGTCGGCGTCGGTAACCGCATCGGTGACGGCGTCGTTTGTGAGCAAAAAATCATCTGTGACCAAAAAATCGAGAACTATGCAAATAAAATAGGCAATTAAAATCTTCGGTTTCATTGAGGATCGAACCCGGGCCGTTTGCGTAGCAAACAGGTGTCCAACCACGGAGCTATGATGTTACTTGCAACTGCTTCGGAACAAAACATTACACAAATGCCATGTAGTGGAAGGAGTGTGTTTAACGCATTTCCTTCGGCAGGTGTTACAACGAAAATGAGCACATTCGGCGATTTGTAGGCGCATTGCAGAGGCCAAGAAACTACGTTTTCTTTTTTTTGCGCGACGCCATGCTTCGAAAAAAAAACGCGAGGCCTGCGCGGAAAGCGCAGCACAGTCACAGCGAAAGCTGGAAGTGCGGTACTAATAGAAGTGCACTAGCAACGTACCCCCTGCGCCACAAATCATAATTTTTGTGGGGTTGGCAAGCCCCCACCACGACATTATTCGTCATTCTGCGGGGAAGCGAGGTGCCATCTGTAAGGAATTATGTGCACTGTCTTGATGCGACGGTTGATGACGATGAAGAATTATGGCTCAGCCCGTTATAATGGGTCGCAAGCTTTAAAGTACCCACTAGTTATATAATTCGCATTGTGCGACGCCCGGTTGTTATTTAACTCTCCCACCACGCTTTATAACATACGCTAACGTGAGAAAGAAAGAGAGGGAATTAACTTTATTGAGACACTGAGGAAATGAATCATGGGAGACTTACGGGCTCCCTTGGCAACCAATAGAAGTACGCTTGTGAGGAACCCACTACGCTATGAATCATCATAGATTTTGTGAAGTCAGCAGCGACTGTGCAATTTTTCGTCATTTTGCGGAGAACTGTGGTACCCGCTAAATACCGTTAAGGCATTATGTGCACTTTGTTAATGCTGTGGCTGATTACGATGAAGAATTATGGCAGAGGTCTTTCTAATGGGTTTGAAGCATTCAACAACCCACTTGTTGCGCAATTCGCATTGTGTGACGCCTGGTTACAGAATTCGCGTTGTGTGACGCCTAGTTGTTATTTTCCTCTTTTCCACACTATATTACATATGTTAATGTATTTCCTTCACGACATGAAGCCTGTATAGGGTGTTTTTGCAAAGCAGTTTCAAGCACCGGCATGGCTCTGAGGTAGAACACTGGGCTCCCGCGCAGGGGGCCCACGTTCGAGCCTCGTTTCATCCCGGGTATTTTTTCTTATTTAGTTTTTTTTATTTCGCGCGATAGCGGTTACGGACACCGGCGGCGGCGGACAATTAAGGCGCCCAAAACGTCCCTTGTTGTGATCGCATAACAGCTTTCGCTGTAAAAGACGGAATAGTGTACCCATCACCGATAAAAAGACACAGAAACGCAAACAGCTCCAGAAATGGACAACTATATCCATCTAGCGGAAAACATATCAAGCAAGCAGAGAGACAGAGAATAAAACGTTTATTTGATGTTATTGATAAGATAGGTGAGTGGGATCCTTAGTCCGGGATCATATCGTCGCGGGCCGCTGTCCTCGCACGCTTCACGAGGGCCTCTTGGGTCTTGGGATCCGAGCTGGACAGAGCTGCCTCCCACCCTTTTATGTATAGTTGTGACCTGGGTTGCATGGGTGGATTGTGTGGACATTCCCATACCATGTGGTACAGGGTGGCTGTTTTAGTGTCGCAGAACCTGCACTGTGGTGCGTGTGTGTCGGGATCTATCTTAGATAGAACGTATGGGTTAGGGTAGGACAGTGTCTGCAGGCGACGCCACGCTACCTGCAATTCCTGACTGAGGTTAGGCCCCGGGGGCGGAAGTTTCCGTCTTTCGAGTCTTTGGTGTTGTAGAATTTCTGTATATGTGAGAAGCGGGTCCATACGCATAGCCGAGGGTAGATGCGATATGCCGGGGTCGGAGGTCCGGAAGAGTAAATCTCGGGCCGAGGCGTGGGCGAGCTCGTTGCCTCTAACTCCGCAATTGCCGGGTATCTATATCAGCTGTTTCCATTCTCCCTCTGAGCGTGGGGACGATAGCTATGTGAGGATTCGGTGCGCATAGGGGGCAATGTGGCCTTTGCAAAAATTTCGGTGGGCTGCTTGTGAGTCTGTCAGAACGAAGGTGGACCCGGGATTTCGTAGGGCGAGGGCAGTGTCTGCTTCTTCCATGCTTGTTGCGTCTGAGTCCTGGGCTGATATACAATCAATCTGTTTTCCTTTATGAATGACGCTTGCCGTGTATTTGCCGTTCACTGGTCCAGCTGCATAGACAAAGTAGGCGCCCTCAGTGTCTAAGTATTTGTCCTGAGCTTTGGCCCGTGCCCGACGTCGATGTTCGTGGAACTGTGGATGCATGTTCCGTGGTAGTAATTTGATGATGAAGCCCTGCCTCCATTCATGTGGGATGCGTTGTTTCCCCCTACTCTGAATAGGGGCTTCGATGCCAAGTTCTGATAGCGTTTTCCATCCCGTTTTAGTTATGGCCAGGCGCATGACTTGATTCGTGTCGTGTGCTTGGAATAGTTCGGATGCGGTATTGTGAAGCCCCATTTGAAGCAGATGTTCCGGAAGTGTCCACGGGGGAAGATTCAGAGCCTTCTTAAGAGTAACACGTATGACTCTGTCTATTTTATGCTCGTCTGCTTTCAAAATCCTCATGTAAGGAAAGTTATAGGTGATGCGACTGATGACAAATGCCTGAATGAGTCGCATAATGTCGTGTTCTTTCGTTCCTCGTCGTCGGTTGGCCACCCGATTAATCATGCGAGAAATTTGAAGACAGGACATTTCTAGCTTCTGTATGGCAAATGAGTTGTTGCCCCAATTATTGAAGTCGGCCCCGAGAATTCGAATGGTTTGAACCTCTTGAATTGGGGTTCCATTGTGTTCTACATTGACGGGCGTATTGTCGGACGCCTTATTTCTATGTACGAGGATTTCGGTTTTGATGGGGGAGCACTCCAGACCACACTTGCGCCCTATCTGTTCTACGACGGAGGCGGCCTGTTGGAAGACTTCTTCTATCTGGCGCAGGTTGCCAGAGCGGCTCCAAATCGTGACGTTATCAGCATAGATGGCGTGGTGTACTTCCGAAACTTGATTTAGGGCCTCCGGGAGACGGGTGAGGGCGAAATTGAAGAGGAGCGGGGAAAGAACAGCCGCTTGGTGCGTACCGAAATCACCCAGGGTGATGGGTTGCGATTTAAGGTCCCCTATGCCTGTCGGTAAGAAAGTCCCGCACATATGTATATAATTTTGTACCGCACTTGAGTTCACGTAAGTTTTCCAAAATGGTGAAGTGCCAAACGTTGTCAAAGGCACCCCTGAAATCAGTTGCAAGGATAGCCCTTTCCGCTTGAGTGGTTCCACTGGGTCAGTTCACAATCTCTTGTTTTAGTTGTAGGAGGATGTCCTGCGCTGACAGATAGGTACGAAAGCCATACATGGTGTCAGGCAGGAGGTTCTGTTCTTCTAAACATTCGGTTACCTTGATTTGTATTGCCTTCTCCATCACCTTACCACCGCATGATGAGAGGGATATGGGACGAAGGTTATCAATATTGATCGCTTTGCCGGCTTTCGGGATGAAAGTAAGTTCGGCCGATTTCCACTCTATGGGAAGCATTCCGGCGTCCCAGTACTGGTTCATTTTATGTACTAGCAATTGTGTCATGTCATCGCTTAGGTTAGAGAGGAGCCCTATCGATACCTGATCGGGTCCCGGGGCGGTGCCTTTCCTCATGCTTTGTATCGCCGCTTTAACTTCGATGACCGTAAACGCTTTTGAAAGTTCCGGATTATCAGGGCCGTCATAAAGGGGTATAGGCGTGTGATCCCGCGAAGTGTTGACGTACTACGACTGTAGGGCACGGAGTAAGTTCGCGTTGTCGCCAAGGAAGCCGTGCATAACCCTGTGAAGGCTTCTACTGGTCGTTCCACTGGTAGAATCTGGATCAATGAGGTGGCGCAGGAGATGCTAGGCAGATTTGGTATGAAGATATTTCCTAAGGGAGTGCATTTCTAGAAGCAATTTTCTTTAGCGAGTGCGATTGCGTATTGCTTTGCCTTAGCGGTGAGGGCGGCAATACGCGTATATCAAACTGCTATAAAAGCAGACTCAACACTGGAACCGCAATAGGCGTTAACCCGATATGACACCTGTATGATAGCAGTAAATATGTAACATGTGTTGCATTCTTAAAAAATGATAACAAATTATAATTTGTTATAAATATGTTATAAAATTAGGTAGCCATCACTGCAACCACAAGTGATGTTCCACTAACATTATGCCAACATAAGGTCTTTCTTCCAAAGGAGCTTCATGACCTGGCGTGGCTCTGTGGTAGAAAACCTGACGGCCATGCGAAATGCTTGCGTTCAATTCCTGCTCGGATCTTGATATTCCTTCTTTACATTCGTCGGGTCAACACTGCCGATGTCGGTTTTTCTGAACGCTCTCGCATTTAAATTAACACTGTCTGTTCCCGCCGTTCCTGGATATATATAAATTGTCAATCACCTGTAGCGCACACCCGCATACCGCGGCCCGTGGTATACGGGTATGTGCCACAAGTGTATGGAGGAAAGGGTTTGATGACGTACGCGATGAGATTTTCACGTTATTCATGTCATGACCAGGCAATCATATTCGTCGAACTCTCCTACCGTCCTGTAGAAATTTTTGACCACACCAAGTTAAGAAGGCTATCAGGAGAGCACCCAGAAGTAGCCGGCTAGATAGATAGATAGATAGATAGATAGATAGATAGATAGATAGATAGATAGATAGATAGATAGATAGATAGATAGATAGATAGATAGATAGATAGATAGATAGATAGATAGATAGATAGATAGATAGATAGATAGATAGATAGATAGAAACGTTCAAAATGCCTTAGGTTCGCTTAGAAATGCTTAGCTTTTAAAAAAATCCTTGGTCTGAGTGAGAATCGAACCGAGGCCTTCCCCGTGGTGTACCGGTGTTCCACCATGGACCCACGCTACTGCTTCAAAGCTCTTCATTGAAAAACACGATATAAAAATGTCATGTAGTGGGAGGAGTGTCCTCAACGCATGTAATATTGCCTCACGGAAGCGCAGCAGGCCTGAAAACATGTGAACTGCGCAACGAGTGGGTGGTTTAATTTTGAAATTTTTGTAGTGCAGACAAACGGGACACAGAAAGAGCGGGACACAAACAAACGCAGAGGGAAACTTGGATTTATTACAGTATTTTAGTTTGACGTTTTTACGCTCCGCTCAGCAGCTAAGCGGAGCGGGGATGCGAGTGCGCATGCGTCCTCCGCTTAGCCGTAAGCGGAATAGCGGAGCAAGGCCCGCGCTCCGCTTACAGGGAGCCTAAGCGGAGCGCGGACCGTCGCTGCCGTTCCCGCCAGGGGGATGAAACTTCGCGGTTTTTCTGTCCCGTGGCCGCAGCGATCCTAACGTTTGGGGGCTGTACTATACCTACGAGCATAAATCAAAGTTCTTGTTCCATTTTATATTTATTACCAGTTTACTTATTAACTCCGGTGTTTTTAATACGGTGTTCCGGTGTTTTAATAAGTGAACCTAAAGGTTGCAGTTCGGGATTGCGAAAATACGAGAGCCACCCGGAGTGGAAAACGGGAACGGCGCCGTCCTATCTCTCATGGCGAAAAAGGGGCGTTTCTTGTCCCGCGCCCGTGTATGCTGCGGACTACGGTGTCCCAAAGGCCGCTTTTACCACTGGAAAGTTTGTTTCAGCGAAAGTGACAAAACCCTTGCAAGCTTCAGCGAAACAGACGTATGAATTATTCGCGCCGTTATCACAAACCTTGCTGTGCTGAGTGGTGTCGAAATTTTTCACGTCGCACCGGCATAAAATTCTTTCGGATCCGCGACGGACGAAAGGTACGATCTGCATGCTGCTTGTTTTGTTTTTCTACGCTCGTACGGCATATCAGGATACGGTTGCAGCAGTAGCTGTGTAATTTACTTGAGCATGCACGTGCATGATTTATTTATTACATTCTGATTGTCTGCTTTTGTTTTTGTGTTGTGTTTTTACTGTATGAATGGTACGCTTAGGCAATAAAAGATTCAAACAAGCTATGCTCTTTATTCTTATCTAATTTATGTGTACACGTACACAAAAACACAGTCTTACTTAGAATATGCGGTGCAAAAATAGGTGGATGGGCAAACCTTCATGAATCAGAACGCAACGATTGTCGTTTTGACCATGTGGCGGGTTGCGCAACAGGAAGACGGTCGCGCGCTCGCCATCTGAATACCTTCCACTCGCTCAATTTGGCTTGCTGGTGCATCCCAATTGAATTTGGCGCTAAATCGCTCCCCCCGCCACTCGGAAACTCAGTCCTCATTAAGATGGCGTCCCCCAGTGCGTTTATGCAATCCGCCGCCATGTTTTAGTACCGCCCCCAAACACCAGGTGTTCGTCTGGCGCTGCGAGCACATATCACGTTCCATGGATGGTATAGGAAGTTTCACTCCCCTGTCCCCGCTAGCGAGGGGTGTCGTTGCGCGCGCTCTCTCTGACGAGTGCGTCGACTTCCCGCACATTTCAAAATGGCTGCCCCCAGTGCTCAACGTGCTTCCCACGTGCAAGGCGGCTTCACGTTCGTCTGCGCAGAGCAAGCCTCGAAAGCGCTTTAGAATAGACGAACATTTGTGCTTACTTCGAGTCGCCGAATTAAGGAAAGTTACGCGAAGTAGACAAAACGGCACAGCTGACGAAAACATCGCTGCTGTGTTGGTACAGTGTACTAGAACAGGGGAGTGCCCGGAACGAGCTTCAAAAAGTGAAGCCCAAACAGGGTCAATCCGCTTGCGGCGTTGCGACCGGTAGTCTGCAATGTGTCGTCGTTTAAGAATTGCGCGCGGCTCCGCCGAAGTGGTGCAGGGGTAGAATGCCTGCTTCCCACTCAAAAGGCCCGGGTTCGAAACGCAGCTGTAGATGGTGGTTTTTGTATTCTTAGTGTCACCTTTTATAGCTGTATTGGTTTTCCTTTGTTTCTTAAAACTAGCTTCAGTTGGTACGTGTTGCTTCAAAAATTAACGCAAAATGTGAAGTAAAATAGAAGAAATTTGACAGTGAGCGCAGTTTTTTGCAGCGCCACCGCCCGTGATTGAACAATAACTTAAGCCCCGCCACGGTGGTCTAGTGGTTATGGCGCTCGACTGCTGACCCGAAGGTCGCGGGATCGAATCCCGGCCGCGGCGGCTGCATTTTCGATGGAGGCGAAAATGTTTGAGGCCCGTGTACTTAGATTTAGGTGCACGTTAAAGAACCCCAGGTGGTCGAAATTTCCGGAGCCCTCCACTACGGCGTCTCTCATAATCATATCTTGGTTTTGGGGCGTTAAACCCCAGATATTATTATTATTGAACAATAACTTAAAATACGGCCTCCGAGATTTTAGCGAATACAAGACTCCGAAACGAGATTTCACATTTTACGTTATTTTTTGTAGCAACACGTAGCAAGAGAAGCTAGTTTTAAGAAACAAAGGGAAACCAGTACAGCTATGAAAGGTGACACTAAGAATAAAAACCCACCATCTACAGCTGCCATTTGAACCTGGGCCTTTTGAGTGGAAAACGCGCATTCTACCCCTGCACCACTTTGGCGGAGCCGCGCGCAAATCTTAAATGATGACACATTGCAGACTACCGATCGCAGCGCCACGGGCGGATTGACCCTGTTTGTGCTGCACTTTGTCTGCATTGGTGGTGCGGCCGTTCCGAACACTCCCCTGATCTAGTACACTCTAGTGTTGGCGTCCAAACGGATTGGAGTGGATCTGGAATGCAACATCGCTGACTATCGCACGGCTATCTTAAGTCGGCGCTTTTTTTCCCCGATGAAACGGACTGGTAACGCATTGTAAGCACACGTGTGAAGAGTGCGTGAACACGTGAGTAATGCATATTTGTTTTGCTTTGTAAAAGTGACAACACTGTTTTTTTTTTCGTTTTATTTAATGAGGCTCAACTTGGCCACAGGGCGTTGCAACTGCGAAACGTCCGTTCATCAGCACAAAACGGATAACTAAAAGGAAAAAATCGTGCGCCGCTCCGCTACAGCTTAGTGAGCCTACTCGGAGCGGTGCGGACTGTAAAAACGTAAAACTAAAATACTCTATTGCTCTTCTGTCAAACGTCTTGGTCGTCCGTAAACGGACGACCAAGACGCTTGGCAGAAGAGCAAACAGCGCGTTTTATACAGCAGCATAGGCAAAAACATTGTTTGTTGGTTTCCTCAAAATTATGGCACCCATCCTGAGGGACTGGCCAAGAGTGCGTATCGTAACTTCTCTCTGATACCTTGAAGAATGCGTGTTAATAATAATAATTATAAAAAAAAACTAAGTTAAAGAAAAAGGTTGCAAAAAAAACATAAAAAGTGCAAGGAAATGACATCCAATGTATTAAAAAAATGTGCAATTTTGATCAGACCAGACAGCTGCATAATTCTGACCCGAACAATTTGGAATTGATTTCAATTTAGACTGTTCGATTTTAACACATTTTTAATTACTGTAAGAATATTTATTCAAGTAGAGATTAAAATGGGATACGATTTGTAGCTTGAATAAAATTACACACCCCATCGAGTGGCGATTTTCCAAAACTGAGGCACCGAAGCTTAGTACTGTTTCTGCAGATAAACTTAAATCTATTTTCGAAAATGGGATAGCTAGAAGCTGTTTTCTAAGTAATGAATACCTACGACATGACAAAAAAAATAATATTCCATGGTTTCTATTCCTTGACAGAAATGACACAGAGGCGATATCGCCAAGCCAGACCTGTGTAAATATAAGTTTAATGAGGGGATACGGCATCGAATTATGGTTATCATAACTTCCGATCCCCTAGATTCACTCCACTGGGGTTTCCATGAAAATTTTAAATGCTGAGAGTCCATACATTTCGTTATTGCTTCCATTGTATCCGTACAAATTGCTAATTGTCTATACGTGATGGCTGTTAGATATTCCATTACTGGCAGTAGCCTCATTACTGGGCCATACAGTGATACTCGCGCTAAGCAATCGGTCATTTCATTTAATTGTAATCCACAGTGACCTGGAACCTACAATAATTTTAGGAACATTAGCTTTGGCAGTACTAATGTGCGGAATGTCATGAGGTCTCGAGATTTATATGAGGCTGTCAGAGCGGTACCTACCGAAACAGAGTTTGTCATTATGATGGCACTGATTTCATTCAAAGGGAGTTTAAGAAGCGCCAGAATGATAGCCACGAGCTCAGCTTCAAAAATAGGAGTGAAATCTGGCAGCCTCACAGAGAATGACCAAGCAAATTGGAGGCAATGACTGCGCCTGCCTTTTCAGTATGCACTGAAGCATCTGTGGCTATTATGTTATTTGTTTTTGCATGTACCAGGTAATCTTGTAACCTGTTAGTTAGCAATGTGAGAGATTGGAATTTAGATATTGGTGGGAAAATCTTATCATATTCTATCCTGATATTCTGATTTGAGCAATTTGTTTCCATAACCGTTCTGATGTCCATATTTATACTTTCCAGTTTCTTTTGAACAAAAATTATCTGGGGAGTGTGAAACCATGGCCAAAGAGCAAGAAAGAAGGAGTGTGGGTCACTGATAAAGGCATATTCAGGTCTTCTTGTCGGTAAGCTATAAAATTTTAAAAATATTTGTACCGTTAGGATGCGGAATCGACAATGCAATGTTGGCAGTGGCGCTTCGTGACAAATTACATTGTTGGCTGCAAACCTGGGAAGTCCCAACACACGCGCTGGGCTTTTCGCTCCAATAGAACCAGTGGCTTTGTTTTATAAAAAGGGCCTTCCGAGAATAATATGCACTCAAATTCCAGTATTGGGCGCATGAACATTATGTACAAGATTATCATGGTGTCCCTACGTAACCCATATTTTCGGTTACTGAGCCTGCGCAATAAGCCTGAAGCCCATTGTGCCTTTGTTGCTATATACTCTTTTGTGGACTTTTCATTGTAGATGATGCCAAAATATTTGATAGAATCAACTTGTGGAACGGGTTGCTGTTTATATCTAGGGTCATTTCACGCCAACTGTCCCAGCCTTGGCGCTCGACCACCTGCGATTTAAATGAAAAAAGTCGTGGACTATCTATCTTAAGGCAGAAGCCTTCCGCCAAAATAATTTTGGCGGAAAAAATTTTTTCAGTGCCGGAAACCGTATGTGAAATTTTTCGTAAAACTCGAAACTATGGCTCGTAAAATGCGTTTTCAAAAAATCTCTTCATAAATTAGGCTAGGACAAATTTTTTCCCTACATAACGATCGTAGGTTTCTCACTTAAAATAAGTTTCACGAGCGTTTACGCTTTCGTGGGTTTTTTATACGGCCTTAAATATGGGCAATGTGACCCATATTCGGGATTTTTCATAAAAAAGCGACATTCAGTGAAATGTAATATTTCTTTTAACTGATCGCCAGGACGTTTTACTGTACGCCAAAAATAGTTTCAGACATATATGGCGTGAAATGGTGTGTGCAGCTGGCGACGAAATCGCAAAAAAGTTCATTTTCGCTCATGATTAGCCGTAAATTTACCATTGAGGTGTCCCTAGTAAAATTATCCTAAATAGTGCATTTACTAGCAACATTAGTTGTCTACTGAGTGAGAAAGCTTTATCAAATTGCTTTTTGTTTTAAGCAAGAAAAAAATATTTCAACTTCTGTTCTGCCGGTGTCTCTTCTTGCTCGTGTTTTGTCTCCGCAGGAACGTGACTAGCGGTAAGTACAACCTATGTGGGCGTGAGGTTCGCCACGGAACAGCTAAACAACCTAACCATCTTTGCCCGTGCTTATTTGAACACTTAACTAGCGAGTGTTGGCCTGAGTCAACGAGAAATGCCAACCCCGGTGGAGTGAATTTAACCATAAGCAGCTGTGCATTGAAGGCCGGAATATTGTGCTTTCGCAACAGCGGGAAGTGACACCGATACATGCAATACCCTGTTGCCTGTGCAAAGATTTGAAAATCATAAAAGGAACAGATTAGTTGCCTTAACACAGCGCATAAGTTGCACTTATGAATCAACGCAATTGTATATAAGTGATGAGTATATTATAAGTGAATTGTATGTAAGAGATATTTGAACAGTGACCGTGAATAGGTGCATAAGTACAACATGCATTTCATGTTACAGCAACTAAATTTTTCCTTAATCGTAGTGTTCTTCCCACTTTTAAATCATTGAGAATGAGAATAAAATTGACTACCGCCATATTTCTATCATACTAATGTATCTCCAATTTTTTATGTAATGAGTAAATGTCACCGTCAGCAGCGAAGAATGCGATATCGTCTGCATAAATGTGGACATAGACATCCTGACAAGTTGGAATTCGGCTCATTAATATATTAAATAATCTTGGAGATAGGACTGCTCCTTGGGGAACTCCGCGATGCTGTTGAAATTTAGATGAGGAGCAGCCATCCTTAGCGCAATAAAATTCTATTGACTTTAAAAATTCTGCTAACCACTCAATAATATATCATGGGAAATTTAGGCAGTGTAGACTATTCAGTAGAATGTAGTGCTCTACACTGTCATATGCTTGAGCTATGTCGAGTGTTACTTGCGCAGCGTATTGCCTTCTTTTTCGCGACCGCTGTATTCGGCTCTCTAGATCAGCGTGGGTACACCAAATTGAGCCATCAGTACGAAAACCAATATGATTTGGTTTTAATATGAACTTATCTGCCATCCAGATAGTTATTCTGGCATGCAGGACCCTCTCTATGAGTTTGACCATGTTGGACGTCAGTGAGATGGGCCTGCTATTTTCTAAAACCTGATCCTTGCTTTTTAAGTATGCGAATTATCTTCGCGATTTTCCAGTCGCAAGGTATCCAGGCGTTGTTTAATGAATAGTTTATAACATTGAGGACGTCAATGTGAGATAACTTGAATAAAATTTTAAACGCAGGAGTTGTGATTCCATCCGGACCAGGAGCTGAGGAGGGTAAATATCTAATTACATGGGACACTTCAGACAGTGTCACTTTTTCAAAGTGAGTCGTTATGGTAGAGTTTAACCAATTGTTTGACACTGTCGATGCGTATCTGTTTTCCATACCTTTACCAATTACCTCTAAAGATTTTTTCATTTCTTACGACGACAGAATTTCATAATTAATGTTTACTGGTGACGGTAGGATTTTCCGAGATCTCATGTGTCGTAGCAATGCTTATTTATTTTTAGGTTTCGAAAGGAAATCGAACTGTCTTCTGTCATAGTCTTCTTTAGCTTGAGCCACAGTGTGTTTATATATAGCTGCCATAAATTTATAGTCCGACCACTTTTTGGGGACTGATTATGAATGAGCTGCTTCGACGCTGCCTGTCGTCGTCTGTGATCTCGTGAGCCATCTGCATTCCACCATGGGCTATAAGGTACCCTCTTGGCCGATTCAACGGTAAATTTAGCTTATTTGTATGTTCTTTTAAGCACCGCACTTAAATTTATAGCTTTGGTTTTATCGCTCTCTTTTGAAGGAGAAGCTAGAGCTGCTTTTAGGTCATCTTTAAATTTGGAATAATTGTAAAGACTCGAACGTGAGAGCATGATGGCTTTATGAGACAAGCTATCTTGAACATCATAGGAAAGGGGTCACCGTTGGTGGCGCAGTCCACAGCTCTCCAGAAAGTGCTAGAAATAACCGAGCTTACAAAGCTTAAATCTAGGGCAGAGCGTGATCAATCGCGGATAAATGTGGGGGTTCTAGCGTTCAGGCACGATAGATTATTGTCTATAGACCAGTCCCACAATCATTTGCCACAATGAACAGTTTTAAAGCCCTAACACGTGTGGTGAGAATTAAAATCTCCGACTAGAATTTTTTCTTTGTACCACGAGTTTACAGCCATATTGCCACGCCCGCTTGTTTATTTTGATGTATTCGGGTTTGACCCGCAAGGGCGGTTAGCAACGCTCGACGCTAACCGTCCCGCAGCGTTCGAGAAGCTTTGCGATTGTAGTAGGTCATTCAGTTAAGATTGCGCACATGACGCGAATAGTCAACATAGTATCTTCTGAGCAGCTTTTCGGATAGTCCCCGTCTTCGTCCACGCCTACAGACAGGCAGTCAGCGTCTGTGTGTCGTTTTCCCGACTTGTACACAATCGTCATATCGAACTCCTGTCGTCTAAGGCCGTAGCGTGCCAATTGCCCGGAAGGATCTTTAGGATTTTTCAACCAACACAGTGAATCGTGGACACAGTGAATCATGAAAGAGCGGCCGTACAAATATGGACGAAATTTCATAACCGCCCATACCACGGAGAGGCATTCATTTTCAGTGGTTGAGTTGTTCGCCTCTGTGCGTGAAAGAGTTCTGCTTGCGTAGGCGATCACTCTTTCCGTGTCCTCCTGGCACTGCACAAGCACGGCTCCTAGGCCAACATTGCTGGCGTCAGTATGCAGTATTGTAGGGGCTGTCTCGTGAAAGTGAGCAAGCACCGGGGACGTGCGTAGATCTTACCGCAAATCATCGAAAGCGGTTGTCTGTTCGTCGCCCCAACCAAGGGCAACGTCATCACTGGTGAGGCGAGTTAAAGGCAACGCAATGCGTGCCAAATCTGGTATAAACCGCCGAAATATGCGCAGATGCTCAGAAAACGCCTGGTAGCCCTTTTATCAGATGGTATATGGAACTGGGCGACGGCGGCAACTTTCTCAGGATCCGGACGAACTACTGCGTAACTGACAACATTGCCAAGATAATAATAACAATAATATCTGGGGTATAACGTCCTAAAACCACGATATGATTATGAGAGACGCCGTAGTGGAGGGCTCCGGAAAATTTGACCACCTGGGGTTCTTTAACGTGCACCTAAATCTAAGCACACAGGCCTCAAACATTTTCGCCCCCATCGAAAATGCAGCCGCCGCGGCCGCGATTCCGTCCCGCGGCCTTCGGGTCAGCAGTCGAGCCATAACCGCTAGACCACCGTGGCGGGGCAACATTGCCAAGAAACTGTACTTCTTCAAAACAAAAGCGGCACTTCTCCGGCTTAAGCGTCAGGCCGGCGGACCGTATGGCCTGCAGAACCACCTGCAGCCATTCAAGGTGTTCGTCAAACGTGGCGGAAAACACAATGACGTCGTCAAGATAGACTAGGTAGGCCTTCCAGTTCAGCCCTGAGAGCACGGTATCCATGGGTCGCTGAAAAGTAGCAGGCAGGAAGCATAAGCCGAACGGTAAGACCTTAAATTCGTACAGACTGTCTGGAGTCACAAACGCTGTTTTTCACGATCTCTGGAATCTACTTCAGTTTGCCGATATCCACTCTTTAAGTCCATCGAAGAGAAGTAACGTGCGTTTCGAAGACTGTCGAGCGAATCATCTATGCGGGGAAGCGGGTACAAGTCTTTCTTTGTCACGTGATTTAGATTTCGACAGTCCACACAGAAGCGCAGGCTGCCGCCCTTCTTCTTCACTAGAACAACAGGCGACGCTCAGGGACCCTTTGACTGTTGAATCACGTCTTCAAGCATTTTGGCTGCTTGTTGTTCTATTGCTTCTCGTACTTTTGAAGCCACGTGATACGGATTTTGATGGATTAGCCTCGCTGTGTCATCTGTGATGATTCGATGCTTCGCCAGGGATGTCCGGTAGACTTTTGAGGGCGATACAAAACAGTCGTGGAACTCGGCTAGCAGCGCTAGAAGGCGTTCTCGCTCCTGCTGAGGTAAAATAGGACTGACGTCAAGAATAGGTGCTATGTTTTGTGGATCTTGTGCAGGCGTTCCTTGGAGTGCTGAAAAGCAGTCGCGAACATCTGCTACCTCATCAAAATAGGCCGAAGCTGTGCCCTTTGGAATTTGCGCGCTGTGCTGAAATTGGTCAGCAGCAAGTCCGTGCGCCCGTCGTTGACATGAGCTATTCCTCGTGCGATTGAAATGCCGTGAGTGAAAAGCAGCGAGGTTATTCGGTCTGCGACTCTTTCACCGTCAAATAGTACGTCACAAGCCACTGAAACAGGGGAACACAATCGAGGCGGTACAACTATGTCGTCTTCATTGAGGCAAAAGGAGATGTGTTGCGGCGATAAAGAATCAATCAGATCAGGATTCTTGCAGAACGAAACCACACGGTCCAGGATAGTGATTACAGCACCGTGCTCTCCGAGAAAGTCCACTCCTATAATTAAATTTTTGCAGCACGCTGGGAGAATGATGAAAGTCGCGACGAAAGAAGTATCTCCTATGCTGATTCTTGCTGTGCATCTTCTAGTAGGCAGCAGTAATTGACCGCCCGCAGTTTTTATACGTGGTCCTGTCCAAGCGCGTTTTCACTTTTCTGGGACGAGCGGCGAGGTCTTGACTTATTATGGAAAAGCCGGCACGTTTATCGACTAAGGCCGTCACTTGCTGCCCAACAACACACAGATTCAGGTCAACGCTCAAAATTTCGTCGCTGTTAAAGTTTGTCGGTGTCAGGTCGTTCTGTAGCAGCAGTACTGGGGACTTTTTATCCTCTGGTGGTCGGCCTGCGACCTTACCCCGAGAGGTCGCCGACTTTAGTTTTCCCGGCGTGGGCTGGGCTACCTCCTCCCACGAAGGTCAGCAAAAGTACGTCGATTCGGTGATGACGACTGTGCAGGGGATGGAGAGCGTGACCGGTGGCCAAAGTCGGGCTCGTGATTGGGCAGCGACTCGTTATAGGGAGACCGCGTCATTGGGGGTCCTTGGAAACTAGTGTCGTCACGGCGAGCCATGTAGTCGGCGTTGGCGCAGCGGCCGTCATACCACAGCCGAGGAAGGCGAAACGCTGTGTCGCAGTGCCAGCAATAGCGAGCTATATGGCCCGCACCACCGCAGTTGAAGCAGAGGGGGCGCCGATCGACAGAGTGCCAAGCATCCGTTTTTCGAAACTCAGGGCGTCCCATGGTGCCTGCCTTCTTGTGGTGGTGACCAAGGCGCAGCAAGTAATGGCTGGCGGCATGATGGCATCGCAGCCATGGCCGGACGTCTCACTGCCTCTTACTAAGGGTGTGACGAAGGTGCGGCTGTAGGCGGCTGGTAGTACGACGCGATACCTGTGACGGGGGGTGGACGTCGGACAGCATCGGCGTAACTCATATGACATTGGTCGTGACCAGGATCAGCTGCGGAGAAAGCATGCCTAAGTTTGTCACGAACGACTTCGGCAGCGGCCGTCGCGGGTGTATCTGTTGTTGGAGCCCAAAGCTTCTGAAGTTCTTCTCGAACAATCTCCCTGATCTGGTCAAGCAGTGAGCCCTGATTGTCCAGAGCCATGGAGGCGGCGTTGATCGGTGTACTAGTGCACAGGCGATCGTACTGCTTGGGTCTTTGATGCAGAGCTCGCTCAATGGCAGTGGCTTCCCTTATAAAATCAGCCACGGTACTTGGGGCATTGCGCACAAGTCCGGCGAACAGTTGTTCTTTCACCCCGCGCATAAGGTAACGTAACTTCTTGACCTCGGACATGTCGGGATCAGCCCTACGACACAGGTGTGTCATGTCCTCGGCAAACATTGCCACAGTTTCGTTAGGTTTCTGAATTCTTTAATCTAGTAACTGCTGAGCGCGCTCTAGACAATCGACGCTAGCAAAGGTGTCAATGAGCTGCTGTCGAAAATCATTCCATGTCAATATACGGCATTCTCGATTCTCAAGCCACGTGTGAGCGCTGTCATCGAGAGTGAAATACGCGCGGGCAAGCTTCTGTTGAGCGTTCCACTGATTGATGTCGGCAAAGCGTTCGTAGTGGTCAAGCCACTTTTGAATGTCTTCATGTGGGGCACCACTGAAGCGATCAGGTACAAGTGGCTGAAGAAGAGTTACCTGTGGCAGATTGAGAGTAGAGGTGCAATATACAACCTGTGGTGGGCTGGTGTTGGCCATTGGCAAAGGTACTAAATGCCTGATAGCCAATTCCTCTAATTCCTCGGTCTAGTGGTTATGGCGCTCGACTAGTGATCCGAAGGTCGCGGGATCGAATCTCGGCCACGGCGGCTCCATTTTCTGTGGAGGCGAAAATGTTTGAGGCCCGTGTACTTATATTTAGGTGCACGTTAAAGAACCGCAGGTGGTCGAAATTTCCGAAGCCCTCCACTACGGCGTCTCTCATATCATATAGTGGCTTTTGGACGTTGGACCCCAGATATTATTATTATTATTAATAGAAGTGCACTTGAGAGGAACCCATTACGCTGCAAATCATAATTTTTGTGAAGTAGTGAAACAGCCTACGCCATTTTTGTCATTCTGCGGAGAACCGTGGTACCCACTAAACACCTGTAAGGCATGGATGCTGTGCTTGATGACGATGAAGAATTATGGCAGAGCCCTTTCTATTGAGTTGGAAGCATACAGCAACCCAGTCGTGGCGCAATTCGCATTGTGTGACGCCTGGTTACAGAATTCGCGTTGTGTGACGCCTGGTCGTTCTTTTACTCTTCTGCCACGCTATATTACATATGTTAATGCGGTTCCTTCCCGACATGAAGCCTGTACAGGATCAGTTTGCAAAGCAGTTTCAAGCACCGGCATGGCTCTGAGGTAGAATACTGGGCTCCCACGCAGAGGGCCCCAGGTTCGAGCCCGTTCCATTCTGGATATTTTTCTTATTTCGATTTTTTTTTCTTACGTCGCGCGATAGGGGTTACGGACAGCGACGGTGGCGGGCAACTACGGCCCCAAAAACAGCCGTTGTGATCTCATAACAGCTGTCGCTGTAAAAAGGATTCCGCAATCTTCCTAGTGTTCGTGTCATGATTAGCCCACAGAACAGACGTTCTCGATAATCCCGGTACGCAACCACACCTTGCGCAATGGGTGACCAAGTGTAAACCTGGTGAGGACTTGGAGCGCAATTTAGTGCTCTCGCAGGCGCACATTCAGGCAGAGTCCAGTCTGCCCAAAATATACCCTGTTACAAAGCAATGGAATACAATAAAGTACATTCGTTCGACAGTTAGTGAAACGATCGACATGATTAACACCAGGATGCTTTTTCACGGGGCCTACCTTCAATTTGCTTATGTCAGTCTTTGAACATATTTGCTGCATTTTTTTTTTGCTGGTGGGCAATGCAACGTCAACGTTAAATTTTTTTTGCGCATTTCTTTACCCTATGTGAAAACCCTTGCACATACGGGACGACCGCAAACCCCTGTCGCTTTATGGCAGCATCAATAGGGCATCCTTTTTCTTTTTCCATTCACGAAACCTTTTGAGCTGGGAACGCCACCAGAACATTAGTCGGAAAGCCTACATCTTGCAACCCAGTTTTTTGTTTTGAAAAAACACATGCCATTTTGTAGTAACGTGACTTTATAACAGCTCTCTCTGTGTCCCGTTTGTTCGCGCTCATAGGCTTGCGCAGGGTTTCCCATCAGGGGGGGGCGAAGGTTCATCGCAGCGCCCCCCCCCCCAACCTACTAAGTCAATGTATGGAGCAGATATTGCGCCCCCCCCCTCTTAGGTGGCTAGAAAGGTTAATGTACGGAGCAGATTTTGCGCCCCCCTCTTAGGTGATTAGGGGGGCGGCCGCCCCCCTTGCCCCCCCTGTGCGCACGCCTATGTTCGCGCTGCCAAAATTTCACGATGAATTTATACCAACTAGGCCGCCCTTCAAACCTTCAGGGTGGTTTAAAGCTGCCCACCCATTACAAAGCGTGCAGCCGCGCTGGTGCGCGTGGCATCTTACGGACGCGTAGTTGGTACTTCGCCAATGTGCAGAAAGAAGATTCGGCAATTTGCAAAGGGCGTAGTGGGCACTTTACAAGTGTACTTGCAGTAGGTGTTCCAGTATGGTTCTAAATGACCAATGTTACGCGTACAAACGTTCCTTTCCTTGGGGCACGGTTGAAGGCGACGCGTACGGGGTCCGATTACGACATCGCGTTCTACTCTTGAAGGCGAAACTCATAGGCCAGCAAGTTTTTTTGTTATATAGATGTTTCATCGCCCTGATTCCGCAGTGCCTGCGTGACTGATGTGTCGACCGAATCGAATGTATTCTCGTAAACTATGCAAGCAATATATATTGGTTCGTCATGTTCCGCTTGCATAAAACGTAGTGGTTTCTTCTTTCTGCTTTGATGGCACCACACCTTGCTACCCTTTCTTCGCTGGTACATTTTTGCCTTGTGCTCATGCACCCCCGATTTTTCATCTTTTATTTATCATTGAATGCTGGTACTTGATTTTCTGTAGTACGCGTATTTGGCTCATTTTATACTAGTGTAATCTCATATGTACATTCCTAGAAAGTTGTGGTGTTCTGCTTTGTTGGTACTTATCTCACAGCTTGTAGGCGTATACAAGAACCCTGTTTTAGTTTCTGCGCTGCTATCAGTCGTTCCGCCTTATTTTTTGTTGTTGTTACAGTGCTTGGCGTTTTTTCTTCTTTTGTTGTTTCTTTTTTTTTACTGATCTAACTGTACATTATGCATAATGCATTACTTGAATCTATTTGCATCCACTCCTGCTGGGGCATCTAAATGGGCGTGCAGTATTCTCTAAGTAAAAAACTAAGCAAAAGTGAAAACGCGTGCTACACTTACGTCTTGCTGTCGGTGTAAAATGCTGTTGGCTGAATCCTCCGCAAATGTCGGTACCAATAAAACCAGCAGGAGAAGAGGCCGCTGCAGCTGCAGAAAAAGTACAATGTCATTCTTCGAATCAAGGAGATTTATTGAGGGGTCAGTTGTCTTTTTGTATTTTTTACACAACACTGTAAAGCGCTTTGCGCCTTTAGAATGATTTCACGCGGCAAAGGTGCCCTTTTTCAAAACAATAATTATCAAAAAGAGGGGGTTTGGGCTGTTTTTCACCTTGAAGCAGCTCGTTGGTTTGAATAAAGGTTAATGTTTTACCTAAAACACCCTTTAAAGGCTAACGGTGTTATGAGTTGTCGAAACATCTGTGGCCATCGGCAGAGTGCGAGCAGTTAATCGGACTCCAATAATTTAAAAATCACTAAATATTAGGTGAACTTGGATTATTGGATCTCTCTGTTATAGCGCTACATACACCACTCTTCACACGTATTCAGTAAATGCCTAATATTTAATTATGATGAACAGAAATATTTCTGAGTAGCAGGCTAAGATATCATGGGCCGGTGCATGGCTGCGTAGCGCACGGTCTGTTTATGTGCTGCTTCACTTTGCTATGTTCGTGTGTACAGTTGTCTGCGTATATGCGTCATCTATACGTTGATGCTGATGTCACCGGATCTTCTATGACTGGTAGCTTTTCTTTTTTTTAACACGAAAGTGTTTTATGGCGGAATTTTAGGCCGGAACATGCACCAACGGGATTTCTCCGCCGCCGACTGCTTCGATTGCAAGAGTACCGACTAACTAAACTGCTGCAATACGCGTTGCAGAAAGGACAGGATTTCGACGGGCGAATTTCGTGCCTAGGTGGAGCGAGACAGAGGCCAGCGGGACGCACGCGTTTGCGACTCACGCTGAAAACCTCGACGAACTAGGCGCCTTCCCTATTCACCTAAGAGGTGGGGGTGCAAAGTCAGCCCCATAGATTGACATAATAGGAAGGGGGAGCGCTGCGATCGGGGGGGGGGGGCGCTCAATGTCAGCGCCATACATTGATAGAATTGGGAGGGGGCGCTGCTACGAACCTTCGCCCGCCTCTGAAGGGGAACCCTGCCCACGCCTATGGGCGTCAACATGGGTGCATCCACGCCAGTCGGTGCTACAGCTGCCAAACACGAATACACATTGTACGAGCTCTCACATATCACTACATGATAAGCACTATAGTTCTGTGTGGACACGTTTCACTTTCGTGTTATACCGATTCCTATGACGGAGGGATCAGCCATGTTTTTCCTTTGGTACTGGTGTTTAGAGGAAGGAAAGTACCCATCATACGGGTGCTTTATTTCGCGAGAATGCCTTTTCTAAGGTATTAATCCCAGGCACGGTGTAATCCCCTTAAGAGTGCTGAGTGGTTTACTTTGGATGCTATAGGTCTTATGCAAATTTTCTGGCTTCTCTCGGAGGGTTCATGAACCTAACGATGCGGCGCCATGTTAGAGGCTTGTGTCCTTGTATGGATACTGTGGCTGTCGCTGCTGTAACTGTTTGCTGGCATCTACTTTGATCGTAGCGAATCAGTGCATACGAAATGTTTGATAATTTTGTAAAGACGTGTGCCACCATTTCCTGGTAACGTTGTTGGCAGTTATAACGCGTAAAGCGCTGCTTCGCAACGAGAACGAAGCTACAAGTTCGCTATGAATCGAATCACACGTGAGCCTGCCGTCGTTGAGCACGAGGATATGCGCTAGGTAACAAGCTTTGCCTTTATGTCATCAGTATCACGAATAAATTGTTTTTGTCCATCTGAATATCCTGTGTGCAGTGCATGATAGCTAGGAAAAGCCTTTAGCGCACTACACGACCAGGCGCTGCGGTAAGCAAGCAAGTGCTTACTTACCGCAGCATGTCTCATAAGCGGCAGTGCACCTCCTGACGCATGGTACGTCTGAATGTGAACGGAATTGTGTTATTTTTAAAAAAAATGATACTTCGTTCCTGTACTCGCTAACGTAAGTTACGTATATGAAATATTTACTGCATGACTTAAAAAATTAGGCAGATCCCACGCACTGTGGGAATCGATGTAATGCGAAGCAGCCAGCAAAGAGCTGAATACATCGCCTTGTTTGTCTCTGAGCCAAATGAAATCATTCATGCCATGGCCACCAGTGTAGTGTGTCCACCATATACCGTATATTTGCCATGCACGCATGCATGCATAATCTAGTATACACCATGTAATGAAACGCGAGAGAAATGGCCGCGAGTGCACCATGAGTATTGAATGTAAATCATGCCATACATGACATGCATATCATGGTTTTTCCTGCTACCACCTGTCACTAATGTTCATCATACAGTCAGATCGCGCAATACCAGTTTTGGTGTATATCAAGCTAGCAAAACGGCCGCGAATGCACCATGAGCGTGGCATGCAAATCATGACATACATGACATGTATGTCATGGTTTAGATGTTACCACCTGTTATTCATGCTCTTCATACAGTCACATCGCGCAATACCAATTTTGGTGCATATCAATCTAGCGAAACGGCCACGAGTGCGCCACGAGCATGGCGTGTAAATCATGGCGTACATGTCATGCATGTCATTATTTTCATGTTAACACCTTTCATTTACGGTCGTCATACAGTCGCTTCGCGCAATACCAATTTTGGTGTATATCAAGCTAGTGAAACGGCCGCGAATGCACCATGAGCGCGGCATGTAAATCATGACATACATTACTTCATGTCACGGTTTTCATGTTACCACCTCTCATTTACGTTTGTCATGCAGTCGCGTCGCGCAATACCACTTTTGGTGTATATCAAGCAAGCGAAACGGCCACGAGTGCGCCATGAGCATGGCATGTAAATCACGTCGTACATGTCATGCATGTCATGATTTTCATGTTACCACGCCTCATTTACGTTCGTCATACAGTCGCTGGGCGCAATACCAATTTTGGTGTACATCAAGCTAGCGAAGTGGCCGCGAATGCATCATGAGCGTGGCATGTAAATCATGACATACATGACATGCATGTCATGGTTTTCATCTTACCAACTGGTATTGATGTTCTTCATACGGTCACTTCGCACAATACCAATTTTGGTGTATATCAATCTACTGAAACGGCCGCTAGCGCACCATGAGCGTGGCATGTAAATCAGGGCGTACATGACTTGCATGTCATGATTTTCATGTTACCACCTGTCACTTACGTTCGTCATACGCTCGTTTCGCGCAATACCAATTTTGGTGTATGTCATGCAAGCGAAACGGCCGTGAATGCACCATGAGCATGGCATGTAAATCGTGACATACATGTCATGGATGTCACGATTTTCATGCTACCACCTGTTATTCATGTTCTTCATACAGTCACATTGCACACTACCAATTTTGGTGTGTATATCAATCTAGCGAAACGACCACTAGTGCGCCATGAGCGTGGCATGTAAATCATGTCGTACATGACATGCATGTCATGATTTTCATGTTACCACGTGTCAGTTATCTTCGTCATACAGAAATGTCTCGTCATACCAGTTTTCGTATATATTCCTTCATTTAAACGGCCGCGAGCGCCCAGAGACCATGTCATGTAAATCATGCTGCACATGACATGCGCGTCATGATTTGCATGTTAGAACCTGTCATTATGTTCGTCATGAATTCTTGTCACGCCGTACCAATTTTGGTGTATATGAAATTAACGGAACTGCCGCAAGAGCCTAAGGCCGTGGAAAGTAAATCATGCTGTTCATGACATGCGAGCCATGATTTTCCTGATATGACCTGTCATTTATGTTCGTAATAAGGCCATGTTATGGCACACCAATTTTGGTATACATCTGAATAACGAAACGGCCAAGAGAGCACAAAGTCGTAGGCGGCTAGATAGATAGATAGATAGATAGATAGATAGATAGATAGATAGATAGATAGATAGATAGATAGATAGATAGATAGATAGATAGATAGATAGATAGATAGATAGATAGATAGATAGATAGATAGATAGATAGATAGATAGATAGATAGATAGATAGATAGGCTCAAAGTCGCAGAAGTTCGCTAAGCGCCTCGTAAAAAATTAAGAGGACACTGCGTCGTTCTGGTGGACGAAGTGACTTTACGGTGCGGTTATGTGGATATCATATGATACTTATGTCAAAGTATTCCGCCGGGGTCGAGCAATGCTTCAATATAGCTTGCTGAATCATAGGAATACAAACGTAATGTTTATTAGACTGCTATAAAAGCGGAGCCAACACTGAAACTACAGACGTTAATCTCATATGACGCCTGTATCGTAGGAGTACACATCGTATGAATATCATGTAGTGTTTATTGCTTTTTTTGTAAAATTATATAGCCAGCACCACAACCACAATTGACGTTGCACCGATATCACGCCTGCGTAGGCTGTTTTTCCAAACCAGTTTGTAGACCTGGCGTGTCTCAGTGGTAGAATACCTGATTGCCACGCAGAATGCTTGGGTTCGATTCCTGCTGGGATCCTAATTTTCATTCTTTCCATTCGTCGAGTCAACGCTGCCGATGTCGGTTTTCCTTAACGCTCTAGCATTTAGGTTATCAATGTCTGTTCTCGCCGTTCCTGGGTGGATATAAACTGTCAATCACCTGGGGCGCATATCCGTACACCGCTGCCCGTGGTAAACGGGTATGTGCCACACGTGTCTAGTGGAAAGGGTTTGACGACGTACTCGACAAGATTTTAACGTTATTCATGTCATGACCCGGAAATCATATTCGTCAATTCCTCTTACCCTCCCATGCAAATTTTGGTCTACACCAAGTTAAGGAGGCCATGGTGAGAGCACCCAGACGTAGGCGGCTAGATAGATAGATAGATAGATAGATAGATAGATACGTAGATAGAAACGCTCAGTTCGCTAATAAATGCTTCGCATTTAAAAACGCACTGCACTGGCGGCAGACATTGGTGTCAGTTGCGAATGCCATTTTTCATACCCGCGTATACAGGGAAGGCAAGATCCCAAAGACATACCCTATGAGTGCCATTTCCTGAGAATGACATTACATGTGCCGTGTGACAGCGGTATCACTTGTACAGCGCAACATACAATTCAGACGGCAAAGACGCGCACACGCACAGCGCTGGCTAGCAACTGCGCTTGTTGCATACACGATAAACACGAACACATACAGGCACGTGCAGGGCACATTGATTAACACGTAAAAAGAGAGAACAGTAAAGGTACACCAATCTGTTTACGGCTTACGCGTGACTGTGAGGAGTTGCAACTGCTTATCGCTTAAGGAAATAGACAGGGGCTGTTTTTGTTAATGTGGTAGGTCTCCATGATGACTTTTTAGATGCGAAAGCGTCTTATGCTCGGGGCAGTGTCCGTTCTGCGGCGTCCGCACCCATACTGCGCAAGCGCCTACTCTTGCTTCTCTCCTCGCGCTCACGCGAGGAGGTGGGAGGAGGTGGCTTGAGCGCTGCCTCCGATTCGTTTCTCCTCTCCCGTTTCTCTCCCTCCGCCACAGCTGTGCGCTCGTATATAATGCTGCGCGCGCTCGCTCCCGTTGCACTCTCCTTCGCAACGGCGCTATGGACGCTCGCGAAGCTGAACGTAAACTTCAACGCCGGCAAGCTAATCTCTAAGCTGCAAGGCTACGAAAGCGCGCGGTCGCTGTGATTCCGTCGTTCTGTCTTTGTGCAACGGTTTGCGAAACGCCATGAACAACGTCAAAGTCGACGCTAGTTGCAGCGGCAGCGCCACCGCCGCGGTGCAGAGGAATACTCGGTAAGCCGAACGTAAACGTCAGCGTCTACAAGCGGTAATTCAAACGCCTCGACAACCACCGTCTCATAAGTCACATAAGAGAAACGGAAACTCGATGCGCACCCCCCGCGATGCTTTCGCATCCCACCATGGTTGCCCGCAGGGGGAGATGTGTTTTTTTTTGTTCATGTCTCTGCGTCTATTTATCACTGTGTCACTAAGCAGTCACTTGCACTGATGCTGCTGATGCTTAGTGCAATGTTCTAGCAGGTTTGATAATCGACAATTATTTTCGTATTTTCTCTGGTGCTCTGGTAATCTCACGTTGGCACACTTTCCAGTTTGTGCGGTATAAGTTTTGCCGAATGTCCGAGGGATCTGGTCGACTACAAAAACGCGAACGTGTGCACTTTCGTGTTTATGTTCAGTCAATTTATTTTTGTGGAAACCACATTGAACTGGTTGCATATAAAGGATTATGAATGACTAAGAATGTACATACTAGGTGTCGTTCTTTGCCCTCCTACTTTTGACAGCTTGGGTGGGGGGCGGAGAGAATAAACCGGCGCTTTGCTCCCCCTCCAAGTAAATATGCCTATGCAAACCGTGTAGCCTCAAATTATTTCGTATATTTCTGGTGTGATTATAGCCTTGAACAACCCCGCTTCGTCTTCTTCCGTGTAGGACGTTGGCTTTTTATGATTGCTCAAAATCTGCAGGGTCATGCAAACAGCACCTGCTCGTTACGTGATGTAACATCATCTCCCTGGTCCGGTTCATCAAGTTGCGGGGCAAGCTTCAAAAAAGTCACAGTTTCGCCGCAACGGCGAAGCAATGAATGCGATAGCAACAAATTGGAATGTAACGCGTAGAACGAAAAGCAGCTCGAAATTGCCAGCGCGCCGCTTGAGCCCAAATGACGTACAAAACGAACGCACACAGGACAAGCGCCAAGTATCATGCGTCACAGTGGTGCCTATAGGTGCGTCACATCATGCGTCACAGAGCGCTATAGGTACCTGTATGCAAAAGGGGCTAGTGTCCCTTTTGTATACAGGTACCTATAGCGCTCTTTACGTGCATCGAATGCCAAAGCACAAGGCGCGAGATGCGTTTAAGCAGCACAGAGATGGAGCAGGCTGGCGTGGGCCACGATGGAGCTTTACAGCCAAGCTGCGGATGGCTACGGAATTCCGTTTGTGAGCAGAAAGCCGTCTAGGGAGCAGTGGGAGGACTCATGTGTATTGAAGCACTTTGAAGCAGTAAAGTGTAATCCATGACGCACTCTAGGAAGTGGCTAATGCATCATAGCAGAAAAAGTTTTATGGCCTATGTTGCAGTCCAAACCCGTGCCTCGCGCTCCGAAGGCAAGTGTCTCCACCACTACGCTGCACGCTTGCGAAACATGAATACATCTCAACGTTATGAATGGGTTGCTTCTTATGCGACTGTGGTTAGGACTCTCGAAGAGCAGCGTGCTTGTGACGAAAGACGAAGTGAACAGCAACGGGAACGAACACGGCGCCAGGGGGTGCCTCCGGGCAACAAAAAATAATAATTAAGAAATAATAAAAAATTAGGCTAATTGGAAATGATTTGGAAATACCTATTGATGCCTACTACGGAGTATTGTCTATGATATGTTGAAGCCAATCAAGGTGGGTCAAACATCTTTTCATTTTATTTTAGTTTAGTATTGAAAGCTATTTCCTTTCGAAGAACAACTCATCTCTGGCAGTCTGATCATCGTGCACCATTTATGTGAAAATCGTGAGCTTCGCTAATTTGGTCGCCCGCGGTTTTGTTGTACAGTTGAACCCGTCTATATAAAACTCGGGTAAAACGACTTATCTTTTATATCGAAGTATTTTCGTAAGCGACAATGCTTTATCATCACTTCATAGGAAAATCTATGGCTACATCGGACAAGACTATCTAGAAGACTTCATACATCGAATCGCACAAAACGCCCCAAGAAGTTGGCTTCCCCTCACGGGAGGGGACTTTTCTTTTCTTTTTTTTTTTTTTGCACATGTCTTTTGGAGAGCGAGGGGTGGTATCAGAAGGGCGCCGCGCGGAGCCAATAGAAACTACAGCTTGCCATCGCGTGCTTTCCCCCACAATTCCTCGTCCTTGCTTCCTGCGGGGTCGCAGTTCGCTTCTCCGCTCGTTTTATTAACGTGATGGATGCCGTAAAGCTGACGAACCTGTTGTTCTCCAGAAGGCTGGTGATGATCAGTACAGTCGAACGTGGAGAACAGGAGTTTGACGTCGCCGCCGCCTACAGCTCGACAAGGAGCACACCGAGTACGGTATTGAAAGAAAGGCCGACGTTAAGGCCAAGGCAAAGTACTCTCTTCCGCCACCCAATGAGTACGCACAGCTGTGTATGAAGATTTTTAGGCGCTATTTACATTTTTGCCATAATATCTTGCGTATAACCCGCCCCGGCATGCATCCGTCATCCTCAACTACAAAACGTGGAAAAATACAAAATTAAAAAAAAAAGTCCGCGTACTGCCGTGAAGACCTGTCGTGAAGCAGTACCATGAAGCCAACTTGCGCACTGAAATTCGCACCAAAAATGCAATAATATCATTAAAAGTTATATATCGAACTATTCGTTATGTTGAGCTAATCCCCTTTATTTAATTTTTTTTGCGTGTTCGATATATGCGGGTTCGACTGTAAAAGCAAGCTGAATGTACACGCGTACAAAGCACGGCACTTTAACGACCTGGGGCTCAAAAAAGAATGATGAATACGCGAGCGCTCTTGCGCTTGGCTCTGATCACAAACCCCGATGAGAAAGCATAGAAATGTACGAGTAATATTTCAGTTAGCTGGTACTGCGGATAACGCCAGCTCAATATCGTTATGAAACATTCAACTTATTTTGCACATTACTCGTCATGGCGGTTCCAGCGAAGTTCCATATGAGAAACGAACTTACAAAATGTGTCAATTTTCCATGCCGTAGAAATCTTTCCGCCTAAGGCTCATTGGCTGCAAGCATCAACAGCCACGCAAGTCTTCTCAACTGATCAATCATGGTAGACAGCGCGAAAAGGTCACCAATAATAGCGATAAAGACGACTTTTTTCTTAAGGTTTATTGCGAGATGCGCGCACATATAAAGGTGCAGAGAAACGGAGAACAAGCAAAAAAAAGCCCACTTGCTTTGGGCGCTGAGATGAAGCGCTTCTTGGCACCACTCGTTCGGTTGCTTCTCGTGAGATGGGCGCAATGAGAACCGGGCCAGCCGAGACCCGTACGTCGGACTCATTTCCGAAAATCGGTCACTCGCCGATCGTTGTGCATTGTGTGTGAGCACGCGCTTTCCCTCTCTTAAAAGCCCGAATTCGCAGCTACCGGCAGGATAACGGCGTTTATTTATGTGGCTGCCCGTCCCCGACAGAGGTGGCTTATTAGGCAATCACGATGCCCGCCCAATTTAGGAGAGACCACCATACGTTACGGGGTCAGCGAGGGCACAATGCTGTGGTCGCTGGGACGAACAGCAGATGAAAATTCCGCGAGAGGAAACTGCGAATGAAGCGCGAAGTTCTATTTTCGTTTTTTTTTTCCCACGGTGATGCGAATAAGTCCTCTATAATAGGGAGCATTACCTTTCGCGTACGAAAGTAGATTTGGGCATTTAAAAAGATCTTTTCATAGCCAACACCCCTCGCCGTCTTGTGTTGTTTTAGATACGGCATTGCGTTTTTTTTTTTCCGCACGTGCGGTGGTTTGCGCCTACTAACTTTGAATGCTCAAGACTAACCGTCGTGTTATGGGCAGTTTCTGTCGCTTTTTTCTTGTCTTGTTTCTTTTCTCCTGCGTCCATGTTGTATTATTCGAGATGAGGGAACCCACCAGATAATCTTGCTGCCCAAATTGTCCTGAACTTGTCAGCTTCATAAGCAGGAGAACAAGCGAACGCAGCATGTGACGCCTGACGTGCACAGTAATCTATAACAACAATACTGTGGTCGCATTGGCAAAAACAGCGCGAACAAAAACAAGGAGAAGACTAGACTAAAGGCATCCATCTTGTTCTGGGACTTGGCACATTAAAGTGGCACCTGCGGCGTCTAGCGCTCGTAGGCTTAAGAGGGTCATCATCATCAGCCTGACTACGCCCACTGCAGGGCAAAGATAGAGCGTACTACAATCTTTCCTAGTACACTCTAGCAAAGACCTCTCCCATGTTCCGCCAATCAACCCGGTGCCGTGCTTGCTGCTGCCACGTTATGCCCGCAAACTTCTCATCTGCCCATCTAACTCTCTGTCTCCCCCCCGCGGGTTTGCCTTTTCTTAGAATCCAGTCGGTTACTCTCAATGACCAGCGGTTACCTTGCCTACGTGCTACATGCCCTGCCCATGTCCATTTCTTCTTCTTGATTGAGGCTAAGAGAGTATAGTAGGGTAAACGGGTCGTCTAAGTTTCAGATTTATCTTTCAGGAACTGATCCATATATTATGTTGAAATTTTGGGTGTTCTATAGGAAAGCTTTTCGTCTTCCCTGTAAATTTTACCCTGTAGCTTTCGTTACTGTGTTGTATTTGAGTGCCAAATTTTAGACTGTGGCGCCAGATGAAACGTACGTTTTCTCATTAACAAAAATATTATGATTGTAAAATTTTGCATGCTGATCCCGCATAGTACTCACATTATTCCGTAGCTAAAAGAATGAATTCCTATATTTATGTCACAAGAAAAAAATATTGTCCTTACTTGTCGCGTGTCATAAGAGAAGCCTTTCAAATTATCATTTTTTTCTGAATTATCGCTCGCGCAGTTTTTCAATGATTCAGATTCGTGCAATTGGGAAGGGATTTAGGTATAAGCTGAGAAAGGTTCATTGCTATCGGTCTGATAGTTTTTCAGGAAAGGTACATCAAGCTTGTATAATATTCAAAAGTTCATCATGAGAACAACGCACTTTTAAAAACATGCACGGAAAGAATTCCCAAGATAATGCAATGACTACGCTACAAAGGCATGCCTAGTGGGTAAAATCACTATCGTAGGTTACGAAAGTTGCAGGAAATGGACATAATAAATCGATTTAGCCATATTTGTTATAAAAAATTCATACACACAGAAACCATTATGTCACACATGGCAACAAACCCTCGCAACCGTCAGGAGGTCCGGTTTCTGGCACCATTATTAAATGGCTTTAAGCTATCCTACGCGCTCGCTAATGCAAGGTTTTGATTCTCAGAGTGTGTATTATTTTAGGGGCGAAGCTCCTTAAGGCGGCACCCGTTCGTCCCTCGTAGTCGTAGTAGTAGTCGTAGTGCGTAACCATTCTTACGCTTTGACCTCCAAGGTGGTGCCGGTGGGAGATTTTTCCTGTGCGTTGTTGAACAAGAAAAAATTCGCAGCGTGCGCGTTAACTAAAAGCCGAATTCTTCTGTCTCTCATTCCCCATCAGCAGCCATTGGCATGTTCCAGTAGGAAACGTTAATAGAAGTAGAAGTGTAAGTGTTAGCTAAAAGCCGACTTCTTCTGTCTCTCATTCCCATTAGCAGCCATTGTTTACCTCCAAGGTAGTGCCTGGTGAGATTTTTCCTGTGCGTCATTAAACAATAAAAATTTTGTTCAAAACGCCGTTGATTGATGAAATAAACCAACGAAAGACACCAGATGTTTTGTAAAAGCAAAACGAAAGAACGCCAGATGTTTCTAAAGCAAAATGAAAAGACGCCAGCTGCTTAACGAAAGACGCCAGATGTTTTCTAAAGCAATGGTTTTCTAAACAATGAAAATTCACAGCGTACATGTAAAATTAAAGTGAGCTGCAAGTCGTCATAACTCATCGAACCTTTAGTATAAACGCGCCCGATCTCACGTCGGTGATGATGTACTGGGCAGAATTCACGGAAGATTCACGGTTTACCGATGAACCTCCGCAGCTTCGCCCACTCATCATCATTCACTCCGTGGATATGCTGTGATTTTTCACTAATGAAATAAAAAAAATCGCTTTTCTTGGTCGATTTACCCTACATAGCCCCTTAACATGGTTACGACACAGTTGTAACGAAGTGCGGCGGCGGCCAGGTGCTGTCGCTAGATGAGATGTTACTTCTCCTGCCAAGTGCCAAACCCTGTGCCACGCTACGTCGGTGCGAGAGTTGCATGATCTACGAACTCCACCTGAGTAGCAGAGAGCTCGCAGTTTATTCTACTCCACATAAAGGAAAGAATATGTACGTTCCGCTGCTAACTCTGCGCTCCCCTGCGGAGTTAAAGAACTCTGGCGAGAGTAACACAGTTGTTGTGCACTTTTTATTATTTTAAAGCCTATTAACTGCGCTAGTGAACACGGACAAAAACGAGGGAAGACAGGACGCGCGCAGTACTCCATGTACATCGTTCAACGCTATAGTTGTGCTCTTAGTGTTATTTCCTTTGCTGGGAGCAGGTTCGTCTAATAAGGAGTGCAATCTGTACTGGTTTTACTTTTGCGTAAAAGTAAAACCACAACGTGAACAGAGTCACCACAACGTGACTATAGTCAGGTTCTCTGGAGCGGTTTCATCTGTTTTACGAAGAACGCAAGGTTTAGCCTCATGGCTTGGCATTACGACATATTGGCATTACGCCCTGCGGCCGGGATTAGATCCCTAAAGTCTAGCGCCATAGCCACTAGACCACCACGGCGGGTCGGATCAGTAATAATATAATAATTGATGGGGTTTAACGTCCCAAGAGCACGATATGAATATGGGGGACGCCGCAGCGGAGGGCTTCGGAAATTTCGACCACCTGGGGTTCTTTAACGTGCACCTAAGTCTAAGTACACGGGCCTCAAGCGTTTTCGCCTTCATCTAAAATGCGGCCGCCGCGGCCGGGATTCGATCCCTCGACCTCCAGGTCAGAAGTCAAGCACCATAACCACTAGACCACCATCGCGGGTGCGTTGGGTTAGAACGATGCTGAGAAAAAAAAAGAAAAAAAAAGGAAGAAGAAGATGTCTTTCGCCTTCCAGCCGCCCTAGGTAAATTTTAAGGGGCCAAGTGAGTTTTTGTTGTCGCCTTTTTTTGGGGCTACTTTGAGCAGCAGTCTTGGTATGCAAGACGTCGTAATTCGCGAACGCATCATAATAATAATAATAATAATAATATTAATAATAATAATAATAATAATAATAATAATAATAATAATGACTGACGCAGAACTAAATGGAACCACGAAATATTCATCCTGGCTCTTTGCCACTTGCCAAAAATCATTGTCCTCCCTTGCGTGTGACTTTATTGCGACGGAAATGTTCTGTCGCAGCAGTAATTTCAAATCTGCTTGTAGGGTGGGTAATTTTTTTGCACAAGCGACACATTACACCACGCCTCCGTGTGAGCTCCAACGAACACAGCGGACATCCGTGTTTCCCATACTTGCACTCGTGACTCACGTCGACGAGGCGGTGATAACGAACAGGACAGGCAGAATGTATTATTGCGTAAATGGACAGTGGTCTTCGCAAGAACAACGTAGGACGCTTGAGGATTAGTGTTCCGTGCTTGGAAAAAACAAAAACAAGAACGCAGCGCTATAATTCAAACCAAGCACGTGCCGCCACTAGTGCGCGTGCATGTTTAGGCACACTGGCTGTTTCACTGCTTCCGGTCTGGTAATCACCGTTGCATCATTACCGCTCTTCCTCGCTGGGTCCTACCATTGGTGCCATTATTTCCTGCACGCGAGAAGTGTGCCTCGGGGCGGGGGGCGTTCGTTGTCGCATGACAATAGCGGCCGTCGGTGTAACAGAGGTCCTTCCACACTTCGGACGAGCGGAAGTCGGCAAGCTAATCTGCGCACGCCTGCCGTTATCACCGCAATTCACGAAACGATTGACAAGCCACATGCGATGAGTCAACGGAACGGCATCCTTGTTTGTGATGCAGAGGCCGAGCGAACATTGCCCTATGTAATTCTTGGAAAGTACTTTTAAATACCGTGTGTAGTTCATTATCAAGGCAAAAAGGCGAACGAAATGCAGGTTCTGTATATGACGGATCACTTCGAGGACAGTGTTTATGTGTGCAAATCGGTTCGCTTGGGCTAGTTTTGAGCATCTTCGAGGGTGTGCAGCGCGACAGCTACAACAGGGACAAAACAAAGATGTACGATTTCAAAGCTACTTTGCATCGATTTCTTTTGTACTTGTTGTACCTGCTGCAGTGGCCGACGATTCTACATACGTGTAGGTCGCATTAACGTTTATGAGGAAGTCACAATGCACGCTGACGCTATATAGGTCCTAAGTACGGATAACAAATCTGCTCTTCAGAATATCAAAAACGTGAGATCCGCTTTTCAATAATAGCGAAACAGCGCAGTGTGTGGCAGAAACGATGGAATAGCGCAGGTTCACAATTTTGTATATCATCAGGTACCCAGCCACGTCGAAATAGAGGGCAATGAAGATGTCTCGTTTGAAGGAGAGGACTGCGCAATTCCTGCATTTAGTTGAGGCATTCAAAATACTAAGACATGGGACGCATCCACTGCTCTAAGGAGAGATGTTTTGGCAGTGTTAAATCAAAGCACTTATCTCGATATGTCATTAACCAACAGAGATACTTCTCAATAGCGGCAGATCTCCCACGACACACAGTGGCACTGATCGCTGATTCACAAGCTTCGGCTGGAAGTTGCGTACACGAATAGTTTGCTACATAGGATAGACAGTTGCAGCTTACCGGAGTGCTGCCATGGACATGAAATTCAGAACGGTGGGCGCATTTCAAATGAATGCATATTTCTCCACAAGACATACGGCTGTAACTGAAAAAAAAATGCAGTAAAACTACAGCTTGAAAAGCTCCGGCCTCCTACAGGGTCCAGCAGCAAACCAGCACGGTGCAAGCTAATAATTGTGCTGGAAATAAAAAAGGACGCGTAAATGCCGGAACTTTAAGGGGATGAGAAGATAATTACATATTATTAGTAAAGACAGGAAGGGGCTTGTTGGTTGATACATCATGGTACAATTGACATAAGAAGCTCTGAATAAAACACATCGTCTTGAAAAACAAAATATTACAGAAATAACAAGAGAGGATACAAATAAAAAAAACATCTGCGAAGAACAAAAAGTATTTACGAAGAATATAATTTCAACGACAGGACATGATATTGCTTAAATAGCGCACATAAAGATGAAATTGGTGGGACATTTCAATAAATGAAGTATAAAGGAACAACAGAACAAAACAGTCGGCCATTTCTTCCAAAATGTGACAAACAAGTAGATTCGGATCCGAATGTAAGACAAGATAACAGGTTCTATAGAAAAAAAGATTCTCAATATCAATCGAAAAGGCTCATACCAAACCAAGGCGATTGACTGGAGGCCAGTGGTGTATCCAGGGGTGGCACTCCGGTCGTGCCCCCCCCCTCCCCGAATTTTTTTTTTTTTTTTGCTATGGCATACAGAGCCCAAAATGGCACTTGATCACATCTGCCTGCCCGGCCACCATTTCAAATCAAGGAGGTGCCCCCTCGCCCTGAAAAAATGTCTGCCTACGCCCCTGCTGGAGGCGCCTTCACACCAGAACTTACACGAACGGACTACATGCTGAACGCACGTTTCCATTGTTGTACTCTAAGACGAAATGTAAATGATGTCAAAATGTAGGAGTCACCCTAGATCATATACTGTGTGATTGCGAAATAGTCCAGAAGGGAACTGCAGTCCCCCCGGATGAACTAAGTGTGCGATGGAGAACAGCACTGACTAGCTCAGATCTCCAGGACCAACTTTGGACGATCTAGCAAGCCCGGGAAGCTGCCAAGAGACAGGATCTCCACTCTTTTCGGTGCGGCCTTTAGACCCAGACCACCAATTTGAAGAATATTCAATAAAGTTGTCTCCCTCACTCAACATCTTTGAGAGGAAACATAAGCAAGAAAAAGGCAGTGATTGACAATCGTCTCGCGCTAAGCAGTCAAGCATGTGCAGCGATTTGCTACCGATGCAAGCTAATAGATGCTCTTGAAAACTAAATCTTGTCTTCAGCCTGTAGGAATAAGCAAAATTTGTGGGTTGACCCAGTCTCAGCGATTATGCCACGTTTGGCATAATTCTTTAAGGGTGCCGATAGTTGGAATGATAATGACTGATTTCCGTAATTCGTGCAGCATAACGGTTGGAGCCAAGGACTTTGATCTTGACGACTAGAGTCGTCTTCTTGAGCGAAACGAACTGATGAAGTCAGTGTTACTAGACTTCATGGCTACATAATAGGTACAGGAAGGATAGAATGCACACATGAGTTCAACCTTTAGTATATAAAGTGCGTTAAAGATACAGACGTATGAGTCGCTTCTGGAACGTTACGAATTGTACAAACTGTGCGCTTTTGCCATATATACTTAGTTTCCCAATATTATCAACTGTTACCCCAGACAAGGTGGCATTAATTAAGTTGTTTTTTCTCGAAGACATAAAGTAAACGAAGGGAAGATGACACTTAGAGAAAAAAAGCCAGGCCTGCGCGGAAAGCGCAGCACAGTCACAGCGAAAGCTGGAAGAGCGGCATTTCTAGAGCCCGTTATAAACTCTCTTGTGGCTAGTAATACAAGCACACTAGCAACGTACCCACTACGCCACAAATCATAATTTTTGGGAAGTTGGGAAGCACCTACCACGACATTACTCGTTTTTCTGCGGAGAAGCGAGGTACCATCTGTGAGGCATTATGTGCACTTTGTGATTGCGGTGGTCGATGACGATGAAGAACTATGGCTAAGCCCTTTGTAATGGGTTGGAAGCTTTAAACGACCCACTAGTTACGTAATTCATATTGTGGGACGCCCGGTTGTTATTGAACTGTCCCATCACGCTTTATAACATACTTTAACCGGAGAAACGGAGAGCGAGAGAGAGAAGGAATTAACTTTATTGAGAGCCTGAGGAAATGGATCATGGGAGCCTTATGGGCTTCCTTGGCAACCAATAGAAGTGCACTTGCCAGGAACACACTAAGCTATAAATCATAATTTTTGTGAACTAGGGAAGCAGCCACTATGCAATTTTTCTTCATTCTGCGGAGAACCGTGGTACTCGCTAAACACCTGTAAGGCATTATGTGAACTTTGTTGACGCTGTGGCTGATGACGATGAAGAATTATCGTAGAGGCCTTTGTAATGGGTTGGAAGCACTCAACAACCCACTCGTTGCGCAATTTGCATTGTGTGACGCCCGATTACAGAATTCGCGTTTGTGTGACGCCTTGTTGTTATTTTACTCTTCTACCACACTACATTACATATGTTATTTTGGTTCCTTCCCGACATGAAGCCTGTATAGGGTCTTTTTGCAACGCACTTTCAAACACCGGCATGGCCATGAAGTAGAACACTACGCTCCCACGCAGATGGCCCAGGTTCGAACCTCGTTCCATCCCGGAATTTTTTTCCTATTTCCTTCTTTTTCTTATTTCGTGCGATAGTGGTTACGGACACCGGCGGCGGCGGCGGACAACTACGGCGCCAAAAACGGCCGTTGAAATGATCGCATAACAGCTTTCGCTGTAAAAGCTTGCAATTTTGGACAAGCGCCCTTCTTACAATACAAAAATTATTTGCACCATGAACTGCAAGACATATGCAGGACAAGGCGAACATCGTAAAATATTTCTTAGTGGACACTTAACTGGCCACACGTTTCTGATGAGGGGTCAAGTGCAGTTCCTAAGAATCTGAGGTGTCATCCGATCTTCCGTGGATTCAGGCGAGGGCAGACATGTGTGCTTGTGAATGTTCTTGTGTAGTAAAGCGAACTGTTGTCAGTGAGCCGTTTATTGTCATGTTATTTTCGTTACATTGGTTCTTGTTACCTATTTGATTTCGTCACTTGTTTATATAGCTTATGATAATCATTATTTTCCTTATTTTCTTTTATTTCATACTGTTGAACATGGAGAACCGCAGCAGCCGAGGTGCTGTATACCCTCTTCCCAGCAATCAGATTTTAAGAGAACGGAACGGAATGCTCAATATAAAATAATGAGAAAGCTGGAAAACCTAGCGAGAAAGCCCCGACATGGCGGAATTTATGGAAATTTGCTTTTGCCAGGCAATGCTGACATTGACAAAAAGATTTTTTTTGTCTACCTGGAATGAGGAAGTCAACCACCTCTGGGCGAAGAGCACGCGCGCCTGGTCCCTCAATAAAGTTTAATTCTCTCTCTTGTTTGATATAAGCAGCAAGTCAAATTTTACTGCCATATACAGAGCAGTAGTCGCTCTCACCGGCGTGCTCCTTGGGTGATAACAGGGTAGAGTAAAATACTACAGAAACACTTTAAAATTTGAATTTTCGGTTAGGTAGTTTGAAATCAGTGGCGATGCGGTTGCTCCATTTTTCTACAAACATTTGCAAATAGATTGATCAATATCTACAGACTCCACAGCTAATTTGCTTCACATGAAATTGAAAAAAAATAGCGAAGGGGAACGGAAGGCAAAGAGACGAAATAACTCCAGTGTTCGATGCACGCTTAGAAGCATTCAAACTGTTAGGTAGTGAAGAACAAACAAGAGAATGTATGAAAGCCTCATACCTTTGTTAGACACAACCTGATTTAAATAAGACAATAAAGCCAATAAAGGCATAGGGGACATTATATGTGCTTTTTAAGTTTGGTCTAGCAGTTATCATGTTTATTGAAAGGAATGAAAGTGAATGAGATATCTTATCCACTGTAGGAACCGAACCTAAAACTTTCGCAGAGCGTGTCCGATGCTCTACCAATAGACCTTTTTCAAGCACGCGAGCGCCACCAACGGGCGCGCAAGCGTTCATGGGAAATGTGTGTACGCCGCAGCAGCCGCCGCGACGAGCGCGCGGGCCTCGCGCTGTAGCTTTCCGCTTGCGCCGTGCCAGGACTTCAGTGAATTTGGCAAGGTGCAACATGTTACTGCGAAATTCAGATACGAACTTCAGTATTTAGCTGCGACGGCCTCCCGACGATTTCCATCTGTCCCACTGTTAGACCAGTTGAGCGGCTCAGAAGCGTCACCCTTTACTTACTTTTTTTTTTGGCGCCAGTGCGCCTTACGGCATAAATAAAAAAAGTACAACTCGGTTGCCTATGAAGTGCTGGAGCGATCTGTGATTCGCGGATGCATTTGTAATCAACGTCCATCGACACTGTTGACGAGTACAGTGTGAGGTTCTGGTACTTAAAGAGTACACTAGAAAGTGGCATTTGGGGAAATGAGATACATTCATTGCGTCGCTCGCACCATGTATATGTAACGAACGATAAGTGCCTACTAACCTTAGTTGGTGCTCTAACTACAGGTTGGAATAATACTTAGAGCGAGAAAAGAATGGAGCAGTACAAGGAAGGAAATGCACAAACCAGCGCTCACACACAACTGAAAGTTCATTGCCCGCGCGAAAAAAGCATATATATAAAAATGGGAGGGCGTCGCGCGTGTCATAGAGAGGCGCAAAAAGTCAAACAACCAAGCCGCGTGCTTACAGTCGATTATTAAAGTTGAATTCCTTGTCTTGAAACGACTGAGAAGGTTGGCTAACACAAAGTGTGGCGTTATTTGTGACATGACATGCCCCCGAAATTTCTCCCATTGTCTGATTAGGCTGATGGTACAAGATTACTGTGCTTTTGAAGATAGGATTACATTTTCATGACTGACATAGCGATGCGAGATGAGACGGCTCCATTCAGTGAATTTCAATGCTCGCTGAGCCGCGTATTAATACATCGACCAGTCTGGCCGATGTACATGTGGACACAAGGAAGAGAAATTTCCGGTTAACTCTCACACAATTTACAAAACAATTGCTATGCCTCTGACCGCATTTTTCCTTGCCCACCGCAGACCCCTGCGACCTTAATGCGACTAAGCTTATTTGGGGCGGCCAACACAACTTCACCTCCACATCTCTTCCCTACGTTCTTCAGGCCATGCGACTTCTTATACATATGTGCAATAACTGCAATATTTCCAGTTTCTTTATTATTTATGAATGGAGGACGTCCGTGTTAATCTTTCTATGGCATGCGAACAGATTTTCGCAAACCGATACAGCGATACGCAGGATATCCCGCCTCTTTGATCACTTTGCAGCTGGAAACTACTGCTCATATTATGTGCGCAAGTATTTTTCCAATGCTATGCGTAATCAGGACATAACAATTCCTCGTTTAACAATAGTCGAATGCGCCGACGCGAAATTAAACACCGATTTCGCTGAACGCGGGCTATACTGCCCTCAAACATGCTCCGCGGTGAAACTTAGCATGTATCAAGAAACCGCAAATTATCGGAGCAAGGCATCTCGCAAGTGAATTCTAGTCCCATATCTTTTTCTTTAAACACGTTTAGAATGTGCTCACTTCTTTGTAAAGCGCGTGACTTTTCAATTAAAAGCAAAAAACCAGCTGTATCCTGAACGCTGTAACACCTCTGTACACTTTGGTTAAACCCGATCACGAGCCGCTATGGCATTAAATGCCACAGCGGCTTGTGAACAAGTAATCATTGAAAAAATACCAATTCGGTGTTCAAGCTCACATTGCTCACGATAGCACGCTTTGACTGCCTGTATCGGCACGTGATAATTCGCATGCCGCTGAACTGCTACATCCGGTATACATCCGTTCGGTAACACCTACTCTGACTGCATCATTCCTTTCGCATTTCATGCGTAGAGATACATGCAGGTGTGTTCAGACATGTGTAGAACTTAAGATTTAATAATAGTCAACCAGCGGCGACGCGTTTTCGTTTGATGCTCCCACGGCGCCAACAACAGCGAGCGCCGGAACAGCCGGCGGGCTCGCCGTACACACTTTTCCCATAGTGCTTCGTGCGCCCGCGGGGGGTTCTGGGATTACTTGAAAAAAAGGTCTTTTGAGCTACAGCGGTGGTTGCCTTCCCATCTACTTTAACTGTGTATGTAATCATGGGGGTGTTAGCGAGCGCCACTTGTAACCATGAAGGCGATATGGAACGCTTTATTTGCGAGCTGGCGTCACGTAGCCCGTGATCTTTTATTGCGATAGCAATTAAACGGACACTCTCCGCGGGTTTTTGCCGCCGCCGTCGTGTTGCGTATATATATAAACGACAAAGTAATAAAGTTCACAAAATATATTTTCCGAAGCGCACGACCGGGGATGAGAACCTGCTACGCCTCGTTCCACAGGGCGCTGCAGTAGACAACGCTGCCACGCAGCATACGCTCTCCGGCTTACTAACCGCGAGCTATTTGTATACGCCATTTACCGCTGGCAGTACGCAAAGCTCGGAGGTGCTTCAGCGTATTCAGTATTACCCGCGACATGGCGCGCAGGGCCTGCCATGTTTTGCCGGAGTTGGGATGCGCGCGCGCCTCCTACCTATGATTTAATCTGCAGGGCGTGGTCGCCCATGCTCGCGCGCTTATCAGCTCGCAGGCACATGCCGACGATTGTATGAGCGCACCATCCATTAATATTTCTTCAAAAGAAATTCATTTGATAAAAACAACCTAACATTTATCATGCGCATGCGCAGTGAGTTTTTGTATCTTGCCTCAGGTTTTCGCGATGCCTTCTCTGTGCATATACGTGACGAAAAAATCTGGAAATGAAACAGTTGTTAGTCTGCGCTCTGTGTTTGTGGTGTATTCAGTCAGTTCCTGTACTTTAAAGAAGCGCGATTACCCCCAAGATGTACAACCAACTAGCCCCATAGCCGCTCTTATTGTGCGTCTTGTTCTTTCACCGCGAAGTTTGCGCTGAAGCACGAAGGACACTTCATTCGCTGCAGCGGCCGCGTTTGTGAACACTTGAAGTGAACAGTGAACACTTGAAGCGCGCTGCTCAAACACAAAGAAGTAATAACTATGACAGTTGTTAGTTGGCGCTTGTCCTGTATATACGTGCGAGTTCTTTTCATGCGCCCTTTGTGTTTTAGCAGCGCGCTGCAAGTGTCAAGCTGTGACAGTCGTTAGCTCGCGCTCGTCCTCTGTGTGTTCTCTTCGTGCGTCCTTTGTGCTTGAGGAGCGCGCTACGAGTTTTGAGCTGCTTGCTGTTCTTCGTGTGACATTCCAATCTTTTAATTGCTATCGCATTCACTGCTTCACTGTAGCGGCAAAACTGACTTTTTTACGAACTAGAAGATGTCCAAACACTCGCATGCTTCTTGAAGGCATCAAGTCTGTCGGAACGAGACCCTCGTTATGCACGAAGTAATAAGGAAATGTATGATTTAATTAGGTTAGGTCTAACAAAGAAACGACCAAAGCTGGACAGTATCGCGACAGTGTTTTAGCGATAATTTTGAGTGTATGCATTTATGTATCTAGACACAATTGAAAAATGCGGTTCTATATCAGTGATGAAATTTAAGAAGTTCAGCGCAAAACAAGACGGACCACAAAGAATAGAAGAGACAAGCACTGGCGCATAAGCGCCAGTGCTTTTCTCCTCTATTATTAGTGGTCCGTCTTGTTTTGCGCTGAACATCTCTTCTTAAATGATATGTACCAACTAGGCCCAACAAAAGCTTTACTCAGTGATGATGTGCCTTTACTATGTATCGATGCGGTGCAGGACAGGGGTGCCTCGTTCATTTTTTTCGGAGCTTAGCTGACGCCTTTCCAAGGGAGAAGGAACACCTTTTCATGCTAAGCTAAACAAAGACGCGCCTCCCGGTCAGCGGCACAGGGACGGCGGCGAATGGGTGCCCACATGCACAGAACGGCCTATGTGGTATAGCAAACGACGCCGCGGATGGCCGAAATGCGGAGGCAGCATTGCCGGCCACTCCCAACGAAAGTCGCTGTCTCTCAAGGCCGTTGCACCACTCCTAATTTCTTTTCGGACGGCCTACCATTTCACGGACGGACGGACGGACGGACGGAAAAAAACTTTATTCAGAACAAAAACACCTGCAAGGATGCCGGCCCAGGCTCAGGCCAACCGGGCAATATGTGCGGTGAGGCATAGCATGTCCACCGCTGCCCGGGCCCGCTGGATTGCCCACAGTTGTTCACGAGTGTGCGAGTCTTGCATTCAGGCCGAACGGACTCTGTAAGACAGTTCATTCGAGAAGCTGCTGTTGCTTCAGTGCAATTAACGCAGCAACCGTCCCTGCAGGACAGACCGTGTGCGTAAAATAAATGTACACCTTTTATTAAATCACTGGTGTTCGTCGGTAATTCGATATTAGATTAGATATTAGAAGTTAGATATGCTGGACTAGCACGTTTTATTGCGCTGAAATATTACATTTTTCCCTTTGTTCGATATCTCTGCGAAGCATCAGCATCCTCGAAAAAAAAGTGTCCCAGTATCTGTCTTGTATTTTTCTTCTGGGATACCTTTTTGTTCTTTCAGCAATAGTATCTCCGAAATATCCGATTACGTCAAAGATAAACCTATCTTAATATATGTATTCTACGCTTCGAACGCACGTATTACGGTACCTTTTCCGGAATATGTTTCTGGGTATCTCTGTTTAGCCCTGAAAACGAGCCCCTGATGCGTCCTGTATTTCGTTCTGTCATAGCGAGGTTCTCGTCCCGGCAGACTTGATGCCTTGAGATAGCATGCGAGAGTTTATCACGTACTAGGCGACCCGAGCTGGCAAAAAGAATGTTTCACACTTGCCGTCATGGCTACGAGAGGCGTTGTCTAACACTCCCAGGTTTACATTCACAAAAGTGGATGGGGGGATGACCGCCGCCGTGGCTCAATTGGTAGAGCATCGGACGCATTATCCAAAGGTTTTAGGTTCGGTCCCTGCCGGTGGCAGGTTGTGCTTTCCTCCACATTATTTTATTTGCATTTATTTTTTATGGGTTCATCTTATAATACAGTTTCAATATGAAAAAATAATGCAGCCATATTCACAGTGCAAAGAATATGAGCACCCAGAGAATGAATAAGAAATACGCACATTATACTTAGACGAGCTGTTAATATTAACAGGGAAACAACGCTTATAATTACTATGGAGGCTCAAGGGGCTGCATATGAAATACTGCAAACAGCAATAACTTCATTACCGGTAGAATTATAAAGTCTGAGTGTTGTTAATGAGAAAACTGACAGGCGAGCAGCTAACGGCATCAGCAAGCAGCATATTCAATTTGTGCCATAATTACTACGCTATGTACAGTCAAAGAGTACAAATAATGTCCCCTATGCGTCCCTTGGCCTCATTGTCTCTTGGTTTAATTAAATAGGGAAGAGTAAGAAGTAAGGTTAACGCGAATATCTCAGCACCTTATTGTTTGCAGATGAGGTTGTGCTCTTCAGCAATACTGAAGGCATATTGCAAGATGTATACGGTTGCGGACCTCATGAGGGTAACAGGGAAATGACAGGGTTCAAAGATAAATATGCCGAATAGAAAGGTAATTGCCTTCGTCATATTCATCAATAGCCTGGCGAGGAAACATAAATTCAATATTAGCGACCAGCCCCTAGTATTCCTGTTGAGTTCTAGCTTACCTAATTGAAATCACGGCGCGGTTTTTTTTTTTGCTTATTTCAGGTAACTGTGCACACTTGAATGGGGTGAGAAGCCCGCAATACGCATGATTACCCCGTGTAATTATCAGAGTGCTTTTAGCACGGCGTGCCAGCAGGGGTTGACGAGGAGTCTATTTTAATTGTTCTCTGTTCATAAAATTCTCTAGCGATACAAGACGTCGTTCCAATAAAATTCTGCACAATCACGATGGCAAACTTGTACAACAAAGACGACCGCGTAAGTACAAAGCTCCCTTACGATAGAAATCTTTGTAAATTTGGCTATTGATCGTCAATTACACTGTGTTTTCTGTGCACTTTGTAACGTCCAGTTTCGCCATATCCTATTACCCGCCAACTTGCTATTAGGATTTACGAACACTACAACTGGAGCACCACTTTTTCGAAGCCCATACGCGGTGCCAAATCAGACTTTTTCTGGTTCCATCATGACTTTTCCTTGTGGTTCTCTATGAGTCCGAACAAACAAAAAATTGCGAAAAAGGACAAAAGTTATCAACTAGTACACTTCGTGAAACATATTTAAGCCCCTGATGCCCGTGATATAAAGTAAATACTTGGCATTTCAATTTTTACACATTCTGTGCGCACTGAACATGGTATGCGTACACTTTATAAGGGTGCACGCAAAGCCACATACTCGCCACCTCCAATTGAGAGAAGCCAATTTTCTACATAGCAGGACATAAGTGCGGCTTGCCCACGCGTTTGCCATCACTGCGTTGCCACACGCAACATCGGAAAGGGACGCCGGATCCGATCTTCGTAGGTGAGGATACGGTGTGGTCGTGACCCGGCGTTGTGCGGTCGCTATTATCAGGGAACGTGATCGCGTGCGCACACGCGCGGTGAGTCCCTCCTGCACTGGTCAGCAAGCGTGGTGGACAACGCCCTCGGCCGAGGGAAGAAAACAAAGCCCGGGAACGCTCGGAGGAAGTGCGTCGCAGAACCGAACCATGAGTCACACTTGCGCGGCCGGCCTCATTCGCGCGCGGAGTGCCGAAACGCGCTGCGGTAGCTCCGGTCCAAATGCCTAAATGCGGTAAAGTGGGTCATGCGAGATGAAACGGCGGCACGCAAGCCACGTCCTTGTGCGGCCATTTCTGCATAGGGCGGGACCTTCCGGAAGGGAAAAGCCATTGTAGATTCACTATATATCGTAACTGTCTGTGCAGCGAACGTGCAGTAATATTTCAGCCCATGAATGAATGGACATTCATTCACGGGCTTTTCTGCCCCATCAAATAAGCTGCCGCATCACGATTTGCAGAATACGCGAGTACACTACGTTACAGTGAAATAGGTATCGCCTATAACAAATAGCAATGCTCGCGCTTTTTACCCCCTAATTTACCGTGCATACAGAAAACAATAACAACGAGCAAGAATAAGTAGAAAACAAAACAGAAGTGGTACACGGGTTATAAAGATTGTGAGAATGTATGGCGATTACTGTACAAAAATAAATCAGCCTAAGTTTGAAGGTCATAATAAAACCTTAATTTGAGAAACGAACAGTATTTCTCGACTCAAAATAAAATACAAGTGACGTTCGTATGTTTGAGCATCCCGACTCTACGAGTCACATTTCTCTGCTTTCATGCAATCGCTTTTCATGCGGGCACATGTGAGAGAGGGGGGGCGAGCAATATATCCCTTCTTTGGTGCGTTTTAATACCCAACGGTTGCGAATGTTGATAATCATAATAAGAAGAATGTTTGATTATATATATTATAGAGTACTAGATTTAGCTGTCCTACAAAACCGACGTGTGGCCTGACTGGCAGTTATCGCAAATAGGAGACACATTAAAGTGAAGTATAAGTGTCATGCAAAATTTTAATGCAAGATCGGCGATTGGGATAGTTGGTGGTTAGTGTTTTTGGTTTACAGCACACACGAAAACAAGAACGACGAAAGAGAGGAGCATACTATCAGGTTTATTATTGAGGGACCATACATCTTTTATATATACTACATATACTTATATATATATATATATATATATATATATATATATATATATATATATATATATATATATATATATATATATATATATATATATATATATATATATATATATATATATATATATATATAGTTCACGTGCTACGTGACGCCAACAGGCAGAAAAAGAGTGTTCCACACTCGCCGTCATGGCTACTGGCGGCGCTGACTGACGCTCCCACGTTTAAATGTACATATATACCCTATAAAGTGGACGGGGGGATGCCGCGGTAGCTCAGTTGGTAGAGCATCGGACGCGTTATTCGAAGGTCGCAGGTTCGGTCCCTGCCCGCGGCAAGCTATCTTTTCGTCCACTTTTCTTTCTTCCCATTTACCTTACATTTGCAACTAAAAACATCCCCTATACTTTCCTTGGCATTGTTGTCTGTTAGTTCTCATTAATATTGTGTATAACCAAGAAAACGAGCCCTTAAGATTAACACTTGTTTCCTTCATTCATAGCGAGGGTCTCGTTCTGGCAGACTTGATGCTTTCAGGTAGTATGCGAGGGATTATTGGTCAGCTGCCAGCTCGTAATAAGTTCACGTGCTACGTGACGCCAACAGGCAGAAGAAGAGTGTTCCACACTCGCCGTCATGGTACTGGCGGCGCTGACTGACGCTCCCACGTTTAAGTGTACATATATACCCTATAAAGTGGACGGGGGGATGGCCGCCGCGGTAGCTCAGTTGGTAGAGCATCGGACGCGTTATTCGAAGGTCGCAGGTTTGGTCCCTGCCCGCGGCAAGCTATCTTTTCGTCCACTTTTCTTTCTTCCCATTTACCATACATTTACAACTAAAAACATCCCCTATACTTTCCTTGGCATTGTTGTCTGTTAGTTCTCATTAATATTGTGTATAACCAAGAAAACGAGCCCTTAAGATTAACACTTGTTTCCTTCATTCATAGCGAGGGTCTCGTTCTGGCAGACTTGATGCTTTCAGGTAGTATGCGAGGGATTATTGGTCAGCTGCCAGCTCGTAATAAGTTCACGTGCTACGTGACGCCAACAGGCAGAAGAAGAGTGTTCCACACTCGCCGTCATGGTACTGGCGGCGCTGACTGACGCTCCCACGTTTAAGTGTACATATATACCCTATAAAGTGGACGGGGGGATGGCCGCCGCGGTAGCTCAGTTGGTAGAGCATCGGACGCGTTATTCGAAGGTCGCAGGTTTGGTCCCTGCCCGCGGCAAGCTATCTTTTCGTCCACTTTTCTTTCTTCCCATTTACCATACATTTACAACTAAAAACATCCCCTATACTTTCCTTGGCATTGTTGTCTGTTAGTTCTCATTAATATTGTGTATAACCAAGAAAACGAGCCCTTAAGATTAACACTTGTTTCCTTCATTCATAGCGAGGGTCTCGTTCTGGCAGACTTGATGCTTTCAGGTAGTATGCGAGGGATTATTGGTCAGCTGCCAGCTCGTAATAAGTTCACGTGCTACGTGACGCCAACAGGCAGAAGAAGAGTGTTCCACACTCGCCGTCATGGTACTGGCGGCGCTGACTGACGCTCCCACGTTTAAGTGTACATATATACCCTATAAAGTGGACGGGGGGATGGCCGCCGCGGTAGCTCAGTTGGTAGAGCATCGGACGCGTTATTCGAAGGTCGCAGGTTTGGTCCCTGCCCGCGGCAAGCTATCTTTTCGTCCACTTTTCTTTCTTCCCATTTACCTTACATTTGCAACTAAAAACATCCCCTATACTTTCCTTGGCATTGTTGTCTGTTAGTTCTCATTAATATTGTGTATAACAAAGAAAACGAGCCCTTAAGATTAACACTTCTTTCCTTTACACACACACACACAGATATATATATATATATATATATATATATATATATATATATATATATATATATATATATATATATATATATATATATATATATATATATATATATATATATATATATATATATATCCTCCAAGTAAATAAAAGATATCCCTCAATGATAAACCTTCAGGTCAGCGCTTGTCTCTCTCCTTTTCGTCCTCCCTGTTTCTGTTTGCGCTGTCAAATAAGAGCAATGAAATAATCACAGGCACAGCTCTTTCTAATGAAGGCAAATAGGTTTAAATGTCTCTGTGCTGAACGAAGACCTGCCGCAATATATTTTTTTTAATGTTTGCATTGTACTCGGCGCGTTCCTTTTCATTCAGTGCAGATAGGCTGATTGAAAGAGTCCTGAACATTTATTGTTCCGTTTGGACTCAGGCACAATTTTTTTAGTGCTCGCAGGAACGCTGATCGGCGCAGCTTTAGGATTGACTCAATGCAGATTATCATTCCAATTTTGTCAATTATGTTTCAGCGAACATCTGTGTGTTGTAGCAAAAACTTTCCATCGATAATATGACAAAGTAGTTTCGACAATCTGTTGCGCAAACGTGCAGGTGGTCTCTCAGTAATTATTCACAAGAATATATATTTGTAAACCTTTACAAGAAAGAAATATTCCTGAATTTTATGTCACAATAATAAACCTTCGGGAAAGTGGAGTAAGGCACGGATGTACAGGTTTGAAGCGAATGAAATGCTTTTCTCTCTGTGAAGGTGATTGAAATATATAAGCCTTTTTTACAGACATCTATTGTCAAGATAACGCGACCAGCCGACAGCACTGAGCGCGATATGAGATTTTTTTTTTCTCAAGGAAAAAAATGTAGCGCAAAGCAACACACGGACAGAGAGGACGGGACTGGCGCTATTCTTCCAACTGTGTTTATTGAAGAAACGTACGTACATATATAAGGAACACAAGAACAGCAAGGGCATGACACTCGCGATAATCAGGCACAAAGCTAAGGGGGGATCATATCTATAAGCATTGTCAGCAGGAAATCATTTTTCTGGCGAACATTGCATAGCAAGAAAGCTCCATGACTTTGGCGGTTGCACACGTGTTCTACAGAGTGCAATTCTGAAACCGCTAGATAAAAGAAAAAGGACCGAAGAATAAGCAAAAAGCTTGGAGGTTGTTCATAAGATTGGTTCTTACATGGCGAAAACAACGGTTCTACATGAACAGAAACTAGGAAGCAATGCGTCATACGTAAATTTAGCGATGCTTCAGTATACATCACAAACGACGAATTGCGGGCGTAACCAATCAGAAAAACCAATGAACAAAAAACAAAAAAGAAAAACAATTTTTTTTTCTCTCTAACGGAAGCGCGTGTGCTTCTGCAAGCAGAATTGTAATGAAAACGACAACAAAACTTAAAGCTCCAATTGGGTGCGTCAAAAAATCAACAAGAAATAACGGCAACAAGACTTAAACGTGCAAAGGGGCGTCAATAAAACAGCAAAAATGAAAGTAAGATAACCCAAATGAGGTGAAAGTTAAACATGTCCTTCCAAGAAGGTCACTTCATTACTCGTGAGTGTTATTGAAGGCGTGCTAATGCAGTTGTCACCGGTCTTTAAAATATAATAGGCTTCAACTATCTCCCTTTCTGTCCTATCTAGTGCCCTCTTTAGGAAACTTGTGCGCGCAAACTCAGGTGTGCACCCGCATCTTTTGCAATGCTCGGCCAAATGCCCTCCCGAGTTGTTCTTAACAGACAGCGCGTGCTCTCTGGCCCTCTCATTGAAACATCGACCTGTTTGTCCTATGTAGACTTTATCGCAGCTGAGGGGGATCTTATATACGACATTGGTATCACATTCGGTGAAAGTAGTGTCATGTTGTAAAACTGAGAGCTGGGCGAGTTGGTATGAATTCATGTTGAAACTTTTTTAGCGCGCACAAAAGACGGAGGACACGACGGAATTTTTTCTAGTTCTGGAGCCAAGCGCGTGTCAACAGCTGATAAGAAGATGTCACATAACGCAGGAGCCACGGACGAGCCTATGCAGATGCCCGATTTTTGTACATAGTACCGCTCATTAAAGCTAATGGCCGTTGAGTCTAGGTAGAACTCAAGTAAGGTGATAAAGTTATCACAGCTTACCCTTTCAGGCAGAAAGCGCTCGTTTTGTACCTTTCTGTGTCCTCCGTCTTTTGTGCGCGCTAAAAAATGTAGTGTCATGTTTCTTTTCACATTTCTTGCTTTTTCTTTTTGACATCATGGAGCATACCTTCGAGAGCTTGCATGGAGCCGTGAACACGACATTGACACTGTACTTTGAGAGTGCTTTTTTCAAGTTGTGCGAGATACGGTGTACGTACGGTATAGCTATCGTGGGTTGTCGCTCACGCTCATTAGAGTCATTGTTTCCAGGACCTTTAAGCTTCTTCAGAAGGGACTCGCAAGCACTTGAGACCAACAAAGCAGGGAACTTTGAAACGTTAAGGCGGACAATTTGCAGTTGAAAACTAGCATGCATTTGATGTTGGCAAGATTTTTCTAGAGAAGCCTTCAGGCAGGTCATGGCGATACCTCTCTTAACAAGTTTTGAGTGGGCACTGTCAAAGGGCAATAGACTTTTCTTAGTTCTGGGATTATACATCCAGCAAATGTGCTTGTCCGTGAAGGACAGCTCTAAATCAAGGAACTGAATGCTGTTATCCTCTTCCATTTCCCTAGTGAACCGAAGCCCTTCACCTGCGTTGTCAAATGCCTGCTGTATGTCTGAAACAACTAGATCCGGAACAGCGCTACCTTCGCAATTTAAGATGACCAGGTAGTCATCCACATATCTGTAGGCCTTAGTGGCGTTAAATTTTTCTAGTTCTGGAGCCAATCGCGTGTCAACAGCTGATGAGAAGATGTCACATAACGCAGGAGCCACGGACGAGCCTATGCAGATGCCCGATTTTTGTACATAGTACCGCTCATTAAAGCTAATGGCCGTTGAGTCTAGGTAGAACTCAAGTAAGGTGATAAAGTTATCACAGCTTACCCCCGTGGCATTCCGGAACATGACTTCGCCATTTTCGTTGATTAAATCCCGCACAGCACGACACAAGCCTCCGTGAGGAATCGAATAAAAAAGTTCTTCGACATCCATTGAAAACGCATGCGTGCCAGACACTGTTCCATCAAGTAGGTCCTTGGCTATTTCTTGAGAGCTTCGCACTAGGAAAGGGTCTGTGATCTTGAGAGAACTTAGGTGCTTCTGTAGATAGCGTCCGATGAGGCCTTGCCAGAATCCTTTCTCTGTAACAATGGTTCTGAATGGGCAATCAACCTTGTGGGTTTTTCCGGCAAAGAATGCTTCTAAGGTGTTGGTAGCTGCTTTTTCGACTTTCTTCCGAAGGTATTCCAGGTTGAAGTCCTTGAGCATTCTGACAACGCTCCTTTTTTTGAAGCTTTGGTTTAAAACTGCAAGGTTTGAAGTTTCTTTCCACGGCAGCTAAGGCTTTTTCATTGAACTTTCCTTTGTCCATAACGACAAAACCTCCTTCTTTGTCGGCTTGGATTATGGCTAGGTTGCGCTGTTTCAGTGTGTCAACCACATACTTGTAGGGAGGTTTCTTCGGTGGCTGAGAGCCTGCTCTTGAGAGAACACAATTTACAGCATCGCTTGTAGCTCGGTCCCGTTCTCGAACGTCTGTGCGAAAGGCTGCTTGCCTTGCCATGGCCAGGAGTTGATGACGCTGGGCTGCCGGCTCGAAGCTGTACTTCGGTCCGTTGTCCAAAATACGGCGGGCACTGTCCTGTATGTTGCAGTCACCAATGACGGTTACGCTATTAGCAGCCGTCCTTTCTTGCTTCAGCCTTGGCGGAAGGCTAACTAGCGCACGATGCCAAAGGAATTCCCTTGTCTGGGCTGCAAGCTTCTTGAACTCACTGAAGCGCCTGTCGGTCGTAGATTGATGCGTTTCTTCTGCCAGAATGACGCGAAGGTGGTCATAGAATAAGCGCACCTGCCGCCAGTACTCCGCCTTGAGGATTTTTATCATCCTGCGTATATGTCCCCATGAAGGGCTGACCAAGCCGAACAAGGCTTGCACTTCGTAAGGGACGAGCTTGCGTTTAAGACAGAAAGCAAGAATCCGTGATTGGCATGTGGCCACAGAAATGAGATTGATGAGGGTAATGGCCTTGCCATTCTTGGCTTGCTGTGACAAAAAAGAGCCCAGTGTAGGAGAAATATGGCTTAGCAATACGTTTTGTTGGGCTAGTTGGTTCATGACTTCTGAAGCGTGTGTTGCTTTGCGCTACAATTTTTTCCTTCAGAAGTCATGAACCAACTAGCCCAACAAAACGTATTGATGAGATTTTTTTACTTTTGGAGCGACGACTGTTTTTAGCGCTGAAAGAATGACAAGCAGCCTCAGTGTATGTGCGGCAGCTTAGTAGCGATAGAGTGTACTAGAACAGGAGAGTGCTCGGAACGAGCTTCGAAAAGTGAAGCCCAAACAGGTTCAGTCCACTTGTGATGGTGCGATCAGTAGTCTGCAATGTGGCGTCGTTTAAGAGTGGCGCGCGGCTCCGCCGAAGTGGTGCAGGGGTATAATGCCCGCTTCCCACTCAAAGGGCCCGGGTTCGAATCGTAGCTGTAGATGGTGGGTTTTTATTCTTAGTGTCACCTTTTCTAGCTGTATTTGGTTTCCTTCGTTTCTTAAAATTATCTTCCGTTTTGCGTATTGCTACAAAAAGCAACGCAAAATGTCAAGTAAAATAGAAGACATTTGACAGTGAGCGTAGTTATTTGCTGCGCCACTGCCCGGGATTCAACAAAAACGTTAAGTATGGCCTCCGACATTTTTGCGAATACGAGACTCGAAAGAATATTTCATTATTTACATTACTTTTTGTAGCGATACGTTTTCGTAGCAACAGATGCTAGTTATACGAAACAAAGGAAAACCAATACATCCATAAAAGGTGACGCTAAAAATAAAAACCCACTATCTACAGCTGCGATTCGAACCCAGGGCTTTGGAGTGGGAAGCGGACATTATTCCCCTGCACCACTTTGCCGGAGCCGCGCGCAACTCTTAAACGGCGACACAATGCAGACTGCGGATCGCAGCGCCACCAAGCGGTTCACCCTGTTTGGGCTTCACTTTCCGTACATTGCTGCTGAGGCAGTTCCAAGCACACCTTTGTTCTAGTAAGGTCTAGTAGTGCTGAAAAATACACGGGATGCATTCCACTAGAGAACCACGATAGAGTACGTCTGCTCCACAGTAAACTACTTCACAACTTTTAGGCGTTTTCACCGCGTATGTAATTTAGACCCTTCCCACGATAGAAAAAAGACATTTTCATGAATCGAAACACCTATATCATGGGGGGTTACCAATCGTCTAAACACACTTGTTAGTCAGAACAGAGTAATAAAGGCTACCAGTCAGGGAAAATTCAATTGCATCAGTATCTAAGGATGGAATATCCGGACATGAAAACCCAAACGAATACACCAAGGTAACACAGCAAAACCTGGAGAGGACAGAGCGCTTGCGCTGCACAAGCATACACCGACCGTCTGGTACATCCATCGACAGTATCTTGAGCCGTCGTTCAGTGCCCGTGAGCACATTCCGGTTCTGCATAAATAGACATTCACAGTATACGTATACGCGTAAGGTTATGCTGGGCGTGTCGATAACCCTTAAACAGGCAGATCTTAAACAGACGCTTTTTTAATTCGTGAATTCCATATATTAGCAGGCCCTCCTGTCGTGTGGGCCACAGGTGTATTGATAAACCATAACAGCCTTAGCTCCTGAAGGGTGTTTTAGGTAAAACGTAAAGCCCTCGTTCTTGTTCTGCGCTAAAAAATGTAACAGGGGGACGACACGGGAACACAGACGTGCGCATCACACTCAGTGGCACGCATCGCAAAACCAAGAACGGCACTTTCCGTGTCGTCCCCCTGTTACATTTTTTTAGCGCAGAAGAAGAACGATGCAGTACCAACTAGCCCCCATTCAATCCTTATTGAACGTAAAGCCCTGTTGACTACGCTGAGGACGAGCATGATTTTGATGGACGAAGGTTTCCTACACCTCAGTGGCACGCATCGCAAAACCAAGAACGGCACTTTCCGGCAAGGACGCACGCACTAAAGGAAACCAAGGACCGATTTCAAGCGAGAATTCGGGTAAGCTATAATATACAAATTACAAATGACCCAGTCTTACAAGTGCGTCCCCACGTCTCGCATCCCTTGCGTTATTGAAACGGCTTAAGTAGTATAATAATAGCACAAATATGCAAATAAGTCACTTTTCACGCGGAATCTCGGTGGCGTTAGCCCAATAGCTAACGTAATTATCTGACACCTCACGAAACGAGGAGCGCTGCTTTGCTACTGAGCCATAAAGTGGCTGGGTTGACGACGCGCACAATAAGTGCTGGGTGAATCTTTAAATGCAACAGAGCTGTGAAACGCAGTAATGATGCTGAGCGAAGCCGGAACTGGAATCGGGGGAAAAGGAAGCAATGACTGCCGCCACGAATTCCATCACACTGATGATGGCGATGGGCACGGAGCGGGTTTCCCGATGGAGACAGTCACCATTGAGGTCGCTGTGTTGGCACCAAACCAGATGCTTTCATTTCAAGAATCAGGTTATCGCTAATGCACGCCCTAAAGTGATCTTTCACTGAAGCGGCCGCACGCGTAGCAGATGCCTCCACTTACCAAATTGAGTTGATATAAACTAATAGTGATTCATATGCCGGGTCGGGAAGGTTAGCTAACATTTTCGCAGTAATTCTGTCCCGACCTGGAGCGGTGCCACGTTTCATTTTAGACAGCCCTCCGTAGTTCTAAAAGCTGGAATGGGTGATCCAGCTTAACGTTCTCCGAACCTGCATAGGAGTACGCCGATCCGCGGGAGTCCTGTGTCAGGTATCGGTCCCTTAATGTGTGTGTCAGCTGAGTTGTATTGCCCTGGAAGCTATGAATTGCCCTTTGTATATGTTTTTTTTTTCAGTTTCAGTGCGGGTCAGCAGTGGGTCTATGAGCACGCGAAATCACCTCCGAGTATTCGTGCCCGACATTTGGCGCGCTACCGTGTTACATCTAATCACCCAGCTGGCTTCCGCGAGTTGGGCCGCATACTCGGCCACCTTCTGGGTGAGCTCGGTGATTCGAGTTTTAAGTTTCCGGTTATGCTTTTGCCACCGCCATCGGCGAACAATGCGATGCCGCGCTTCCCATAGGTGGATGAGGTGGTTGTCCACATCTGAGATTGCCTCTAGTGGTACAGCCACTCCCTATAGAATGGAAGACCGCCTTTGTCGCATTTATCCCAAAACTTGGCAAGACACCCTGGCAAGCCTGGCAAACCTTCGCCCCATTACTCTTACATCATGCAAGGGCAAACAGATGCAGACAATGGTGCGAGATAGGTTGTCTGATTTCATGGAGAACCAATGTGTTTTTGTAGAATCAATGCACGGGTTTCGTCCGTGCACATCCGCGCAGGTCATTCTACTTCAACTTAATCGGAAGACACTGGGCCCCGTAGAATGCCCTCACAACGACAAGGTCTGACTCGCCTTGGACTTAAAGGGGGCATTTGACAACATAACCCATGAAGTAATTTTAACACACTTATCACAAACCGGCTGTGGCTTGAGAGCATTCGAACACAGTTCCTAACCGACAGACAATCTTACATCCGTACACAGGACAAGGAACACGGCCCTTTCCCCCATAGGAACTAATCGAATGCAACACTGCATAGGCTAGCGAGACTTGGAGAAACAAATAGTTCTACTTTTTGCGGCCCCGAATGCGATTTCTTTTTTTTATTTTTACGCTGAAAATGCATGAAGGTAAGCCGGTCGCGACGCCTAAGGCGCAGGCTCGTGCTAGACCCGCACGAGCATTCACAACCGCGAAAACAGACGGGCGGAGTTATGCATTTTGGTGATCGAACTTCTTGCATAGCTTCAACAGCGTTGCACTTGATGCGTGAAACGGAGTATAGAGGTACACCATAAGGTGCAGTGCTATCTCCTTTATTATTCAATCTGGTAATCATTTATGCTACCGTTTACAAGCTCATATCCTACTTAAGTTTACTGTTATGTCAAGGCGCCGTTGAAACCAAATATATAATAATCTGCGCGTGCTTGGAGTATACATTAACAATAATTCTGCTTACTGCTTAGCAAAATAGCGAAATTGAGTTTTCATTATAATAACGTAAATTATTAGGAGCCATCTTAAAGATGTTAGCAAAAGGATGGGTGAAACATTGTTATATAAAATGCTCCGTTTTTCTAATGAGCATCCCAAGAAGTCGGTTTACGCTATTTTACATAGGCACTGAATGTTCTGTGATCTTACGTTAAATTCCTAATTCTCATAGCTATTAGGAGTTAGTGGTTATGGTGCTTGACCGCTAACCCGTAGGTCGCGGCGGCCGCAATTCGATGGCCGTGCGCTTATATTTAAGTTTTATAACACCACGTGGCCGAGGTTTCTGGAGCCTGATGAGCCACACAGCGCGAGTAAACAACGGGAACACAGGAAGGGGACACACACAGCGCTGACTTACAACAAAATTTATTGAAGCAACATTTCACATATATACAGGGGATCAGCCAACCACTGCGCATGTCATAGCAGATAACTTTCTAATCAACTTGGAAAAGCCGAACGGAGAAATTGCAATTCTTTATCGGATAAAAATATCGACGGCGAACTAACACATTTGTCACCCAACCTTTGAATCATCTCTGCTTCAATTATTTCACGGAAATATTTATTTCTATGTTTACAAACCACGTCAGCTTCCTGAAAGACTGGTTTGCACGTGCAGTCATTACAGTGCAGAGCGAGAAGGCCTCCCTGTCCTTTCGTGACATTGCTGGCATGCTCACGGAACCTTTCATTGATACATCGGCCCGTTTGGCCGATGTAATGTTTACCACAACTTAGCGGTATAGAATAAACTACGCCTACTGCGCAGTCTTGAAAAGGCGCTCGGTGTTTCGTTGCGCAAGAAACTTCTTCATCGATAGCTCTGTCTGGTTGAGTTAACCTACACAAAGAGGCCAACTTAAGCGGGGCAGAGAATGCAGTTGGAACATGTGACTTCTGAGCGATTCGTTTGAGATTGTGTGCCACCTTATGAATGTAAGGGATGACCACTTTCTTCTTCGTGTTACTTGGTCGCGCCTCAGGTGGTCGCACCAGTTTTTTTAGTAGTCCTTCAGCAACTGAAATTTGCAAATGCATCGGATAGCCCGCTAGAGATAAGCGCTCAGATTGAAGCTGCACTGCTTCTACATTAGATGGGCACATGACTTTGACACAGCATTTCTGAAACAAAAACAAGCCACACTTCTTTTTACCAATTTGGAGTGAGCTGACTGAAAAGGCAGTAGCGGTTTACCGGCCCTAGGATCATACCGCCAACATACGTGTTCAGCACCAAAATTCAACAACAAATCAAGAAAGCGCTGTTTTCCATCAACCGGAAGTTCATGGGTAATGTTTAAAGGACTGAAGCAATCCCGAGTCATATAAAGAATGTCAGCAACAACCGATTCAAGTGAGGCGCAGTTAGACTGAAATAAAATCAAGTAGTCGTCTACAAATCTAAAAACTTTTTTAACAGAACTCTCTTCAATCCTTCTGGACAGGTCGTTGTCAACGTTTGCTAAAAATAAATCACTTAACACTGGTGCTATGGCCGACCCAATACACACGCCTTGTTTTTGCAAGTAGGCTTGTCCATCCCAAATTACATAAGTAGACTTTAAATACAAAGATAAAAGTTCTAAAAATCCGCTAACATGGATGTCAGTGTCATTTTGGAAAGGAATGCTTCCATATTTGTCAATAGCTGCCTCAACGCTACGCATTAAACCGGCCTGTGGAAGTGAATAGTATAAGTCTTTCACGTCAATTGAAAAAGCACTGATGTTTCTTAAAGCCTGGTCTTCCGAAAACCCGACTACCTCATCAGAGTTCTTGAGGGCAAAAGGGTCATTACAAGGCAGCTTGTTTAAGCTTTCTTTTAAAAACAATGAGACTGCCTTTTGCCAAGACTCACTTTCCGAAATGATGACCCTTAATGGCCAGTCAATTTTGTGCGTTTTAGCACTGAAGAACACACTCAGGTGGTCCCTTTTGCTACTACTGATAGCTTTTGCCAAACCAGTGAGGTTCATAGCATTGCACAACTTTTTCGCTTGCATTTGCAACTTTTTCAGTGACACATCGTCATGGCCATCAAAAACAGCCAAAAGGGCCTTATTGGCCTTTTCTTTGAAGGACCTATGCGTTAGCACACAAAAACCGCCTTCTTTGTCTGCGGCGAGTACGCACAAGGATTTATCGACCAATAATGAGGCAACATTTCTTACATTGACATTCTTTATATGACTCGGGATTGCTTCAGTCCTTTAAACATTACCCATGAACTTCCGGTTGATGGAAAACTGCGCTTTCTTGATTTGTTGTTGAATTTTGGTGCTGAACACGTATGTTGGCGGTATGATCCTAGGGCCGGTAAACCGCTACTGCCTTTTCAGTCAGCTCACTCCAAATTGGTGAAAAGAAGTGTGGCTTGTTTTTGTTTCAGAAATGCTGTGTCAAAGTCATGTGCCCATCTAATGATAGAAGCAGTGCAGCTTCAATCTGAGCGCTTATCTCTAGCGGGCTATCCGATGCATTTGCAAATTTCAGTTGCTGAAGGACTACTAAAAAAACTGGTGCGACCACCTGAGGCGCGACCAAGTAACACGAAGAAGAAAGTGGTCATTCCTTACATTCATAAGGTGGCACACAATCTCAAACGAATCGCTCAGAAGTCACATGTTCCAACTGCATTCTCTGCCCCGCTTAAGTTGGCCTCTTTGTGTAGGTTAACTCAACCAGACAGAGCTATCGATGAAGAAGTTTCTTGCGCAACGAAACACCGAGCGCCTTTTCAAGACTGCGCAGTAGGCGTAGTTTATTCTATACCGCTAAGTTGTGGTAAACAATACATCGGCCAAACGGGCCGATGTATCAATGAAAGGTTCCGTGAGCATGCCAGCAATGTCACGAAAGGACAGGGAGGCCTTCTCGCTCTGCACTGTAATGACTGCACGTGCAAACCAGTCTTTCAGGAAGCTGACGTGGTTTGTAAACATAGAAATAAATATGTCCGTGAAATAATTGAAGCAGAGATGATTCAAAGGTTGGGTGACAAATGTGTTAGTTCGCCGTCGATATTTTTATCCGATAAAGAATTGCAATTTCTCCGTTCGGCTTTTCCAAGTTGATTAGAAAGTTATCTGCTATGACATGCGCAGTGGTTGGCTGATCCCCTGTATATATGTGAAATGTTGCTTCAATAAATTTTGTTGTAAGTCAGCGCTGTGTGTGTTCCCTTCCTGTGTTCCCGTTGTTTACTCGCGCTGTGTGGCTCATCATGCTTAACCAACACGCGCAAGTTCACTCTATTGCAAATTTCTGGAGCCCTCCACCACGGTCTCTATCATTATCATATAGTGGTTTTCTGGGATGGTAAACGCAACAATTATTATTAGCTCTTGGGGGTACCGCCTGTATCATGGTCATATACTTATTCGCTGTGTTTGATACAGAACCGCTTTTCAATTTTACTTAGTTATAATTGTTTTTCTTCTTTAGTCTTCTCTAAACATTTTTGCTGTTGCTAATCACCAGGTAATCGGAGCTTAAGTGGCAATATAGTGTGAATAGTGGCGGGGTCCTGCGGCACATTGTGCAACTATAGAGCACGTCTGACACGTTTTCTGGGCTGCAGATGTTCGCTCATAAAAGTAAAAAAAAAAAATGTTCAAAGATCGCGCATTACTGAATACATCGCTAACGAACGCTTTACGCTAGCAGATAAGTAGAATATAAAAGTAATTGCAGTTTTATGTCATGTACGTAAACACGATGCGTCACAAAGAATGCCGCTACCAGCTCCTCCTTTGTCCGGTGATCGGGGCGAAAAGCGTGATACGTTTACGGGCAAGGTAAAACTTAACAATGGTATTGGCACCAATGTGCGGAGGCTTTTTATGGAAGTTTTGGCGCTTAGATGGCATCGCGCTAGCTGGTCGGCAAGCAGAGCATCGACTCCACCCAATTACAAAAGCGTCAAGCAAAAACCGTTATCAGCGAAGTGTATAAGGAGCTGTCATGATATGTAGCTAAAGCATCCTCAATAACTTGTTTCGGAACGAAAGTAAGATACCTTCAGCAAGAAATACAAAGCTTTTGAGGCACTAACAGACATTTCATACAAATGAAACAAAAATGGTCCCAACTAACAAACTTTCAAGCGAACATTTTTGTGCATCGGCGTTTAGTGTTACATTACCTTATTACAGATATATAATAACGAATTTCTGAATATATCGAAGTGTCTTAAGATGCAACTGTAAAGTGTCGTATCGGATACAATCGGCGTTGTGTTACCTTATATCTGTCTCTCAAATACTTTTTGCCTGAGTATCTTGTGTCGTATTGCGATATAATTTCAAAGTATCTTTGCCCAGCCCTGCCTAGAAGTAACCTAGAAAACAACATAGGTACGTGCCTAGCGGCTACCTAGATACAACCTAGCATCACCTACCTAAAGCCTGGAAACAACCTAGAAGTAGCCTAGAAACAACCTAGCATCACCTAGCTAAAGCCTGGAAACAACCTAAATGTAACCTAGAAACAACCTAGCATCATCTAGCTAAAGCCTGGAAACAACCTAGAAGTAGCCTAGAAGCAACCTAGCATCACCTAGCTAAAGCCGGGTGTGTTCAGATAAGGACAGACCAAGGGGGGTCCCGACTATTTTTTGTTTTGAACGAAATTTTTATATGAGCTGGGCAAATGTCTCTATATAAAGGAATGAACCTTCGTTTTGCGGAAATTATCACGGATTTCTAGGAAAAAATTCGCGTTTCACAACAGGTGGAAAAAGGCAATTCTGCAACTTTCAGATTTCACAACTTTGGAGGCCTATCACTAAAAACTTAACACATTGTGGACATCAGTGTTAATTTTTCGTAAATTTTCAGCAATAGTACTATCGGCCTACGGAAATGTAAATTTGTGTGACTGACAGTACATTTTTGAAAAATTGCCAAACTTTGATTTTTGAGCGGCTGCCTCTGGCTGACCCCAAATTCAAGGGTCTTTTTTCGCAGTTTTCGCTAAAGCGCTGAAGCTGAAAATATTTCTCACAAGTCTATGAAAGGTTTCTCGCTAATTAAGCAAAATGTTATGCGACTACACTGCATATTTATTTCGTTATAAAATCCCCAAAATGCCATAATTTCAAAACTAGCGAAAATTGCAACATTTTAGGGTCGTTTTAAAAAAAAATCATCACCGATTTTTATGAAAATGATGAACTATGCCCGGCCATGACTGCTAAATATTGTGCTGCAAAAATATGTTGCATTATTTTGTTTTAAGTGAGAAAATTGAGCTTATTTTAATACCCATGTATGGTCTTAACATCAATGTGTGGCGTTCTTATAATAAAATAAATTTAATAGACATATTTAGTTCGTAGCTCGCTTTTCTGCATTTAATAATGACGATTGACCCAGCTTGTGTCTTTTTGACCGTTTTGAGTCACAGAAAAGCTGAGCTTGAATTTTCAGAGCTCCTCTGTCTGTGTCCCTACCAGTACATTGAGGCAGCCGGCGCCCGAGAGCGCGTACAAATGAAAGCTCGTGGTGTAGAGTGCAAATCTTTCTGCACGTCAACCATTTTAGTTTACATCATACCACGTGTCTAACGCAAAAGAGATTTAACTAGTATTTCCCTAACAGTACGGGAAAATGTTATTGTTGCGTTAGTGTGCCTAGACCCAATTGCTCGCTGCTGGGTGGTAGAGAAAGGGGGCCCGAAATGTGAGGTTCGCGTTTGTTTCTTTAAGGAAAATGATTATAACTCGCCCTAAGACTACTTGAGGGCCATATTTCGATGGAAATCCTGCAAAAATATCTTCCTATACTTTATTAATAATAAAAGCCTTCGTCTTACCATCTTCAACTGCGTACTTACCCTGATTTTCTTCCATCAAGCAACGAAATTTATGGACTAGAGTTGGTTACAATAATGTACAGGTGGCTCGAGCATTACCATTGTATGGGAATATTAAGACCGTTGCGGTCTTAATATTTCGACGAATTTATCATTCGCAGAAACGGGTTGAGATGGTGGGAATGAGGGAGTTATGAATCTACAAGAAGCACGTTCATGTTGCGCATTAAATAGTTTATTCACGTCACCTAGAATGAGTAATATCCATTCGGGCAATCAAATTTTGCACACTGCAGATTCACAACTCCTTCCACTCTGTGTCTGCGCACCGCGCTACGTACAGGAATTCCCTTGGTCCGATTTCATGTGTTTGCACATGTGGGTTTCCTGAATACCTTGAACCCATCTGGCAAGTTTCCGTTCCTTCTTCTTCAGTTCTCTGAAGGCTTCCACTTCATTCTTCTCCATATGCAGTAAGAAAACCTTTTTAAGTTTACTGGCTACAATAGTAACAAAATCACTTGCGCACTGAATGACCTCGGTGGCGGGTGAACGCAGGTTATGTAGTGTGGCTTGGTGTTTCACAAGGCCACCGACGCCGTCGCAGGCATTTTTGCCGTGCCCCGTTGCCGAAAAAAGCCACTTGGTTGTCTGAAGCTGACTGCATTGCAATTCGTGCAGTTGGAAGCGCTTCTTAAAATGGGCAGCTGCTCCATCACTCACAAGTGTTAGTTTCGTGTAAATTGGAGCATAATCTTTAATGTGATCCTTGATTTTTCTCAGGGCCTAGCAAGCATGTGCAGAGTCGTGGCAAACGACATCGCTAATTATTGCGTAGTTCCATGTCGACTTTCTTGTCGATACAACGCAAGTAAAGATTAACTTGCGTACTTTGCCAATGGTAAGGTTGTACTTCATCTGGGAGTACGATGGACCAATTTTCGGCAAAGTCAAAGTGGAAAACAATGGAACCCTTTTCACAACACTGTTTTTCCTCGTGTATGGCATTTGCTTGCGTGCGCGTGAGGTAGTTATGAGGGATCCATTTTATGGTCACATTTTGAAATTCCTTTAGGAATGCTGGAGGCATCATGGTCTTCTTTATTAGTTCACCTGATTCCCAATTAGGTAGAAAATACAATTTCTTCGCCCGGTGCTATGCCAAGAGTTCCCAGGCTGAGACCATGCTTCACAGGACATTGTTTGCACTCGCCTAAGAAGCATTTGGTGCTAGGCTGCGTGCACACACAGAGCGCCTGCACATCATCAGTCGACATCAAAGACCCCGACGCAGTTTTGATCCCAATAAGGCATAGTTCGAAATTTGCACAATATGCCCATACACACCCCTCCCGATGCTGTGAGCATTTGACCCATTCTGGGCGCAAAGATATGAATTTTGTCAGACCAACCGCTGACAGCGGATTAGCAAGTTTGTAGACTGAGTATGTCTCTCGTAGCGACCGCGTCATGAAACGCTTCGAAATGAATTCGGCTTTTCCATCGATGCGCACGCGCACCACATCTTTCTTGTTTGGACTCTGTCTTGAACAGTCCAGCTCATCTTTTGTGTAGTATTCAAGGATTTTGTTGGTGTCTGCTTCACTCAATTTTTCTCTGCAGTACGGCTCCAAAAGGCTCCACAAACCTTATTCTGCAGCTATCTTCCTGGCCTTTAGAATCGCGTGCTTCGTAGCCTCTGGAATGAAGCGTTGCACATCTTTTATTGTTATGCTCAGATGTATCAAGGATAGCAGACGGCAGCGCTCTCGAAAAGATGTGCACTTGATGTACGCTGTGTGTACGTTTTTCTTCCAGCTGGCACAGGCGCAGCAACTGAATTGTGATGGAATGTCTTTAATACCGTATGCTGTGCGAATTCCGCATAGAATGTTTCTTACAGCTGCTCTAGTAATTCCATTTGCCTTGCGCTTTGCGTACGAGAGTCCCTTCCCTTTCTTTACACTCCGAGGAGGCTTTAGTGGCGACACTGCTGATGGGGCACGAACGACTGCATTAATGCTTTCCATAACTTCCTCTGTAGTCTGGAAACCCTCATTGGACTGACTGGATTCCTCTTCCATATGCTCAATGTCTTCCTTAAAGTTCCTAAAGCAATTCTGGCACACAAAGTGCGATTCATGCACTCTGAGCGCTGTGTCAGCTTCCAACACTTTCTTTAGATTGTCAATTCCCAAGTATTTGACACTGCGGAAATTCCTTTGAAACCTGATCGTCCGCTTGTGTCGCTTTAAGTAGTCGGCGCAGCAATTTCGTTCAGGAAACTTCGCCATCAGAACTGTGCCACAGTGAGGTCTCTCGGTGACACAGTAGGTTACAGTGAGTATAAGGTACAATCACTTTGGGGTGAAGGTAGCGTCCAAGGAAGTTCTTAGTGCAATAACGAAAGTTCAGTAGCCGGATCGCAGCTGATGTCTTGACACCAGGGTTTACGCGAAGAGAGCTGCTTGCAGTGGGCTTCTTACTTACTCCGCAATCTCTATCTTATCTGCTTACGAAATAACTTATTATTAATAATAGAGGACGACACGAGAGTAACTACAATGTGATGAAAAAACTGTATCATTGACACACGTAGAAAACAACACGACTTCTTTGTTCGAGTTCACTATCCAGACTGACATATGGTCTACAGCCAAAAAACTGCTTTTCAGGGGTGAGGGGAACGCTCTCTCCTGTCTGGGTCCGACCGTTGCAGGCGCACCGCGGTGCGTCTCGCATTTCACGACGGTCATGTGTTCTCCGTCACAGGTTCTCGGAGTGCTGGGCTGTTATACGTACTTTTGTTTCCCTCTCTTGCGGGTGGCATTCAATTACGCTCTGGTCTTGCTGTACGCGCTCTCGCGTACCTGCTGCCTCAATGTGCCGTAGTATGGATACAGACAGCGGAGCTCTGAAAAATTCAAGCTCAGCTTTTCTGTGTCTCAAAACAGTCAAAAAGACACAAGCTGGGTCCATCGTCATTATTAAAACCAAAAAAAGCGAGCTACGAACTAAATATGTCTATTAAATTTATTTTATCATTAGAACGCCACACATTGATGTTAAGACCATACATGGGTATTAAAATAAGCTCAGTTTTCTCACTTCAAACAAAATAATGCAACATATTTTTGCAGCACAATATTTAGCAGTCATGGCCGGGTATAGTCCATCATTTTCATAAAAATCGGTGATGATTTTTTTTTTAAACGACCCTAAAATGTTGCAATTTTCGCTAGTTTTGGAATTATGGCATTTTTGGGATTTTATAACGAAATAAATAGGCAGTGTAGTCGCATAACGTTTTGCTTAATTAGCGAAAAACCTTTCGTAGACTTGCGAGAAATATTTTCAGCTTCAGCGCTTTAGCGAAAACTGCGAAAAAAGACCCTTGAATTTGGGGTCAGCCAGAGGCAGCCGCTCAAAAATCAAAGTTTGGTAATTTTTCAAAAATGTACTGTCAGTCACACAAATTTAAATTTCCGTAGGCCGATAGTACTATTGCTCAAGATTTACGAAAAATTAGCACTGATGTCCACAATGCGTTAAGTTTTCAGTGTTAGGCCTCCAAAATTGTGAAATCTGAAAGTTGCAGAATTGCCTTTTTCCACCTGTTGTGAAACGCGAATTTTTTCCTAGAAATCCGTGATAATTTCCGCAAAACGAAGGTTCATTCCTTTCTATAGAGACATTTGCCCAGCTCATATAAAAATTTCGTGCAAAACAAAAAATAGTCGGGACCCCCCTTGGTCTGTCCTTATCTGAACACACCCAACCTGGAAACAACCTAAATGTAACCTAGAAACAACCTAGCATCATCTAGCTAAAGCCTGGAAACAACCTAGAAGTAGCCTAGAAACAACCTAGCATCACCTAGCTAAAGCCTGGAAACAACCTAAATGTAACCTAGAAACAACCTAGCATGATCTAGCTAAAGCCTACCAACAACCTAGAAGCAACGAAGAAACAACATAGCATCACCTAGCTAAAATCTAGCAACAAGATACAAGCAACCTAGAAACAACCTAGCATCACCTAGCTAAAGCCTTGCAGCAACATAGAAGCAACCCAGAAACAACCTAGCACCTACTAGCTAAAGCCTTGCAGCAACCTAGAAGCAATCTAGAAACAACCTAGCATCACCTAGCTAAAGCCTGGCAGCAATCTAGAAACAACCAAGCATCACCTAGCTAAAGCCTGGCAGCAACCTAGAAGCAACCTAGAAACAACCTAGCATCACCTAGCTAAACCCTGGCAGCAACCTAGAAACAACCTAGCATCACCTAGCTAAAGCCTAGCAGCAACCTAGAAGCAACCCAGAAACAACCTAGCACCTACTCGCTAAAGCCTTGCAGCAACATAGAAGCAACCTAGAAATAACCTAGCATCACCTAGCTAAAGCCTTGCAGCAACATAGAAGCAACCCAGAAACAACCTAGCACCTACTAGCTAAGCCTTGCAGCAACATAGAATCAACCTAGAAATAACCTAGCATCACCTAGCTAAAGCCTTGCAGCAACATAGAAGCAACCCAGAAACAACCTAGCACCTACTCGCTAAAGCCTTGCAGCAACATAGAAGCAACCTAGAAATAACCTAGCATCACCTAGCTAAAGCCTTGCAGCAACATAGAAGCAACCCAGAAACAACCTAGCACCTACTCGCTAAAGCCTTGCAGCAACATAGAAGCAACCTAGAAATAACCTAGCATCACCTAGCTAAAGCCTTGCAGCAACATAGAAGCAACCCAGAAACAACCTAGCACCTACTAGCTAAAGCCTTGCAGCAACATAGAATCAACCTAGAAAAAACCTAGCATCACCTAGCTAAAGCCTGGCAGCAACCTAGAAACAACCTAGCATCACCTAGATAAGCCTGGCAGCAACCTAGAAGCAACCCAGAAACAACCTAGCACCTACTCGCTAAAGCCTTGCAGCAACATAGAAGCAACCTAGAAATAACCTAGCATCACCTAGCTAAAGCCTTGCAGCAACCTAGAAGCAACCCAGAAACAACCTAGCATCACCTAGCTAAACCCTGGCAGCAACCTAGAAACAACCTAGCATCACCTAGTTAAACCTGGCAGCAACCTAGAAGCAACCCAGAAACAACCTAGCACCTACTCGCTAAAGCCTTGCAGCAACATAGAAGCAACCTAGAAACAACCTAGCATCACCTAGCTAAAGCCTTGCAGCAACATAGAAGCAACCCAGAAACAACCTAGCACCTACTAGCTAAAGCCTTGCAGCAACATAGAATCAACCTAGAAAAAACCTAGCATCACCTAGCTAAAGCCTGGCAGCAACCTAGAAACAACCTAGCATCACCTAGCTAAAGCCTGGCAGCAACCTAGAAGCAACCCAGAAACAACCTAGCACCTACTCGCTAAAGCCTTGCAGCAACATAGAAGCAACCTAGAAATAACCTAGCATCACCTAGCTAAAGCCTTGCAGCAACCTAGAAGCAACCCAGAAACAACCTAGCATCACCTAGCTAAACCCTGGCAGCAACCTAGAAACAACCTAGCATCACCTAGCTAAAGCCTGGCAGCAACCTAGAAGCAACCCAGAAACAACCTAGCACCTACTCGCTAAAGCCTTGCAGCAACATAGAAGCAACCTAGAAATAACCTAGCATCACCTAGCTAAAGCCTTGCAGCAACCTAGAAACAACCTAGCATCACCTAGCTAAACCCTGGCAGCAACCTAGAAACAACCTAGCATCACCTAGCTGAAGCCTGGCAGCAACCTAGAAGCAACCCAGAAACAACCTAGCACCTACTCGCTAAAGCCTTGCAGCAACATAGAAGCAACCTAGAAATAACCTAGCATCACCTAGCTAAAGCCTTGCAGCAACATAGAAGCAACCCAGAAACAACCTAGCACCTACTAGCTAAAGCCTTGCAGCAACATAGAAGCAACGTAGAAAAAACCTAGCATCACCTAGCTAAAGCCTGGCAGCAACCTACAAGCCACCGGATTAGACTTCCCAGCTTCGCTGTTTCAATCCTTGCGTGACTTAGTGCAAGCTTCGCCATATTTTTATTATTAAATTCTTATTCGTCTTTTTCCTTTATACTTCTGCAGATTGTTTATTTTGTAACTTTTTATTTCTTGGTGTTTTCGGAACGTTAAACCCCATATAAAAAACTTCTTGATGTTTTACTTGTTTACATGTTTTATTTCCCTACTGTTAGGTATTTTGTTATTGATGTTTAATTCGCAAATGGCCATCGAACATCGCACACGACATACCATTACCGCATGTGCGTAGGAAGCGTTTGTCGTCGAAATAGACGGGTGCTCTCTTTTCTCATGATTGGTTCGTATACTGGTAGGCATTAGTCAGAAAAATGGCGCCTATCAAAATGTAGCCTCGTCGTCGCGTAATACATATAATTATTCTTTCTAATTTCCAATGACCGCCGTTGGTGAAGTTGATAGTACTTAAAAATGTCAAAGATTCTGGCATTGCGTTAAGCAGTGGTTGCAATAAGATAAGAGAAAAATAGTATATGAACATTTAAGTGAATCTTAACGACCCGCACCGGTTACGTGAGGCAAAATAATTTGGCCTTGGCTGAATCGCCACGTGTTTTCTGGAAACCGCAGCGGCGCCTTCCTGCTACGGCTGGCTTTGCAGTTCATTATTTGCAGAGGACGTCCATAGCACAAAAAACTCCCGCTCCGTGATGCTCTCAGACTGTCTCGCCAAGTTAATTACTGTCAGCTCCAGGAGCGCGGTTCAAAGCAGAAGCATGGCTGCTTATGCGCGTAAAAATACAAGCACATTTTCATAACGCAACACATACAAAATGTCTCCAACGTGCATGTGGAGCCTAGGTCCTCACATTGACACGCCTGACACTTTGGTGAGACACCACGAATACGCGAACGGAGTTTTTTTAAATAAGCACGTATTGCATACGATGCGCGTGCTGGCGAGCAATCATTCATAGGAATGTTAAAGGGGCCCTGCAAAACTTTTCCAGGTAACCATCGAATGGCTTTATTAAAGGAGTTCATTGTTTCACAAATAGACCGCCGCAAAAACTTTTAGAATCCAAAGAGTACGAGTGGAGTTACGGAGAATTGTCTCACGCTGTAATTGCTTTCTCTCTTCGCTCGTTCTGACAAACGCGCAAACGCGCTGGACGCTAAGCATGGAGAGATGGAATGGGGCAAAGAAGATACGTCACGCGCGCCTCATGACCTTGAGCAGTTTTTCTCGTTTTTCTTTTCTTCGAACGCGCGCCTTGCTTTCAGTGTGATCACGCGCACGCGGCGCCCTCCCGCGGCGGTCGCGATGACGATGCAGCACACGATGCTGATATCAGTCAATGGCCGTGAATTTGCGTATATGGCGCGGTCATTATGCTACATGGCATCACTTGTCGAAAGAAAAGGGAAGTATTTATTTCTAGCTGACTTTGAGAATTAATTTTAAATTCCAGGCTGCGTGCTGCGCTATAATGGTTGGCTCGCGTGTTCTCAGGAGCCTGCTGAAAAAGTGTTGGGGAGCCCCTTTAACGAGTGTAGGCACAAAAATGGGACGATAACCTCACTACAGCACGAGCTTTGCGTGTTTCCAAGAAATGCTGCGGTAAATTTTCGTAGCGAACAGATCGCCCAAAGGTAATTTATTTCAATGTTGAAGTGTAGAAACGAAATGTGATTTCTTTTTCGCGATAACCATCAGCAATAAGTCAGGAAAGACATGAGGTTGGACATGAGTACGGCAGATGTGATGTCATGACGTTTCTGAGGGCAATCACCCCCGAATCGCCGCAAGCACGCGTAGTGTGAAAACGTTTCACCGTGCGAGGTCAAGGGAACAAAAACAAAATGTTTTTCCACCTTCGCTTGCTCGCGTCCTGACCTAGGTTCACGATCGGATTCTTACAACGACGATAGTGACGACGACATTGTGTCGCTGCCGGAAGACGCAGCTGCTCGTTTCGGTAGAAGTGCTGCCGCAATGGAGCACACGGCGCATGCATTTGCTAACGTCACCGCTTTCGTACTCCACAAGATGTTGCCAGCAGCCGATACTTATTCATGTCGTCGCTCGGAGGTTTTCTACCATTTGGCTGGAAGTTTCGAAATCGGCAAATACGCCATGTAGATTGCGTTGCCGGTTACGCTACCGTGTACTTGCCGGTCATTATCGTGGTCCTCAATGAAAGACCTTGCATATAAGAAAAAATTTGGGAAGGGCAAGGGTGTTTCAGCTCCATTAACGTGAAACCTGTGGAAGGACGGAGCATTCAGTGTGCGCCGGTGTTTCCCACAGAAACATCACTGCTAATGGGCGAAGAGACACAGAAGAGAGATTAGACACAGATACCCGCAGTTCGCTTTTGGTTAACGTACACGCTGCGAATCTTTATTGTAAAGAGAAATCTCCCACCGGCACTAAATTGCAGACCTGTCAAGATCCAGTGCCTATATATACGCGGTGGCCGGTGAACGGCTGTGCAGCGCGAGCAGTCGTTTTTTTCTAACTAGAAACTCGCTAGCAGATGCTGCCTGCGCCAGCATTGTCTCTCGCGGTTGAGGGTGCGTTCTCGTTCCTTGCAAACTAGTAGTTCAGCGTTTATCGCAGAAGGAGCGTGTCCATAGCGACCGCGCGCCGTTCGATCTCTCTCGCCACACGGCGAGCGCTGAGGCAGTGCAGCCCTCTCTTGTGCTGAAGCAAATGGACCGTCTCGACAGCAGACGACGATGCACGACGAACGCCGGCACGCCGAGACCCTAAGGTGCTCCGACCCTAAAAAATCACAGCATATCCACGGAGTGAATGATGATGAGTGGGCGAAGCTGCGGAGGTTCGTCGGTAAACCGTGAATCTTCCGTGAATTCTGCCCAGTACATCATCACCGACGTGAGATAGGGCGCGTTTATACTAAAGGTTCGATGAGTTATGACGACTTGCAGCTCACTTTAATTTTACATGTACGCTGTGAATTTTCATTGTTTAGAAAACCATTGCTTTAGAAAACATCTGGCGTCTTTCGTTAAGCAGCTGGCGTCTTTTCCTTTTGCTTTAGAAACATCTGGCGTTCTTCCGTTTTGCTTTTACAAAACATCTGGCGGCTTTCGTTGGTTTATTTCATCAATCAACGGCGTTTTGAACAAACTTTTTATTGTTTAATCACGCACAGGAGAAATCTCACCAGGCACTACCTTGGAGGTAAAGAATGGCTGCTAATGGGAATGAGAGACAGAAGAAGTCGGCTTTTAGCTACCGCTGCGAATTTTTTATTGTTCAACAACGCACAGGAAAAATCTCCCACCGGCACCACCTTAGAGGTCAAAGCGTAAGACTGGTTACGGACTACGACTACGACTACGAGGGACGAACGGGTGCCGCCTTAAGGAGCTTCGCCCCTAAAAAACTCGATGCAATTCCACTCTGTGAACGTCGGTGACCAGCGCAGCTGACGGGCGCAAAATCTCCTGTGGGAGTTCAAGGGATGCGCACGCGTGCAGTTTTAAAGGGCCCCTAAACCACCCAGTGGTCGAAATTTAGTTGAGGTGAGGAAGTTGTGCTCGAGTTTACAACGAACACGTAGCCGTGAGAATTTTTCGAAACGGTGCCGTAATAGCGGAGTTACACGCGTTTGATGATCGAAACGCGACGATCGCTTCTTTCCCTCTTTCCTACGTTACCTTCTTCCAAAACCGCTTTGCCCTCCTCGCTGAATGCCCCTCCTCATCTCGCGTGGCATACGTCACCGCTGACGCGCTGTTCGAGAGAGCGTCTACTTCCGGTTGCCGCGACTCCGGCGACTCCGACGCTCCAGCTCGCCGTCAACTCTGTGTGGTATCTGGGTGCTCTGTTCGTTGACTAACCGCTGTTGCTGCCGTGCCGGCCCGTGCCCCTACGAATCGTGCCGGTATGGACCCTGTGTTGCGCGCACGCCTTCAAAGGATCGCCAACGTGATGGGACCCGTACGGGGACACGCCGTGCCAGACCACCTCGGCTCGATATGAGTTCACGGAGCTCATCAAACCGCAAGGCGTGGATGCGTAATTACGCTAGCGACTTGGCGGTTGCGTTTTAACAGCCGTTAGACTTAACGGCCGTCGTACTTAACTGTGGTTAGACTACCCGTGTGACAAGGGTCACATGTCCGGCATTAAAGAAAGCGTCGCGTAAAACCAAATAAAATGTCCCCAAGCTGGCGCCAGGTCAAGTGGCGCCAGCTATGGAGGATTAGAAACAACTAACAAACGCGTAATCTATGTCCTCCGAGCATTCGGAAGCGCCCTTCTCGACTCGCTAAGCCTACAGCATCGATTATTTGAGTATGGCTCTCCAAAATGGGGCTGAATCGGTACGAATACTTTGCTGTCGAAGCTTAAGGACATGAATCTAAAGCAAATGGAAGCATCAGTTCGGAGCTTACATGCTACAGAGCACACGGCGGCCACTTGATAGACTCGAGGTGGACGACAACCGCTTTTGGCACTGCGGCCATGTTTTTCGGAGGCTTGCCGGCGTAGCTTGCCGTGCAAGTTGGACTGCTGTCGCGCGCGCGGCGACGGCTGACGTTCTGCGGCACCGCGCCGTTGCGGCAGGCTTGCCGCTAGCGTGAGCGGGCCCTTACGGACCGCAGATGTCGATTCGCAAGCGGCAACACGACCAAGAACAGCAAGGTGCGCACGAACAGCTGTTTGCAGAGTAACCGGAAGTCGTCGGTTGTCGTTCGGCCAATCGCAAGCATCGAAACTGATAACGTCATAGTTTCACTGGTGATGTCACGCATATCAGTGGCGGGAATGGCGGGGACGGAAGAGCGAGAAGCTATTGTTTTTTCGAAATTGTGGCGCGCCCGCGACCTGTAGCGCTGCGGCGTGTGGCATCGTTGATCGCGACGGCATTCTGCACGCGATGCGCTTGTTACTGAAATGTTCGGGAAAATGTCGGAGGGGGTTTAGGGGCCCTTTAACGTAGCTGGTGGCCTACTCAGGAATGCTGTTTTCAGCCAGCACTGGCATCTTCTTTTTAGCGGAATTAGCACCGAGTGACGGTCTCGTTTCCCTTCCAAGCATATCCGGTCGAGCACTTCCTTCCGGCTTTCGTAATATTCCGAAAAAAGAAAAGTCTATCAAGAAATTGAATCTTGGATGTGGTTCAAGTAACACTTAGATTGGATCCAAATGATGTCGGAGTATAACTTGGCTTAAATATGGCCCAATTAGCTCTCAGAAGAATTAATGAAAATTAATCGACTGAGTTAATCGATTGTGAGCAGCTGTCCCGGCACCAGGCGGAGCAGATATCAGCCACGCGCTTCTTTCTGCGTGGCCTCTGAGATCCGCTTCGGCCAAACACAACACTCACTTAAGGAATAAACCAATGCAAAAGAACGCCACCGTGCGAGTGCCACTCCACTCACCTGTGTCAAGGATTGGGGTCGGCACCAAATGTTACCTTTCAAATATGTAAGAAAGCGGACCTTCTTTTTTCAAATACTGCACTTATTACATCGCCTCTAGCGGGCAATTCTGCGATCTCGAGGGCAGGCCTTGGTAGTGGAGGCACTATGTTCTCCCTTTTTTTTTTTTTCAGTGGCGTGATCAGTTTTCTGGCCCCCTTCGGCGATGGCTCGAGATTCAGACTTTCTGTGCCCTGGGGTTGGCCTGTAAAAGCCCAGATATTATTGTTAGTGCCATGGTTAGCGGAACCATAACTGTTGTTCCACTTAGTTTCTGACAGCGGCCGCCGTGAATCGCCCCAGTCAGGTTTGAGGGTATTTGCGACGCGCTCGCATGTTGCCACTCATATCGTTCACGATAGCACATCCTCGTGAATTCCGCTGTCATACGTCGACATTTCGCTTGTGTCAACAATTATGGCGTTTTAATTCTCCTGTTGCGTGAACATTCGCTGGCATTTTCCTTCCTCTACAATTATGCTTTGGCAAAACCGGCCAGCCTTGAATTGCAGAGGAAACCTGTTTTACCGTTTACATTGGCCTTGATAGGACAGTGTGTATGCACTTCAGCCAGCTCAGGAAGAATGGCAGTGTCGGGTAAATAAAAACGCCAGCAGAGGGTCGTCATTAAGGTCATCCAAGCGGACGCATGCAAGAACTGCCACGTGAATGAACAGTCGAGAATAAACGGTGGTACAGGACAACTGGCTTCAATCATTATTGCCGAGCCACAGACGCCACACATTTGAGTGGGGCAAAAAAGCAAGACAGTGCTACAAGCATTTACCGTCTGCGACTCAGTACCATCGAGCGAAATTTTCTGGATTAAAAGTTGAATACGAAATCAATCTGCAGTTAATAGGAATCCACCGAGGAACGTGTATTTACCATTTTTTATAAATTACGTTTAGAAGATGCTCAAGTAATCGAAGGCGCCAAGTGAATGCTGTGGACATGCTCTTTCAATATGGCGCATGCTTTTTGTACGCGAAAGAAAAACTGTGCGTAGGCTTTACGCACACGTTCTGGACATACTGTGACGATTACTCCTCAGTCTTGTTAATGTTATAAATAATGAACGCATACAATGCATTTTAGGTGTACTGCACGCTCAGCCTACAGGATGAGCCCTTAAAATGAGCTCGTTCGAGCTGAAATAGAATGAAATTGGGGAAAAAAAACCCTGGAAATCGCTTCATTAATAAAACTTCTCATGTTCTGACGGTCGTAAATTGGAGAAAGGCTTCTCCTAATAATACATGTTTTCCAGATGACTCATGCAGCTGATGCATGTATGGCTCGCAGATGCTTTTTCGTTGTGGTGACAGTGATGAATAGAGGCCTGCGAAGCCTCTCTTCATCACTGTTCGTCTTAAAGTGAATTTTAAAGCACGTAACCGAGCACCTCCGTTATGAAACCTCCCTTCAATTTTTGATGAAACAGCGCGTAACTAATTGAAGGATGAGATGAGGAGTACACAGGACATGCACTGACTCGCGACTGGAGTTTATTGAAAAAAAAAAACATTAGCAATACTATGCATGAACGTAGCTCGTGGTATAGGCGGAACAGAGTAAAATAGCACGGACTTTGGCGCAACAACAATGTAATTGAAGCCCCGGTATGCTATCGCTTTGTCATACACTGGCAGTGAGGGTTGACTAATGCAATCTTACCCCTCCTAGCGATATGGAATGCTTCAACCACCTCACATGTTGTCTGATTGATCCCTGTGTGTGAATACAATGTCGGTGTCGGCAAAACGTGTGCAAAAACCACACTCTTGGCAGAGGTTATTAGAATGCGTTGCTGGGCGAGTTGATGCATTTTCTAAAATAAAGGCAGAGCGCGAAAAGGACGGGACACCAGAGACAAGAAGAGGGGACGGGTGTCCCGTATTCTTGTCTCATGTGTCCCGTCTTTTATGCGCTCTGCTTTTATTTTCAGTCTCGGCAGTGCTTTGTCAAGTGCGAGTGTGCATCTTTTCCTATATTTCCCCGGTGCTTCAAACACGTGTGTTCACACACCTATGCAAGTAGCACCACACGTAAATGAATCCGACAGACGACCCTCTTTTTGCAAGGGACATATTTAACCATGTGTTTAATTTCACATCTTAGTACACGGCGGCTACTTGCCGCTTCCACCTTTTCCGTACGGCTGGGCAGAGTTTCCAGAGTTTGTTGGGGGCGGTCAAAATCACATTACCACCATAACAGCCAGCTACATTCTTTGACAAGCCTTGCACATAAGAAATGGCCCCTTTTTTTTCCTTCTTTTTGTCGCGCAACCTTGCACGAGTATCGGCTTTTAGCTCTCTGGACAGCATTTTGCATGCCTCAGAGACAACCGATGGCGGCTAATCCGCTGTCTCAATTCTCTCCACCTGCAATATTTGGTGAGAGCGGAAATGAGACAGTTTACCACAATGTCTTTCTTTACAACTGTTTAATGACCAAAATCTAGCCTAACAAGTGTTTGATTCGCCTGGGTGCGTAGCTCCAGCCACAAGGTCTGCCTGAAACGTGAGTTTTAAATCCAGGAGCTGGATTTCCATGTCCTTCGGGAGTTCATGGGTGAAAGTTAGCCCAGACTCTGCCTGTTTGAAAGTCTCATACACATGTCAGCTCATGTCCTGTGTACTCCTTTTTTCGTGCTTCGTTAATTGCGCGCTGTTTGAACAAAATGAATGGCAACCAACGCGCCTGACTTACCATGTTCCTCCCTTCTATGTCACTTGAAGATAAGGTACAGCGGTGTTCCAAAGTTCCCAGGCCGCGCAGCCATAGGATTACATGGGATAGCGGCCTGTAAACTTTTGAACACCCCTCTACATAAACGTAAACTTTCAAAAGGACGCAAACATTTTCCTCAATGATTCAAGCTTTGAACAATAAATGTTACTATACCATAGCATTAAGAAAAAGGTAGATATGCCTTCCTTCTCAGGTTACGATTCCACCAAGGTGGGTGTACGTCAGTTTCCGAACACGAAATTACAACTTTCGAGGGGAATGTGTGATAAACGTACTTTACACAGCCGCGTAACTTGAGTTCTTAAAATGCACGTAGATCATTATCGTCTGAGTCATAGCATAACATTTCGCGTTACTATAGGTTCGGAAGATCGGCAAGAAGTATCTATGGCAAGTTGGGAAGAGAAAAAAACGTATCTTCTGAGGAGCGCAAGCGAATTATCTTGTTTCTACTAACGAGGCTAATTTACAGACTCTTCCGGACGGTGACCCCGAATGCATGCGATACCAGTGATGCCCGCAGACAAGGTGTTTCACAGTCAAGAGAGGCTCCGGTGCGCGTGCCATCCTGCGGTCCTCGCTCAATGCTCCACGACGCGATTGGCGCGCGTTTATTTCGGGGAGCTCTGATATACCCAACCGACGCCGCTGTTCTTGAATGCGTCGTAGCCGGCCGCAGTTGATATGGCCGCAGTTTTTGTAGTCCCAGCAAAATCATCTCTATTCCGGGAGTGACTCATGAGTAAAGCAAGAAGAAACTCGAAAACAATGAGAAATGCGCTAAGCGCCCGGGAGCGGGTCGTAGCTGCTTCCACAGACTCCATTAGGAACGCTTTCCATTAAAGCTTGGCGGCGCGAACGATGACGTTACAATGTGCTGCTCTCGATCGGCCGATGACGGTCGGCGTGTGCGAGATGCATCCATTGTGCGCGCTCTACTGGGCACACTGCGATCATCTCGGTGGGCACAATAGGGCGCGCTCGTGACTGCAAGGCGGCTATTGGCTTCTACACGCCTATTGTGGTTCAATCTTTTAGTGTCTACTATATCAGCCACGAAAAACGAGCTCGCTCTAACGGAGCTACTCGTTTTCTGTGTGCGCGGTCAAGCCGAAAACACGGCCCATTCGACGTAATTGCGTGCCGGAAGTTTTCACGGTGAAAAACAGCCATGTTTTTTTATATCCTGTGAAGGTCTCACACGTTCGAGAAGTTTGACGTACGTTTAGTTTTCAACGCTATTTTAAAGAATGTTTTTTTTTTTTTTTTCCTATCACAATGTCAAACGGTGTTGCACTTGTGTCTCTCTCCGCTGACGGCCAAAATGCTCGTTGACGCGCAAAACTAAAAAATACTCGCTTGACAGTCTATGCCGCCAACCGCCGTCTCCTCATATATCGATAGTATCTGCGTAAGGCATTGCGGACGCTGCCACGCCAATCATCAACATCTTCAGCAGCAGCAGCAGCAGCAGCAGTTGATTGGCTACACCCAGTGCAGGGCGTCTGCCATGTTCCTGTGCTTCCGGGGGCCACGTTAACCCCGCCAACTTCTTACTCTCATCTTGAAATAAAAGCAGCGCAAAAGACAGAGCACAAGTAAAAAAAAGAACACAGACAAGACTTACAACGAGGTTTATTTGTCACAGTCGCGCATTACATACCTTCAAGCAGAAAATGTACTCATGAAACTTGCCTTATGAAAATAATTATTCATTTTGTATATGATTTGATGTAGAAAGCTGATTTTCATTTGGGGCATCACGTGGCGTATATTGCGCTTCATTGCGGGCCACAATGAAGATTTTCTCTTATTTGTGATTTTTGATCCTAAGATTTACAAACTTTAGTGGTGTGGAAATATTTGTAAGTGCAGATGTACAGGGGTGGTCAAAAATTCCCAGGCCGCAACGCCCAGCCGCGGAGCAGCAGCTCGCTGCTATCGGGGCGCTGCCATCACAATCACGCCTTGGCGCACGCTGGTGTCCAGCGTTGTGCGTGAAGGGGAGGTGTATCCCTCTCTCTTTGTTGGTCTCCTTGATAAGGCTCCGACCGTGTTCGTATGCAGCGAATGGGCCTGCGCAGACGGTGAGAGAGCCACTGCAGTGAAAATGGAAAGTTAAACGCACGACATTATTTTCCAAGAAGCCCAAAACCACGGTAATATATGTGGTGTCTAGCTAAATGTGACCGCAATCATGATGCGTCAGTTTTCCGGAAGACTGTCGCCTCGCTACACGCTGCACGGTAGTAAAACATCGAAGAGCGGTGAGTGAGGGAAACATGACACACCAAGTTTATATCGTCGGTTTCTTATCAAGGAGAACGAGATGCACCGCCCCGCCTCCCCCACGCACACGCTCGACGCCAGCGTGCGCCAAGGCGTGATTGCGATCGCAGCGCCCGATAACAGCGAACGCTCCTCCGCGGCGGGCGCTTGCGGCCTCGGGAACTTTGACCACCCTGTACCTTCCGTAGAGCCCAGATTGACTGTCATATATTCATACGTACCGCCATTTTACAGAGGAAAAATGAAAACATAGAACATTTTTTGCCTAAATTTCTGGAGCCGTATATGGCAGAAAAGTTTCAGTAATAATATCGCGCTATTAACGCGGCAGCGTTAAGGAGCTAGTTTCGCAGAAACCCGGGTGTCGTCGTCGGTGTCGGCGTCCTTGGTTGTGAGCGAAAAATCAGCGTTGTCCGTGAGCGAAACGTCGAGATAAATGCAAATAATTAATTAATAAAAACATTCGGTTGGAGTGCGAATCGAACACACGCCTTCTGCGTGGCAAGCAAGTGTTCTACCACAGAGTCACGACAGTAATTGAAGGTACTTGGGGAAAAAAGGGCTACACGAATGACGAAGTGGGAGGAGTCTCTCAACGCGCGCAATATTAAGTGGCAGAACCGTAGAACCGCACCAGACGTCAAAATATACGAATAGCGCAATGAGGTGGGCGGTTTTTAAAGCTGCCCACGCATTAGAAAGGGCGCAGACATAACTAATCAACATTATCAGTAACAGCATCAACAAAGTGTGCAGCGGCGCAGGTGCGCGTGGGCACCGTATACGAACACATCGTGGGTACTTCGCCAATTCGCAAAAGTAACAATTATGGCGTAGTGGGTGCTTCGCAATTGTATTTCCAGTAGGCAATCTATATAGTAGTTTGAAATTTGTCAACTAGGAGGACACTTGAGCTTCGCCTTCAAGAGTAGGACACGGTAGCGTACTCGGGCCCTGTGCGATCGCCTTGAACCGTGCCGCAGGGAAACGAACATATGTCCACGTCCCATTCTCCGTTTCAAACTCTCCTAGGAATGTCTACTGCAAGTACAGTGCGAAATGCCCACTACGGCATAATTCTTCCTTTGCAATCGGCGAAACCGCGCCACGTTGGTCTAGTGGTTACGGTGCGGGACCAATCCCGGCCGTGGAGCATTTTCGATGGATGCGAAAATGTTTGAGGCCCGTTGTACTTAGATTCAGCTGCACGTTAAGAACCCAGGTGGTTGAAATTTCCGGAGCCCTCACTAAAGCGTCTCTCGTATCTATCAACTTGGTTTTGGGACGTTAAACCACGGGGTATTATTAAATAAAATAAAATCGGCGAAACGCCCAGTGCACGTCCGTTAAGGCGCCACGCGCATCTGGCCAGCTGCTCAATTCGTAAAGGGTGGGCAACTTTATGCCACCCACTCCTTGCGCAATTCACATGTTTTCGAGGTCTGGTGCGATTTTACGATTCTGCGACGCAATATTACATGCGTTAAGGAGGCTACATGACATTTCTTATAGCGTTATTTTACGAAGCGGTTTGTATCGCTGGCGTGGCTCCGTTGTAGGGCCACCTGCTTGCCACGCCGAAGGCCTTGCATTCGATTCACAGTCGGACCAAAGTTATTTTCTATTTAATAATTTGCCTCTACTCGAATTTTCACTAACGGACAACGCAGATTTTTCGCCACAACAATGACGCCGGCGCCGACACCGGAATTTCTGCAAAAGAGCTCTTTATAGCGCTATCGCGTGAATAGCCAATGCTACGCGCACAGACGTTCCTTTCTTTGCGGGAAGGTTGAGCGGTCCGCCGAGAGGCGAAGCGATTCAGAAGGCGATGCGACCTGCCCAACTACGTATTGGCCACGAGATCGAGCGGACTCGCCGCCTGGGGCTACTGGCTGACGCGCGCCTAGTGTGGATTGCTCCATGCGTGTCTGCTAGTCGCGTTGTGTTTGCATGTACGCGTACGTCATGCAGGGCCTCTAAAGGCGGTTTGTTCCGTTGCGTTGGTGCAACTTTAACCGCTCGTACGTATGCTCTAACAACATGTAAAGAAGCATTTGCCTTGATAGGCTGTATATGTACTGTAATAAGAATCAGTGAGTGCACTTGTCGAGAGTGCTGTGTGTGGTCGTCGTTACCATCCGTTCACGAGGAGTCATATCAGTGTAGGTGCCGCTCTGTGGTTCAAGCTCATTGCAAAGTGCACTTGGCGTTGTCCTAAGATGAGAAGTATTAAATCTCATGTGAATATAGCCTTTTAGCGGCTCGGTGATTAAAAAAGAGGCTCTCATGCACTTGCGCGTTGTGGTTAGGTGTAACTTCGGGGACTGTCGTTTACAGGTACGCGACAGCTTTAGTTGTGTACGGTCCTGGTCCCACTGCAGAAAATATTTCTGTCAAGTCACGTCTGACACTTCGGTTACCTAAATGTCCCCTAAACGAACAGAAAATGGAATGACACGGAAATCGCAAACACTGGAGTTGCCTTGCGCAATTATAACTTGTGGCGAAATGTATACAAAGACACCCGTGTACTTGCGAGGATAGCTTATGTTATCTGTCAACTTTGCGCTGTGGCAAGTTCAGTGTCGGAAGTGGCGTAAGGCCTCAATACTCTTCCGCGAAAACCTTAAAAAAGAGAGCGAGCGAGGAAAATATATTCATCGAGACAAGCAGTGGCGATAAAGTCGCTCGCGAATTTTATCGCTTACGTGGCGTGTGAGGGCTCATAAAAACGATTACCCCTTTACTATGCACCAGATCATGCATACACACTTGCCGCGTTTCGGCGCACGTACTGCCATGCGGAATACTGAGAACTGTTTCGCGGCCGTGTAAACACACTGAAACATGCGCGAACTACAAAAGGGTCGGGGACTCTCGTTTAAACAGACTCATAGCCAAGCGCGAACAAAACTTGCTTTGACAGAGCAGGACGGTACATGAATGACAAGAATAAATTCAATGAATTAATTTTATTCTTTCTCGATTGATTCTCGCTTAATTTGTCCCTGCGGAAGTGTAGGAAAATCAAAGCACAGGGAAGCTTCCCCGAGCGTTCGCTTACTGGCGACCGTCTTCACGCTCGGTAGTGCACAGCAGCAACAAGCATATAAATGCACACATTAGCGAAGTTATCGCTGACTACTCACCATTCTTTCTCGTCTGCGAATGCGAATGTGCCGTCGTCGAATGTGCTTGCTGCACACCATCGCGTCCTGCCGCGAAGGCGCCTGCCGTACGAAGCCTAACGAGCCAGTCGGGCGACGTTCCGCGCAGTGGGATAAAATGGAAGCTTATCCCTGGCTCTGTGCAGTATGTGCGGCATTGGTGGCATCGAACAAACCTCACCATCGATAACGAAGAGTTTTCTGCGGGTACGGAACACAAAATCACGATGTGAAAACAGGAAGCCCCGTGCATTCTACACACACCCACACGAAACCAGTATCCACACTAGCGGGAGTGGCGGTGCTGCCACCTATAGGTCGATATCGCCGCGAATAGCGTTCGACTTTTGAAGGCGAAGCTCAAGCGTCCTCTAAACTTTATTCACATTCATGCAACTTCCTGAAACGCTTCGCTTACTATGCAATCCGAAGTTGGTTATGAAACGAGGAACACTACTTTCAAAATGAATTTCTAGACAAACATCAGGTACACGACATGTGTCGGAAATTCGGAAGGCTCCTACATGACAAAAAGTTTTTTTCTGTCAGAAATATTCAAGCAGCTCATCTTCAATGTAGTCCCGCAGTATGCAATGGAGGGAGGTGACGGAGCTCACTCTCTTGCTTACTATGGGACTGAAACCTCTTGACTTAAATCTGCGTGTGTGGCACGGAAAGGGGATGTGTGTTTGGAGGCGACGCGACCTGTTGTAGTTTGTGAGTCTTAGGGCGGCTGTGGCTTGGTTACAAGCGCGAGGCGATAGCACTGAGCTATTTCATGGTAGGAGATCACATTTTGTTCTTCGAAAATTAAAATTTTAGACCTATAAAGGTTTCTCGGTGTTTAATTTTATGGGACATAAATGTGCGAAGACTATGTGAATTAATACAGCAAGTATTGAGAAATTTCACAGGCATTTTATATAGAACCCCTATTTGCTACGACATTCTGTGAACTTATCGACATAAACATCTTTTTATTTCCTAATAAATTACTGCAATTTTTTTATGACGCCCAACCCATCAGAAATAATGTTATCATGCCGTCAGCGTCGCCAGCTTCAGTAGCACCGACACGCGCTGAAGAGGAAATATTAGAGTGCCACCTGAGCTGTAATTCTGATTAAGTGGGGAGGATCTCCCGTTTCGACTGTGTGCTTGACAAAACTTGAAAGCACAATATTCAGTCACTGTCTCTGGAGGCGTCTTTATGTGGTTGGCCAGTATTCGGTGCCGCAGTGCAGGACGTACGCAACGGAGGCCCGGTGTCAGCCTTCACACGCGTCCACTGGGTAAAAAGCTGCGTTAAGCATGGACTGTGAAAATGAGAAGTGGTAAACAGTTATCGGCTTCTAGACACGCGTTCAGCCCACGAGAAATATTTCTGCTTCGGCTGGGGCTACGATGTTGGGTGAGCAGCAGCAAGCGCTCACTGAGACGCTTTTCTCCTGCAAGGTGACCCATATGTTGCCGGCCTCTATACTGACCCCAAAATTTGGTTGGTTCACTCCCAGATCCAAGTGTTCATCCAAACCTTATTTGTTTTCTACGGAGCACGCGTATCTTTGTCGGAAAGGGCCAGGCCTTTCGCGTACAGGCACGATTTGCACGCCAAAATTCTTGAAGAATTTTCTTGAACAAGATTTCTTTCAAGACAATTCTTGAAAAAACTGCTTGTTTTTACCGCGCTTTGCAGCTACACACTAGTTGCGCAATAACTTGTTTTTCACTGCGATTTCTATAGCCCATAAGGGCCCCTTGTCTACTGCCGTCGTTGGGAGAACTAGTCTAGCGAACTTTGTTATCTGATATTTGTTCGCTATCGCGTTACACGACGCCACATGTTTCGCCCTGTAGGCTGCTTCTCCTTCTAAGGACGTGGCGAGTCTTCAGTGTTAAGCTTGGTATATCAACGCTTTGATATGCTACAGATATTGGCACGTGCATTGTAATGAGCGGTAGGAATCCTGTGAATACTATGCACGGATGCACTCACGCTTGTCTTAGCCCCAGTCATTTAATATACTGGATAAAAAAAACAGCGGGAAATTGCTGGCTGAGGACACCGGCAAACATACGGTGTGACGCGGACTCGAGAAATAATGATAATGAAACGTCCAAGAACTTATCAGAAAAAAAAAACTCTTCCTGATGGAGCGCAAAAGTCGTCTTTGGCGCCAAACTCCTGAAAGGGTCTAAAAAACGTATCTCGGAAAACTTACATAACGTCCATGCAACAATATGTCTACTGTAATATGCTCCCATGCTGCGGCGACGCTATCCTCTATTGAGTCCTCGTTATCGTATGCCCCATTTGGTTATACAGACAGACCACTGCACGAGCGTAGTTCACTCTCGATGACTGCCTACCTTTTACGCAAGAAGCTTGCTTGGACATACACCACTGCGGCTACCGTTCGCAATGTGGGCTTACTGTAAGTACGTATTCTATAAACAGGTAGCACCTGTAAACCATCATGTGCTTTGTTATTCCCTCGTTTCGAAAGTATCCACAGAAATGTCCGAGAGGGCTTCCACGTTCCGTTTTCGTAGAGCGCCGACAGCCGACATACGCGGAGCGCGCCGGCGTTCTCAACGACATAGAAGCAACGCTCACTCAAGACAATGTTACGGAAGAGCAGCTTCGCATTCTCAGCGAACGCCTCATTCGCCTTTTCACCGACTTGAGAGCAAGTGACTCCGACATCGTCCCTGTGCTGTCTACCACAGAAGCTAAGGCAGAGTTTGACCTGGTTTTGGAATATAATGATCGAGCCACATCGACGTCCGCGAACCACATATATCGTCTATGTCAACTTCAAGGGTCCCGGAATGGTTCATTGCCGGCAATGCCCACCGAACCCATGCATCACATGGAGAAGCCCGCCGTCCAACTGCCCGAAGTAGACCTTATGTAATCCGATGACCAGCCATCACTGTGGACAACTTTTGGGGAGCAGTAGAACCAACTGAGTCGCAGCAACGGTGGGCTCACTGACGTAGAGGAGTTCACCTATCTACGTTCGGCCTTTACCGGCGACTCGGCAGCGGCGATGTGCGGGTCTCTCAACAACTGCAAGCTGCTACTGTGAACCCCTGAACATTCTAAAACAGCGTTTTTCCAAGAACGACGTGATAATTGAGGCTCACATACAGCGACTCATCGACATGCAACCCGTTACGACCTTCGATGACTTCGATGCCTCTGCGACAATGTGCAGTCCCAGACACGTGCCCTCAAGACTCAACAGATAAATATTCATCAGCGCTGTACCCCATTCTCCTGAAATCGTTTCCACACGACATTATCCTGGACTTGGACCCTTGTTGAAGTCCATAGCTCGCCAAAGTCCAGAGCAAATAGGATGAGGTCGAAGCACGGGCCAACAAGGACACCACATCCAGGAACAGAAGGAGAGCATTAAGTATCTGCTGCTGTTTATTCGAACCGAAATAAAGGCTCGAGAGCGAGCAGTCCGACGCGTTTCGGTAAAAGAGGGCGCGTCGAAGTGCCAATACAAAGATTTTCGTAGCCGCGTGACATCCGTAGAAAAGCGACGATTCTGGCGCTAACTTATCGAACTATTTGTTGGTGCCAACGCATTTACTGTAAGAAGTCTCGCTAGCCTGTACAGTGTAGCATTTGATGTGTAAAACGGTGTATCGATGAGGAATAGTGGGCTCACTGGCGTTGATCGCGTGACGCAGCCGATGTCTCCTTGGCAATTAAGAAATACACCAGGGCACAAGAACACCGATGGATGAGTGCCACTACCAGTCATCTAAGTCACGAATAAGGGCTGCCTCCAGATTTTGCCACAATTTCTTTAGTGTATTTTGCTGCCCCGTCTCTCTGTCATTCTTGTCAAGGGGAGGAGGTTACTCCAGCCGTCTCTCTTCGGCTTTTTTTCTCGCCCCGCTATTGCTCAATGGGAAATAATTCATTCATTCATTCATTCATTCATTCATTCATTCATTCATTCATTCATTCATTCATTCATTCATTCAGATCTTAAAAAGAATTAGTAAACTGGTTCGGTGCATTGGTAGCTTTTCGAAGAAATTCGGACACTTGGCAAACGTCATGTCATCACAGTGCTAAAGACATTCATGTTAGAAGCGCTAGACAATAGGCGTTTTTCTTATAGGAATATGCCTCGAGATCAACCGGTCTCAATTTAACCCGAACCTGATGTCAGGTCACGCAGCTCGGGTGCTCCGTGGCCTGGGTGCTCGTCTCAGCTCACTGGCATGACGGCGAAGTGATGCAAGCTCAGTCACGAACGCGTTTTCTTTTGCGGCCACTGGCTGAGCGTGGGCGATGAACTGGTGGGTGAGGAGGAGAATAGCGTGCGATGCCGACAGAGATTGCGCGCGCCGTAGCCCGGATATGGAATGACAAGGAAGGAACCGGCCGATTATCGTGCTTCATGGAGCAGATAGAGAGCCCGTCGAATGGGTGTGGGCGCGTCAATGGTGCGGCGACATGGGTCGTCACGCGATGGTTTTTCACGCGCACGAAAGAACTGCTTCGATTGGCGCCGGTCTGCTTTCGCACCCAGAGCTACTGTGGCGAAACGAACTCGTTCCTTCTGTGATATTTTGCATGACGGAAGTAAGAAAATGGAATAACTTACTCGGTCACGATGTAGTTTGCACATTTTGTATGTTTACGACCACACAAAAGTATGGAGTTCGGAAGAACAGTGCCTTAAGCGCGCCCTCCGAATTCGCCCTCTTCGTCGTCACTTATGGAGCCGACGCGAAGGGCCGGCTGGACGTTGGGCGAAGGATATGGACGTGCTCAGTACATTGCCCGGCCGGTTCCTACGTGATTGCAAGGCCGAGGCACTCTCGAGCATGGGAACTGTAACGGGCACGGTACCAATGTGTTGCCGTTAAAAATGCAGCCAGACGAATGGAGATAAGTGATCAATGATTGCGGACCACGCCGTATAGGAAGGGTCCGGGTAATTGCGATCACCTGGACTTCACCAAAATGTATCTCACTCTTTGAAATGACCCTTTTAAAAATCATAATTTACTTTTGGTTTAGAAAGAATGTAAAGACATTCATAATTGTGGTGCATCAAAAATTAAGTCTCTGTCCGGTTCGGTTGTCTTCCAAAACTGATGGTCTTTTTCATAACTACCCTCGAACCAAAAGTGACATCCTTGGGAAACTGAACTCGTTTTTTTTTTTTCACGAAAGCTGATTTGCACCAGTTTTGTGTGCGAGAGCTCGTAATTTTTTAATAAATCAATATTTTCTTATGAAGCTTTTCAGGCTTTTTGCTTGGATATTATCCTGGGTAAGAAACAAGGATAATTGAAAACGATGAATAGGTTTTGATCTAATAAGATTTCATTTGAAACAAAACCTTCTGAAATACAAAATTTTTGGCTTTTAGGCTAGAGTATACAAGTACTTATATTGACGACAGCACAAACATTTCAGACCATTGCAGAGCCTAAATACGCAGTTTTTGTGCTGCAAGGCCATTTTCATTGTGTGTGATGGGCAGGCTGTTGGCGTAATGGGTATATTTTGGGTAATTTCGGTAATTATATTAAAATTAGTTTTGGTTTTTTTTACATTATACAGTTGAAGTGTCTCTTTAAACAGCCCTCCTTAAGGCGGACACAAATCAACAGATTTTCGGCCAAAATCTAAAAACATCTCAAAAAAGGTCGCGACATACTTTAACGTTCACTGACATCTAATTACACGGGCCTCAATTATTTCTGCTCCACCCACGTGCGACCGCAACGGCCGGAATCGAAGCCACGGCTTTCGGGTCAGCAGTCGATCACCGCAGCCACAGCCGCACCGGGGCAGCTGAATGCCGACTTCTGTACAATTCGTTTCTAGAATGAGTAAGTTCAAGAAACACATCTTACGCTAAATATTGAGGTGAGTAAAACGCATCTTGCTTTCTTTTTCATTTTAAACACTTCTATGCATTATTGGTCGATTCTTAATTCAAACATCCAAACAAAAAAATTTAGTTTCGTATAAATGTGTCCCAAATGTTAGCCCTATTTGAATCGAATGGAGCCAAATCCAGCTATTGCCAGTTGGTGTGCTCCGGGAACAGTTCGTGACTTGTGCCTCTGCGGCGGACTGCCGGCGACTTTTCTCATCCTATGAAGACGAACCCGATTAACAAACATTAATATCCAAGGGATACATATTAGCGCAAACAAAGAAACAAGGACTCGAGAAAGAAGTGGTACGAAGCAGAAAGGTCGGGCGGTAAACTTCAGCTGTTTATTCGTACGTCACTATTGGCGAAATGTAATCACAGTGACGTATCAAAGCGCTGCGTCTAGTTTTCGAAAATACAAACAGAAGTATCACTAACGCCGCCTCTCCTTTAATTGCGAAGAGCCTCCGATAGGTCTCGCGCCTACGTGTCCTGCCTATTATCTTTACCTCACGAAGCAGACGCTCACATCTGCAGGCTGCACATTGCGCAGGTAAGAGCGCATTACATTTATTCTTTAAGGATAATTCATGCACCCGTGCTCACGCATTGACACATCGCCCAGTTTGGCCCACGTACGTATTCCCACACGACAGCGATATCTTGTGTATAACGTCCGTCGCGCATTTCACGTTAGGTTTCGTGTGTCAATGCTTAATTGGAAGACCATCGGACGCGTTATCCCAAGGTTGCAGGTTCGGTGCCAGCCGGCAGCAAGTTATCTTTTCGTGCGCTTTATTTCTTCACATATACGTCGAAATCACTATATTACGCTTAAAAAGACTACAAATAACATTCCCTGTACCTTCCTTGGATTCGTTCTGTCTGTTGGTTTTTAATAAGTTTGTAAGTAACGAAACACAAACACTCTCAGATCAGGCCAATCTGGTGACATTAGATGTTTGCTCCTTGTATACGGATATACCTATCCCTGAAATGATTCAAGCAGTCTCCACGTCACTCAAGAAAACCAAGCAAACACATAGTGTTGAAATTTACTTTTCTTTACCAAAAATAGTACTTAAACTTAGTTATTTTGAATTTGATTCAACCTACCACCTACAAATTTTTGGCACTAGTATGGGAACTCCTTTTGCACCAACAAACGCCAGAATTATTACGCTACCATTAGAATCAGAGCGTTTTAAATGATCTCCTCTAAAGCCTTGTACTCATCTCTGCTACATAGACGACATATTTATTATATGGGAACAAAACGGCGTAAATTCACTAAACACATTTATTTACCATCTCACCCTAATATGAAATTTACCATGCACCATCCTTCCACTGGAATTAGCCTCTCCGGCACAACAGCGTCCGTTGAAAGAGGAAAGTAAAAGACGACGCTCTAGAGGAAGACACATATAGTCAACAACGCCAAGAGTGCTCTTGTCATCACTACAGCAATCAAGCAACTTACTTGTCAAAAGCAATCTAGAGTAGTCAATGAATACCTGAGTAATGAAGGAATACTCCAAGCAAGAAATACTTGTCAGACAGGCGAGGCGTATAAGAGAGTTCTGTAGCGACGACTGTGAATACGTTCAACATTTGAGCAACCGAATGGCATCTGTAGTTTAAAGAAATCACCTGCACGAAGTGCTAAACAGGTCCTACAACAAAGTGTGTAGGTTAGCTGTAAAGCGGCACTAGCTAGAAGAAACTTTAAACCACAGTCCAACCAGCCGCCAGCACTTATAACAAATTACTAACATGCGCTCACAAACACAGATATTATACTTTGTAAATGTTATCTTATCAGAGCAGGCAAAGAGAATCTTGGAAAAGTGTTTCTCGAAGAATCAAGAGTCACTTATCACAGTAATAAAAACTTTTAACGACATGCTATTGCATGCAAAAGCAGAACCCCGTTGAACCACCCACACAACTTGTTCGTAACCCAGACGCAGCACTTACAGACACCTTCAAAATAATATTATTGTTAAAAACACCGCAAGTGATTGCGTCCACCATATCAAATCTAGTTTTACCTGCACTAGTTCAAGTGTTATTTACATGCTGGAATGATTCATTTGTCACAACGAACGAGCATTTGGTTCAAGGGCTTGTCTATTTGTTAGGTACGACCTAATTAAACCAACACAAGACGAAGCCAAGGAAGGCATAGGTGGCGTTATTAGTTCTAGCTGTAGTGCAATAATTATCGCATAAACGGAGATGAACTAAAGCGGCTGGAAAACATATCGCTGCCTGTGAGGACCGAAACAAGCTCCGGATGGGGCGTCCGATGGTGTACGAGTTGAGTTTCAGAGGTGGCCGTTCACCCATTCACATTATCGGATATATCTGTGCATGTAAACCTAAGAGTGTCAATCAGTGCCGATCGTAGCCATGACGGCAAGTGTGGAACACCCCTTTTTGCCAGCTGGCGTCATGTAGCACGTGATCTTTTTACGAAATAACAGCTGGCTAACGAGCCCTCGCTTGCTACTTGAACGCATCACGACTGCCGGGACAATACCCACGCTATGAAAGAACAAAAGAGGCATTGGTTCAAGGGTTCGCTTCTTTGTTGGATACAGCGTAATTAAACCTTGTCACGAGCAATACATTCGCAAAACTGGACAAATAATCAATGTTAGATTAAACGGGCATCGTGTGGGCACGGCAAACAACTTGCCGAAAGCAGTGCGACACCATTTAATGTGAAAGGTCTGAACTTTGGTGAAGTCAAACTTTACATACTTCAACAAACGTTCCGGTCCACGAGATACAGAAAATAAAGGGTCATGCCTTATTCACAAGTTGAATACACTCTAGCAAAGAGGTGTAAGTGTTTCAAAGGGGGCTCTTGAATCCATGCGATATAGTAGGTACAGAACGAGAACCAGTCATACAAAAGCCTTACTTATCCATAGTGATTTTTTAGCGCAAAAGCGACACCACAAGAAAGAAGACAGAACACAGCGCTAGTCTTAACTCGAACAGAACAGAACATCAAGCCCTCATACTTATAAACTGCTGATCGCTTCATCAAAAGTAAAAATATTTTGGGACATATTCGGAAGGGCAGTGCTCGGCGTCCCACGAACGTACATCGGCTTTACTTGTGTGTTTTGAGGTGATTTCCTTTTGTTTTTTTTTTTGCTCCTCCCACGTATTGTGTTTTTCTCTGCCTGTGGCGGCTACGCTAATGATGTAAAGTGAAGATTCCTACAAGATCTTGTAATTGCGAACACAGCTGCACAAACAAAGCGAGCCCCCGCAGCGTGTCTTTCCAGTTGGCTTTCGCACGGGCGAAGCGAGCGGCTCAAGGCCACCTACTTTACAGGAGCGTCAACACGGAGATTCACTTGAAAGCGGCTAATGGCGGCGCGGACGCGAGAGTCGCTCTTTGTTGCCCCGCGCCGCTGTTTGATCCCCGTGGGTCGTTCACGAAGAGTGCGGTGAAACAGAGGTTCCCTCCCGACACACGGCGCACCACTGTGTGACGAGCGTATACGAACGAACATCGGCGGCGCTGAAAGCTTCTCTGCCGGCGCTCGCTCACATTGCGCTTCGCTTTGTGCCCGGTTGCAGGCAAGGTTTCTTTCTTTTTTTTATTTTCGAAATTGCGACATGACGTTTCGGCAGAAGCAAAGACCAGTCCAGGGGCTCGTACGTGGGTTGGCCGCCCGGCTGTAAAATTTGTGTACCGTTAAAGCGTACGTATGTTGACCAGCGGAATTCCTTTGCTGGTGCTCGCGCCTTCGTTGCATACACGCGGTCCAGTGTCTGAGGGCCTTGCCTGGACCTTTTGCATACTCACCAGAAAGAAGCTGCTCTCATAATTCTAACCCCTGTATTCTACAGCGTCCATCCACTCAACGCTCCATCTTGACACAAAAATATCGATGCCAGCGCAGCCCCTGTAAGTAGAAATGGCCACTGGGTAGGAGCGATAATAGGTAGCAATGCGTGAAAATCGCGACGTCATTTTTAGTCTGGTTGTGGCGCTGTGATCAAATCGGTCGAGTGAAGGACGAAACTTCAAGTTGAGACTTGTTTGAGAAAGAGGGGATAATAAAGCGCTGTTATAATAGGCGGTGCACAATCGATGTCAAAGAGTACGATGGGTGTCAGAAAACGTGGAGCTATGAGCGCGAAAGAAAGCATGCGCAAGGACAGCTCGTGGAAACTCTGCATAATGTTTCATTCGGAAAATGTCGCGTCCTGAATCCGAAAAATGCTGAATCCGGGGCTTCGCCATTTCGGCCTTCGTTTCTTTTTCAGGGCATTTACTCAAATATGACGACCGTTACAAAACTGATCGATGAATAAAACGAACACTCTATAAGTTAAATACTTCATCGTTCGCACACAAGGAAAGAATGTAATTGCTCGCGAACGGAAGTGGCTCGCTGTTTGTACGCTACACAAATGATGCAGAAAACGACGCATCTGTTGTACGTTGCACGCAGTACAGTTACGGCATTTTTACGGAAATGTACTTGCGAGTGCAACCATTCCTTCTCCTCCCGACTAAGTTCACTTATACAGCTACCTCACAGGTTCCACTAGGAACATTGAGTGGGGGGGGGGGGGTGCATTTTGCTTTGTTTTACAGAGAGCGATTGAAGCAAAAGAAAAGTAAAAATAAATAAATATATATCCTGCTTGCACATACGCAAAGTCTTCGTTGCACAAAATTGAAACGGCAAATAGAGACATTACACAATTCAAAGAGTAATACGTAAGCATGAAATGCAGCTGGCAAATATTTGAGTAAAAGCTAAAAAGTTGATGTAGATAAAGAGTTACACAATGATTAGGACGACGTATACGCATCAAAAATCAGAAATGAGCCGCAGGACATAGATAGGATGCACTGCGATAAGATAATTCACAGTAAAATGCAGATAAAATCATGCACAAGGCTAAAAAATGTTTTTGTCGCAACCGGGTATTCGTTGTCACTGCGAGCAAGGTGCTCAGGCGTTTCTTTTATTTAAAATGAAGACAATAGACAATAGAAACGATATTTTGGCGACTGGCCCGAAGTTCGTGCTTCATGACCTTGTCGTTCACCGGCATGGCTGTATGCGGATCACGTCATGCTAAAGCACACGTAACTATATGCGGCAATTTCATAACGGCACGCTGCCCACCGCGATGGTACAGTGGTTACGGTTCCCGGCTGCTCACCCGAAGGTCGAGGGTTCGATCCCGTCTACGGCGATCTCATTCCTATGGAGGTGCAATACTAGATGGATGTGTATCGTGCGATATCAGTGCACGTTAACGAACACCAAATACTAATAGACATCATGTGGCGCGAAAAAGACACAACGGACACACAGAATTACAAACCACAGGCGCTACTAACAACTTTAATAGAAGTTCAAGCTACATAGAATATATATGCGTTCCAAACGCGCAAGTGCAAATGTGACATCCGGCAGGCTACAGGGGGCGCTAGGCATAATACACAACAGTACGACAGAAAAACGCATGTTCCGCGGCAAACAAGGCAACAGACGTCTGACTAACGCAACCACTACCACTTTCCCTGATAAAAAACGCTTCTAAGAGTTCTCGCGCCGTTCTATCTCTACTGTCATCCAGGATCTTACCCAGGAAGTTCCACGACTTGCGTTCCTTAAACCGCCTCGTTGCCTACTTCAAGCAAAATGAATTATGTTTATTGCAGGCTGATAAAGAGGGCAATTTTTTAGTCATGCCAAAAGCCATGTTTTTGCAAAAAGCGCAGCAGGCAATTTGCAAAAATTCTTCACCCTTGAAAGTTAGTGTGCCGAAAGCCAAGAAGGCGCTTTTGAGAATGTGTGACTAAAATAACCTGCCACAGCTAGATAAGAGCATAGATAAGAGCGGGTGCGGTACGCTGACTGTGTTCTTGAGTGCCAAAACCCATAGAGCAGATATACCGTTGAGAGCGATTGTAAGTGAGCGTGGCACGTGGCAACTTCATAGCAGGTTCTTATTAAAAAGCTTAAAGCAACTTACCGTTGATGATCCTTTCCGTGTGGTGAATTCGGACGACGTTTGTCGTTTCCTTCAACGAACTCGTACAATGGGTCCAGCTTTTTCTATTCACGTAGTAGATCTTTTTTATTCTGTTCCCCATGACACGTTGTTTAGTGCTGTTCGCAAGTGCATTGAATTGCAAGGGGAGGTGGCCTTTCAGAACACAGTTGGCATGAAGGCTGATAATTCTTTAGTTTTACTTGAAACATATCTGAAAAGTACTTTTATCTCATTTGACAACCAGTTGTTTTTACAGAAAATGGACATATGTATAGGTTTGTACGGAGCACCGTTACTTTGTAACGTATTCTTGTCGGAATTAGACAAAACACTTGACCACGGTCTTCATGATTTGCACGTTTTAAAAGTTTTTATATATATAGATGATTTTTTAGTTGTCATGAATCGAGGTGGCACAGTGACCACTTCCAACGTTCATAAGGTTTTAGATGTGTTTGAGCTTCGTGGCAAAGGCCTGTCTTCCACGTACCAGCTCCCCGCTGAAAGCACCCAACAGTTCCTTGACCTAAGTCTCACGTTTTCAAAGGACCATGTGTGCTGGTGTTACTCACCACGAGCTAAAAAGGAACTTTTACCGTACGACTCCGCCCACTCTAAGCTGGTAAAAAGGGCTATTGTTTCACTTTGCCTGGGGTCGGCACTCAAGAGATCTTGTGAGCACAACATGCAGGCCAGTCTCGAAAGACAGCTGATTAAGCTATCCAAGGCCGGCTACCGCCGTTCTGTCTTGATGTCAGTATGGCTGAAACTCTCCCACAGAAGATTAAAGCGGACACTCCTGCGAATTGGTGCTAGAGCCGGTGATCTCAGTGGCCCAAGGCCTGAAGTTGTGCCTTATATGCACAAAATTAGCCACAATTACAAAAGAGTGGCCAGTAGGTACAGTGTACCCATCGTCTTTTCTGCTCCCAACAGGTTCGCCCAATTGTGTCCCCGCATCATGAGCAGCCATTTGAAAGGCTGCCATGTAAAACATGCCAAGCCGTTTGTGCGTTGCGTCACCGGGGTGGTATATAAAATCCCCCTGTCTTGCGGCAAGTGCTACGTAGGGCAAACCGGTCGCTCCGTCAATGACAGAATGAGGGAGTACGCGAACAACTTGAACAAGGATATGAACGCGCATCTTTCTGCGCATTACAAAGCCTGCGCATGCGTCCCAACGTTTCACGATGTCAAGATCCTGGGTAAGAGTAGAGATAGAACGGCGCGAGAACACTTAGATGCGTTTTTTATCAAGGAAAGTGGTGGTGATTGCGTCAGTTAGACGTCTGTTGCCTTGTTTGCGGCGGAACATGCGTTTTTCAGTCGTACTGTTGTGTATTCTGCCTAGCGCCCCCTGTAGCCTGCCGGATGTCACATTTGCACTTGCGCGTTTGGAACGCATGTATATTCTGTGTAGGTTGAACTTTTATTAAAGTTGTTAGTAGCGCCTGTGGTTTGTGGTTCTATGTGTCCGTTGTGTCTTTTTCGCGCTACATAATATCTATTAGCAATTGCACCAACTAGCCCAGAAACAAGTCCTTCTTCAGAACACCAAATGGCTGAAATTTCCGGAGCCCTCCACTCAGGTGTTCCCTTATACCAGGAGTCTCAAATAAACGGCCCACGGGCCTTTCGCTAGCGGCCCTATATTTATTTTTTCTTACACAGACGTGACTGGTCTCAACAATTTTTTTTCGTGAGGCACCTCATGCGATCACCATGTGTTGAAACATAACAATGGAAGAAAAGCTCGATATTTCAGCACCGGCGTCCAGATTTAAGTCATGCTGGAGATCAATATCGATATATTTCTCGAATCCTGACGACGACTCCCTTTCAAAAATCACCAATATATATGATATGTGGGAAATGCCTTCTTCCAATGACAAGTTAGCTGACATTTCGTTCAAACTCCCCCACCTCCGCTCTTATCATCTTCACTGCCCTGGCTATTGCGGGACACTAACTGAGCTGGTCTCCCGCAAGTGGCCCGCTAGCAGAGCTGAGATGCAGCGGCCGGTCGGGCCCACTTGCCACCGCTGAGAGGTAGTTGGCCGAGGATCCCCGAGGTACGACACACATGCTGTTTAACTTCAAACAGCTTCTCTTCTGAGCACCAGCTGTTTGTGTACAGATTTGTGCTGATTTGTGCGGGGTGGAGAAAAACACCAGAATGCCAAATCAGGCAGCCACGTACGTTCACCAACTTCTGACGCATTGTATGCAATATTTCAGATTGGGCTAGTTGGTAATCAATCTTCAACAACCAGCGCAGAGCGACCAAATGACAAGAAAGGGAACAAAGACAAGCGCTGACTTCCAAGTGAGGGTTTATTGAAAAACGCACATGTATAGATGTCGCATCAATTCAGGACGCGCAAACAGTCGCGTAACTAGCGCCAACAAGTTAGGCAGAAAAATATTATCCGACGTGACGAAATACACGATAAGCAAATACAGAGGAAACACATATATACATGTGCCTTTTTCAATAAGCCCTCGCTTCTAAGTCAGTGCTTGCCTTTGTTCCTTTTCTTGTCCTTTGTCTGCTCTGTGGTGATTGTTGAAGGGGACTGTGTGTGTCTACAGCACAACCTGCGGTCTAAAAACGCCTGCTTATTTGCAATCAGATATGCGAGTCCATGCAGGGGACATCTTCACATTCCATAACACATTTACTTAAGAGAAATAAGGCTGTTTTGAAAAAGCGAACACCAGATGAGTCGTGCCTTGGCGTCTGCTAAGTACCCCTCAACTGCGGCAAGTGGGTCAGACAAGCCACTGTTTAGATGGACGTGATGAAAAAATCCGTAAACAAGGGGTGGGTCACGAGCCGACGTTACGACCAGAGCACTTTTCTTCAAGGCTGGAACTGATTTCTTCAGCTATCATCTGTATATGCTTCCTGCCCTCTCCACCACAAAAGAGAAGGGGAGGGCAACTGCCCGAGTGGGGGTGGGGGAGGGAGAGGCCGCCGTGACGAACTGGGTGTGTCTTAAGGAAGGCGAAAAAAAAGAAAAAGGAACAAAAAGCGGTGAGGGGGGGGGGAGCGGGGAGGGTATACGTTTCGCTGAATGATTGTCAGTAGAAGCACGTGGAATTTTAACAATACTAGGTTCGAAATTCCTAGAAGAAGGGTTTAACTCTCATTGGTTTTCGTTGTGCATGTACCATACGGAATAGATTCAAGAGCCCCCTTAGAAACGTTAATACCGACTGGCTGGAGTGTATTGAACTTGTGAACAAGGTATGACTCTCTATATTTTCTGTTTCTCGGAGACCAGAAGTTTGACTGACGTAGTAAAGTTTGAGATCTTCGAAGTTGTGACCTGTGTCCATGTTTTGTCGTGTGTGTCTATGCTTCGTCCCCGTGTCATTTTGCGCTTCTTAAATGATGATACAGATTTTTTTATCGCAAGCTTCCAACTTCCAATTCCTGTCGCGTTTTAGATGGACGTATGACGGAGCAGGCAAAAAACCCACAGGGTACCTTATGCCCGCACCTAAGACGACTGGAAGGCGAAAGCCATTTTCTTTTTCTTTTCAGTCGATGTACTGTACCTGCGCAAAGCCAGCCTCCGAAAGCTCTCTGCACCTAGTTGTGGTTCCCAGGTTCTGCATTGCATCCAGGAACGGAGGCACCTCACCTGGTTTTGCACTGCCCCCGAGATGGGCCCACCTTTGAAACAAGCTAAGATGCATGTGATGACGTCGTCATGTGACGTCAAGTCACGTGACGTTGCAATGACGCCACACATTTTGGCGACCTATGACGTAATGTTGGCGTCATACGGTGCATTTCAGGAAGAAGAGTAGTGTTGGTCCGTACTGTAATGTCTGAACGTGTGAGCCGTGTTTAACGCATGCTAATGTTCTGGGCAGGAGTGATGATAAGACATCACGTGACCTTATGGAGGCAATTTTCGTCAAAAAGAAAGCTCCACCATGCGTCAGCGACACATGGGTTTCCTTGCATTTTGCAGAGATGTGATTGTTACAGGGAAATTTCAGAGCTTCGATACCTCATGATGCTCCAACGTGCGCTGGATGTGGTGTGCGTGTGTACGTAAACTATTTTCTTCACCTTGGAACGTGAAACCGTTAGGTAGCGGGCGCATGTTCGTGTGTGTTCGTCATTCCTGTGTCTGTTTAGCGCGCATCAACTATGTTTAGCGCACCGCAACAACTAGAAAATTCCTTCTTAAACGTTGTACCGCTCATCCTCTTTGGCCGCAGCACGGGGGGTAAACAGGCACCGCTACTGTAACAATGCTTTCTGCCAAACGCACGGGAGTCGTCAGTGAGCGTCGTCCTGTGGAGTTCAGCCGCGATACTTCCTGGTTGTTTCGCTCGCAAGACAACTTCCTCTTAGCCATGCAGAAGAATGCTTCGTACAGCGTGTTTAGGAAGACAATCGCGGACCCAACAGCGCGTTATGTCACCACTGTCGAAATGAGCTTGCCGCTCCACTGCTCCGAACAGCGAGGGTGGGGCCTCCGTTGTGGCGTAGCAACGCACCAGAGGGGCTCAAGAGAAACGTGGTCTGAATAATTCAGACGTCATCATTGAAGGCAGGCCATAATGCACAGACAGAAAAAAATAAATCGAGCATTGACTGCCTACCCGTATTCTGAGTGTGCAGCAGCCGTGTTTCCTATTGTTTCCTTCCCTATAAAAATGGAAATAAAATAGCGTATCTGTGCAGTCATTAAAGTCAGGCAGAGTAACGATCGCTAGGTCCTGGCAATTCTGTGTGGCTAGGACAAGCCACTGGCTGTGAAAACCATCGTGTGTTCGCTCGGAAGACAACTTCCTCTTAGCCATGCAGAAGAATGCTTCGTACAGCGTGTTTAAGAAGACAATCGTGTACCCAACAGCGCGGTATGTCACCACTGTCGAAATCCCGTGAGCCGTGAACATCTGCGAAGCGATTTGACTTGAGACATGGAGAATATTAAGATTGCCGCTCAGCTGTTGCGCAGTAGATACGGCGTAATGATCGTTATTATCTGTAGCCTCACCCTGAATTAAATGGCCGCATTTGCACGTGGTTGGTATAACGCAAAAGCGCTGCGTTTGTTCTTAGTTTGCCGATTGCACGCCTTGATTTGTTGAAGTTTTTCGAGGAAAGAAGACAAGTGATCCCTCGCTTGTCTGTCACAGTGAATCGAAAACCGCGAGAATGCCTCGTTAAAAAAAGCGCATCTGCAGACTGCTGTCGGGCAATTAGCTTGACGGAGAGAGCAACTTATATTGCTGCTCGGTGCCATTCTCGACAGTGGCCCTTGCTGTTCACCACAAAGTTTGGGGCCGCACCGGAATCGCCTGTGTGCCATATCAAAAGGAGGTGAAATCAGGCCATGTCAATGGCCCCTGCACGTAATGAAAAACGTGCATTAATGTTACGTCTGCTGTAGCCGGTTGCAAATGACGGAGATGATTTAATCGAGAAATTTCCGCGAAACGTAGGGACCTGCTCTTTTTTTCTCTCTCTGTCAGTCAAGTCAAGTCAAGTCAAGTCAAGTTTATTAAATAGTTCAGTTGAGTTACATGGTTAGCGTTTTACAGCAGGAGGTCCCAAAGTTTCAGAGAAACTGACAGGGGGACCTCCTATGGCTACATGGATGGGGTAATTACAAAAAAATACAGCAATAGTATACGGACATGTGAGTAATAATGAATAAGCTTGGTTAACAATAAAAATACGATCAATACATAACATAATGGTAATACTCACTATTGAAAAATAACATGAAAATAATCAAAAGCAAGTGGTGAAACAGGAAAGACAAAAAACAATATTAATGAACAACTCTACGTGACAAATGCAACACGTTTCATTATCAGTGTTATCAGTTATACAAAGGCAAATTGAAGTAGCAAAATAGCACAGAAATGTTGAGAGCTATTAACAGTTAATTACACAAATCGGAGGAGTTGATTAATTCCTGAACGAAATATTTCTTGCTGCGCGAAGTGAAAATATGAATGTTATGCGATGATTTCAATTCGAAAGGCAATGAATTCCAAATGGCTATGCTAGTAAATAATGTTCAGAACTTGCCGTAGTTTGTCCTTACGGCCGGCAAAAGAAGATTATTACACTGGGAAAACCGGGTGATGTTGCTATTAGTTAAGTGACGATAATCAATACATGCGATAAAGACGTCATGCGTGATGAGTCTAAGGGCGACTATGGACATTCTATGACAAAATAATTGTCTCAATGGGAGTATGTTAAGCTGAGGAAACAACGAGCTACAGGAGAAGTAAAATGGGCTGAAAGTCATTAGTCTAACTGCTTGATTATGAAGTCGCTGCAAACGTTCGATGTGCGTGAAATATGTGTTGGCCCAAGATGATACGCAATACGAAATATGGCTATGAATATAAGCAAAATACAAAGTACGTATGATGTGAGGCGGAAAGTAAGTTCGTGTCTTGATGATAACGTGAATACCAAATGCAATCTTGTTAACGAGTGATGCGGCATGTTTATGAAATTTTAGTTCGCTATCTAAGATGACGCCAAGAAACCGCGCTTCACTGGAAATGTTTATGACGGTATTACCAATGTGAAGGGAAGGTTGTATGTCAAGTGAAATGCGCGGGGAATGGAACAACATAAACACGGTTTTAGTAGCGGTTTTCTGCTCCAGACGGGAGCAGAAAAGAAAGTGAGGGAGCTGGTTGTGTGCACCACCGCTCAGGCTGGCTGGGAGAACGCGTGAGCGTAACAAAAAGAAAGACAGTGGAACAATGTCCACACCACGCCGCTGGTCAACTGGCAGAGCGCCCGCGTTCAGTGCGAGATGCACGGGGACTCAATATACCAGTGCCGCCAGACATGCACCGGCCTTTCTAACGGGTATGAGCAATGCTCGGTCGTGTGAGTTGCTCGAGAAGGCAGCCTCTCCACTCTCACCAGTGACTCCCCTCTCCCCGAAGACGGTGCGCAGTGCTCCTCTATAGGTTACAGAAATAAGCGTCTTTTCAAACATCAAGGCAATATTTAATTTATTTATTTATTTGTTTATGCTATCTATGCTGCAGCCTCGTTGGGGTTATTTCAGGAGTGGGTACCATACACCGCTAATCAAGTGCAGACAAAGGGTCACGATAGGCAATTCACGAACGGCGTGCAATAAGGCGTGCACATAGCGATACCTGAAGGTAAACTTGAAGGAGACATCTCATTCATTATACTTTTTGCGACAGAGGATATATTGGGCAAGAAGTAGCCACAAGGCTTTTGAAGGATGCAAACCTGGTTTGTTGGTGCACGTCTATACTGTCTTAAATGAAAAAAAAATTCAAGTTGTTGAAGAAAAACAGCACCAAGGGCTTGCGCAAGCCAGTTATATATTTTTCACACACTGCTACAGCAAGTGGTCACTACTGATAACAAACAAGGCAGTTGAAGCACGATGCAGCAAACATTTATACTAACCTTGCCTTTCCAATGTAGCGAAGCATTCCTACTCAGTAATGGGTCGTCCTGTCGAGCGCCTTCCAGTGGGTCGTTCTCTTCTCTGAGAGCACGGCCCTCGTGCAGAGAGTTGGCCCCGCTTTGACTGTCGCTGCCGTGCGCCGTCGCTGAGTGCCCGTTAATAAACGTCTTGACAATTTGGTGGAGAGTGCTGTGCCCTTTAAACAACTGCGGTCCGCATTCGATGCCCTTGGAGCTTCGATCCCGTACCGTGCCTGCTACCATGACTCAAGACGCCGCCCAGCAAACGCCTCCTCTTGCACCGACGCCATGTCCGGGTGTCCCCCGCATCCGCGACCCTCCTATCTTCACCGGCGCGGATGGCACCGACGTCGAGGACTGGCTCGCGATCTACGAGCGTGTGAGCGTCCCTAATAAATGGGACGAGGCAGGCAAACTGAGCAACCTCGTTTTCTACCTCGCGGGTGTGGCAGGTCTATGGTATAACAACCACGCATCCGATTTCGCTACGTGGTCCGCTTTCAAGACCGCCATCATCGACGTCTTTGGCCGCCCTGCCGTTCGCAAGCTGCAAGCCGAACAGCGGTTACGTGAACGAGCCCAGCAGTCCGGCGAGTCTTTCACGAGCTACATTGAAGACGTGCTCGACTTGTGCAAGAAAGCCAACGCAACCATGTCTGAAGCCGACAAGATCCGGAACATCATGAAAGGCATCGACGACGATGCCTTCACCATGCTACTCGCCAAAAACCCTCGCACTGTGGCAGAGGTCATCACGCTGTGCCAAAGTTACGAGGAGCTACGCCGGCAGCGGCTGATGACGCGTCGACCTCCATCACGCGACGCCGATCTCGCTGGCTTGTCGGCCGTGTCGGACCACTCCGTCTTACTCGCCGAAATCAAGTCGTTCGTCCGGGAGGAAATTGCCCGCCAGTTCTCCTTACTGGCCTTCTCTCACCCGCAGGATGTTGTACAGTCGTCGACCACACTGCTGCCTCCCCTACGCCGGGCTATTGAGCAGGAAATCGCGGAGGTTATGCCGGAATACCACCAGCCCCCTCCTGCGTCTGCGCCGCTCAGTTACGCCCAAGTTGCAGCCAGGCCGCCCCCAGCGCTCCCTGTGGTGCCCCCGCTAACATACGCTGGAGCCGTCACCAGGCCTCAGGCCTTCGAAGCGAGTGTGCCGGCTGCGTACGCCGACATCATCCCTACGCCCCGACTGCAGCCCACCATGCAGTCGTCATATCAGCAGCCGCCCCGTCCCTCGCGTTCTGCCACGTGGATGGGACCTAGCTCGGCAAACCGATGGCGCACTGCCGACAACCGCCCGATCTGCTTTGCGTGCGGTTGCGCCGGCCACGTAGCCCGCTATTGCAACCGCGTGCAGCCGCCTCGAGTCGGATCATCCGTCACCAACCAGTCTAGCCGCCCGTATTATGACCCGCTGCCGCCTATGTCACCGACGTCACGCCCAGGTCCATCTACCCGTCGTTCACCGTCCCCACGACGCCGCTCACTGTCACCGATGCGGCCTCGTCCGGTCGCACGAGACCAGGAAAACTAGTCGTCGCAGTCCAAGAGGCAAGGGCTGCGACGCTATCGAACAGCCAAAGCCCTCAGCAAAGCCCATCAAACGTAGTAGATGTGTTTGTAGATGGTGTGCGCACATCGGCCCTTGTAGATACTGGAGCTGCCGTTTCCGTCATGGACGCTAAATTTAGCCGACTACTACGAAAGGTGACGACGCCACTTTCCGGGCTCTCCCTCCGTACAGCCAGCGCTCACAGTATTCACCCGACAGCGGTGTGCACAGCCCGTGTCGTGATTCAGGACGCTCTGTACGCCGTCGAATTCATCATAATTTCCTCATGCTCTCACGACGTCATCCTGGGATGGGATTTTCTCGCCCGTCACGCCGCCGTAATTCGTTGCGCACCAGCCGAAATAGAGCTCTCACCATTCGCAGATTTGGCGCCGGCGGACAGTACACCGGCTGCGACCAAGGTACTCGTCAAAGACGACACCACACTTCCTGCAAACTCGTCAACGGCTGTGTCAGTCTGCTGCACTGGACTCACCGACGCCGTTGCACTCCTCTCTCCATCTGACCGCGTCTTCACTAGAAAAGGCTTGTTGGTGCCATTTGCGACCGTGCAAGTCATTCAGGGCGACACCGACATTTTTGTTACGAACCCATCCCCGTACATTGTTAGGTTGGTGCGAGGGGAATGTCTCGGCGGAGCTGAAGCCCTCGAAGACGCACAAGTTATGGACGCACCGGGTGACACGCGCTGCGCCAACTCCCATTCGCTCAGTGCTGTTTCCACATCTGATTCGTCACCCGCTGATTTATTTGGTTCCTCGATTGCTGAACACCTTACGTCGGTCGAGCGTTCCCAGCTTCTATGCCTGTTGGAAGAATTTCGTTCTTCGTTCGATGTAGCGCAAACTTCTCTCGGCCGCACGTCTGCTGTCACGCATCGCATCGACACTGGCGCCCAACCACCACTGCGGCAACGTCCATATCGCGTGTCGCCAACAGAGCGTCGTGTAATTACCGAGCAAGTCGAAGACATGCTTCGCCGCGATGTTATTCGACCCTCAAACAGCCCGTGGGCGTCTCCTGTCGTTCTCGTTGCGAAGAAGGACGGCTCTGTGCGGTTCTGTGTGGACTACCGACGACTCAATAAGATCACCCGTAAGGACGTCTATCCCCTACCACGAATAGATGATGCCATTGACAGCCTGCAAGGAGCAGAGTTCTTTTCATCGCTCGATTTGCGCTCAGGGTACTGGCAAGTCCCCATGGCTGATGACGCTCGACCGAAGACAGCGTTTGTCACACCCGACGGCTTGTACGAATTCAACGTCATGCCGTTTGGGCTGTGCAATGCGCCTGCGACCTTTGAGCGCATGATGGATACCGTTCTGCGCAACTTGAAATGGCACACGTGCCTATGCTACCTCGACGACGTCGTCGTTTTCGCCCCGGACTTCTCAACACACCTTCAACGCCTCCGGCAGGTTTTGACGCGCTTGAGCGACGCCGGGCTACAACTGAATCTCAAGAAGTGCCGATTTGCAGCACGGCAGCTGACGATACTAGGATACGTGGTGTCCAAGGACGGCATCCTCCCAGATCCAGCCAAGCTTCGGGCCGTGACAGAGTTCCCCAAACCTACGTCCGTCAAAGAACTGCGCAGTTTCGTAGGACTATGCTCCTACTTTCGGCGCTTCATCCGAAACTTCGCGACTATCATATCACCGCTGACGAAGCTCCTTGGAAGTAACGGGCCCCTCAATTCGTGGTCGTCAGAGTGCGACGACGCTTTCGCAAAGCTCCGTCGTTTGTTGACGTCTCCTCCCATTCTACGCCACTACGACCCTACGGCCCCTACAGAGGTACACACGGACGCCAGCGGTGTTGGCCTCGGTGCTGTCCTTGCGCAGCGCAAACCTGGGTTCCCGGAATATGTTGTCGCATATGCAAGTCGTACGCTTACTAAAGCCGAGACCAACTACACCGTCACGGAGAAAGAATGCCTGGCAATCATTTGGGCCCTTACAAAGTTTCGACCTTATTTGTATGGTCGCCCGTTTGATGTCGTGACCGACCATCATGCCCTGTGCTGGTTGTCGTCATTGAAGGATCCCTCAGGCCGTCTTGCCCGTTGGGCACTTCGCCTGCAAGACTACGACATCCGCGTGCTGTACCGCAACGGACGTCAGCATGCTGACGCCGACGCCCTGTCGCGCTCTCCCTTGCCTGACGACAATGCCCACAACTCAGCGTCTCACTTTGTCGTTTCTTCCATCGATATTCACACCATCGCTACCGAGCAGCGCAAGGATCAATGGATTGCCTCACTGATAGACTTGCTGACTGATCCATCGGCCACACCATCCACTCGCTTGTTGCGTCGTCAAGCCCACCATTTCGCCGTTCGCGACGACCTGCTCCACCGACGCAATTACAACGGCGACGGCCGCCAGTGGCTACTAGTAATACCCCGCAGTCTGCGTTATGACATATGCGAGTCGTTCCACTCTGATCCGCAGTGTGCACACCCTGGGGTATCGAAAACCTACCACCGCATTCGCCAACGTTACTTTTGGCGAGGGATGTACCGCTACGTGGAGAAGTTCGTTCGCTCCTGCATCGATTGTCAGCGCCGCAAAACTTCGACGCACCTGTCGCCAGCAGGTCTGCAGCCTCTACCTTGCCCTGACCGACCGTTTGGGCGCGTTGGCATCGATTTATATGGGCCACTTCCCCTGACGTCCGCTGGTAACCGCTGGGCCATCGTCGCTGTAGACCACCTCACGCGATACGCTGAAACTGCTGCCCTCCCTGCGGCTACAGCGAGCGATGTGGCCTCCTTCCTGCTCCACCGATTCATGCTGCGTCACGGTCCACCCCAGGAGCTGCTCAGTGATCGAGGCCGTGTCTTCTTGTCGGAAGTCGTCGAAGCCATTCTCAAAGAGTGCAACGTTGTTCACCGCAAAACTACTGCTTACCACCCGCAGACGAATGGCCTCACCGAACGCTTCAACCGCACGCTAGGCGACATGCTCTCGATGTACGTCGCCGCCGACCACACGAATTGGGATGTCATTCTGCCCTTCGTCACGTACGCCTACAATACCGCTCCTCAGAGCACTACTGGTTTCTCACCGTTTTTCTTATTGTATGGCAGGCACCCGTCGCACACCATTGACACAATCCTTCCCTACAAGCCGGATCGATCTGAATGTGCGCCTATTTCTGCCACAGCCAGACTTGCTGAGGAGTGTCGCGAGCTCTCCAAGACCTTTACTACGAATAGCCAAGAGCGGCAGAAAAGTATTCGCGGTGACACCACCAGTTCTGCGTCCACGTTCCTTCCTGGAGCGCTCGTATGGCTCTCGGTCCCTACCACTGCACCTGGCCTCTCTTCCAAACTACTGCCCAAATACGAAGGCCCCTACCGTGTCGTCGAACGCACATCCCCGGTGAACTACCTCATCGAACCCACCGACCCATCTTTGGACATGCGCCGTCGAGGCCGCGACATTGTCAACGTGGCGCGCCTGAAGCCCTACCATGACCCGCTCATAGTGACAAGTTGCTAGGTCGCCAGGCGGCTCCCTTTTCGTAGCCGGGGAAATTGTAGCGAAGCATTCCTACTCAGTAATGGGTCGTCCTGTCGAGCGCCTTCCAGTGGGTCGTTCTCTTCTCTGAGAGCACGCCCCTCGTGCAGAGAGTTGGCCCCGCTTTGACTGTCGCTGCCGTGCGCCGTCGCTGAGTGCCCGTTAATAAACGTCTTGACACCAACAATAAAATAACTGCCTAGTCAACACGCAGAGCGCAGAGTTGGTGTCACTTGCTTCTAACTTCGAAAACAAAAGTGGTAAGGACCAGCGCACGCCGAGCGCTTGCGCATAGAAGTAGCAGACGACGCGGGGCACGCACCGCCGTAAGGAATCTGTATGCATGCGCTGCGTTTACATATCTCGCCAGCAGTTAGCGCTCCGCAGACAGCCGGCCACGTGCTCGCGTGTTCCCTCTAAGAGTGGATCGTACTGTACATCGAATGTTGCTTATACATTTCCTTGCTTTTGTGATAAAGTTTACATATGGCAAACTAGTCGATGTTTAAATAGCAGAATGCATGAGCATATGCGCAGAGCGTAAAAAACAGGATCGGTTCTCATTACGGGGTGCACTACTGCACGAGCGGCTGCAAACCTGCATTTGACAGGACAGACATATTGCATCGGCAGATTGCCCCCAAAAAAACACGAGGAAAAATGGAAGCTTTCTTCATGTCGGTGGAAGGTCTCAAGTGTCAGTCTTCGAGTGCCATGTCACAGGCGTGGGTATCACGCCTGCGAGAGGGTTTGCTCATTAGTTCACGATTAGTCGGTACGTGTTTTGTAGCTGATATCTACTTTTATATTTTCATGTTCCTTTTACATGTTAGATTATTCTTTCCATTATGGTTTCTTTGTGCTTCTCTACTTATTCAGTTTCTTTGCCTATAAATTTTTATAGGACGTTATAACGCCCGTGATTGTCGTTGTTTACTCGTCTGTGTTGTTTTTTTTTTCGCACTGTTTGAAATTTAAAATGGATCCGTGCTTCCTTCCTAGCCGGCCTGCACGCGAGATCGTAGTCACTCGCTGACGCCTTCATGAACCATCGTTTCATACTTTGCGAAAGTACGCATGGAATGCGCTTATGGGGCACAAGAATGCCCAGAACGTGCCGGTGATCAAGTTGAGCGGTCGCAGATCTGCTCGAGATATAATTATAGGAATGCGTAGCACCATGAACCATGGCCAATAGTACGCTACCGAGCTGGCAATACTTGTATTGTGCCGGTGAGAGATTGCAGAAGGCGACGGCGATTACGTCTTTTCTGCCTCTAAAGTCTTTTTTTTTTTAGAACTGCGCCCATGCCGTAGGACGACCCATCACATGCAAAGAACATTGCCTTTGAAGATAAGCTTCGTCATATTTGTCCAACCGTCCACAAAAAAAAAAAAACCCACACGGTCCCTCATGCCCGCACCTAAGACGACTGGAAGGCGAAAGCCATTTTCCTTCTCTTCTCAGTCTATGTGCTGTACCTGCGCAAAGCCAGCCTCCGAAAGCTTTCTGCACCTAATTGTGGTTCTGCATTGCATCCAGGAACGGAGGCACCTCACCTGGTTTTCTACTGCCCCCGAGATGGGCCCACCTTTGAACAAGCTAAGATGCATGCGATGATGTCGTCATGTGACGTCAACTCACGTGACTTCATTGACCGCCAAAATGTGTGACGTCATAATGACGTCACACATTTTGGCGTTCAGTGACGTCATGATGGCGTCATATGGTAACGTGAGCACGTGATGACAATTTTTCGCATCACCCGTGTGGGAGACGCTGACGCGAGACGCCAGTCAATTTTTGGCGTTTGAAGAGGCATCGAGGGCTCGCTCCTTAAAATTTTAATAGAGGGACGCTAGGGCAGAGCTGCCCAAGCGGAGCAGCTCTACCAAGGCTTCAATTTTTTTTCTGATGGTGGGGCGTCCACTGGACGTTTTCGTTGAGTATGTTCTATATCGCCAAATTTTCTATCTGTTCTGGGCAGCGGTCATAGAAGCTCAAGAAAAAAGTGCGAGAGGTATGCTCTAAGTCGCGGAAATCTTGGCATAGCGAAGCACGGGCCCGTCGCCGTTCGCTGGGCAACCTATTTCTCTATATTTCTCTATAGAGCTGGGCGGCCTTCTTTGTTTCTCGTTAGATTCCTCTTTCTTTTTCTCTCTTCACTCTGTGTTTTCTGTCTCTGTTTATTTTCTATCTTTGTCTCACTCTCTCTCCATTTCTCGATTGCTTCCTCTTTATTAACACAAAAGTGTTTTATGCCGGGGTCCACCAAGGCTTCGGTGACGTATTTTCGCTACGGAAATGTCGTCGAAAAACAGCATATGATCAGATGGCAAAGAAAAACGTTTCGTTAACGGAAGTCCAATCCGCGATCTCTTGGTCCGCGACAAAAGATGTCGGCCACGCTATCCATTGCGCTACGGTCGCACACCCTGAAGGCCTTACAAACGCGCATTTTATATCTCACACTTTCCTCTCACAGTGCTCTTGGTCGGCGGGGGTGGTGTTGCCCTCTGGGAGCGATAAAGTGAAGTAGTGCATCACAACCGTTGCCTCCACGATTGCTCCTGCAACGCGTCGTTGCTACGCGGCCGTCCCATTCGGCGCGCTTTCAATAGCAGAAGGGCAGTTTTGTCAACGCCTTAACACACCGTGAGGTGGCGACCTTCGCCCAAGCCTCGGCCTCGTTCATAGCATCCATCCATAATAACGATAGCTGTGCGACGAGCGCCTGCGTCGCCTTGCATCGTGCTCGCCTGGCTGTAACACCGCGTTCCCCGCTTACGCTCGCCCCGAGAAAAATCGCAGCCGGGCTACAGGGGAGACACGACGCCCGTTGCGTTTCCCTCTAGTCCGGCCGTAGTGTTCTTAGTGACATATTTTAGACCGCAAAAGAGCACATACAGAGAGCAAAGAAACACACAACGACAGGACGGGAGTCACTTCGAACTGAATTAAACTGAGCGCAAACCCAGAAATAAACACGGGTACCCCACATGCGCAGTCTCAACACAACCTTAGGCTATCCAGCTATCGAACAATCACTTTTCTGATCCGTGCAACGTCACCGACGTATCACTGATAGATCTTTCTCCTTTCTTTCTTATGTAATAGGCTTCCATCAACTCACGCGCAGGTTGATACTTGCGTCTGCCTATAATCTTGATCTCTTTAAAACGTGGTTGACACTTGCAGGTTTTGCAATGCATAGGCAAATGTGCCAAGCTGTCCTTCATTAAATTTATTTCATGCTCCCTGGCTCGTTCATTAATACAGCGCCCGGTCTGCCCGATGTGGGAGTTGCCACAAGAAAGGGGCATTTCATACACCACGCCTTTGGCACATTTCCCGTACGTCGTGCCATGTTTCATGCCGCATCCCTGACGCTCGCCTCCTCCAGAGCTGTTCTCGGAAACAACTGAGCCAGTTTAACGGGCGCGAAAAAGGCAGTGGGTACCCCATACCGGCCTGCTACCTTTTATTGCGATAGAAATTATATGGACAGTCTCGTCATGCACCGTATATATATATATATATATATATATATATATATATATATATATATATATATATCTAGACGCCACAAAGAAAAATAATTCAGAAAAACTTCCCGACGAGCGGAATCGAACGGGCGACCTCTCGATTCGTAGCACGCGGCGTTAGACGGTTCGGCCACGAACAGCGCCGTCTCCCAGCCTGCTAGCGGCAAGCTATTTATATACACCATTTACTTCAGCATGTTTTCTTAGTCACCACGTAGATGGCGTCATGTGCGCGCGTGGCGCGCTTTAAAGATCGTCGCCCCGCAAAACACCGTGTTTTTACACGGTGATGTGCGTGGTAGGCCATATCGAGTGGAAGATTTCCGAGACGCACTTGGCCCTACAGGACTGCTGCCAGAGATGTTAGCCCTGGGGACCTACCAGATAAACCATGTCTGGGCTGTCACTATGAGCAACGCAGACACTACGAAACGCTTGCTGGACGTGAGGGAGCTGAGGGTTAAGGGGCGACGCTGCATAATCGTGGACCCCCAACACCAGCAGGTGCGGCTACGTCTTCATTGGTTGCTCTATGGCGTCGCCGATGAAGACGTACGTACGGCGTTGGCGGCCTTTGGGAAGGTCGTTCAAGTAACCCGGGAGCGTTGGCGTGTCCAAGGAGTAAGCGACAAGGGGCCGACCACTCGGTCCGTGCTGCTCAAGCTCAAGAGAGGCGTGAAGGTTGAAGATCTCCCTCATCAAATTAGGGTAGCTGGTGAACTAGCTCTCGTAGTTGCACCTGGTCGGCCAATGCAGTGTTTGCGCTGCCAAGGTAATGGCCATGTCAGAAGGGAGTGCAAGGTGACCCGCTGCTCGCGTTGTCGTTGGTTTGGCCACGGTGAAGATGAGTGCATGCGTACGTACGCATCGGCAATTGGGTCCGCCGAAGGTGAAGACACAGCCCAACTTGTGATGGAGGCGACAGAGGCTGAGGACGCTGCGAAAGGGGCTGGTGACCTAGCGACCTCAGATACGTCAGGGTGTACCGCCGCATCGATTGGCGAAGATGGGCCAACGGCGCAAGCCGAGAAGGAGCCTGGAGCGGTGGTACATGAGCTAGCCAGCCAAACAGAGGACGGCCGCACAAGTACCCCAACGGAGGCATCTAATCCGATGGAATCGTCCGAACACCTTGCAGTGAAGAACGAGAGCACCAATGTCCGAGCCCCTGGTAAAAAACCCCACGAACAGTCTGCAGGAGGGAGCGAGGCGTCGAGTGGAAAGCATGTGGATGGGCCTCCTACGAAGGCGTCTTCATTCAGACGCAGCAGCATAAGACTGCGTCCCAACCCGACTGTGGAGAAACACTGCGCAACGGTCGCAGACGCTAGTCTCTTTACAAACGCGCCTTTTATATCTACCACTTTCCCGGTCGGCGGTGTGGTGTTGCCCTCTGGGAGCGGTAAAGTAATTCGCCATTACTGTGGCCTCCGCGATGAACACCTGCAACGCCTTACACGTCCATCCCATTCGGCACGTTTTCAATAGAAGTTCAATTTTGTCAATGGCTTAACACACCGCGAGGTGGCGATCTGAGCCCAAGCGACGGCCGGTCATGTAGGCTCCCTAAAGCGTCGTAAAAGCGTCGGCCTCGCTCTTAAAGTTGCGTGTACTAGAATAGGGGAGTGCTCGGAACGGCCGCAGCACCAATGTACAGAAAGTGAAGCCCAGACAGGGTCAATCCACCTGCGGCGCTGCTATCGGTAGTCTGCAATGAGCTGTCGTTTAAGAGTTGCGCGCGGCTCCTCCAAAGTGGTGCAGGGTAGAATGCCCGCTTCCCACTCAAAAGGTCCGGGTTCGAATCGCAGCTGTAAATGGTGAGTTTTTATTCTTAGTGTCACTTTTTTATAGCTGTGTTGGTTTTCCCTTGTTTCTTAACACTAGCCTGTGTTGCTGCGTATTGCTACAAAAAGTAACCTAAAATGTGAAATCTTGTTTCGATTCTCGTATTCGCGGAAATCTCGGAGGCCATACTTTACGTATTTTTTCAATCCCAGGCGGTGGCGCTACAAATAACTGCGCTCATTGTAAAATTTCTACAATTATATTTCACATTTTGCGTTACTTTTTGGACCAACACGTAGCAAATGAAGCTAGTTTTAAGAAACAATGGAAAAACCAATACAGCTATAAAAGGTGACGCTAACAATAAAAACCCACCATTTACAACTGCGATTCGAACCAGGGCCTTTTGAGTGGGAATTTGGCATTTTACCCCTTCACCACTTCGGCAGAGCCGCGCACAACTCTTAAACGACGACACATTGCAGACTACCGATTGCAGCGCTGCAAGCGGATTGACCCTGTTTAGGCTTCACTTTTCGATGCTCGCTCCGAGCACTCCCCTGTTCTAGTACACTCTACTCATAGCATCACGCTAATGAAAACCACAAATAGCTCTGCGACGCGCGCCTGCGTCACCTGGCTGTTACAGCGCGTTCCGCACTCACGCGCTCGCCCCGAGAAAAATCGCGCCCGGGGAATGGCACGACGCGCTTTGCGTTTCCCTCTAGTCCGGCCGTGGTGTTCAATCACATTTTAACATGCCGCGGGATGGCGACCAAGTTCTGCGTCCAATACGCGACGCTTTTCTGGCTATCACACCCCGTTTTCTGATTACGCTTTCACAGTTAACTACTACAGCTACCACAAGGTTTTGTTTAATCATTTAACATGGACGTTTGTCGTCGGTAAGGAGAGCTACCACCAATCATCAAAGCGGGTGCACCCACGTTAAAGGGTGCTATAGCTGCCAGACATCAATATACACTGTGAAAACTCTCTTATATCGATGCACAGTACGCATTCAGTTACCTAAGGGCACGCATTACTTTCGTGTTATTCCGATTCCTATGACGGAGGGATCAACCATACTTTTTTTCTATCTTTTTGTCTATTTCTCTGTCTCTAATTTTTTATATTGCCACGCCCGCTTCTTGTTTTACTTTGATGTATTACGGTTTGACCGGCAAGGACGGTTATCAACGCTCGACGCTGACCGCGCCGCAGTGTTCGAGAAGCTTCGCGATTGTAGTAGATCGCTTTGTTAAGATTGCGCGCAGGACGCGAATAGTCTAGATTATTCCAGTGCTTGCGCGACCACCAGTGATAAGACTGGAAAGTTCGATGCGTGATGTATAAAACACGGCGCGCGCCAGCCATGAGCAGAGCCGTATATTAGGAATATACGGCTCTGGCCATGAGCAGTTTATCGACGGCCGACGCCCTGTTCGCCGCTCTCAGTGTACAGCGTGTATTGCTGTAGTTTGAGTTTTCATTCCCCTACCACAAGTTCGGCCAAATGCACAGTTTCATCTTGAACACGCCGACTGCTGTCTTCATTGACGTCACGACCACCTGACAATATGCTATGCTTCACTCTCTCCCCTCCACCTTTCCCTCCTCCTCACCCTAACATCTCTCCTCCTCATCCTCACTTTCCTCTTCTACCCCCTTGCTATACGATACTATACAAGGCTAGGCTATGATCTATGAGCGTGCCTGGGTAGCTGAGTGGTTGAGACGCTCGCCTTCGGAGCGTGGGTGCGCGGGTTCGAATCGCGCTGTCTCATGAGGAATTATTTTCCGCAATAGCATTTTCGTTTTCTTTATATCTGCCTTTCTTTCTGTTTCTTTACGTCTTTGTTTCTTCGTCCTTCTCTTTCCCCTCACATCTCTCCTTCGCTTTGTGCTTCCCCCTTGCCGGACAATCCCCGCACTTGCACTTTTGGGAGCGAAACAGAAGATGAAGAAGATGACGAAGAGAGCGCGTGCCTTTTCATGATGATGATAATTTTGGGTCACGACATTTTACGATGAGCTAACACTGCTCCGCTGTTAAAAAATTGCAGATCCTTCATGTAGGTTGGAGATTGTGTCTTCGTGATAGACCACGAGTTGTAGCTGGTGAAGTGAGTGCGTCGATCTGGTGGCCTAAAAAAATTGGGGGACCGTTAAGCTTCGCCTTTAAGAGATGAACGCGATAGCGAAATCCGGCCCCTGGTGCGCACTTCAACCACTAAGTGCATACTTATTAATGTGTGTTGTTACACACATACACGCACACGCACACACACGCGCGCGCTGTTTATCCATAGTAATGGTACAGGTTTTACATTTAAAGCACTTCCCTGTGCAAGAGTCGAGACATATTTCTCACAATGCCTCACAGATGGCAGCACATTATCTAGCGTTTGCTGTTTGCTTGATCAACCAATAAAGTTTATTCCTCAATAAAGTTTATTCCTCCTCCTCCTCCTTGCTTGATCAACGCCTTCTCTAGAAAGCAGGCGTTTGTTTGATATGTTTTACGCTAGATGGACGTAGTTGTTCATTTTTAGAGCTGTTTGAAAGTTCGTGTGTGTTTTTAGCGGCGATGGCCGCACTATCCCGGCCTTTTTCGTCGCGCAAGGAACAGTAGTTTCATGGCCTCGCCAATGCGCCTACAAATCGCCGAATGGGCTCATTTTCGTCGTGACACCTGCCGAACAAAATGCGTTAAGAAGACTCCTTCCACTACATGGCATTTATATAGTGTTTTTTCCGAAACAAGTAACATCGTGGCTTTGTGGTAGGACATCTGCTTTCCACGCAAACGGCCCGGGATCGATCCTCAATGGGACCGAAGATTTTGATTGTTTATTTTATTTGCATCTTTCTCGATTTCTCACTCACAGACGATTTTTCGCTCACAAGCGTCGGTAGCGACACCGACACCGGAATTTCTGCGACACGAGCTCTATAACGCTATCGCGTTAAAATTTCACCTTCGGTGCCACGAAGCAGCACACATCCATGCTCAAGAGTAAGTTCACGCTAGAGCGCCCTTGAGTGCAAGCTCTAGGCGTGGCGCATGTTCGTCACTGGTCGCGTCACTGATCGTCCAAATGAGGATTCTCTCCAGCTAGCGCTCTACGCACGCTGTATAGAACTGCTCTTTCTTATAATGTTCTCTTTAGTTCCAGGTCTACGCATTTGAGGCGGCTCATTCTGCTCTACAGATTGTCTGAAAGTAGGTGTCATTGTGTGCGCATGAACCGAATGTGTCTTTTTTTCCCAGCTATTTCTCAGAGCACGAAAGAAAAGCTTTGCAAGCTGAATGCACCTCCAAAATTGGATGCCGTTGCGAGCATGCTGTGCACGCAGCAAGTGGCGTGCAAATCGCCACAAAAACCAAATCTGCTTGGTTTCGAGTTTTCATCAGCGTTTATTTATTCTTCCGTAGACGCAACACAGCAACTGAAGCTCGGTTAGCTATACCAGTATTACACGACAGCGTCCATGCACACAACTTTGAGCTACGCATCGGGGACCCACGCACTACAGTCGATCTGGCCTCAGTGGCGCCGCCGTATGAGCGCACGAGCTCTCTAACCCTACATCGGAATCGGCGTCCAGCAATGGAATAAAAAAGCGCTGAACGGCGAGGAAACTATATCGCCGACCTATAGGCGGCCTGTAATGACAGGGTCATCACGTATAATACGTCGTCATTGCATTTTTTCTGAGTGTCGACACAACGAGTTTCAAAGGGACGTGAATATCACACAAAACCAACTTTTAATTGCGGTCGTGAGCACGTGCTAACACGCGGGATCTGTATGCGCATAAATATCTTAGAGTAGCATTGCGCAGATGGTAAAATTTCAACCAGTCCTGATGCATCGTTAGCAAAGCCCGTTCCCTAATTGAAAAGATCAATTACAAAGTGAAAGCTGTGAGAATTCAAACCCAATGGTCAACGCTCAACAACCTCCACAAGTCCACAAACTGTCTCTTCATTGTGCACTGATGCCGTAAAAATGAGACCGCCAGGAGACATATTACTACGGTACGGCGCAACCGGCTACTCGTTTCTCAGATAAGTACATCTCGCTGGAAGAACATAGTACAAGGCGTGCTCAAGAAACTACCGCGTGCCCGTCTTAATTACAGCATAAGTGGTCGCACATCGAAACAATCCCGCCGCGCGGATGCTCCCCTCGGTGACCTTTCCCAAGCGTCGAGAGAATGCTCCAGTTGGCCCTTGGCCTTCCTTCGTCCATTTTGGGAAAGGAGGACCGCGTGCTGTGGTGAGAGTGCACCACCAGTCCCGTCAGGTCACCCGACACAATGAACACGCGCGCGCATTTTATCCGTCTCACATGTCGACCAGCGGAGCCGGGGAATTATATATAGCGCCTAGAGCTGTGTGATGGTATATCATTATTCCAGTCCCCTGTGCATACTGCTTCACGTGCACATATGTTTTTTTCATGGCACTTCCCAAGCTGTGAGTCTCAAGCTATGGGCACCTTCCCAAACTGTGAGCATTTACAATATAGGAGGAAAATTAATTTGACTCTTTTTTTTTTAGTTTTGACTTGGCGCGAATACAGCATTCTTTAAAGAAACACGTGAACTCTCTTTGCAGACCATTATGCTCTCTTGGGACCCGAAAGAGAACCTCTATAAAGACAGTCATATACGTGGCAAGTCAGGACTGACAGAAAATAGTAACACGTACCAAGTCTCATCGCGTACCGCGCCGACCTAAGTAACGCTGTTTCTTGAGATACGTGCGTGTCCAGGTAAAGTATAAAACCAATGCCAATTGAGGCACGTTTGTGCTTCGGAACGTGCAAATATGCTTTGAAGGCATCGTTTGACGTCAACCATCCCTTCTGCTTTATGTATATGGGCATGAAGGCGCTTCGTAGGAAAAGCATGTTTATGCCACCTACGTAAGTACTGAAACTCCGCGAGTTTCTCCGCGGGAAACTGTGTGCTGAACGCTGAAACCAAGGCAGTCTTAATTTATCAGGATTAGTCTTACCTTTTCAACTCAACGAGATACACTATAACAGCTTAATGTTAATTGGTAACACGCGATAGACTTCTGCTTCGATGACGTTCAACACGCCGCCTGCCCCAACGACAGCTGCTTCCCGGAGCTTGGGACCTCGGCTCCCAACGCTACTCAAGCCGTTTCATGGGGACGTGTGTCAATGGACGTCGTTTTGGGAGCGATTCAGGGGAGCTGTCCACGCAAATCTATTTCATTACCTCCCTCAACTATCTGGTAGGTGAAGCAGCAGCTGCAACTGCCCGTAATTTATGCGCAAGCTATGCGGCACACCACATAGCTTACGGTGTGATTATGTTTATTGCACTGTCATAAGAGTGGAGAGCTGCTTAACGCTTTCGCGTTAAGCTTTCTAAAGTACTTTCTTCCTCACCCTGGGTTGATAAAGAATGTAAATTTACCAGTAGCGTATACCCGTATACCATCGGTTTTGTTATGCGGGTATCTGCCACAGAATACTGCTGGAAAGGGTTTCATGACGTACGCGACATCATGTAGTTCTATGTCAATTTTTGGATGTTAATGAGACGGCCACGAGAGCGCCAAGATAGATAGATAGATCCAGCCGTGAGTCCTAGTCTGGGTGAGTAATATTTTGGTAAACTTGAGCAAGAGTGAGTCCGGCTGAGGAAAATCTTGCTAAGAATATTCACCCCGTCGCGTGTGGCTCATAACATAACCGCGTACCACGGCCCGGGTAACGTGGGTATGCGGCATACGTGTTGGTATGTGCTTATAGCCCACCGACTCAGCGCACGCTAGGAGAATGTGTGACACAAATCTGTTCGTGAAAATCAACTTTGGGCTTTCCAGAAAGAAGAGGAAGTCGCCAGGACCTAAGAACTTTTGGCCGTTGCCTAGGCGGCACCTTTTGAGCATCCCACAAACTCGCAGGACCTTTGAGTAAAGTTATTCGATGCATGTCAACCAGGCCAAATAGATATTAAAAATTCGATAAGAACACACTTTCGAGGAATAATCACGACAAAGTAGTACTGTTGGTTATATTATAGTCGGCAATTTTAAAGTGGACACCACACGAGCAGACAAACGCGTACAAAAATGCAACAACGACAGTCAGAAGCAACCACACCGCACAGGTCGTAAATAAACGTATTGCACCAGCAGTGGTGGTTGTGCTTCTCTAACGTCGATTGTGGTTGCAGCGTCGTCTATCCGCCCGCAGTCATTATTCATTTATTCGTTCGTTCGTTCACACTTTATTCGAGACGAATTGGCTTGGGAGACATAAAAAGAAGGCCCTGAAGGTGCCTGGATAAGCTGTGTCACCCAGACAATTTGTTTTGTTATAAAAATTTGCTACAGCGATGTAAGACAGAGAGAGAAAAAGGTTAAGTGAAAGGCATGAAGGTTAACCAGAAGTTTGTCGGTTTGCTACCTTGCACTGGGCACTCTCGTGGCCGTCTCATTAACTTCCAAAAGTTGTCATTGTCCTCACTATAGTTCCCAAAGACAACAACTCTCAGCAACGCTAGCATGCCTCGATGACCAGCCGCTTTCTGAATAATCAATTTTGAAGTGTCGGAACGTTCTAGCTTCCAACCAGAAATCGACGAAGGCGCTGCTGAAATTTCTGCGCTCTACCGACCTCGCTAAACTAAACGACTATGATGCTCCCGTGCTTGAGTGTGTGTGTGCGTTTTTTTTCTTTCTTTTTTCTTACTTTTTTTCCTTCCTTACCTTTCTATCCATAGCAATGTAGTAAACATTATAAATGTACGGCATGACTGTGCGAACTATATAGTCTAGCGTCGATTGGCTCTGGAGGAATAATTTCATGCAGTAATGCTTTCATTTGGGCCAGTTGGTGCAAACTTGTAACTTGATTCATGGCTGCGCTAAAAACACGGACAACAGAAGAGACGTACACAGGACGGGCGCAAACTACCACCTTTATTACTGAACGCCAAAGTAAACCTATATGTGCACGAATCTCATCACGCGCTCTCTTTTACGCCCCTTCGTGACAGATTAGCAACTAGCATCCCCCAGGGGGGTGTGTTGCTAATCTGTCACGAAGGGGCGTAAAAGAGAGCGCGTGATGAGATTCGTGCACATATAGGTTTACTTTGGCGTTCAGTAATAAAGGTGGTAGTTTGCGCCCGTCCTGTGTACGTCTCTTCCGTTGTCCGTGTTTTTAGCGGAGCCATGAATCAAGTTACAAGTGGAGGAATAAGTCTGCGCATGCTTCTTACGATATGCACATAAGTGCGTAGTAGAGTGAATTACTCTTCGGTATAACTGACGTCTGTGCTAAATGTCAGTCCGACGTCACGACAGACCAGAGTTGCCGTTTCGACGTCAGAGTGTAGTCGTAGTATCTGGAAAGGCCACGTGGAGGAAACAGCTTCTTAATTTACACAAGTACTCTCATCCGCCTCGCAACGCATGGCTCGAAGCCAAACACTGCGGCTTCTCACTCACTGTTTCGCATCAGCCAGGGATCAGCCAGAATATCGCCAGCTTGACGAAGACCAGTCGACACTTCAACGTGAAGGTTTTGGGATGAGAGTTGAATGCAGCGTCACTAAGGCTTTCGTTTCGAGTCGAGCTACAGCTCGCATTCCCATAGTAAAAATCTATATTGCGTACTCAATGCATCTTAGTGAAAAATTACGTTTTCTGTGATGTTGCGGCACTCTGTTATCTGTCGAACTATGCCTATAAATGTGCATCCGCACTGCTACAACTCGGCAGGCTAACCGGCGACAATTGTCAAGGCAGTCATCAGGAGCGTGCATAAAGGCGACATCAGCGCAGAGTCGACGCGATGCAAGAGCCACGATGCGAACGCTGTTGTTCAATTAATTTAGCCGCCGATGCCTCGGGCAAAACCCTGCACGGCCTACGCGGCCTTCGCTCTGTGCATGCATGCCGATGGAAAGCCCGCTCTAGACATGAGTTATGCCTCGAGAAAACGACCGCGCTTTCGTACCGGTTTCCTGACTAGTAATTGTCCTTGAAAACTCAGTTTAAATCAAACATAAATAGTAACATTCTAATGTTTCTCAATTCGCGAGTTTGCTTCGCGGTATTCACTCTCCGCTCGCGCTCTACAACGGCTGCCGCTGTAAAGCGGGCTTTTAAAGAAACGACCTGCACGACCGGATTTCCGAGGTTATTTGTCCGAACCTTGAACGTGAAATGATGGAAGAGTAGCTCTAGAAGGGTTATTAATGTCGCTATATTCTTTTGAGTACAGCACTTCCGAGTGCATGCCCGTTGTGAAGCACCCCAGTGGCGTCACACCATCAATGGGTAACTGACCTACGTGAGGGAGAGTACCGTATTTACTCGAATACAGCTAGGCCTTGTTCCTCCAGAGAAAGTGTCCATAATTAGCTATCGTTCTATATTCGTGATCGAAAATACCAAAAGTATACCGCGCAAATAGAGTTCCACTGCTACGTTCACCGCTTTATAGCGTACGCTGTTGTGAGCTATCAACAATAGCCGATCTTGTAGGCGATGTTGTAGGCCGGTGTCTGTCGCCGCTCTCGCACACAACGAGAAACAAAAACAGGGTTTGAGGTGTATTCGAACACATGCATTGTGCGCGGCAAGCATGTGTTCTACCACGGGCTTCAAACTCTTCTGGAAAAAGACCCCATGCAAGCATCGTGTGTGGTCAGGAATCGCGTAAGCAGGTTTAGTATTGCGTAGCAGAAGAGCAGTGTCCCACAAGGAATTGCGCAGTTATTTGGTGGTTTGAAGCTTCCCAACCATTGGAGGGCGCTCAGCCGCGATTCTTCATGCTCGTCCGGCCACAGCAATGTGTGCAGCTACGCAGGTGCACGTTTTGCGTTACAGACGTGTATTGAACAACAGAGAGGTGAGCTAGTTGGTAAGTATTCATTCAAAAAAAGACAGGAGGAATCAACTTTATTTACACATATGGTGCGGTCCTCAGGGTGGCTCCACGTGGGCAGCGACCCTTTCGGCCCAGGCAGCAATAGCTAGCTGCGTTTCCTTAATGGGAGTTTTAATAAGCTCCTCCCACGTTGACTGTGAGCGAGCTGGCAGGAGCGTTCTTGGGGGAGGAAAGCCTTCACAGCGCCACAATATGTGATTTTGTGTGGTCAATTCTTGCGCGCTGCAATTTTGGCAGATTGGGTTAACCGATCCGCATGTAATTAGCGCCAGCCGATGAGGACTGGGAAATGAGTCAGTTTGAATGCGGCGAAGGATCGTGGCCTGCGCTCTCGTGAGGGTTTCATCGGGCGGAGGGTAGACTCGCCGTTCACTTTTATAGATATTCGTTATATCATTAAAAGAAGTCGGTGCCTCACCAGGGTAGACCGGGTCCGAGAGACGCGCCTCCCGGTTTGTTAGACCTCGGGCTACGCGGTGCGCCTCCTCGTTCCCAGGGTTCCCCGAGTGGGCAGGGACCCATACTAATTCAATTATTTTGTCACGCTGGCAGTTTTTTAAAATCCTCGCCGCTCTGATGTTTATGCTCCCTTTCGAGATATTGATGATGGCTCTCTTCGAGTCACTTAAAATCGTTCGAGCAGAGGCGCTCGTCATGGCCAAAGCAATAGCGGTCTCTTCAGCTTCTACGGCGGAGGGCACCTGTACCGAGGCGGTATTGATAATCTGCCCCTCTCCGGTCACCACACTTACGGTATACCATTGGTCATTTTGTTTGGCCGCGTCCACGTACGCAACGAATTGGTTGTTTTTGTATTTTTCATAAAGGTCTTTCGCTCTGGCAGACCGCCTTCCGTCATGTCTGATTGTGTACTCCTTCCCATACTATCACCTTCGCCTCTCTGATAAAGAAAAAAATAAATAGTATAATTCGCATGGCATACAAATCGGCCCTAGGGCTCCCTAGATATGCAAACTCCGAGCGATTACTACAATTAGGCATTTATAACACCCTCGATGAACAAAAAAGACAGGGCGTGCAAACACGGACACAAGAAAGAAGTCAGGACACCACAAAAGCCGCGTCCGTGTTAACACGCCCTGTCTTTTTTGAATGAAGACGTGTATTGGTCACTTCGCTAGTTTACAAAATAAGAGCTATTGCGTTCCTCGCAGCTGAACTTGCAGTAGGCGCCCTAGGAGCGTTTACAACGGGCCCTATGAAAGCCACTCCCCCGGCAAGTTGGAACAAGTCGTGCATAATAATAGTGAGCGCAAACGCTAGCAAGAGGACAAACGAGATGACAAAGACGCAGCGCATTCTTCCAACTAAACTTTATTCGAAAGGTGCATATATATAGATATGTGCATCTTTGGAATAAATTTTAGTTGGAAGAATGCGCTGCGTCTTTGTCGTCTCGTTTGTCCTCTTGCTAGCGCTTGCGCTCAGCGTCATTATGAATACCATACATTGGCTAAGTGCGTTAAATACGTCATAGGTGCCAGTTTCATAGGTACCAACATATACCTCAATGGTCATGCTCGCAGTAATCTGAACCGTCGTCGGTTTCTCAAATGATATAGGTCAACCTATTTTAGATTGTATGAGCGGAAAACAGCAGGAACAGACGCGAAGAGCTTGACAGGGCAGACGCTCAAAACTAAACTTTATGGTAACAACGTGCCACCCACCGCTCGTTGCGGTGGGTGGCACGTTGTTACAGAAGTTAAAGCGGACAAGTGCTTCCAACACCCAGGAAAAAAGGAAAACAGAAAAAAATGTCATGCCGTATGTGCATTCTGTGTCGCACAATTTGTGCCATACAATTTGTCCCCTGTACCGGAGAGGTCGTGTACAGAATTCCGTTGAGCTGCGGAAAAGTATACATCGGCCAGACGGGCCGATGTCTAAATGACAGACTCAGAGAACATGATTCGTCTTTGAAGGTTCTCGCAGGTGGCATGCTCTTGTCTCTTCATTGCAAAGATTGCGGGTGTAATCAGTTGTTCGCAAGCACTAATGTTCTTTGTAAATGAAAACACAGACTGGCCAGGGAGATCACGGAAGCTGGGCAGAGTAAAGCAAACTCAACCACGTGCATCAGTGTCGCCTCGGTAGCGTTGAACGATAGGGAAATAGGCTATCTAAATAGTTAAAGCGCGGAACATATCAGTTCAGATAAGTAACCTTCCTCTTGGTCTTGTCTTTCTAGTGATAAGGTGGTTGCATATGCGCGAGTCTATGCTCTCGTGTGAGAAAAAAAGTTTGAATAAACTGCAGTTGTAAGTTGAGCGTCTGCCCTGTCAAGTTCGTCGCTTCTGTTCCTGCTGTTTTCCGCTCATACAGTCTACAATATGTTGCACCAACTGGCCCAGCACCCCACCTTATTGTCGGTCAACCTATATTCGAATAAATGTCTTTAGTTTTCGAACTCACGTTCGGGCTCGACCTATATTCGAATAAGTATGGTATGCACAGGAGGCACGTCCGGTTATGCAAAATAAAATGGGATTGGCTGCATTAAAAAGCACTAATATTAAGCTGTAGCCAAGCTTAGACAGACAGACAGACAGACAGACAGACAGACAGACAGACAGACAGACAGACAGACAGACAGACAGACAGACAGACAGACAGACAGACAGATAGATAGATAGATAGATAGATAGATAGATAGATAGATAGATAGATAGATAGATAGATAGATAGATAGATAGATAGATAGATAGATAGATAGATAGATAGATAGATAGATAGATAGATAGATAGATAGATAGATAGATAGACCTGGGCCTACCTCTCCACAGATAATCGTGCGGATTCATGGTGCCATTTTTAAGTGTTGACGTCACTGTATAACATTTCGTTCGCTCATTGCTTTAATTCCTTAAACTAGAGCGCTCTCGATGAACTTTGACCGATGATAATCTTTTGAACACGAAAATCGAGTCGCAGCACGCACTCGGCAACTGGTGGGAGTGACGATTTCCGCAGACGTTGTCATTTACATCGACAGCCTAACTGATGTATACGTGGCCCAGAACGTGTAAAACCTTGTTCTGACCCTCCAACGTTGCGCTTAACTTCACTGTGATGACCCTCCAATACACAAGCACAACCGAACGAGAGTGTCTTTCTGGATATGCCTCGTATCTTTATCAGTCATCGTTACGTTTCCAAGGGAATTCAGTGATCCGACGTTGCGTTGCGTTCTTATTGTAATTAGCCACGCCGTAGCATGCTCGGCTAAAACGGTGAAGGCAAACCGTTCTCGAAAAGCATTTAACAGGCTCGCTGTAAAATGCTCTATTGAACAGTGTTCCAGATTACACTTGCTGAAAATTTCACAAAGTACGTAAAAAAATAAAAACAATGCTCTGAAAACATAATTTTTTTTATTTCGTGCTTACAACTGCAGTATTACGGTAATCACCGAAAAGGATTGGTAATTAAATCAAGTGGCGATCCCCAGGTGACTACCATTCCTTTTTTTATTGTCACTTTCAACATGGTGTGGGAAAACTTGGAAAAATATTTCTGGTCCCATGGCCTGGCTGGCTAGTGTCAGGACCAGTGGTTAGAAGTATCGCATAACTAAGCAAACGGCACGAACAGTGACAAACGGAGCAGGTATAAATACATAGACTAAATTACACAATCCATGTTTGGAAAGAAAGAAAAGCACATAGATTATTTATCAATATACACCACTATCCACACACATAAAACACTTCATGACCGCAGAAAAGTTGCGTGCTGCTTTCACATCGGCTGGCGTAGCATTACCAATAAGAGCACCATGAAGATCTATTAGCCGCCAACCGTAGACATTTTTAGCACCCAGTAAATTAAAGCAATTGTTCATCGCAGCTCTTGTGCCGAGCGCCGGTAACCTAAAAGTGCTTAGTGGCAGAGGGTTGTCATGTTTTCTGTATATTCTATCCGCGATGCTTGTAACGTGAACAGAGAGATGGCAATTTTCTTTAACATAGCCTAAATTGTCGTCACACCGTAGGTGACGTGGACGCGCACCTCTCACTGATCGTCCGCGTGACGACACCATATCTTGAAAGCCTTTGCTAAAGAGGTCCCTCGAAGTGAACAATCTGCTCAGAGTGGGTCGTCGCGCAGCCGTTACACTGACAGGCCTTTCAGCTCAACATGCACGTGTCGAGGTAGCGGCCGCCTTGGAGCAAGCACACGTCGCGTTGCGAAGGTGGCTCGGCGCGAACGGTTCTTCTCGGCCATCTTGGGCGAAGTGCGTCGAGTGACACGCGGGTCACTTGGGGTCACTCTGCGCCCACTCCGACGAATGTCTGCGGATGGCGGCTGCGCAAAAACTCCGTGCGTTCAACAGTAGTAGGGAGGCACGTAAACGCTTCAAAGTCTAACTGCTGCTTTCAGGAGCCTTTCGCGTTTTCTATGAGTAGGTTGGCTTAATGAGAAAAGCTCCATAAAAAACTTCACTGACGATTACGATACTGTCTAATGCGAATTCTGAGCGTAGCTTCGCGTTGGGGCAAGGCCAACTGTGTTTGATGTTTTGGCTTTCTGAAGTAAGACAGCACCCACTACGCCATTCATCTTTCTGCGGATAAGCGAGGTAACCGCTACACATCTGTAAGGTATTATGGGCACTGTCTTGATGCTGCATATGGCTGACGACGATGAAGAATTACGGCTGAGTCCTTTGCAGTGGGTGGGAAGCATTAAACCACACACTCGTTGCGCAATTAGGACTGTGTGATGACTGGTTGTTATTTTACTGTTCTGGCACGCTATATTACATAGCTGAACGCGATTCCTTGCCCGACATAACGCCTCTATAGGGTATTGTTGCAAATGAGTTTCAAGCAGCAGCGTGGTTCTGTGGTAGAATACACGACTGCCAAGCAGAGGGGCCTGGTTCAAATACCATTCGATCCTGAGTATTGTTTTCTAATATTATTTTTCGTGTATATGGGTTACTTTTTCATGTCTATCGGTTAAGCCACCAATGGCGACGGCAACGGCGACGGCGACGCCGCTCAACGCAGGTACAGGCGCCTGAGAGCTGCGCTCTAAAAGAATTTCATCCTGTGCTAAAACAGCTACTTTTACATCTATTTCTGAGATGATCTAGCAATGAGATTGCATTTCATTGGGCATCGTCACACAACTTCATTTCATATCTTTAGGCATTGTGAAATATGAACTTTATACGTGCACTTTGCAATATAATCAAATAAAACACGGGCTTCATACTTGATTTTCTTGTATTACACTTTCCACAGAAGCGATACTTTTGAATATTGTTCACTATGCACTATGTTGCGGTTTCACAGGTAAATACTGTGAGAAATTTTGGGGATAACCTTTATAAATGCGAAGCATTTCTTCCTGAACCAAAGGCACTGTGGCCGTATCTATCTATCTATCTATCTATCTATCTATCTATCTATCTATCTATCTATCTATCTATCTATCTATCTATCTATCTATCTATCTATCTATCTATCTATCTATCTATCTATCTATCTATCTATCTATCTATCTATCTATCTATCTATCTATCTAGCCACCTACGTCTGGCTGCTCTCGTGGCCGCTTCCTTAACTTCTTATATACGAAAATTGGCATAGGAGGACATGAGTATATGGCGAACATGACTTCTAGGTCATTATATGAATAACGTAAAAAAAACCGCATTTCCCCGAAGGGGAGTATGAGGAAGTGCGAAGCACGGGGTGATGCTATGAGGGGGCGCGCGCGACTAAACTGCAGAGCCGAGCGAAGGAGACGGCAGCGAGAGAGCACGCGCCAGCCGACCCACGGAGGTCTGGCCGTTTTTAAGTGCAAAGCACTTTTACTGATGATGATGATCTGTCTTCCGAACTCGTTCCAAAGAACCCGCAACGCGTTCAACTTGTTGGCGGCGTTGCGCACGCCCGAGATGGGGCTCAGGTTGTTGTCGAACCACAGTCGATCGCACACCGCGCAGCTATATCCGAAGCTGCGGTCCAGGAAGTCTCGCTTGAAGCGCGCGTCCGGCCGATCGAATTCGAGGGCCCGCGCTCGCTCACGCATCGCGCGTCCCCGCGCCAGATCGGCTTCGGGGTGCTCGGCTCGCTTCGCACGCTTTCGTTCGGCGTCTCGCCGCCGGCCTTCATCACCACAGGCAATGCGCGGGGCGCGCGCAGCCACGGAGCGGAGGGCGGAGCGCGCGCAGTCACGTGGGGCGTGACGTCGCTGCGCCGTTGCTACAGACGCTCCTCTCCGCTCCTCGCGCCGTTGCTATGGGACGGCGGATTCAGGGTCGCTTATAAAGTGCATTCGCACTTAAAAGCCGTTCGCGTACATCATGCAAACCCTTACCCCGGTCACGCGTGTCATATACCCACATACCACGAGCATTGTATGTGGGTATGTTCAGGTGATTCACAGTATACGTCAATCCAGGAAAGGCAAGAACAGATATTAGAAATAAGAATGCGAGAGCGTTAAAGAACAATTGTCCCAGAAAAGCCGGTGTCAATGTCGGAGGCGCTGTCGGCGAGTCGGTAATCCTGACTGATGCAAATAATACAGTTCAGGTTCCAAACCGGAATCGAACCCAGGCATTCTGCGCGGTACTCAGGTATTGTACAACAGAGCTGAGACAGATCTTGAAACTGCTTTGGGAAAATACCCTATGCAGACGTCATGCCGGAGAAACGTCAATTGTGGCTGCAGTGATGGCTATCCACTTACATAAAAATGTAATAAACATTAGATATCTATGACTCGGCAAGCAATATCCAAGCGTTACTTGAACCCGAAGGCTTACGTTGACGAACGCTACGTATGATTTACACATTACACCACCGTAGCATGCATTTCGCTTTGATAAAACAGACTTCTGTGCTCTACCTTGAGTGGTGACGCTACCTCAGGCCATAAGCTTTAATCGCCAATGTAGCCGACATGTCTGGTATGCCCCGGATAGGCACACAACTGCGTCATTTACAGAAACACGACACGTCGATCCACCTCGCGAAGCTTGGCTCAACGCCAAAAAATGAAGCTTAGCCCTTACTGCTTCGCATGAAACCGATTCCCGGAACTCGTGGTATCGGCCCGCATTTTTGCGAGCAGAGGCAGTGTGCCCTTCATGGCATAGGAATGAAGTCTATACCATATGCTCTGTAACGTATATCTGTCTGTATACGTAGAAAAGTATTCCTTCAAAAAGCTGATCTAATATGACAAACCACTGATTCCCGTAAAGCTGATCCACACAGCGTATTCATATATGTGAATTATTATATGAAAGGTACACTACATAGAAGTAGTCGAAGTAACCTTCGACGCTTTTCTGCTCTTTTGCATGCCTCTCTTCATAGCCATTCGAGGTGAGTGCGCCACCAATACGTTAATTCGATATCGACGAAGCTCTTCGCGTTGTAATAAATTATGTCGGCCGCTGTTTGCGTATTTTAGGATTGGCGGGAGATTCGGTTATGACCTTGAAAAATATATTCCGATTGCTTTGTCGGGTAGTCACTGAAAAAAAAAAACACTATAAGTGTTGGTCCTCGGCGTACAGAATACCCCACGGCTCGTTCAGGTGTATAACGTAGGACAGCACGAATGACTTACCCAAAGCACCACAGGGAGGCATAATTTTAGGAAATTGAGTATAAGATACGAATGGCAGCACGACACCAGGTTTGGCACCCTTCAAGTATAGGAGAGTGACAGGATGCCTGCTCTCACCAAGAATACGTGTCCTGTACAAAATAAAGAAAGGAAGCGTAGAAGAGCTCTCGAAACTAGATTGAAGATATTGAAGGCTGACGTCCACGGTGCCCAATATAGAGATAAAAATTGCATGGTTATCTTGACGAGAGTGAAGACGGGCTTGATGGTGACGCATAACTGTTCGCGCAGCGCAAAAAAAAGAATTGACAGAAGACGAGAGAAGGAAAGAAGACCAGCGCTAACTTTCAACAATGTTTATTTCGGACATACTCTAAAAACAACACAACCATTTCCTGCACCTTTTGAAGGTACGCTTTCCGTTCTCAATGGATGAAAGTGGCTATCAAATAAACGGATATAAGTTTTAAAAGACGCCACACCAGCACTGTTCTGAAACGCTACTTTCCCAAACTGGTCAATACATTCTTCAACAAAAGAGAGAATCGATTCGGAGGCTGCAAATAATTCACATCTTTTACAACGATGGACAAAGGGCATATGCACTAAAATCCAGAACTTCAATTTTTGACAAGAAACGGGTTATCTACTGCTAAAAGGCCAACCTTTCTTTCAAAAATAGCGCTATGCACTTTTGCCAAGTGCTGTTTTCTGATACAACAACACGAACGGGGTTTTATGGCTTTGGGTGTTTTCGCATTGAAGAATGCTTCAAGAAATTTTTTTGTAGTTTGCTATGCCGCTACCCAATTGAGTAAGGTAAGATTTGCGCACAGGTCTTTAACATCACATTTAGTCTTCTAAGTGACAACATTGTTATGACACTTAAATACGGATGAAACAGCTTGGCTTGCCTTAGAGTTGAAAATGCGAAAAGAAAGAACAGCAAAACCCTTCTTCGTCGGCGGAAAGCACGGCGAGGGCGTTGCCTTTGAGGCAGACCTCCACTTTCCTCAGCGTCAACCTGGAGGTACGTTGCTTCCAACAGAGGAGCACGTCAGCGCTCGCTGAAACATATGGGCCTTGCTCCAAGTCGGATACCCTTCCGGAAATTGACACACCGATGAGAGGGCGCTGAAAGGCTTGGCTGAACCGAGAACTTCGGTCCAAGTGAGAGAGTCTCAGTCACGTCCGGTGGCAGGTGTACTGGCTCTAGCTTGTAGACGCCGCTCTTGCCTTCCTCGCATTGCCTTGGCCTCGGGTTCATATCAGTCCCAGACGAGCGAAATCACAGGTGAAGACGGCTTCTGTTGGCGCTCTTTTGCTGTGCTTCGTCTTTTTCCTGGCCGTGCTTAGGCGTGTAAATTTTTTAGGAGCGAAGCTCCTTAAGCCCGCACTCCTCTGCGCCGTTGACGCTCCCTTTTCTTAAGAATCGCTTTAGGTTGTAGTGGTCGGTGATTTAAGAGGAAATATTTAGGCCTTGAGCGGTTTGGTTCTAGCACACGAAAAATTCGAGGTTAAAAGAAATAAGCTCTGTGCACAACTGGTTATAATTGTCGTCTTCACTTTCACCACCTTTATTGTTGATTGTGAAATGACAACCACCATTCTAGCGCGCTACGGGCGCTTTATCGAAGGTAGTAGCAGATGGTCTCCCCATCCGGCGCCGGCGCAAAAGGCAATGAAACGCTGCGCGCGGCGTTCCTTCGCCGCCGTCGAAGGTCCCTGCCGTATCACCGCTCTCACTTTTCTCCCACCTGTCTCCCTCTCCCTGCTCTGCGCGCCGCACACTCAATCGCTCAGTCTTTCCCGCCTACGAGCGCAGCAGACGCTTTCCCCACACGCTCCCCACCCTACCGCCTTCATGAAAGCCAGCAGCGGGATCAGGCGCATAGTCGCTCGCGTTCCATTTCTAAGGAGCTTCGCTCATCAGTTGTATTCGTACACGGAACAACTGCTAGTTTTCCTCAAAGGCTTCTGTTGTCTTGTATGTGATGCGCTGAAGTTCTAGAAGTTGTCTTCTACCCGCGGCAACGTACCTGCTGTTCAGAACCTGAGCCGACAGCTATTGATTGAACAGTCTTACTTACCTCCTGTATTCTGTCCACAAGATGATGCACGCTCATGTACCAAGGCCGGCTGATGGGATAGACCCACCAAACAGGAGACTAACTCCTGCAGGAAGGATTTTGTTCCGCATACAGAAATTAAGTCTTCTCGCACGACAAGTGGTCAAGGCTACGAGCGCATCATCGCGCAGGGGTTATGAGGAGAACACATAAAAGGACCTATTGTAGTAGAAGTATAGTAGACATGAGTGTCAACTCGGGCTTGTTGGTGATCCATAACTGTTCGCGTAGCGAAAAAAATTTACTACAACCCCGCACTTCAGGAGGCTATCCTGAGGTGGGCTGAGGTGGTAGAGGAGGCCTACCCCGAGTAGGATCCCTCGCCTTCATCTCGCAGCCCCCTTCCCTTTAGATGGGATAAATAAAGTTATTTCTCTCTCTCTCTCTCTCTTTCACGGGACAAGAGAAGGGACGAAGACGAGCGCTAACAATAACGACGTCTATTAAATTTCAACAACGTTAACTTTTGGAGTGCGCGCAGATATATAAAATGCGAAAAAACAAACAAGACAATTCAAGAAGCACACACTTGCCTTGCACAAACATCGTACAATCTTAGCAACTTGAACACATTTGACAGCCCGAGAGAGGGAGTGCTGAGGCAGTCAGGCCTAGAGTTACTGTATATGCTACCTTTCGGTAGCAGAGTTGCGCATCTGTCTTCCAACGCCGCTAGCAACCATGAATTGCAGAGAAGCTGCCGCTTGGGCCAATTTTTTTATTTCTCGACGCCGCCGCTGCAGCGAACTGAATTAACACTAGCCATCGACAGCTAATGTTTATCGCCGGTCTTCGACACGCCAGGCAGGCTAACCGGCGACACGGTAGGCATGTCGCCTGCAAAAACGAAGTGCGACTTCACCGCATAGCTGTGGTTGGTAGCCGGACCTATGCGCTACTCTGCTACCTAAAGGTAGCATATACAGTGACTCTAGTCAGGCCCTAATCTACAATTCCCATCTGCCCCAATAATTTTATCTCGTTAGTTTATTTCTGTTTTTTTTTTCTATCGACGCTCTGATAAAAAAGCGACTTGCAGCCAGACGTACTGCACTGCAGTGCCAAGAAACCATCGCGATCATTCTTGACGTTCCCTGAGTCTATCATTAATACAGCGACCAGTCTATCATAATACAGCGACATGAAAGAGCTACCTGACAGGTGACGGTTGCGTTGATGGCCTCAACGATTTACTGAGACTGTGAGACGTTCGCGCATGGCAAGTGTTCTTTTTTTTTTTACTCGATATTGAATTGTGTTTTTTTTTCTTACTGCTGCGTTAATTTTCTTGTAACTCTTGTAATCAGATTTAATTATATTCTTCGTTTCTCTTCCTATATGATTATATTTTGAATATGTATTTATATACGGAACTAAAGCATTCGATTCTTGTGTTTTAGTATGCACTGCGATTCAGTGTCATCACTGACTTATTTTTATCTCATGTCTTATTTTCATTAACTGATGTTTAAATATACTTTGCTTCGTTACCACTGTGCTAATTTTCCTACACTATTGTATTTTCTTTCCGATATAATATTGTACTTCATTTCCATTTCTTTATGTTATACGTATTTTTGTGTGTATTGCTTTACTTTAGCCCCTCCCCTCTATTATGTTGCTTGGAAGCCCTGAGGGTATAGATAGACAAATAGCTAAATGAATAAGTAGGTAAATACGCTCTCTGAAATAAACGTTGTTGAAAGTTAGCGCTCGCATTCGCCTCTTCTCTGGTCCTGCGTGGAATGATTGCGCTACGCGAACTGTCGTGGTTATCTTGGCGTTCGATTTGAAAGCTTAGCACGAGGCATTTCTCCAGACTAGCAGTGCGTGCCTAAGAGGCGGTCATCGCTGAGCCACTGGCTTCTAGCGGTGCCTGCCATGTGGTCAGCGATTCCAAAACTTCCGCACGCAGCTTCTGCGACTCTTTCCGTGACGAGCGTTCAAAAATATCTAACGTTTTACTTAAACATGGATGGCTCTAACGCCATGTAAATAAAGCTGTTTTGAAACTGCTTCCATTCGCTGAATGAGAACAGTTGAGTAAAAGACGAGCACGCCGACCGCAAGAAAAAAAGAGTTTTGACATTTCGTCAACCACAACGGTATTCCCATTCACAATACAAACTAATAAAGGAGAGCTAAGCCTTTAGATCATCTGAATCACGTGGCCTAAACAACTTGCGGATGCGGGGGGCAGATTCCCATCCCTGCGGTTGAGCGCGCTTTTTCTTGTTTGTACCGTCACAGATTCCAGATACAACCTAAAGGTTGGGCGCTTCTCGCTATTGATGATACGTGCCTTGCCCCAGTCTCTCACATCTTTATCGTTATTCACGTCGTTACAGAGCTCTTTCAGCCATCGCTCAAAATTTCCGGGTACAGCGATGGCTGAAGCAGCACTGTAACGATGTGAAGAAGGGGAAAGTATGCTCCAACACCCTCGCCCAACTCATGTCACTTACGTCGCTTATCGTAAATAGCAAAATGTTCTGTTTTCGCAAGAACCGATAAGCTGGAAGGGTAATAGTGTCACGAGTTGAATATGCTTTCTTTTAAGGAAAACAGTGACCCACATTCATGTCAAGTATAAAAGCGGTGCGAAGGAATGGTCGTCATTTGTTGCAAGAGAGAAGCATTGCACTGTATGCGATGCTTATTAAACAATAAATTGCATAGGAAACTGTACGGCAGATGTAATTACCCCATCATATAAGAGACACAGTTTACATTAATCGACCCAGAGAGCAAGCTTGCGTCGGAGAAGGATACTCTACGATGAATCCATTGCACGTGTGACAAGTTAAATAACCAAGACATGTGATGGGTAAGACAAACTTTTTAATGCTTTCATTGATTACAAAAAGGCATTCGACTCGGCAGAGATACTGCCAGCCTTAGGCACTGCGTCAGCATGAAGTACCTGAAACATACGTGAATGGCGAGACAGACGGTCCGATTTCGCATCCGATCCCGCGTGCGGCATCGAATGACCCAGCGTGCGACGCACGACGATTCAGGACGCAATCAGCCGCAGGCTCCGCCCACATGAGGCGCCTCGGCATGCACGCTCCGAAGACTTCGTATCCTCTTTTTGAAGCACAATAGTAACTACATTGTGCTGCAATGTTTCCTTGTATACGAAAATAACCAATAAAAAATATGTATTCGCCAGCGACAGGCACGTCCGTACGACGGAACTTCACCATTCCAGCTGCCGCAACGCCGCGGCGCATTACGGATAGGGTGCAAAATTGTTCTTTCCCTGAATTAACAAAGCCGAAATCTAAAGTAATTCCACAGCTACCTTGAGGCTCCTCAAGGAATCCCGATCGAGAAAGACGTCAGACACAGAAGAGAAATATCTCCATTGTTATTGACTGCGTGTTTAAAAGTATCTAAAGGAATTGATTAGGACGAAATAAGGTATGAAGGTTAGCAGAGCACATTTCAGCAAGCTTAACTTTGGTTGAAAAATTTAAGCACGCCGAGCGAGGTGAAAATTGTCTACTGACGTTTCGGCTCCTGCGCGACAGCCTCGTTCAAAATGTAGGGCGAAACAAGAAGACAATGATGCCATATACGGTTGAGTACAAGAAGTAAGGTGCTATAATGTGTATATCGGATTAAGATTTCTGTCGTTGTGATTCTAAGATTGCGTTGTGTGGATATGAAGCAACTCAATATAAAGCCGCTGGTTTACGTTTCCTTCACTGCAAATGACGCAGTCCCAGCGTATCCAGTGACCCGTGGGGTCAAGATGTTGTGCAAGGGCGTTGGACGTCTCGTAAAGCTTGCTCACGTTGTTCCGATGCTCCTTGAGCGTACTTTCAAAATACCCGCTCTCCACGATGTCCTTTTAGTCGCATTGCGCACAGGGAATACAGTACACCACACCAGTGAACTTGGCACGTTATAGGCGGTCCTTCACGTTCACAAGGGTGCTTTTGAGCTTCTTTAACCGTGCGATTTATCGAAGGCTAAGCTCATCTAACAACACTCTTCTTACTCTACGTGCTTTCGCGTCAACAAGAAGGATTGCTTGGACCGCTTTCTCCCTCGACTCGGTGGCAGAGAGAGCTCGATACAGATCACCGTGGAAGAAGTGACCGGCCTGTTGCCCTTCCTCGACGCTGTTATCAAGCGGATTGATAAAAGGTTGGCTTTGCGGTGCAAAGAAAATCCAGTCGCTACCTGCATTTTGATATTGTACGTCACACTTCCCAACCTATCACATCCACAAAGGAGGAAAGTGTATAACCGTTGCATTCGACACTTACAAAATATGTGAAGGAAACTATGCTATGAACGAAGAAACTCCAGAAGATATTAAGAACCACACCGGGTGCGACGCATGGAAATATCGTAGGCGTAAAAATAAGAGGCAGAAAACCCAGCAGAGTGGATCAGGGAATAAAAATGGGTAGTCATGCTCTACTTGACATTAAAAGAAAAATTCGGCAGATCCCACATACCGTGGGAGTCGATGCTATGCGAAGCATGCGGCGGGAAGGTGAGTGTGGCGTAATTTTTTTTTTTTTACTGAGTGAAACGTTGCACAATGACGCTAAAGATTTGTATAGGTTTTATACGCACACATATATGCAAAAAAGAGCCGCATATGTGTTATATACCCAGTTGTTTACAGTATAGGGTAACGCTGCCAACGTTAACGTGGGTATTACGAACGCCAGAAGCGGCGAGCTGACATGTAGTGCTTATAATTATCCCTTATGATGGAGAACGCACTCACGTTTCATGAACCCGTGTGCACGTGTGGAAGAAGTTCTTGACAGTTCTCGAACAAGGTCATCATCACCGTGGTCAGCGAGTGCCAGCAGCTGGTCAAGACTTGTTGGATTCGGTGGTGATCGCGGTGACAAGGGGCCCATGTGAAGGAAAGTATGTGGTATAGTAGAGCTGTTGGAATTCGTGGATGCCTCGGTCATTTCGTCAACAAATTGTCTGTCGATAGAGCCGGCGACATGTCGGAACCTGAAGTCACCATTCGCGTTGGTGAGGTGTAGGCCGTCGAGGCTGGCAGGCCTGGATAGTGCTAGGTAGACCAACATCAGTGGATGGCACTTGTCGTATTCGTAGACTATCTGGGCGTACGGGGCATGCGTAGCCTAGTCTACGAAGTGGCTGTCAATCAATCTGGCATCATCCTCGGTCAGCATGAGGCCATCGCACAGCCTCGTAAGAAATGTAGAGGATGACATTGCGTCGTTCTGGCGGACGAAGTGCACTTTACGGTGCGATGATGTAAATTTCATACGTAACTTTCGTTGATGTATTCGTCCGGGGTTGAGCAATGCTTTAATATAGCTTGCTGAATCATAGGATTACAAATGTAATGTTTATTAGACTGCTATAAAAGCGGAGCCCACACTCCAACCACAGACGTTAATCTGATATGACGCCTGTATCGTAGGAGTACACATCGTAAGAGTATCATGTAGTGTTTATTACTTTCTTGCAAAACTAGATAGCCAGCACCACAACCACAGTTGACGTTGCACCGCCTTTACGCCTGCGCAGGCTGTTTTTCGAAACCAGTTTATAGACCTGGCGTGGCTCTGTGGTAGAATACCTGATTGCCACGCAGAATGCTTGGGTTCGATTCATGCTGGGATGCTAATTTTTATTCTTTACATTCGTCGGGTTAAGGCTGCCGATGTCGGTTTTTCTTAACGCTTTCGCATTTAAGTTACCAATGTCTGTTCTCGCCGTTGCTGGGTAGATATAAACTGTCAATCACCTGTGGCGCATACCCGTACACCGCGGCCCGTGGTAAAAGGGGATGTGCCACACGTGTCTGGAGGAAAGGGTTTGACGACGTACGCGACAGGATTTTCACATTATTCATGTCATGACCAGACAGTCATATTCACCAAATCTTCTTACCCTCCCATGCCAATTTTGGTCTACGCCAAGTTAAGGAGGCGATCATGAGAGCACGCAGACGTAGGCGGCTAGATAGATAGATAGATAGATAGATAGATAGATAGATAGAAGCGCTCAAAGTGCGAAAGGTTCACTAAGAAATGCTTCGCATTAAAAAAAATGGACCAGTGGCAAGTCCCATAGTGAGAACAGATAACCGGTGGTGAGTGAGGGCGACGGAATGGATACTACAAAATGAGAAGTATGGCCAAGTACGGCAGTGGGTTAGGCAGAGGAGACAAAAATAAAGAAACGTGTAAGCATAGCATGCCAGCAGCTCGCGCGTGCCGGATGGAGATCATTGGCAGAGTCCATATAAGATGGCCGGCAGCGACAATCATGATGTGGAATACTCCTAAAATACTGCATTTCTTGTAGATTTTTCAAACAAAACATTATCTTTGTTGGCTACATAACCGAGAGAGTTAACAAATTTGGTCGTAAGCATTTCGTCGGCTAGTGTTTAAATGTGAAGCATTCCTTAGCGAACCTTTGGCACATTGAGCGTTTCTATCTACGTATCTGTCCATCTATCTAGCCGCCTACGTCTGCGTGCTCTCATGATCGCCTCTTTAATTTAGTGTAGACCAAAATTGGCATGGGAGGGTAAGAGGATTTAACAGATATGCCTGTCGGGTGATGACATGAATAACGTGAAAATCCTGTCGCGTACGTCGTCAAACCCTTTCCTCCAGACACGTGTGGCACTTACCCGCTTACCACGGGATGTGGTCTACGGGTATGCGCCACAGGTGACTGACACTTTATATCTACCCGGGAACGGCGAGAACAGACATTGGTAATTTAAATACGAGAGCGTAAAGAAAAACCGACATCGGCAGTGCTGACCCAACGAATGGAAAGAATAAAAATTAGGATCTCCGCGGGAATCGAACTCAAGCATTCTGCGTGGCAATCAGGTATTCTACCACAGAGCCACGCCAGGTCTATAAACTGGTTTGGAAAAACAGCCTATGCGGGCGTTATGTCGGTACAACGTCAATTGAGGTTGTGGTGCTGGCTATCTAATTTTACAAGAAAGCAATAAACACTACATAGGTAATAATAATATCTGGGGTTTAACGACACTACATACGTACTCCTACGATACAGGTGTCATATCAGATTAACGTCTGTGGTTCCAGTGTTGGCTCCGCTTTTATAACAGTCTAATAAACGTAACATTTGTTCTCCTATGATTCAGCCAGCTATATTGAACGATTTCCCGACCCGGGAGGAATATATTGGCGAAAGTTACGCATAATAATCACATGATTGCACCATAAAGTGAACTTAGTTTCGAAAATACTTACGCATGTACTCTAACGCGAGGCCTGACGCTACGTCGCACCATAAGTTGCCCTTTAAACACCAGTGTTGTCCACATGCCTCGTAAGCCCAGGATGTGTGGCTCCTGTCTTCTCTCTCTTTATTTTTTTTTTTTTTTTTGCTTGCTTGTCTCATTTGTGCCACAAATTTTTTTTTATTAAGCTATACACAGCTACTACAGTTACAAAAACACGTCGATCCACCTCATAACGCTTGGCTCAAAGCCATAAAATACAGCAAAGAAGTACTCGCTGACTGCCTCGCATGAAACCGATTGCCACAACGCATAGGATCTGCCGATTTTATTTCTTCGATATGCCGTGTGTGCCTTATAAACAACGGTGACAGCCAGGAAAGTGAAGCCGCTGTATAAACAGATCTTTTCCAACCCCGCTTATCCAGGCCACGTGCGTTTCACATCCGTATCACATAGAAATAAACAACAAGTCTTAGTTGAGCACATTTGGAGATGACAGTTCTTATGGTACGTACGCCGTAGCAGGAGACATTAGTGAGGCCTCGGTCGTTTAACTGGCGGAACGCTTCACGGACCAGCGTGCTGCAGCCTGACGAACCGTGAATTATAATTCGCGCCGCTTTCTGGGCTGAGTCGCGTGTCGTGGAGGAAATTGCCTTTTTCTGAGATACACGTGCGTGCAAAAAACGCGGAAACTGCAACACCGCTACATCTGATGTAAAAAAAAGCGAGCGAAAAGGGCTTAATTTTCTCTTTAAACAATCATGAAGAGCAGGTAAGACGATTAGTACCGTCGAATCTTCAGTCACCGGTTTAAGCGCTCTTTGACAAATGTTGCTGCACTTTATATTAGAAATATTGGTTAATTATTAAGAACCTGTAACCGCTTACTGTAGTGTATGCGGCTATCCTGAAGTCGCTCTCATGCGACTGGAAGTTACTAAAACGCACATGAACAGTTAGATATTGTATTCCGCATTATATATTGGTATAGCTGATAGCCGGTTATGTGACCCTTTCCGGTGCAGCGAAAAAATCGCGCGCATTCTCTGCGAGTGCAACCGCTTTGGCTCCGAACGTGCAGCCCTCTGAGCCGCACTTGTACAAGCGCCCTCTCACAGAAGACGAAATCCTAGGGCACCGGCCTACCCGGTCTTCAACTCGAGCCACTATGACGGCATTGCTGCGGTTTCTTCGAGAAGCCGGACTAAACGACTGGCTGTGATAGTTTACAGACTACGTTAGTGTGTCCTACTGGCAATGGATCGAACTCGGGCCTGTAGTGACTTTGTGGTGTGGTCTGCGACGACACTACAAAGTCATGACACTGTCCCAGTAGGACACCGTCCTTCTTCTGCTTCATTCTTTTGCACCCCATTTCCACTTCTATTGTACATAACAAAGCAGAAAAGTGGGCGAGTTGGTATTCATTCGTCGTTACTGGAGAGCGCGCACTGACGACGGAGACGAAGAGAGAAGAACACGATACAAGTGCTCAGCTTTCAAATAAAGTTTAATGAAGGAAACGGAACAAAATTACATGCAGAGTACCACGCATGCGTCACTACGCAGAATACAAAACTCAACGACCCTCGTCACACACTGCTTCAAAATCGGCGTGACACCATGACGAGGTGGTAAAAAATTATCTGTCGAAACATGCAAGGTGCTTGGCTTTGTTGTCCAGAAAAGAAACCTCTTTATCTATTAGGGCAAGCGACATCCGGCTCACACACCTGTGACCTTCCCTTCTGATATGGAAGTTCCTCGCAGTACGTTATTTTCTTCCGTTTTCCGTCATTAAACAATAGATGAAAGTGAGCGCTTGTATCGTGTTCTCTCTTTGTCTCCGTTGTCAGTGCACGCTCTCCAGTAACGAATAGCGTACAGCCCAGCTGACCGGATATTTGCTTCGGTTGACCTCCCTCTATTTTCATTACCTTTCTAGATATATCTCTGTGTTGTTAGGCGTTCGGAATCACCAACGGCTAGTGCAACGATGACGTCGCGGGCAAGCAGTTGATTCAGTTATTGAAGACGTCCGACTGCACGCACTGCCAGGCGACATTGTTGCTTTTAGCGATCGTCTCGCAATACGGCCCCTGGTTAGAACAATGAAAGACATTTCAGATTGTTCCAGTACTAGGCCCCGTTTGCGCCGAGCTACACTCGTAAAAGTTTCATAGGTTGAAATATATCCGCATTAAAAAAAGTAAGTTCGCGTCTTTCAAAATTGTAATCAGTAAAAAAATCCAATATAAAAATAGGCGCACGACAAGGCATTCAGTATTTCAAGAATACTGAAAAATGGAAATATCGATGAAGTTACAAAGTCGGCTTCGTCATACCGACTAGGTAATTTCATCAGCCCTATTTTCGATCGTTGTCAATTGAAATGATGTTCTCGTCATTCAATCACCGTTATGTCGCCGTTGTCACGTCTCGTGGTGAATGCGTTGCGTTCATGCTGTAATTATTACGCATTTGTGGTCATATACCCTCGCCGTGAAGGAGGTTTCGTCACCCTCGTTTCAGCTTCATCCTCCCTTTGAAAGCGCGGAGTGAAATAACAAAGATAATATGGCATAGGATGCGTGTCTTGTTCTGTTAATCCAGGCAAAAGCTCTCGGCACAGAATTGTCCAACACTCCCAGAAGATCGCGGGATCAAATTCCGGCCGCGGCGGCTGCATTTCGATGGAGGCGAAATGCTAAAGGCCCGTGAAATCAGATTTAGATGCACGTTAAAGAACGCCCTATGGTTAACATTTGCGGAGCCCTCTACTGCGGCGTCTACCGTTGAGTGTTCACAGGTTACTGACAAACGAAATGTTGATGAGCAGGTTGATCGGTTTACGGAGCTTGTACTGAGCAGCATGCGCAATTTTATTCCCCAATATACACCTAAACAACGTAAATATCCCCACTGGTTCTCATCTGAACTTATCAGTGCACTGAAGCATAAAGATCACGCACACAGGAAATCTAAATCTTCTCCATCCAGCGAGTGGAAGGAAGCGTTCAGCTTCTTTCGAACTCTCTCTAAACGCCTATATAAACGGGATCATAGTTCGTATATTGAATTCTTAGAAAAAAGCGCCTCTGACAGGCCGGCTGAGTTTTGGAAGTATGTACGTAAACGGTCCAGCAAAAGCGGAGAGTCCTTCAGACTACTGGACTCAAATGGGGTAGAAGTGCATGCCGTCGCTGACTGTTTTGCCATGCCTTTCTCATCCGTTTATAAGGCCTCAGACTCTAGCACTGATATCTGACAACAGCCCAAGGCGGTTAGCTCATCCAGTGCTTTATCGCTGGATGAAATTCTTATCTGCGAATGCATTAAGCGCTTAAAACCATCCTTATCATGTGGCTTTGAAACACCGTGCTCGATCCTGACGAAAGAAATTCCGTGATATTCCTAGCAGGGACTATCCGTACGCAATTACGATTACGAACAAGTGGAACGACGCCCCGTAGTCTTCCACGTCACAGCTAAGAAAGAAAAAGAAAACTTTCCCGTGAGCGGCACCTTTAATCTTGTTTGCCACTATGTGACACCTATGATCCTGCTTCTTGAAAAAAAACGGGATAAGTCTAAATATTGACATAAATGTGCGCAGTTGATGGTGACGAGCCCCAGCACGTCTACATTTAATTCTGCCCTTCACAATCGCGGCGCCATGTCGCACTCAAGTTTAACGTCACATACTAATTAAAGGGACATGTCTGCCCCAATGTACGTCGGCCGTCTTGTCATTCGACAGCGTTCTTCACATGAGTGCTCAAACTTCCGACGTCGCGCAAAGTAAACGGAAAAGATATCCGCCAGGCGAAAGACGTTCCGGCTTCCTATGCCAACGCGCACGAAACGCTTTCGTCGTGGCGGCGCAGCAGGAATCTGTCCTCAGGGCAAAGCGACGGCCCTGCGAGCAGCCTTCCTTTCCTTGCGAGCCGCGTCTGTATGTTAGCCGCGTCGCTCAGCGGGCAGACCGGTGCGCTCGAACTGGAACATTTATGCAATCGAGCACGTTTGAAGAAGGTGAGCGTTATCATCAAAATGCAAGAGGGGTGTTAAAAAATACAAAAAAAACGAAGTACGTGAAACTATTCTAGAAACCCACGGACTATTTCACATTTCTATGTAGCTCGCCAGACGCTTTCCCTAGCGAGATATATTACATGACTTGAAGACTTATCTCAGCGTCAGGTGCGTTTCAGGCCATGAAAAGAACGTAAAAAAATTACTGCCAGCTTCGAAAATGAAAGAGCACACGTAACTAGGTGATGAAGGAAGTTACTTATGAAGTTTCCAAAAAGTCAATGTTTCAAAAACAAACACACACATGAAGTCGTCTATGTGGAATAGCCGCCCGTTGTTGACTAAGCATGTCTCGATTTTATGTATCCTGTATATTCGCTGCCTTTACTTAGAGAACGCAACTTATTTTACAGATCCCAACAAGTTAGTATTCCATCGATGGTCCACAACCATCGACTCGGCGAGCACTGCACCCCTCGCCAGGTGAACCTTCGACGCAGTGCTACTCTCATTATTATCAATTTCAATGTGATCGTGCACAAAATTTCTTCCCGCCGTGTCATATGTGGTGTACAGGTAAAACTATGGGACCAGTTTTGTTTCCGAACACATTCTATCAAACTTTTCATATTATTTCATTTAATCGATACTTCACGTTCGTTTTTGCCTAGCATTTGTTTTCTGACCTGCTCGAAAATTTTGCTATTAGAAGGTGCGCATAAAAGCTTGTGATTATTTTTCGTTCTTAGTTATTATTATAAATTAGAATTGTTAGAAATAAGCGGAGGAAAAAGAGAGAGCTCATGGTCGGACTCGTCGACGTTCAGCACGTGCCTGTCATGTGCCGCAGTGCTCATAAGAAGGCTGTAGTGTGCTTGCCATAGCTACTTCACTAAATGCCACTTATAATATGTAAAAACATCGACCGATGTTTCCAGTCTACCACCCAGCTTACTTCTTCCAACTTGCGGCAAACATGCGGATGTGCACTTCGTGTGCCTCAGAGCGTGATTAAGAACAACAATAATTTAAACGAAACACTATGCAGTGTAAGCGCTGAACATACTGTTGCTGTCACTTCAGTGTCGCCACAGTCGCGCTGCTTAGCGCATTTCATCTCAGGACATCGAAGTCAATTGTACAGCGCAACGTATCCAAGCGCAAGTTTACAGTGCCGAACTGTCTCGTGATGTTATGAAGTATTGCAAACCGCCTTCGGAGCGATGATAAATGTTTATTACTCCGATTCGGAACCGAACCAGAGCGAAATAGGGCAGGTCGAAACTCAGCCGAACCTGCGCAACTTCGGCTGGGCACCCTGCCCTGGTGTCGCATTCAGACAGGTTATTCAGCTGCACCTGTTGAGCTGTCGCATGAGGCTGCAAGCGGCTGCAAGCGGGTGGCTATTTTTCTAAAATTTTATATGCGCTGCTAGATCAACAAGACGAGCTACTGTGTATCTGGCTTTTTCTTGATAATATATTTCACACAGCGCAACAATGTAGCCGCGAGAAATGCAAATATGCATGCACTGGCTATACCGACGTAGGTTGCACAGCTGCTGCGTGTAATATACACACGGACTACGGTTCCTGTAGTTTTCAATTAGTAGTGTTGAAAAATATGCTTATTGCAATTTGTCTTGTTCCTGTCGTGTTGCAGAGTGGTGCGCAAAAGAAGCTGATCAAAAATGCACAAATAAATATTCCAGCCCTCTCTTTTGTTCTTTTGAGTGAAGAAAATATTTCTGCTTGAAGAAATAGCATGCATAACACAAAAGCCTGGAAACTGCTCCGAAACCGCCGCTTCTTTAGCTCTGAATGCGACAGTGCACAATTATGATAGCATTCTTACGGTAACGAGTGTTAAAGGGAAATATATAGAGGGCAAGAGCGCAGTGCCGAAAGAACGGAGCGAGCGCCGTACCATCTATTGATGTCACTTCATTTTCCGCTTTGCGTGACACCATCTATTGTTCTGCATGAACCACTGCGTAGTTTAACTTATGCCTATAATGTTCCACCTAGGCGCAGCTTGTGGGTTGAACGAATGTTCAGGTTGTAGGGCTTTTGTCAGAAAATATTGGTGGTGTCATTCATTGGTAAAATGGATAACACTTTTGAGCTAATGGTAAGATTTTGTAAGACGATCAAAGGCAATGCTTTGTGCCGTTGGCACGCAAAGGATATTTATGACAATCTATTTATGACAATCACCAAGTTAATATAAACAATTCCCTTGAATCAGTCCAGAACCGCGCTGCCAGGTTCATTCTTTCCGATTATTCCTACAGATCAAGTGTATCCGCCCTAAAATCCCAGCTCTGCCTCCCCTCACTTTCTTCTCGCCGCAAGACTGCTCGTCTAATATTATTTTTTAGGTTTTTCCATTCGCTGCCTCCAGGAAACCAAATCATCATTCCTGCACATCGTTCCTCTCGCCACTCGCACCAAAATGCTGTATATCTACCACGTGCACATACGACCACCTACCAACGTTCATTTTTCCTGCATACTGCCGGAGAATGGAATGCCCTTCCATCCGATATCGCCCTCATCACCGACATTGCTCAATTCAAAGCTGCCATTGAAGACCATCTTTCAAGACATGAAACCTAACCTGACCCGCCAGTTTTTTCGTTCGCCCACCCCTCATGTAATGTCCCATGTGGGACCTTTGAGGTATTATGAATGGATATCATCGAAGTCAACAGTGCAGAGTGGGAACAGGGAGATAGCAGGGGAGTCTAAAGGACAGTGCGTGGTTACAAAAGAACCAGTTACATCATGGGCATGTCCACTCGTAGGCAAACACTAGAATAGTATCAAGTCTGAATGGAGACATTAAGATTGATACCACTAAGTTAATCTCATTTAACACTTCTAGACCGACAAGACGCAAACACTGCCGAACACTTTCTGAATACTCAGCCAGCACGAACTGCCTCAAATACCCTTATTTTCCTGTGGTGATTAGCGAATGGAATGAATTAGATAAATCGATCGCTAATACTAAATCCACAAACATTTTTGTAACATTATTACAAAAAGTCGCGATTACCACACAGTCGCAATGGGGCTTCTGTTTCTTGTCTTTTTCCTCCTAGAAACTATACTTTACCATGCAATGTTCATTAGCCGAACCAGTCTAGGCGCCGTTTTTTATTTCTGTTTTTATTTCTGTCTTTATTTCTCTCCCTTGTCTTGGTTGTTGTTGTTATTTTCTCCAACGCATCAGCACAGCGCTAGCATCAAAATCATTTTTTATAACGCGTATGCGCGTCTATATTATAATACTGTACTTATTTTACTGTAGTTAAATGTATCAGCTGCGCCTGAATGCGTTTTTCCCCTCTTCATTCTTATGTGTACGCATCTCAAAATGCGCATAATCACGCGAAATACTTCCATTTTTTGTTCGACCTGCTGCGGTGTCCAACGGACGCTATTGTATAGTTATTGCAGCAGTCTCTGTAAGTTGTACTAATTTTCAGTGTACTAATAAATTTTTTTGTTTTAGTCTCTCATTTATGAACTTCGGTACGTTATACCCTAATACATGTTCCTCCTGCAGTAATCTCGAATGGGATCGGCAGTATTATTGAATAAGTTGAATAAATAAATACGTTACTACTTAAAGCTTTGCTCTGCAAAAATTTTTCAACGAATTCATGATAGTAGTTGGTCATGACTTTCTATCACTAACCTGCGAAAATCTAGTGGTGATAGACAAGGTAACAAACAATATGACAGCAGGCTTCGCACACAAAGGGGAGCTGAGTACCGCGTCAAGAGAAGGATATGGAGCGGCGTCGTTAATGCAAGAAAGCATATGAAAACGATCAAGCCGACAGGGTATTTTGCAAGCGACCCTCAGGATATTCAGATGAACTTAGTGGGGGACGTGTTTATATGCGCAGTTATTTCAGTGTACAGGATAAGAACAGCAGCGTCGAGAACTAGGTGATGAAATCAGTGTTCTCACCTGCCGAATATTCTGCAAGAATCTACAATGTGGCCTGTGTTTTATGAACGCGCGCTAGATGGATAGAGCTGGAGAACCGGCGGACCGTGCGCAATCTTCCCTGCATGGCTATCGAGCCCTGCCAAATTGTCGTGCGCTTCTATAAACGGGTTACATGGCTGCCTCTCACAAAATATTTTCTCGGTGTTCACCGCCGTGATCTATCACTCCCGTTGGTTTTCGCAGTCTCGAAAAAGCCACTGAAGATTGCGTAGTCAATTCTGTACAGAGAATTCATCTGATCGGTAAAAAAGAATAAGTGGAAACAGTATTTTTGCCATCGCTTCCTACTCACAAGGCGCAGAAGCTTATGAAGCAACATAAAGTAGGCTATATCTGATTTTATATTAATTAACAAGAAAGTAAAAACACATTAGCCATGAGCCATCTAATTATTCTATGCGCAGACAGCAATGTATTTCTTTAATGTGCTCACGTTTTTAAAATGAGCACCATAATAGAAATATAGTATGCACAAGACAAACGTCTGAACCAATTTTTTGAGCGTTTAAGAAAGTTCGTCGTACTTCTGTGAAAATGTAGGCATTTGGAGTATGCGACCGAAACTACAATTTTACAGCAAACTTGATAAGGCTGAAGTCTGCGCAACACACCGACTTATTACAACCTCGCTTACTCAGTCAAGCGTCATATGCTTGGCTCGATAAAGATACTGTCAATTCTATTACCTACTTACGAAAACTGGCATTAAACGCATGGGAAGGAGACAGAAGCGTACATGGGGAGGAGAGAGAAGCGTGACATGCGTACTGGACGGACCCGTCGGGTCCGTCTAGTACGCATGTGAAGTTTCCTATTCGACACGTTTAGCTCGGCTGGTTATACACGGATCCTGTTGCTTCCGTCACGCCAATGCTGCGTCATTAGGATCGTGGCCGACGTTCTCAAAACATATGACATGCAAAACATTGTAATGCAATGTTCCGCTTAGGGTAAGCGAAGTAAGTGGCACTGTTTCTCTATTTTAAAGAAAAAAATGTCCACGCATTAAGTTAATGCCCGGCAATACCGAGTTAGCATTTGCTATGCTGTACAGTGTCCGCTCGCTGAGCTCTGGAATGCGAGCTGAAAAGCAAGGCCGCGCCCGCACCGCGTGGGTTCTAGACTTTCCCCGTAAAATGTTGCCTCGCCAACACTACCGGAATGTCACAAAAGCCGTACGGCTGCTTTTGAAAATTGCAACAAAGCGTTCTCCTCTACGGTTCTTTTCATCTTCTCTTTGCTGGTGAAAGCGCTACTCTTTTAGATCCAGGTCCTGTACACTCGTAAGGTCGCGGCAACGTGAATCGTGGTTGCAGCATTGGCTATCCGCTGTAATAAATCTTCAATAGACATTACATACACTTAACCTCCGTAAAAATATGAACTTCTATGTCAACCATTGCTCGACCCTCTTGAATACGGCGAAAATCACTCCGTACGATGTCCACGTTATCGCACCGTAGCGTGCAGTTAGTGTTGATAAATGTGACACCTGTAGACCGTGATGTGGATTGTAAGGTACCCTTTGGGCGCCAGTGTAGCCGACGTGCCTGTCATGCCCGCGATATCCCCATAACTACTCAACGCGCCCAAGAAGTCGGTCCAACTCGCAGCGCTTGGCTCAAAGCAATAAAAGAAGGTATAAGCCGTTACCGCTTTGCATGAATTCGACTCCCAGGATGACTAAGAAATATGCTTCCGAAGTGCGGAAGCGAACCAGGGACCTGTCGCTCGGCAGCGCGTGGCGCTAGCCACTACGCCACGAAACGCAGACCGTCCAAGTAGCGAACGGCGAGCGTTATATACACACTCTTTACAGCTGGCCGGACTCAGAGACGGCAGGCGCTTATGAGCGTTTCTTCATTACCAACAAGTTGGCGCGAAGAGCGCGCTGAGCGCTGGGCTTTAAAGGTCGCCGCCCCGCTCCTGCGAACGCCGATGCTATTTGCCCTACAGGGCGTGGTCGCCTTCGTGCGCTTATCGCAAGGAAAGAAGGGGGACGGGCGCCGGGTAGAGCGGGGGGTTGTATGTCTTGTGCTTTCCCCGCGATGTCCGCGCTGAAGTCACAGAGCGTACGAAGGTCTCTTCGCTCGCTGCAGCGGCCACATCTGCAAAAGGAGCGCGTTGTTCAAACAGAAATAAGTAACAACTGCGACGTTTAGTTCGCGCCCGTCCTTTGTATACCTGTTCGTTCGTTTCGTGCGTCCTGCTTTAGGTTTCAGCAGTGCGCTTCAAGTATCGAGCTGTGACGCATGATAGTTCGCGCTCGTCCTGTGTGCGTTCTTTTCGTGCGTCCTTTGGGCTCGAGCGACGCGCTGGCAATTTCGAGCTGCTTTCCGTTCTTCGCGTTACATTCCAATTTGTTGCTATCGCATTCATTGCTTCGCAGTTGCGGCGAAACTGACCTTTTTTTCCTATCTCAGTATTTCACCGCCTTCTTCAATTGTATTGATTCTGGTTATGCGTCAAACAGTGACGTGGACCCGTTGGTTCACGTCACTGCTCTCCATGCGCATGCTCATCATGCTAATCATGCCCTCCATGCGCAGTGTTCTGTAGCATCGGCAAAATAGATTGCAGGTGAACCTTCCTGTTGCCACTTCGGTGAACAGGACGAAGTACATGCCAGCTATCGGTCCTTTTATTACATTTACAAATTTGTCTCAAGGTAGCTGGAGTTTGCTACGACAGTTGCCGGTGGACATCAAGGCGACTACATGTGCGAGCCCATACAGCTATCATGACAAAAATACTATTGTAGTAAAGTTAACGGCACGCATATTCAATTGGTGCAGCGCTCGCACACAAAGAGAAGGGCAAGACATGAACAGGACACTTTTGGCACTTGTCCTCGTCTCTGCGCGCTATTCGTAAAGTTAGTCCATACCATACTTTAATGAAATAATATACATGAAAGCCTAGCAAATTGTTAACTTATTTTCAGTTTACAGTGATAATACTGTTAATCAATGCTTATGCGTAGATGGTCGTTCGTGCTGTACTAAAAGAAGAGACAAAGGCTACTCTCTAAAAGGCCTGGTGTCGCAAAGCTTATGTCACCATGTCGTTAATGTATGCGTCATAACAATGCATTCTAATAATACAAAAGGTGAATAACGCTTGAGCAGATTTGGTCGACAAGGAGTGTTCGAAGTGTTTTACTTCGTGCAAAAATCGTATACACGTATTACGCCGCAAGTGAAAGGAAGGAGACACCCCTAGACCTGCACGTATTGCGGGCACACATGTTGTTATGCAAGTAAGTCCTTGCCAATTCTAGCAGCAAAGCGGCGACTCGACGACACTCCGTCTGCGTTATAAAAGCTTGCCGAGCGCCTCCACGTACTTGCTTGCAGTGCAGCATATTCTCGATCGAATACTTCCTAATGAGGCAAGCGCCCGTGGCGTAGTGGATTCCGATAGCATAAAGCCTCAACACAGGAGGCTGAAAGCTCATGTTCCACCATGGGAATATTGTTCACTAATTGCGTGTGGCATCCTTTTTTATATATCCCAGCCGTTTAGGTCTACTCAACAACCGAACAACCAGGTATACAACCGTGATTGACAAGACACAGGCGCGCGCTTATGATACGAAAGAAACACCAAACACAATGACATGCTCAGGGAGCACTGCAACAATGTCAGGAAAGGCAGCGATGACTGGTTAGCCATACACTGCAGCGAGTGTGGTTGCGTTCCGCTTTTTGATAAATGTTTCAGTGTCCGTAGGCACCCTGACGAAACTACTCGTCTAATCATTGAATCGTCAACTATTCACAGGCTTGGCGAAGCTTGTGTTAGCACCCCGTCACTATCGCTAACTAACAAATAACTACAAGAAAATTCGACGACGCACACCACCGAGGAAAGTAGGCGAAAGGAAAGAGCGTCAAGGTGCTTCAGCGAACAAGCGGCAGCGGCCATAGAAAAGAACTTCAAACCGGTGACTGTCCAAGTGAATAAGGTAAAAGCCAAGGCCACGTTGCGTTGTAAAGAGCTTGAGCTTACAAGACTTTCTAAATCTGTTAATGCTGCCAAGCTAGGTGTGTTGTCAATTTTTTTCAGCGTGAAGACACATAAGCCTGAGAAGCCTTTCCGGTGTATTGTAAGCGAAAGAGATTCGTGGCAGAACCTAGTCAGCAGATACCTGTTTAAGCAACTTAATATGCTTGATGCTCTTTCCTTTCGCCTACTTTCCTCGGTGGTGTGCGTCGTCGAATTTTCTTGTAACATGCACCAACTAGCCCAACAACAAGTTTTACTAACAAATAACTGGTGTTCCTCGACGGTACTGTACCTGCGCATGCGTGATTTTTTCTCAAGTGTATAAATATGTGTTATCCGGATTCAAATAAATCATTTGTTGAAAGTTAGCGCCTGTGTACGTGTTCTCCCTACTTGTCCCGTCTTCATAATTCTGCGCTAAACGCTTCAGATATGGGGGCTTTACTTTGAGCCACACACGAGTTCCGTCGGTTGATCTAATGCATCTTGCAACTTCCTCTTTCCTCCTTTTCAGCAGCCTCGCCTGTCTTAACCGGCGACGCGCTAGAAGAAGGAGAAGAGTTTGCCATACGGTGTATATGTGCAACGAACTAACAGCAGTTAACGACAGACAGCGATCGATGTACGCTCACACACCAACGCAGCGTGTATGTGCGCCGTATAAGCATAAATAAACGTAAAAACTCATAGGTTGCCATGTAGTGTCATGTATTTTACGGCTTCTCTAAGACTCACTTTCTCTCAAACCGCTATATGTAACGCATTCTGATTTGTTTCATTTTATTCGTCAGCGTGTCTGATTGCAATGGAGCTAGAATTACAATTCTATTTCAAGTGTTGACATCTTCCAGTTTTTTAACAAAGCAATAAAATTTTGTCATTATTTTTCAATAAAACTGCCAAAAAATGGTTACTATTCTGCATACGTACACATCAGTAGCTTTGTATTGGTGCTTGGTTTATTCTGGTAAAACATCACCCTTCTGATTTTTCAAGTTGTGCTGAAAATTAGGCATATGTAACAAAAAAAATTTAGTTTGAGATATTGAGAGTTAAAGAGGAAAAACTAGTTTCTTTCACTTTTCTTCAAAACCAAGATGCACTGAACAATTTAATTAGTAGAAACTAGCCATATAGTCATCACACGATCACACGAATCAACTTTTAGCTTCTTTTCTTGGTTCCCTGGCTTGTTTTGTCATCTTCTGTTTCTATATTGCACAAATACTGTCGATGGCGGTCGATCTCACCCAACTATATCACAGTGTTTCGCCTTGGTGGTAAGCCAAATGGCCTTGAGAACTTTTATTCGGGCCATGCAGGCCTTGTTGAAAGTTAGAACAGTTCCAAAGTGGCAGTTCTGAGAGTTTTCATTCCAAGAAACACGATCTGTAGTGTTATGTACGAGTGCCATGCTTCCTGTGCGTTCTATGCAGAGATATTTACTCGTAATCACGCTTTGTAGAAGTTCGACATCAATCAAAGCGTCGCCCTTCTCACTACAGCTAGCACCTTGTCCATGCGGCGACGCGGAACGGGGACAAAACTTGCATGCTGAGGTGTTCGCACGAGTGCTCCCGGTCTTGTTCCTGTTAGTAGCAGAAGCTTGTCGATTTTTAATTATACTGCGCTTTCTAAACAGCTTCTTTGGCTTTGTTAACACGAGGATATATTTTGGCGCCGCAACAAAATCAACAACGGTGCAACTAAATTTAAAAAAAAATGCACAGAAGTACGTCTCCATGCATGTCTCACACGCACAAGGCAAGTGGACTCGGTAAATGCCACGCGTGTTCAAAAAAAAAAAAAAGAACATGGCTGATCCCTCCGTCATAGGAGTCGGTATAACACGAAAGTGAAACGTGTCGTCATAGAAGTACTTGATTGTTTATAGTGCATTGGTATGTGAGAGCTTGCACAATGTCAATGGTTCTTTGGCAGATACAGCACCGCTTGATGTGGACGCACCTACGTTGGCGCGTAGTGGCACATCACCGTACCGAGGACTAACGCCCATGATCATGATTTAACCGTTTCCGTAGCTGAAGTTCTCAAGATATACCAGGACACCGCATATGGTCAATTCCGCGCAAAGATGGCATCAAGAAGCGCATAGTAAACACTGATACTCGATATGCACTCCTTCGAAGCGTCGTGAAACGCGAAGAGGAACGCGACGAGCCTCGTGTCTTCCCTGTAGCCTGGCTTTTAATTCTCACATGGCGAACGGGGAACGCGCTGCGACAGCCAGGCGAGCGTCGGAAAGCTCTTTTTCGATATGGATGGATGCTATTAGCGAGGATTGGGAGAGCGTTGACGAAATTACACTTCTTCTATTGGAAACGTGCCAAATGGGATGGTGATAGCAACGGTGCGTTGCCGGAGCTAATTGTGGAGGCAACGAAGTTTTTCTTTCTTTTTTTTTTCCGGGCCTCTTGGCACACCTGTCACCACCGCGTTATAAGGGGGACGCTTATGGCATCCATCCATCCATTCTTCCATCCATCCATCCATCCATCCGTCCATCCATCCATCCATCCATCCATCCAGGAGCACTGCGGCATGAAAGTGTGAAAGATAAAAGGCGCGTTCATGTATGCTCCATTATGTGTTTGGCGATAAATGGGCTAAACCCCCGCTAGCCATCGCCGCGGGACTAGAGGCCGTTGGTTCGACTCCTGTCAACGGAATTTTTTGTAATAGTATTTTTTCTTTGCCCTCTGATGACGTTCATTTTTCTGACGTATTTCCGTGACGGAAATACGTCATGAAAGTCTTGGTGGACCCCGGCATAAACCACTTTCGTGTTAAAAAAACTGCAACATGTGCCTTTCGGTAGAGCCAGATTATTTTGTTTGATATCTGCTTAGGTCATAGAAACTATCGGTTTCGGTTTAAAAGATGTTCACCTTAGGCAGAGGGCTCAGGATCGTGGCAGACGCGGTGTACGTAGTCACGGTAATAGGTACAGCTGCTGCGCGGCGCCTCCCCTCCCCTCCCCCCCCCCTCCTGCCGCGTGAGGGGAGCTCTTAAAGCTTTCCGTTGCGCCGGGTAATGCGAACAGAAACTATCATCATCACGAATCAGCACGCTCTCTCTTTGTCCTCTTCTTCCTCTCAGCCCTCTTCTTCATCCTCTGTTTCGCTCCCAAAACACGTGAGCCGATTTCTCCGGCGCGGGATTGAATTGCTCTGATGGGTGAGGGAACGAGTACACAGAGAGAAAGAAATAGACAGCGAAAAAAAGAAAGAGAAAGTGAGAAATTCTTGGCGAGGCGGGATTCGAACCTGCGTAACCACAATCCGGAAGCGAGCGTCCTAACCACTCCGCTAGCCAGGTATGCTGGCATAGCATAGCATGGCCTTGTGTAGTATAATATATCAAGGTGGCGGGATTGGGAAGTGAGGGTGAGAAGGAGGGGAGCGAGTAAAGCATAGCGTTGAATTAAAGAGAGAAATATAGAGGAAAAAAGGGAAGAAAGAGAGAGAAACAAAGAAAGAACCATACCACAGGAAGAGAGAGAGAAATAGCGATAAAGAAATGGAAGAAAGACAGAAAGAGAAAGTAAGAGAGAGAAAGAGATAAAAAGACAGAGGAAGCAAACGCAAAGGACACATTCAAGCACGTGGCTCCATGAGAGTTGGAAATGTTGAACGATAGTTGTGTCTCATGCGCTTTTTGTCCGCTCCTTGTCGGCATTACCGTATAAACGCAACATCGCGCTCTTTTCAAATTAGCCATCTTTGAAAAAAAAAAAATTAACCGTTGGGTCGCTGCAGAACGGCTGGTCCGTATGGACATGAATTAGCGCAATGAAAATCGCGGTGCAAACGGCACGCTCACCTCTCGTTCTTTGAGAGCGAGAGCAATCTTGCGGGACTTGTTCGAGCAACATTCGAGCAACAGAGCACGATGCACGAACTGCGGGAGTCGTAAAGCATCGCGGCGCACGAGCACACAGCGGTCTGACGCTAGCCAACGCTCACCTCAACCAGGAGGCGCTGCCTCAACACAACTATCCACAACGGCAGACCTCGAAACTTTGTAACGGGTTTCAAAGCCGGCGGAAGGGGTGGAGCGAGTTGCGAAAAAAACACGCAGATCTTATTTTCCCGCCCGATTGTTTGGTGGCGCCGTAGTTGTGGCACGCCGTAGTGGAGGGCTTCGGAAATTTCAACCACCTGGTGTTCCTTAACGTGCACTGACATCGCACAGCACACGGGCCTCTACCATTTAGACTCCACAGAACTGTGACCACAGCGGCCAGGATCGAACTCGCGACCTTCGGGTCAGCGGCCGAGCACCGCAACCACTGATCCACCGCGGTGGACTCCCGGGGATGATTGGCACGGGTGAACAATTCAAGTAATCGTACGTGGTGATAAAATGCTGCCGATCAGTAATCGAGAATTCTGCGAACGCGTCATCCAGACGTTATAGCGAAGCACGCGGCACGCAGTTTACAATTAAACTTCAAAAACAGCTCGAAATCGCTCACTATTCTCTCGACAGATGATGCCATATATCCGAAATAAACTTAGTAATATACTCAAAAGCACTAGGATACGGCCATTGGCTGATTTGAGCATCGTGAGCAGCATAGTGACCGCGGCCGCTGCGGTCTACCGTGACGAGCCCGTGCCGCGATTTAACCACGTGACCACACCGCAAGTGAGCTGCGCGTTCAAAGCAAGGAAGTAAGTGCTCGGGGTCACGTACGGACGTAGCTTGTTGCTTCTTCTCATGCAACTCCCTCCTGCCTCACAATGTGCGCGCTCGCGCTGAGACGAAAGGAGAGTGCCCAGAGCGTGTGACAAATCTTGATAACTCCGTTCGTATTTGACGGATTCTAAAAATGTTTGCGGCAGGCGAATCATGCGGCAATAATCTGCGATGATGAGGTAATTCATTGATTATACGGTAAAGAGGGCCTCTTTAAGGCCCATCAACGCAAGCGACCCAGCAGCAAGGCGTACGCCGTGCTCAGGCTGCCAGGTGGTTGCTGCTCGCGCACGTCAAGTTTCTCTTGCCGTTCGGAGAATGGGTCGGAGCAGTCACGCCAACTTAAGTCACCGTTTTATCGCCGGATCGACACCGGACAATTCCCTAATAAAAAGATTACCTAGACTAACTTTTTGATGTCGTTATACAGGGTAATTAACTTTCATCATGTCAACTTTGATAACCCGCTCTCTGGCCTATTTTTTCCGAAAAACAAGGCAGTTGAGATAAACGTCGCGCACATTTCTTTTCACAGAAAACAATGTCTGTGGGAATAAAGCACAGTTTCACTTGCGCCTTTTTCTCTGTGCGGCAACCGCCGTATAACATCTGGCGCGAAGGCGAGCACCGACACGAGCAGCCAACCAATCTGTGGCCGCCGGTGCACTGCGAGTACGAGCACGGTGAAAGGCGATACTGCCAGCCATCTCGTTCGTTGCAAGTATACATCGCTCCGTAAGGCGCCGCGGAGAGCGCACATCTATTTTACAGTGGTGTCTAAAATAACAACGACAAAAACTGCACACGAGATGCATATTGCAACCGCCAGCGGCCGTTTATCGTATAGCCGTGCTCCTCGAAAAGGCCTAGCGACGCCACCGCCAAGCATCCGGTAAATGCGCGGCGGAGCTGTCCTTCGCAAGCGTTCCTGAATATGTGCCGCTGCTGTGTTTGTGCTTGTTTAGCTATATTTTGTGGACTTGTGCATCACCACTACTAACACTTGCGCGGTGGACACGACGGAGTGCGAGTCGATAATTAGAATGAAAAAAATATGTTGTAGATCTCGCTCTTTTTATATCAACTGATCGGCGTGATTCGTGGCTACGTATAGCCCACCTTATGCTTACACGTACGCCGTCGATGTTTATTGCTTAATCGCGCAGAGCAGAAGTCTCCCACGCGCACTACATGGCAGGTCAAAATATCGCGCTCTATATGCCCGGCTGTTCGAGAGGGTATGGCACGAGCTATCGGCATATGCGGTGTTTTAATTTAAATTTGCAATGGGTTTGTGCATGTTTGTATGCTTATCTCTGTATGTGTGACCGATAATGCGTCCTTTGATGTTGATTTAATTGTAAATGCCATGACTCAGGTGAGATATCAGCCCTTATGTTTATTGTTTTATTATCTTTTTTTGCTCTTCTTGAGCATCAGAAATAGCCGCGAAGACTGAGTTACGGGAGTAAATAAACACTAGCACTGCAGCCACAAGAACCTCTATGCTGAGAAATAACTCTCAGGAATCACTGAGAAAACTTTGTAAAGGCAGTAAAAACATACTATTACTCACTAAGAAACTTAACACATGGTAAACGTTTACTACTATATCTACATTCAAAAGTTTGTTCAGCACGACAGCAAATTTTTGCCGCTACTGGTACATGATTTAAAAAAAAAACAAAGAAGGAAATGCGCCAGAGGACAATGTTTTTTTTTTTCAAGTTATACTTGTTAAGAGTGCACATGTACAAGCTTCAAAACGCATTTGGTGGGCTTGCTGACGGTTCGAATTCTATAATTAGTATGTAGGATCTCGAATAAGCTCCCTCTAATGTTCGATAGCCGTCTCATATCTCGTATTAGGCTGGCTAATTTGGTAAGCCTCTGCGTGGTGCATTGTGACTAGTCGATAACATTAAAGCATCATTTAGACAATTGTGATGAGTGAAGTGCAGCAACCGAACGGTCAAACAGAACGAAACTGCAAATGTGCGCTGAAAAGAAATCATTTAGTCAAAGCTATGCGGTTATTCTTCGGCCGTGGTCATCTCAAGAAAAAGCGTCTCAAAGCAGGGTCTGCTCGAGCAGCTTTTAGAATGCTTGTGTAGAAACTCTATGTCAATATGAAGCCAAGTACACGGCACATTCCGTTGGGAACGTCTTCGAATGAAGCATCTTGCGTTGTAGAGGTGAGAGAACGTGAATGGGGTCTTTCCTGTCTGTCGCTTTTGCTTGATTATCGCGTACCCAAGGTCTCAATAAAGTTTTTGTGTGAACAGAGCAAATTTATTGCCACATAATAAACTTTTTCGTCATTCCCAAGTGCCAGCGACGTAGCTAGATAGAACCTTCCCCTACAAGTGACATCGTAAGAAAAGTTTGATCGCTTTTCAGTAAATCTGCTAGCAAATAGGACATGCCAATGTTTTTTTCAAACTTAGCTTGTGCTCCTTCTTCGAAGAAATTACCTGAGTACTTTAAGTTAATTGTGCACGAGAATATCTGGCAATCTTCCCGACAACAACATGAGTACGCACAAAGACGTTAGGCTGAAATTCCACGCAAGACTGCCTCGCCCGTTCGCATTCGTTTTCGTCCCCGTCTTTCAAGCCCATTCAGCTCGTTTCAGTGGGAAGATGCAGGAGTAAATGAAAGCCGTAGTGAAAGCCGCATGAACATACGTGAGGCGGAGTCGCTTCGCGTAGTTTGCATTTGTAGTGCGCAAGGTCAGCAAAAGCGTCCAACAGCGCCACGGCATTTGCCCACGGTCTCGCAAACAGCGGGTTAGTGCAAATGCAGCGCACTCTAATGGAGTACGCTTTTGTGCGACGCATAGCTTTGTGCCCAGGCTGATGCGCCGAATCTCTTGATCTCAAGGCTCCTTTGGCCGATTGAAACCAACGCGACCTGGCCGAACCCAGCGAGGTGTAGATTGTCTCCGAAAAGCTTATTAAGTATGCGCCGTAATTCTTTTGTGTCGCGGAAGTCACATAAGAAGATAGCAACTGGCACATGCCATGGTTCGTCACTTCCAGCAGAAAACAGCTTCGACGGCCTGCAGCCATCGTTTACATTTATGCGCGCACTTCTAAACGCCATCAGTTCACCAGCTATTTGGGCGGGCTGAATTTTTGCGAACCATGGCAGCCATCAGCATAAGTGTTGATGCACGCATTGAAGTGTGGTGAATGCTCTTCAAAAGCGAGCGTTCTTTTGAAGAGATTCTTCGTTTGCAAGACAAGTAAATAATTTCTGAATTCTTGTCGGATTTTCTTTTTCACTAATGTAACCTTTCAATGGGAGGACCACAAAGAATCTGTGACGATGGGTAAAAAAGGACTCAAATACATAACGATGATCTCTACCCTCACGAAGTCCACGCAAAGGTTATTCAATTAAAAAAAAAATCATTGTATGAAGAACTGCTTCTTCCAGGGAGTTGTTACGCTGGTTAAGATGCTGTTTTAGAAGCGACGCTTTCGAGAGAAAGGAAAGCGGTCTGGTTGCGGAGCATAAAAGGCTACTGTTTATTTCCGCGTATAAGTGGCGCAAAAGCCGCGTGCCGTACATCCACCCGTTCTTCCTCACTACTTAAGTGACACGCGGACAACCTTTGCAAGGGAATTTGAATATCGGTGTGCCGCCTTCTGAACCGCACTATTACGTATTTCCCGAAAATACTTTCTGTTGAATCGAATGACTGGCTTCAAGTCTTGTATTGAATCATAGCGCTGGTACGTTTCTTTCTTCATATTTAAAAATGTAGGCTGTGTATTGACACTTCAAAATAAAGTGATTATTAGATGCAAAGCAGCTTTTGCTCGTGCCTTTGTCCGGTGGTGGCGCCCGCACTCCATTGCGCATGCTCCTACTCTCGCGCGCTCGCGCCAAGAAGTCTTTTTCCTCTTGTTCTTCGACCGCCTTGATGATGATACGTACAGAGCACTTTAGGGGCCCGGGCTGGCGTATGCTGTCCTAGCTTGGCGTAACGCAGACAAAACCATGTCGGCTGGCACGCGCTAGCGCGTTCGGGCCTGTGTAAGGGGCTGGGTAAGACGCTGTGACCTCTCCCCCTTACCCTCTCTCAGCAATCACGTGACTGCGTAGGTGAACGATATTCTGCAGACGCGCCATGAACCCGCGTGGCGTGCTCCAGCAAGAGTTCAGGACGAGTAACAGCAACAGCTACAGTGAATTCATGGTGTTTTCCACTAGCAAGGACGCGTTAACATCGGGCAAGGTGCCCGTGATGAACGGAACTTTAAGTCGACCCATGCGCTGCTTCGCATCCCCACATGGTTCCCTTTAGTGGGAGATGGTGTAATTTTTCTCTTGAATTGAACTTAAAACACCGAGGTCGACAACTGGGCTAGTTGGTAAGGTTTCATTGTGGTTAACACGGACCAAGAAGGAGACGCAACTGATAGGCTTTCCAGAAGGTTAAAGTTAGAGAGCTTTATTATATATTAGAAGGGGTCATTATAGGCTTGTCTAGTCAACTTTTCTTGCTTTTCTTGCCATCTTGCTAGTCGGCAAGTTTTCTACGTGGTGGCGACTGCGTAGTCCGTTTGAGTTCACTTTCTTTTCATGTTTCTTCTAAAAAAGCCTTCGGGTGAGAGTAAGCGCTCGCTGTCTCTCTTCGTGTTGTTTGCGCTGCCTTAACCATAATGGCACTTGCAACACTTGTACATTGTTTCAATCTAATGCATTGTCTTTTCGGCTTTATTTTTGAGAATTACTATAACGCATGCGTTTGCAAGCTTTTCTTGAGTTTCTCGCTAGGTTGCCGAGATATTACTTATTTTCGTGATGTTAGTGGAACTGACGCTCTGTATTCGCTGTGCTTAAGTCACCCCTGTATTTTTGTCTTTTTGAGACACACTTTATATTTATTCCTCTGTTTGCATAATCCATTGAGTCTTGTATTTTTCCATTTCGCCTATTCCTCTTCATCGCCGTTCATGGTGCAGTTCTACGCATCCAGGTCCGCGGGTGACACAAGATAAATGTAAATCAATTGAAACGCACCGTTTTCAACATCCCGAACATCACAAATGCTTTGGTGAGAAGGTGGGAAGGTTGCTCAATTTCGTGTCAAGCTCGCGTCCTTGCCACACTGTCGCAGCAATGGCACCCCAAATACAACTGCGAAAAATTTGCAAGCTCATACGTTCGTTAAACATCAAGTGCAATTAGTGAGCATGATCGCAAAGCTTTATGAATGCGAAGAACACACCGGGGCTGAACTTATAATATTAACGCATATGTATTACGCGCATGGGCAGCTGATTCCCTCTTTGCGTGAAAGACAAGAACATCAGCGGTGCCTTGCCCTTGCGGTCGCGGTGTAAAAACACTCTTCTCCAACACGGGCTTTCCGTTTTGTGCCACTATTGGAGTACAAATGTGCTGGCTACAAATATGATTGGTGTTCTCTGGCGGCATCGTTCCTCTTATTTTTCTGCTGCTGCTGTCTAGGCGAATTGGCACCAGGACAGTGCACCAGGTTGCGCAATACGGGCCCATGGTCGGTTTTAGCTTAAGTAGCGTACCGAAGCGTCAAAAACTTGAGACGGCGTAGCGAATGGAACGTCCAATTTTTGCACGTTTACCTGCGTGAAGCTCATAGATACGTGTAACTAATAAGCGTTCGCACGCAAGAAAGTGTTACGCATCTTGCAGTGGAGCGCCAAGTCATGCGAGCAGCGTGTCCTGAGAGAAGCACGAGACAGGAGCGCCGCTGATCAAAGCAGAAACTACGACGCCATTCGGGACCGGTATATAGTACATTCCGTAGCTTAACTGCGGGAGTGATGGTTAGAGTACGTCAATAATGGCCACGTATTGGTTTATCTTCCATGCTTGACGGATAGTGGCTAGTCACTAAAAGATGTGCTCAGTCATACGCAGAAATTCGCGAATTTGCATTGACAAATGCAAGTTAAATAAACGCTTATACCGCTCCACAAAGCTCGACAGTTGTGCTAGAGGAGGCCTCTCTATTAATTTTAGGCGTCTGTAATATACTCAAACATGCAGTTTTATCTATAACCATGATATATTCCCCATCCTAAAGTGGCCGCACAATCCGGGATTGAAACATGCTCCGTATGAGAAGATCGTAGCCATTGGGCCGCTGCGGCGCAACTGGCATCATCACTTCTTGTGCCGCATCAAAAGAAGAACGTCCACACACAGCGACGACTGCGATAATGCCGATGTTTCAATGGAGAACGTGATTGTAGAATGCCCGCTTTCGAAGAGCAATGCACTCAAATGAGTGATAGGTTCGACAGCCTCGATAGACGACCAATTACAATTAGCAAGGTGCCTGGACCGTAGCCATAGCCTGACAATCAAAGACGCGCAGTGAGCGCCCTTTGTGATTTTTTAATACCGATGAGCTTCATGAACTGTTTATAGTTGTCATTATTGCTCCTTTTTATAGCATTGTGTTATTAATGAACATATCTCACAGTCATGATATATGTAACTGCATGAAAAACTGTCTGTACAGACTCTTTTCGCAGTAATCTATGTGATCACCCTGTACGGACTATGGCAGTGGACTGTGATCATTCTTTATACGCCGCACATCGTACATGAACGTAATGCTTCTGATTATTTTTTTGTTTTACTATTCTTTAAATTGTTCTAGTTTTCCTTCTTTTTGTGTGTTTATTCTATACTACTGTCCTGTTGTTGGGGTAACCGGCTTTAACGTAGCCTACCTTTCCACGTTTTTTTTTACATATAAATAAGGAAACTAGCATCTTTACCTAGATAAGAACTTGAAATAAGCAAAATTCAGGCATATCTAATAAGTGCCGTTAATGGCGTACCGTTAATGGCGTACCGTGAGTGAACGAGTCTGGTCATGAAAAGTCCGTGCTAAGATTTTTCTTCAAAAATAAATTTCGCAGAATTTTCTGGGGTCACGCACACAACCGTTATAATCATTGAGCATTCGTACCTTTTCACATACTCAGTTTGTTCGTAAAACTCCTTCCAGCGAAATAGAAATTCAGCATAGTCATATCAGAAAACCATGAATAAGAATATGTCACCAATATCTCTATCAAATAAGGGCCGCTGATCAAGAAACGATGATGCAGTGGGAGAAGTCTCCAGTGATTTTCTCCTATGAAAAAATATTTTACGCGACTGTGGTAAAATTTACGCGGAGGTAACTCATGAAACACAAAAGTTTTCATAATTCATTTTTTATGCAAGGAAGTTATATGAAAATTGGTGCGCTATTTGTCTATTTTACACGCGATTCAACAGGTGCATGAGCATGCAGCCAAACTAGAAATGCTCTTCGTATAATTACAGTATTTGGAAATCAACTCAGTGCCGTGGGAAGCAAAATTGGGCGAGATGACCTTGTTCATCGGCAGCGCAAAAAAGAGCAGTTTATTTATTGTTAAAAAGTCAGTAATCTCATGTTCTTGCCTGCCGAGGATGCCGCTTCGAGACAAGTTCTCGGAACCGCGTCTCAGGCCCACTAAAAAATTGAAAGCATTTCCACGAAGTGAATGATGACGAGTGGGCGAAGCTAGGTCCTGAGGCCAATAACGTCTACGTTGTAGTCGCCGACTAGTATAAAGGGTTTGTTGTGCTTGTAGAAGTTATATATTGCTACGTCACAATTATGATTGATATTAGTGTACTGTTCAACCTTTTTTTATGTCTCAAATATGTTACCCGTGCGTTTCCTCATATAATGTAAATTGAGTGACATAAAGTGGCATAAAGAGTCGACGACAAAGCTTGGTCCTAAGGTTCATAATGTGCACGTTGAAGCCGCCGACTAGTATAAAGGATTTGTGCTTGTAGGAGTTTTATATTGTTCCGTCACAATTATGATTGATATTAGTCTATTGCTAAACCTTTTTTAGGGAATTTTACACGGTGCTGTGCCGTGAGCACGGACACCACACAACGGACAAGCCAAGACCCTAAGGTGCTTCGCCCCTAAAAAACCCGGACTCGAATCCTATTTATTCGGCAACGAAGTTTACGTTCTTCTTCTTCTTCTGCCAGAACCAAATATTCCTCTTGCAATCGTAGTTAATGCTGCGAAACTTGAGATATCCTTGTTCAACAAATTAAAAAGACTTGAATCGAAGGTTGCGCGGTAAGCACAAAATGCGTGCTGGTGTTTTTACTAAGCAACTAAGCATGAAAATTGTAGCAGTGGTTGACATCTCGCAAGAAGAGAACGGAGACCATAGTCTAAACCACGCAGCGTGCTTAACCTGTACTTTAGCTAAGATGCACGAGCGCTTTTGCATTTTCCGGATTGGAACCGCCGAACTCCTCCTTCGCAGCACACCACTTTATCGATCGGGCGATTGCAGGTGAACGCATTGAGTTGGTTCCACACTTTCTAGATTGAGCGGGCATCTTACCTGACGTCCTTCAAAGCTGTCACGCCTCCCTCTTGGCATTGCACGTATTAGACACGCAGTACACTCTGACAGCGATGATATAGCAGAAGGAACTCGAGAGTTCGAAAGCTCGAAGGCGTGCACCTGAGTTAATCTGTACTTAAATGGCTCCGATTGCAGCATGCGATCTGAAGGGACGTCCACGAATACTTAAGCAGGTGTTACGTTTCTATATTATTGTGCATTAATATATATCTCGGTAATACAGACGCTTTTGTTACGTCATTCAGTGCAGTATATTATAGTTACGCAAAGTGTAAATTCTCTTTTTGAGTTTGTAGCTTCCGCCTAAATTGCGCATAGGTAACTCATTCGAACGACAAAATAACAGAGAGATAAGACACTGACCAGACATGACAAGCGTGGATATGCCAAATGAGGACTTGCACTGGAAGCGCTAATGAGGAATTCAGAGATTGGCACCGCCGTTACGCTAGTATCCATCGACTTCTGAGTGGTGGTGCCCTCCGCGGTGCCGTGCATCGGTGCCGACGAGAAGCCCGACAGCTCGCGGCAATGCAGTGGCGAGCGGGAAAACGCGCACGCCGCGGCACTCACCTGTCGTATCCTGAGCATATCTCCCGCTGCGCAACGGCCGTCGGTAAAGTCCACAGGCAGCACGCGGCGGCGGAGTCCCCACGAGACGGTGACGCACTGAGCACTCGCGACCCTCGCCGACTCGCCGGACGCTTTTGTGGCAGCCGGCCGGCCAATGAGACAGGCAGAGGCGAGCGGGTCGGGAAGCCGCGGCATTTCTCTTTCCTCTCCGACCGGACAGCGGTCGTTTCCGCCTCTCCGCGCACTCCGCTACTCGAAGGCGCATCGCGATGTTTGGGCAAGGGAGAAATTCAGTGACGGCCGCTACTCGGCTGGTGTGCCGTTAACCCCAGAAAGACTAAATTCTGCCTAATGCTGCGAAACATTTTCACAGTGAGAGCTCAACGAGAGTCGAGATGAAGGATGTGTGTTCGAGTTGCATCATAGCAAGGAGCCGTCTAGTACTCTCCCTTCGCAATTTAACTAAAATGATCGATTTATTCTACAGCTGCGTGTGAACGCACGTTTCGGTATCATTATATAAAATGTTTTTTTTTTCTGCAGAAGTCGGCTGTGTCAATAGAGTTCTTCAGCACAGACCACCAGGCAGGCCCGTAGCCAGGAATGTTTTTCTGGGGCGGTGGGGGGGAGGGGGGCCCACTTGCTGAAAGCCTTGATTATTTGAAAAAAAAAACGCCTATTTTCATTATTTATTTTCGATAAAACACCGTGTGTCATCAAAAGTTCGGGAGGGGGGGGGGGTGCCCTAGCCCCCCCCCCCCCCTGGCAACGGGCCTGCCACCAGGACAGCTCGAGGAACAGCCTGAAATCAAAGTCGTCATTTTCGTCGCCTATTGCGAAGCAGCAATGGCGTTCGAGTTTCTATGACAATATAAGGACAGATCGCAGAACCCCAGTATTCTGCGAAAGATGGCCTAGGCTAAAACTCCGAAGGTGTGATAATGGATGGAAATAAAGGTATCGCCATAGCCCCGTGCAGCATCTCGTGGTCCATTAGGATTTTATGCATTCGGTAACGTACTCGCGCGAAGTAATCTTTTCTTTCATTTCAACTTGTCCGTTCCTCTGAAGAGTACTCTAGACATGATTTACCCTAGTAGAGACAGTATCTAAAAAACAGTTGATAAGAAGGATATAATCAGCTACTTCAGTGCACATGTGTGGCATTTAATAAATCTTGAAATTCTGGCGAAGTATATCAATAGAACAATTAGAAATGTATGCGCCGTCACCGCTAGGTATGAGAGCATATATTTCTTGCAGGGTTCTTAGAGGTACCTGAGTGAAAGGTTACACCAAATAGGTGATAATAAAAAAACTATGACACGTCTTTCTATAACCAAACTGTTACAATTTCATGATAAAGTGGAGGTACTCAAGCATTCGTGTAAGCTCAATAGCACTGACTACACAAATCGGGCATCGTGTCCGCGAAGTACGTAAAAAGCGATGAAATGCGATAACGTGCTAATATAGCAATGGTTCCTCTGTAAGAATACGCTTTGATCATGCTTCTGTCGATAATGTGCGCTACTACTGGGATGAATCAGTTAAACTAGTGAGAGCATACTGGCGTACTTTATGTGCTCCCGGTCATAACCTCAACAATAAATGAAACTTCAGTCCGGCATATATTGATTCATCAATGCTAGAAGCCTACTGCACAAGCTCACTGACTTCACGCTTATTCCTTGCCACTGTCCTCATATTACAGGCACAAAGGAGGCATGGTTACACGATAACATTTGTGAGTGCGCAGTAATACTTCCCGGTAATAAACCAGTGAAGGCTGACAGGAAACACTGCCCGGAACTGGAGTAGTGCTTTTCTAGAAGTCTGGCCATTTTTTTTTTTTTTGCTGATGCAAGTCCGTTGAACTAGATATAAGCCGCTTGCTGCAAGGTTCCTTCATAAGTTAAAAAAAATGGTACCAGGCGTTCACTATCACTCTCCAAGCTTCCCTATGTAGCTCTTACAGAGTCTCAATACGTTCTTGCACAATCGCAAATTTATCGCATTAGAATTGGTCCTTAAGGCAGATTTCAATATTCCTGATACATCACAGCCATCACTAACCCCGACTCGACTCAAGGTTCGCTCACCTAAGCAACTCTTCGAGCTCTTAAGTTTGGCTGGTCCCGAGCAGGTAGTAGAGGAGCCCCCCGCCCAGAGATCAGGGAGTAGTCCTACACGTAGTCTTCCTCGGCCCACATCTCGTAAAAGCCGGTTTTGAATGTGATGTTACCGAAGGCATTTCGGAAAGCATAAAATAGATCCTACCCTTACCGTGATACCTTTAAAAGCTCGTTTCGCAGAAATTCCGGTGTCGGCGTCGTTGGTTGTGGCCGAGAAATCGGCGTTGTCCGTGAGTGAACGTTCGACGTAGATGCAAGTAAATAAATAAAAACCAAAGGCCTGCGCGGAAAGCGCAGCACAGCCACAGCGAAAGCTGGTAGAGCGGCATTTCTAGAGCCCGTTAGAAACACTCTTGTGGCTACTAATACAAGTACATTAGCAACGTACCCACTACGCCACAAATCATAATTTTTGTGAAGTGGGGAAGCACCCACCACGACATTATTCGTCATTCTGCGGAGAAGCGAGATACCGTCTGTAAGACATTATGTGCACCTTGTTATTGCGGTGGTTGATGACGATGAAGAATTATGGCTGAGCCCTTTGTAATGGGTTGGAAGCTTTAAACGACCCACTAGTTACGTAATTCACATTGTGTGACGCCCGGTCGTTATTTAACTGTCCCACCACGCTTTATAACACATGTTAACCGGAGAAACGGAGCGTAAGAGAGTGCAGGAATTAACTTTATTGAGAGCCTGTGGAAATGGATCATGGGAGCCTTATGGGCTTCCTTGGCAACCAATAGAAGTCCACTTGCCAGGAACCCACTACGCTATAAATCATCATAATTTTTGGGAAGTAGGGAAGCAGCCACTACGCAATTTTTTGTTATTCTGCGGAGAACCGTGGTACCCGCTAAACACCTGTAAGGCATTATGTGCACCTTGTTGATGCTTTGGCTGATTACGATAAGAAATTATGGCTGATCCCTTTGTAATGGGTTGGAAGCATTCAACAACCTTCTCGTTCAGTAATTCGCATTGTGTGACGCCTGGTTACAGAATTCGCGTTGTGTGACACCTGGTTGTCATTTTACTCTTCTATCACACTACATTACATACGGTAATGTGGTTTGTTCCCGACATGAAGCCTGTATATGGTCTTTTTGCAAAGCATTTTCTAGCACCGGCATGGCTCTGAGGTGCTAAAACATGTCAGCCACACTTTGGCTAACATATGTATTCCTTTGTAATGCATGCAGGCAATAAAGAAAAAAAAAACCGGCATGACTCTGAGGTAGAATACTGGGCTCCCACGCAGAGGGCCCAGGTTCGAACCTCGTTCGAACCTGGTTATATTTTCTTATTTCGTTTTGTTCTTTTTTTATTTCGCGCGATAGTGGTTACACGCACCAGCGGTGGCGGACAACTACGTCGCCAAAAGCAGCATTTGTTGTGATCTCATAACAGCTTTCGCTGTAAAAGAAACCGCCCCGAAGAAAGCTACAACAGAATTCGACCGGATTGTGAACACTGTCCCCGCTTTCTGATCATATAATCTCTTCTATATAAATACTCAGTTACTGCAACGTCTGTTTTTGTTATTACTAGGACCACTGAGAAAATGATAGGTTAAAAGTACGACACAAAGACACTCTCATGTGGTGATTTTCTCGGTGAAGTGACCTAAAAAGATCAATCAGACGCTCTCCTCAAACAGAAGCAGTTCGTACACTTACAGCCTTCCAATACCCCGCACCGCGTTCTGAATACAGTGAAAGTTCTGAACCGTTCTGAACACACTCCATCCGAACGTTATCTGATTCTCGAAAAAGAATCGGACGTCCCCGTGGGCTTCTGAAACCAAGGTGCTGTCGCCCTTCACTGCATGACCATCAAGCGAAACGGTGAAGGGGTTGTTACACTCTATATCGTCCTCGTATATAATCGTTCCTGTCTACCACATGGCGCGACACTTCAATTCAGTCATTGGAAAGTTCGCCCATTGATACCAAACCCGATAAGGTGCTTTAAGTACCAAATGTAGGGAAACGGATCCAACACAAATAGGGAAAAACTAACCTTATAAAATTGTAGCGTCCACGAGCGCCCAACCGAAAGCTGCAGTACCATGTAAGCAGAATGCCCGAAGTGTCACGGGCCGCATGCCGCGTACTCCTGAACAAATGACATTTTCCAAAATGCGAGAAAATCATTCAACTCAAAGTGACAGAGAAGGTCAGATACTCCGACGCCCAGAAAAACCTCTCGCTTCTCTCCGGAATATCCTGCGTTTAGCCCGCGAGTAACGGTAGCTACGCAACAGAGTTTTGTTGATGCCTGCCCGCATCAGCCAGCCATGAAGCAGCTATTGGTTGCCACCAACATTCTAAGTCTCAGATGTCAGCTTCTCACAGACCTCTGGGACAACACAGACAACTCAAAGATTCTGTGTCTCTTTTAAACCCTCCAGAAGGGAGAACGTTTGGGCGTGTTGGTTGTTCATCGTTCTTCAGGAACCATAGCGCAAAAAAAAAAAAAAACACGGGACAAGAAACTAGGACAAGCGCTCACTATCAATTGAGGTTTCATTGCATAAACAGAGCATATATAAGCACCATTTGAAGCTGCGAAAAAAAAAAGAAGGAAAATGACACATGTCTATGGCAGTACTGGGCAGTATCGAAGGTACATGTATCTTAGATACTACCTTAGATACTCTTTGGGTATCTTGTATCTGTATCGCGATACGTCTCGCAAGACGTGTATCAGTATCTGTATTTCGGGTACATTGAAGAATGTATCGTGTTTCTTAAGATACAAGATACCGGGATCGTACCACCACCGTGCGAAACAATAAACGTTAGTTGAACGCCGCTTCTCAAGCTGATACTGCTGTAGCAATACTTCTTTGCAGACTAGTTGGTTCATATTTGTAAACGCGACTTGCTGCGCAACCAGCAGGAAAGAAGGAGAGAGAGAGGAAAGAGCGCAGACTACAGACTGTTTATTGTTAATTTGACGAAGGCAATATACATAGGTATGCCACACTGCGCCATCACGATGCGCACAACACAAAGATTCATTCACCAAACTGTACCGCTGACACAGCAGTGAAAAAACACCTGCCACTAAGTCACCAAAATAAAACTAAAGGCCGTGACATTATTTCATCTTTCCACCAAATTTTTCCAGCGAGGATAGGCGATGAGCTGTGAGGCTCCCTATTGATGGAGCAGAGTCGCGTGGTGGCGCTCGCGTCGTCTCGATAGACAAGCGCGCGAACGTACGCCCAGCCCACCTTTCGTTCTATCGCTTTCTCTTTCTAGTTGTGTCAGTGCCGTGACACTTGGCACTTGACTTGGCAACTGTCCTGTGCCGCGTACTCCAATGTGCGCGGCATCTTTCACACATATTTTCATGCCGCTGTAGTGTAAATATTGAAGTTTGTCTTGCGTGGTGCTTCGTTACGAATTCCGAAGAATGCAAGCTTGGGGGGGTTGCTTTGCGTCTAGTGGCTTTCACACATCTGCGATTTGAAGGATCTCGTGGATATAAGTTTCACTTACATGCACTAAGATTAACGTATATGCAAATAATATTCCAACAGCTATAGCACTACCGGTACCGATGCTGGATCTAGCAGAACAAGCATTCACAAGACAACCGCTATCTTGGCGTACGTATCTTTTCCTTTTTTTCAAAGAGTTTTTCATATCATAATTTGATTATTAGCAGAAGTTATATCTTAGCTGTCCTTCTCTTCTATACCATACATTACACATGATTCTATATAGTTTTTTCTCGTCTGCTTACTGCAATATGCCGTTAACGTATTACCAAGGTAAGCTCTGGGTGTGTCCAGATAAGATCGAACACGCGGTCCCGGTCACCATTGCCGATTTTGATGAAACTTACTGTAGGTCTAGGCATTACATCCAGAACAATGGTTTCGAAGTTAGTGTCGCGAAAAAGAATTTTGTTCACCAGAAAAAAAAAGATATATAAATTTTGGCCGCAAGAACACTTTTCCGCCAATGTCGCGATTTATGAATTTTGAGTACGGCTAGAGAAAAAAACGGTGCACTTCTTGGTCACAATATTTATTCCCCTGAAAGAACAAGGGAAATATAATCCTATTAGTATTTTATTTCTCTTTCTTGTCGAAGCACTTTTGAAGGGAAAAAAATCACAAACTTGGCAAATCGCACAAAATACCTGCATTTCAGGAATATATTGCTGCAAACAGTAAAAGTGAGGATAATAAAAATCGGTACATATTAACTTTGATACCTTCGCTTTCTTTTAAAATATTTTTTGTGGTTTTATCGCGCTCCGTTTTACTTGATAATTGGGCTGAAACATATCTGATTTAACAAAAACGCCGAACTTTGAAAATAGTTTTCTCAAATAGGCCATTTTTTTTTAAATCGCTCTGATTGAAGTCAAGGACGGCGTCTACCATTCTGCATAAAAAAACGTTGCACTATTTTGGCTGCTATCAAGTCATAACGCGTCAAATGTGGGCAAGTCAGCCTAGCAGCCGCGTCGTTCGTTCTGTGCTGAAACTCGGATATAAATTGTCGAAAATACATGTACGTGACATAATCACAAATCAGCAGCTCCACACCAACGAATTCGCAGATATTGTTCAGCAAGCTTTGCCTTACGATCAGCCGCTTGACAAACCCGCAGCAGCGGCCGCTCGATGCTGCAGGCGCTCACATTCCACGAGTGCCGCTTCGACTGCGGGTGAGCTCCGCTTGCGCGCCAAACTACGCTCAGAGGACAAACGAGAGAAGGAATGCATCACTGTGAAAATTAAAGGCTCTTAAGTGCCAACAAATGTTATAATATGCAACGAAACCTCTGCCGGCAACTTTCGCAGTGACCGCATTCAATACAGCACACATGTATTTTTCCCCTGCTGTTATGCCCGCAGCCACAAAATAACGTGATAAACGCTCGGCTTGCGTTCAATATTCTCTCTGCAGACGCACAACAATACAGTATTGTAAAAGCGGTGCTTTAATGAAGCAAAGGATTTGGACACACTTCTTTTCACAGCCGGCTGACACAAGTGTTTCACGAGATGGAGAACAACTGCAGTTTGAGTTGTTCGACCATCGGAATCACGTATGACAGCTTTCTTTAGATGTCAATGGCTTGCTTTTGTGTCATATATTGCTGATAGAGTGAACCAAATTATTTTTGGCCTTCAGAAGAGAGGAAGCAACCCATGAGCGCACTACTGGAGGCGGTCACTGCAAAATTGCCGGCAGAGATTTCATTGTATAATAGGGCCCTTAACAGCCTTTAAATTTCACAGTTATGCATTCCTTCTTTCGTTCGTCTCCTGAGCGTAATTTGGCGCGCAAGCGGAGCTCACCCGCAGTTGAAGCGGCACTCCTGGAATGTGAGCGCCCGCAGCATCGAGCGGCCGCTGCTGCGGGTTTGTCAAGCGGCTGATCGCAAGGCAAAGCTTGCTGAACCATGACACCTATATGCAAATTTGTTGTTGTGGAGCTGCTGATTTGTGATTATGTCATGTACAAGTATTTTCGACAATTTATATCCGAGTTTCAGCGCATAAGGAAGGACGTGGCCGCTAGGCTGACTTGGTCACATTTGACGCACTATAACTTGTTAGCAACCAAAATAATGCAGCTTTTTTTATGCAGAATGGTAGACGATGTCCTTGACTTCAATCAGGGTGACCTAAAAAAATTAAAAATGGCCTTTTTGAGAGATCATGTCCAGGAATTCGGGACATCGGCAACTAGCGCCATCTGTTGCGTTGGCTGCTCAGTGGCTGCTCAATTCCCATAAACTGCCTGGGTTCGAGAACCACTTTAATGTGCTAAGTGAAACTCCATAGGAAAAAATTTAAAAATTTATATAAAAACAATGCGCCCTCGCCTGCTTAAATCACTGAAGTGACCCAATCTAGATTATTCAATCTTCGAACCTGTGAAGTTTGGCTGATGTTGGCGAAGTTTGTGAGGTTTGACGGTAAGTTTTGCGAAAAGGAGCGTTGCAGCGAAACCACCTTATAGGGGTGCATGCGCTTCTTAGTGTTTTCGGTGGCTCCAATACACGTGAAAATATCAGTGTTTTTATACAAGTTTGTTTTTCTTGAAGCTTCTCAGGATATAGAGGATATTGTCACGTGGTCGCGACGTCGATGAAGACAGCAGCCGGCGTGTTCAAGATGAAACTGTTTATTTGGCCGAAATTGCGGCCGGGAAATGAAAAGTCAAACTACAGCAATACACGCTGTACACTGATAGCGGCGAACAGGGCGTCGGCCGTCGATCAACTGCTCATGGCTGGGATGCGCCGTCTTTTATACATCACGCATCGAAATTTCCAGTCTTATCACTGGTTGTCGCGCAAGCCCTGGAATAATCTAGACGATTCGCGTCATACGTGCAATCTTAACAAAACGATCGAAAGTCGCGAAGCTTCTCGAACACTGCGGCGCGGTCAGCGTTGAGCGTTGATAACCGTCCCTGCCGGTCAAACCCGAATACATCAAAACAAGACAGGAAGTGGGCGTGGCATTGCCCCCCCCCCCTCTGAAAAAGCATCGTCCTGATGCTTGTGAAAGAACGTAGAAGAGAAAAAAAAACAAGTGAATACACAAATAAATTACAATAACGAAGGAAAAAAAATCGAGTCCCCAGGTTCGCTAACGCGCAAAAACGGCTTAAGGCGCACGACATGGACGACTTCAGGTCGTGCTCGGCGTCGCTGGGAGTTCGTAATGCCGTCCGGGATGACCTCGTAGTCAAGAGTGCCGAGGCGTTGAAGAACCTTGTATGGCCCGAAGTATCGCCGAAGGAGATTTTCGCTAAGCCCACGTCGGCGTATCGGAGTCCAGACCCAAACACGGTTGCCGGGCTGGTATTCCACGAAGCGTCGTCGAAGATTGTAGCGACGGCTGTCGGTGTGCTGCCGGGTCTTGATGCACAGGCGGGCGAGCTGTCGAGCTTCGTCGGCACGTTGTAAGTAAGCGGCGGCATCGAGATTTTCTTCATCAGTGACGTTGGGTAGCATGGCGTCGAGCGTCGTCGCCGGGCTCCTTCCGTAGACCAACTTGTACTGCGTCATCTGCGTTATTCCTTGGACGGCCGTGTTGTATGCGAAGGTCGCATACGGAAGGATGGCATCCCACGTCTTGTGTTCGACGTCGACATACAAGGCCAACATGTCGGCGATGGTCTTGTTTAGCCACTCGGTGAGGCCATTTGTCTGTGGGTGGTACGCTGTGGTCCGGTGGTGGCTTGTTTGGCTGTATCTCAGTATTGCCTGAGTTAAGTCAGCAGTAAACGCCGTACCTCTGTCGGTGATGAGGACCTCTGGGGCGCCATGACGCAGGACGATGTTTTCAACGAAGAAATTCGGTACCGAGGCAGCACTGCCTCTGGGCAGGGCCCTTGTCTCGGCGTAGCGGGTGATGTAGTCGGTAGCTACGGCGATCCATTTGTTTCCGGTATTGGACGTCGGGAACGGCCCCAGTAAGTCAATTCCGATTTGCTGGAACGGCCGTCGAGGTGGCTCGATAGGCTGCAGAAGTCCGGCTGGCCTAGTAGGCGGTGTCTTGCGTCGCTGACAGTTCGGGCAGGCCTTTACGTAACGAGTTACGTCGGCGGAAAGGCGCGGCCAGTAGTACTTCTCCTGTATTCTTGAACTGTCGATGGGGTGTTCCGCATCAACCCTGCGAAGGGCTCCTGTTTGACTCCTCGCATAAGAAAGCGGACCATCTTGTCCTCGGGCATGCCAGGGTCTGCATGACGGAACAGCCTTGTCATCTCTTCCGTGAAGAGCACCACGTTTTCTTTCAGCATCTGCACGCGGGTCTCGAGCAGAGCGTCAGCCCGCTCTTTCCGGACGACGCTCGTGAATATCGCGAAGAACCTGGTGCGAAAGATGTTCCACGTTGTCAGGGTTCGCACTTGGTTCTCGAACCAGGTACGAGCGGCGTTCCAATGCGAAGTACGCATGTCGTAGCTTGTCTTCGCTGGTCAAGCCATTGAAAAGGGCGACTGGGTCGTAGGCTTCGAGCCAACTTTCCGCGTGTTAGAATGACAACCCGCGGAAGGTTGACGGCTCTTTGGGCTGCCGGAGAAGGATCGGCGCAGGCTGTACGGGGTCGTTCATCGTCACTGCGGTCGACGTTGGGATCTGGGTCAGCGCTCTCGCCATCGCCGATTCTTCCGAGCCCACACCGACGAACCAAACTCCTCAAACAGCTTTTGACGTCAATCCTAGCCTTCCGAAGCACAAACAAGAACAGCTCAAAACCCTGCTCTTGAAATACAGGGACTGCTTTTCGTCATCGTCAAGAATCCGCCAGACCCCAGTCGCAAAACATCGCATCATAACAGAGGAAAATGCCAGGCCACTCCGGCAGAGCCCGTACAGAGTTTCGACGGGAGAACGTGAATCTATAGAGAAGCAAGTCTACGAAATGCCACGCGATGACATCATCCAGCCGTCGAAGAGTCCATAGGCGTCACCCGTGGTGTTAGTGAAAAAGAAGGACGGAACCCTACGCTTCTGCGTCGATTATCGCCGCCTGAACAAAAATACGAAGAAGGACGTCTACCCAGCACCTCCACCAGATGTCACGTGGTCGTGACGTCGATGAAGACAGTAGCCGGCGTGTTCAAGATAAAACTGGTTATGTGGCCGAACTTGCGGCCGGGAATGGAAAAGTCAAACTACAGCAATACACGCTGTACATTGATAGCGGCGAACAGGGCGTCGGCCGTCGATAAACTGACAAGCGGTCATGCGCGTCGGCCTTTATGCAGGCGCTGTCGAGCTTTCCAGCAATATCGCTAGTGGCGGCGTTATCTCTAGACAAAGCTGGAACATTCGCGTGCGGGGTGCAATCTTTAAAAAAACGATCTACTACAATCGCGAAGCTTCTCGAACACTGCTTCGCGGACAGCGTCGAGCGTTGATAACCGTCCCTGCCGGTCAAACCCGAATACATCAAAACAAGGCAAGAAGTGGGCGTATTAATATGAATACTGTGCAGGTCTTCAGTTGATAATTAGCAATGAGAAATCGTACGTTAATTAGAGCAGATCAAAAAAGTCACAGTTTCGCCGCAACGGCGAAGCAATGAATGCGATAGCAATAAATTGGAATGTAACGCGTAGAACGGAAAGCAGCTCGAAATTGCCAGCGCGTCGCTCGAGCCCAAAGGACACACGAAAAGAACGCACACAGGACGAGCGCGAAATATCATGCGTCACAGCTCGACACTTGAAGCGCACTGCTCAAACATAAAGCAGGACGCACGAAACGAACGAAGAGGTACACAAAGGACGAGCGCGAACTGTCACAGTTGTTACTTATTTCTGTTTGAACAGCGCGCTCTTTTCGCAAACGCGGCCGCTGCGAAGTGACCTTCGTACGCTCTGTGGCTTCAGCGCGGACATCGCGGGGAAAGCACAAGACATACAACTGCCCGCTCCACCCCCCCCCCCCCGGCCGCCCCCTTCTTTCCTCGAGAAAAGGCATGGAGGAAGGAAAACTAAGGAGATGCCCTCGCTATCCGAGCTGCAGCGCAAAAAGTGTGGCGGAAGTCACGTGGTTTTTTCGCAACGGCTGCTGGGATTCCACGGGCACGCCGCCGGCTCGTGTACTCTGCTCCACCACCACAGAGCCGGCCACAGAGTTGCGAATATGTATTTTTATGCGATCGTTTCGTTTCACGGATGACGCACGGTTTTCGAAGCCTACAGTGAGCGTCGGTCTTCACGAATGCGTGTTCAGTTCATTCAGCATGCAGACGCAAGTGGTTGTTTTCGAAGCCCGCTACAGCTTCTCCGCAAAGGCGTCGCGCCGCAGCTTCCTTGTTAGCCTTTGGCACCGTGCTATTGTGTCCCTTAGCGGTGAAATGCTACATTTCCGAGAAAAAAGAAACGACACCTCTTAATGTGGGAGACGGCGGTGACCCGTTCCCGCGCACGACGGTGACAACCAGGGCTGGGCAAAGATACTTTGAAATTGTATCGCGATACGATACAGGATACTCAGACGAGAAGTATTTGGGATACAGATACAAGATACTGCAACACTGATTGTATCCGATACCATACATTCCAATTGTATCTTAAGATACTTCGATACATTCTCAAATTTGTTACTATATATGTATATCTATACAATGCAGCATTAAACGCCTATGCACACAATTGTTCGCTTGAAAATTGCAACCAATTGTGCTTCATTTGAATGAAAACTCTGTTAGTATATCAAAAGCATTGTAATTATTGAAGGTATATCAGTTTCATTCCGAAACAACATATTGGTGTTGTTTCAGCTGCCATGACAGCTCTTTATTAGGGATGGTAAAATCGATGAACGATTAATCGATTAAAACTATTCGATTAATCGATTACGGCACCCCCCCTTATCCCGCCCCCCAAGCTACAGCGCATATTCCTGCGCTAGCAGAACGAGCCCGGAGATGGCGGCGGCCATAGCCCATAGAGAAAGATATGATGTCGCCCTGATCTCCGTCGCGTACGGCGTCCCACTCCAAGCACTCCCCAATACCTCAAGCCCGGGCAGGAGGCGGCTCCACCCCATCGAGGCAGAAATGAACTTACCCGCCTCTCTCCGGCTCACAGTCTACTGCTGCTCGCACCACGCGCACTTCTACGCAACTGCGTTGCACCAGTTGCACTGGAGGACGATCCGATGAACCAACTGCCTTCTCAGTTCAAAACATACTATAGTAACCCTGCAGTTGATCGCCGCACCAATCCGAATTCACTTGAGACTTGGCACAGCATGCGAACTGGCCTAGATGATGTGTTTGCGGTTGCAATGGAGTATTTGCCAATTCCTGCTACGTCAGTAGCATTCGAGCGCCTTTTTTCGCATGCTGGATGTGTGGCGACCGAAGGGAGGTGTCGGTTGTCGCCCGAGCATCTCGGGCAACTGACATTTCTTCGCTCAGTAGAAAAATGCATGTGGTTCGGAGCAGCAACCCCATGAAACAAAACAAAAGGGGACTGTTGAGAAAGTTAGCAGCACGGCGATTCGCCAAATTTCAACACAGAAGTTTATTCTTTTTTTGTAAATTTCACACGTGCCAGCGCATCGTCTTGTTGCTTATTTTGTTCGTGTTCGTTTTTCGCCGCGCTGTTTCATCTTGTTGCCGCATAAACGCATCTCTCCTTACATTTCATAAACGAGTAGTTTTCGTCGCCTGTAGTGTCAACTGCAACTTTCTTTGTATTTTATTGAACCCTCAGACTTTACTCGTTTTTTGTGTAAGTGCGGCACTGTACAAAAGGGTGGCTACTTGGGCTGGTTGGTACTGCATTCTAAAAGGAAAAGTACGCTCTTTGTGCGCAAAACGCTGCAGAAAAGAAGACAAATAGGACAGAGCGCACTGTGCGCTCTGTCTTATCTGTCTTCTTTTCTGAAACATTTTGCGCACAAAGAACGTATTTTTCCTTTTAGAATGCGGCATTGTAATATGCGCTGCTTATTTCCTGACTGGTTCTTAGTGCCGTTCTGTTTTACTCTTTAGCAAATAAAATATTGTTTACCAATGAAAGAGAGAGAGAAAATATATTACAAGGCAGAGGGTGGCCTGAGCTAGTACGCCCCTGCCTTCTACACTGCCCCGGAGAAAACGCAACGGAGGAAAAAGAGTGATGAAGTACGATGATGGGAAGAGGATTAGGTAATCTGTATATACATATTAAGAGACGTTTGCTAGCGTTAAGAAGACAAGGACGCTAGTAACCATCTTTTATTATGCTGTATACCAACTAGCCCAACTGTCCGTCTTATAGGGTTTATACCATTTTCATAATTATTCAGCTAGCTTTCCTGCGATGCAGTTAGCCCAATTAATGGCAGCTAGCCACTTCTTCAAACAGAGTGTTCAAGCGCGGTTTGCTTGCGCTGGGACGCGGAAAGTGTAGACTCGGCTCTCTTGACACGAACACGCATAATAGACAAACGCCAGCACGTGCAACTACGACCTCGTCTCCACTTGAAGCACGAAAGTTGCTGCCATTAGTTGAGAGAAAATGTAACGCAGGAATGCGCACTCGCGAATTGTGAAATGGGGCTTATAGACCCTTTATGTAATCCGCAACTTTACGCGTCGGTTTACCGAACGTCTAATATCCACTGCATTACTATTGAAGAAGTGACCTTGTAGCACTTAGTAATACTGTATGGTCGCATATTTAGGGAGAAATACAGCTTTCAGCTAGAGGCCCCCTTCTTCTGCTGTGACAAGAAAGGACCGTCGCGAAATTTATGTTGTAATGTCTGAAACATGAGATAGCACTCACAGTTCAGGCTGTAGGCACGATTGAAAAGGTGCGAGTGTCGCCGTGTTAAAGCAACGATCAGATGAAACCTGTGGAGCATACTGGCGCAGCAGCTGTTTATTCTAGCCAGGAGGCAGAAGCTCATGTCACTCTATTTCCCGCAGTTGCCTGTACCGATGGTCTGTTTGAGACCAGTGCGTTTCTGTGTAATCTCTGCATGGGTGACCTCAAGGAAAAGATCACGTCAGTCTGCAATTATAGTATTATGTAGGGCTTCCACAATATCTAACCGACAAACCATGAAAAGATGCCGTGCTTACTACGAGAGCGAGCGTCTTATTTAATTCCTCTTCCTCCTCGTCTCTCTTTTACTTTTCTCGGGATTTCCTCACCCTCCGCCACACTGCATGTTTCAGCTGCGACTTTCCAACCAGTGTGGTCCCCGAACGCGCCTCCGGTTTCGATCAGCTCGAGTAGGCAGGCTTCGAAAAAATACGACGTGCTGCCAAATAGTCCAAGGATGGTGGCCACAGATGCTTGAATCCGCGACATCAACCAAAGACGACGGGCCCCTTGTGTCCAGTGTGCGAAAGTGGGAATTTTCGTACACTGTACACAAGGGGCCCGTCGTCGACACTTTCGAAAGTGGGTATTTTCGATCGTCAGCGCGTCTGATAAAAAGATTTGGGTCCATATCGAACACGAACGATGCCTCTCAAACAAAGAGATATCGGTTATAAAACACCCCTAAAAAACGTCGATTAATCGATTAATCGATTAAAACATTCCACCGAAAGCAATTAATCGATTAAAGGCTAAATCGATTAACGATTAAGGATTAATCCATTTAAAATTTTAATCGACCATCCCTACTCTTTATACATTTCGCTGTTAGCGGTTCTTGCTTGTTGCTTTTGTAACTGATGGGAGCTAGTCACTGCTCTGCTTGCTGACCAGCAAGCGGGTTGCCAAGTAGCGATATGAACTTCTATAAGAAGCCTCCGCACGATGGTGCAAATACCGCTGTGGAGTTCTACCTTGCCGGTAAACATATTACGGTTTTCGCAATAACGGATCACCGGACAGGTATACGTCACCACGAACATGTGCAACCCAGAAACGTTTCAGACGCATTGTACAGTTGCGCAAAGCGCTGCAGGACACCGCCGCTATTCGCATTATTGACACTTATACATCCGATTACCTGGCGATTAGCAACAGTAAAAGGATTCAGGGAAGCCTAAACAACGAAAACAAATATATCTATGTAAAATAGAAAAGTGGTTCCGGATCAAACACAGCGAATAAGTAGAGAAACACGATACAGGAGATACCCCTAAGAGCTAATGATAATTGTTGCGTTTTACGTCGAAAAACCACGATATGATTATGAGAGACGCTGTATGGAGGGCTCCGAAAATGTTGAGCACCTGGGGTTCTAAAACCTACATGTAAGCACTCGGGCCTCTACCATTTTCCCTCCTTCGATATCCGGCTACCGTGACCTTCGGGCCAGCAGTCAAGCGCCATAAGCACTGGACCATCGCGGCGGGTAACCCCTAATAGCTACGATAATTAAATTCAGTGCCTATGGAAAATGGCGCAAAACGACTCTTTGGGACGCTCATGAGAAAAACGGAGCATTTGGCATAACAGTGTTTCTTGCATATCTTTGCCAACGTATTTAGGATGGCGCCGAATAATTTACGTTATTGTAATGCAAACTCAAATTTGCTAATTTAGTTAGCAATAAGCAGAGTTATCGTTACTGTATACTCCGGCGCGCCCAGATTATTATATATTTGTTCTCAACATCACCTTTAGATAACAGTAAATTCAAGTGGAATATAAGTATATATACTTATATTCCACTTGAAGAAGAACAGCGACAGAAATGACGCAGACAGTTAAAACTAGGAATAAAGCAGAGAGCTTACATTGGCAGCACGTTAAAGGCATATTGCAGTAAAGAGACCGGCAGAAAAAAAAAACATTATAGAGACATAGGTAATGTACAGGATAGAAAAGAAGAACAGCTAAGAAATAACTTCTGCTAACAATGAAATTATGATTATAAAAGCTCTTTGAATAAAAGAAAAACAGACGTAAGCCAAGATAGCGTCTGTTAGGTGAATGCTTGTTCTGTTAAATTCAGGATCGGTACCGTTGGTGCTAAGCTGTTGCAACTGCTGGACACAATCACTCCAGTTCTCGCAAGCCTTCAGAAGTCTGTTGCTTGAGAACACTAGCAGCTCCACCATGACTTCACCGTCGACAAGATTTTTGGTTGCATAGGACCACGCATACAAGTTGCATAAAGCAACGAATGCGCTGCTCTAGTTTCAGCCACGGGACTGACTCACCACCTGTGATGTCAAGCGCAGAACTACCGTTACGTCGACGGCAACAGTGACTTTTCTCTCCTCCTCTCTCTAAGTTTTATTCCCCCTCCCTCCTTCCCCAGTGCAGGGTAGCCTACCTTATTCTCTCTCTCTCTCTCTACATCCACGAGATCCTTCAAATCGCCTAAGTGTGAAAGTCACGAGAGGCAAAGCAACCCGCCATTTTTGCATTCTTAAGACTTCGTAACGAAGGCTCACACACGAGGAACTTCGATAATGACTTTACAGTGGCATCAGCATGTGTGCGAATGACGCCGGACGCATTGAAAGACGCGGCACAGGAGAGTGGCTAAGTGCCAAGTGTCATGGCACTGACAAAACTAAAAAAAAAACGATTAAACAAAAGTTTGGCTGGGCGCAGACGTTTGCGCGCTTGTCTGTCGAGACGACGCGAGCGCCACCTCGTAACTCTGCTCAACCAATATATAGGGACGCTCAGAGCTTATCGCCTATCCTCGCTGGAAACCTCTTGCGGAAATATAAAATAATGTCACTGCCTTTAGTTTTATTCCGGTCACTTAGTGGCAGCAGCATCAGCTTGAGAAGCTCGAGCTCAGCCAAAGTTTATTGCTTCGCACGGTGGTGGTGCGGTCGCAGTATCTTGTATCTTAAGATACACGATACATTCTTCAATGTATCGGAAATACAGATACAGATACTAGTTTTGCGAGACGTATCGCGATACAGATACAAGATACCCAAAAAGTATCTAAGATAGTATCGAAGATACATGTATCTTCGATACTGCCCAGCACTGGTGACAGCGATTGGAAAGCATTGGCCCGGAGCGCTCAGCGAAGGTTCCAGCGTCAAGGGTAGAAAAGACGTGCCTGACCCAATATTGTTTCACTCAGTCAGGGGATTTGTAAAGCAACTTGGAGCGCTCGGATTTTTTACCTTTTGTACGCGGTAAGTTTATGTGCGTCAAAGTTATCTTCTATGCGGTCGTAGACGACCGACCCGTGCCACTGTAGGCTCGAGTGCCACGACGTTCGTGCAAACGTTAAGACACACACAGGCCGGGGATAATCTGGAGGCGCCGCAAGCCCCTACGTAAGAAGACCAATTCAGATGTTGCTGTTAGATTACGTCGCGTAGAGTTACTGTATATGCTACCTTTAGGTAGCATATAGTGACTCTAAAATGTCGCGTGCCCTGAACTTACCGTTTCTCCTGGAAAAAAAAAAGCGATCGAGCTGTCCGCGGCGACCATCCTGCCGAATTGCACCATTGCTTTCTTGCGTTCAGCTGAATAAACATGAAGCACAAAGTTGGAAATTTATTGGAAAATCTCCAGGGCGCAGTTATTGCGGTCTCTCACCGGGGCAGGGACGGCATCCTCGTGGAGGCGAACTACCAGCGGCGACGCCCGATTGAAGTGTTCAGGTGCAAAGTGTTTTGAGCACACACAAGCCGACTTCGCCGGTTCCCAGTCGCGTTGATCGGGTCTTATGGCTTCGATCCATAGCCTCCGACGACGGGGATCTTTGCGAAAGCTGTTTGAAAGCATGCAACAATACATACGCGCATTCGCATACATTAATAACAAATGGACAAACAGCCACGAATAAATTGGAACACCGTGCAACCACGGCGTGCACAAAGAAGACGAAAAGACAAACACCAGCGCAATGATCGTGTCGTGTGCGTCGTCGTTGCGCTGTGTTTTATTAGTGAAGGAGAGTCACCAACTGGCCCAGCTTTCCATTCCTCTACAGCATGTTCTACAGCCATGAATAAAGCAGAGGAACACTACGCTCACGCATGCAGTATCGTGCGTTATGTTCTGAGAGCTAGCGCATGCGTTTACTTTCGATCATGCGTCAAATACAAAGCAAATGCAATACGCTTACGCGTGGAAGGTGACGCCCGGTTCCTTTCTTATCGCGCGCGAGCGGCACCCGGGCACACTGCAAGAAGGCATTGCCGCTCCTTTGTTCTTCCTTCGATACAATCACATGCTTCGTTCTTCGGCTCGTCTGTCAGCTGACGGCGCCCCGACGCTCTGCAGGCGCGACGTGATAGTCTGCTAGCCGCTAACGACGCATGCGTCAGCGAGTTAGCGTGCCCAACCTTGCGAGAAGGAGCCTTCTCTACCCTTCCCTACTTCCGGCTTCAAGAAATGTGACGTAACTGCCTCTCCTTATTTTATTCCTTCCTCCATGAGAAAAGGGCACGAAGGAGGCCGCGCCCTGTAGGGCGAAGACCAACGGTGTTCGCAGGAGAGGAGCGATGATCTTTAAAGCGCGCCGCGCGCGCACATCGCGCCATCTATGTGGCGAATACGAAAGCATGCTGAAGGAAATGGTGTATATAAATAAAGGGGACCATGAGGCGATGCGAAGCAGCGTTTCGGCATGTAGAGCCCGCGTTTCAGAGGGGGAGTGGAGAGGGGTGGGGAGAGAGGTAAAGGGGAGTGGGGAAGTGGAGAAGGGTAGGGGAGGGGGAGGGGAGGGGAAGGGGAGAGGGGAAATGGTAGAGAGGGAGGGAAGTGGAGAGGGCTCGCGCATGCGCAGTAAGGGTTGTCACGCCACACACCACCACCACCGCATTGAACTCCGCTATAAGATGCTTCACATCCAATAGCTCGCCGTTAGCAGGCTGAAGGACGGTACTGTTGATGGCGTAACCGTCTGACGCCGCTCGCTGGAAAGCGAGAGGTCGCCCGTTCGATTCCGCGCGTCGGAAAGTTTTCTGAATTATTCTTCTTCGTGGCTTTTATATATATATATACACACACACATATACATATACGGCGAATGACGGCGGCCGGCGACGGCAAAAATCAGCGGAGACTGTCCATATAATTGCTATCCCAATAAAATGAGAATAGCTCCTTGTAATTCAAAGCAAGTAAGAATTAACAAGAGACATTTATAGGCATGCGAATCTTCCTCTATTGATTATATGTAATCAAAGGTAGTAATGAATTTACCAATTTATTTAAAACTTACTGGTGAAAGCGGTCAGTATAGAAGGACATGTATAATATATATATTTACAGATAGTACTGCAATGTACACCATTAATACTAGATGACTATCGCATGTAACTAGCAGTAGCTACTGTTATAGCTAATTTCGAATCAAAGGTATAACAGATATGGTGATCGTACTCTGGATTTAATAATACTTAGACTTAGTGTTAAATAGAAAAGGGGAAATTAAGAATCAACTAATTGGAGGATCGCGTTGTAATGTATCACATGGAGTGGAGACGAAGAGGATGAAAGATATAAGATTCCTAAGTTGCCAGTTAGTGATTAGGGGTCTTTTAGCTTTAGATATAAGAATCTTACGTTGCTAATTCGTAATTGGGGGTCTTTTAGCTTAATTATTACGGATAATCAACAATTTGGTAATCACACGCAAGAAGTCACAATGACTGATGTTTACTCAGCAACATTATGCACATATGCACCCTGACGATATAGGTCATGACTTGTAATACTGAAATGACCAATTTTAAGCTCATAATAGGGTTGCGCTTACCCCATCCGTGACCACCCTTTGGGCGCAAAAGTACCGCGGCCCGTACGGTACATCGTGCCCATTTTGCGACGCCCCAATCAGCGATGTAACTGTCACACACCTATTGTGGACATGCACCGGTCTACAATTAAGCCGTCGCCGTCACCTACGTGCAACAGGCCTCAGGCCTGGCCGACCACCCGACCTTGACCGCTGGATTAGTGGACCTCACCACCGCTCGTTACTAAACTTCATACACGAAGCAAATTTATATGTGTATTTCTGAATAAATATTATGCGTAAGGGCAGACTTTCGAAAAAAAAGGCTTTCTGTATAGAAGCATACGTACATGAGATATATACGGTATTCAATGTACGAAATTACGATCAGAGATAGATAGTAACAGGTAATTATCTTTAGTGGTAGTGATCGATGATTAGTAGTCAGGGATGATTTTGGGGGAACATCTATGGAACCGAGTGATTAAAGGTGTCAAATAAAATTTTATGCAAGAGAAACATATTTTAAGAAACATATTTTATAGTTTATTAGTGATCGTTGTAGGCAATTATCAAGTGTGGGTAGGTGATCAATGAATTAACAGGACGATATCATTGTAATGCTTCAAACGAACGCATAGAGGGGGAAGCTGAATACATTTAGAATGTTTTGCTAATTGGCAATTAGGGGCACTGCAGAACAATTAAAATGTTTATTCTTATAGCAGAGCTGTTATGCCCACTCTGGTCAAGACATGCAAGCAGAAGTTCCAGAATGTGCCGCCACGACGTTTTCTCATGCTGTCAGCACCAAAACACCATTGAAACGAATAACTGACACGGAGTGGTTCACTTCTCGTATGAATGCTCTACGAATCACCTCGTGCTTAATGAGATGCAAGAGAAAGCTCACAAGAGAGCCGCCTTCATCACATGGGCTTTTGACTGAACTTCAAGAGACTGAATGCTACCCGATACATCTCAGACTAAGGACACCTCGTCGACAACTTGACGTGCCTTCAAGAAAGGCCTATTACTACGACGACCCAGGTTAAGTTCATGTCGACAAGGGCAGACAAGTTTGTGTAAAACGTCTGCTCTTCTTCCATTCGTCTGCAGGGCGGAGCCATGGTCAACCGCCCTGTTCAGCTGCTATACCCATTCTTAGTCGACTAACGCCATCTGCTGGGCGCGGGAAAATGTTGGAACTTCGTCTTCATCAGCCTCGCAGACGCCGTTAATCATCATCGTGATTGCTCCTCACGAGCTGCCGCTCGCTCGAGGGCACCAAGCCATCTTTTCTTTTTCATTCATGTCCCATTAAAGTGTTCGTTCGGACGTGCCGTCTATTCTTCTAAACGACAGTCTGGTAGCCGGCGGACCTTGAGGTTCACCACATGTGGCGCACGAGCAGGGGCGTTAGTCGACTAAGAATGGGTATAGCAGCTGAACAGGGCGGTTGACTCTGCTTGCATGTCTTGACCAGAGTCTTCTGGCCACCTTGAAGAATCCCCGATCCATTATGATTCCTGCCACCGCGGTCCTCTTTGCTGTAGCTTCTCTGCTGATGTGTCTCTTTTCTGTAAGTCTCCCGGATTTTCTTTGCCTCGGTGCAAGCGCCGCACGAAGGCTGCGTTGGCCTGTGGATTTTCTCCACCCGGTTCTCGACAAAGGTCTTTCTTGTTCAATGCTCGATGTGTCCTCAGTTTGTTGTCCAACACGGTTTTTTCATCAGCTCCACCAAGTAAACTTTCTGGATACCAATTATCTGTTAGAGCGTCAGAAGCACAGTCCTCTTCTACGCATGTCTGGAGTACAATGACAGTAGAACAGTGAGTGCTGTTGCTTCGCAAAGGAATTGGCCCTTGCACAGTCCATCCTAGTTTAGTCTACACAGCCTTTAGATCTTTCCATCTGATGCACACGCTTCTCACGTCACCGGTCACAAAACACCAGTAGTAGTCGGACCCCACGAGCAAGGAAATGGAGTTTTCGTTTTCTGCTTTTAGACAGAGGGCTTGCGTGTCCAATCCAGTTTGCTCCATCTTCTTTGTGACTTCTTCGCTTGGAATTTGAATGTGCTCGCTACAGATGTCCTCTACTTCTAAAGCGTCGATTACAATCGGTTCCTTCGTGGCCTCTTCGAAAACGCTGACACCGACTTTTCTAATTGTTGTCTGCGTCTTGCGACCTCCGAAAACTCCAACTGTCACCGTTTCTTCTTGCAACAGCTGGCAGCCAAGTTGGCGAGATGCTTCGATGGTGATGAAGCTCCGCTGACTCCCTCCGTCGAAGACTACCCTGTAGTACCTTGAAGACATCGTGCCTGCTATCTTGGCTGTCAAGTACTGTAACAATATAACAGCGCTCGCTTGTTCCGAGAGGAGATTGACTGCTGTCGCAGAAGCCTCGTTTGCCTTCTTCCGGAAGTCCGGATCACACATGGAAGTTACATGTCGTCAAGAGCATCTGTCGCATTTTTGTCTTCCCCTGCAGTCTCTTGCCATCTGACCTTGCTTGAGACAACGAAAGCATCGCCCGGCCTTGGCGAGAATCTGCTTCTTGACTGCCAAACTCGTTTCGTCGTCGCAGACGTCGGCACGATGCTTCGTTGACTTACAAAACAGACATGTATCAGGCTTCCCCAGCACACATTGCAGAGACGTTGCTGACGACATAGTACGATGCCTTACTCGTCGCGGCATCTCTCCAGTTGGTTGAGGGATTTCAGGTCTTGGGGACGCACACGCCGCAAGAGTTTCTCTGCAATGAAGCTGATGTTCAAGGAACTCCAGAAGATCTTGCAGCTCTTTCTCGATTTCTGTCGTCCTGTCCTGTGGGTTCCTTTGCGCTTGCATCGTTGATACCGCAGTTGTCGTCGGCTTGTGAAGTTCATGATACTTGAGCACCAAGTCGGATGGTAGGACTCGCAAGAGAGTCTCCCGTAGCATGGAGCAGTATGTATTGGGGCTTGTTCCAAGCGCTTTGAGACTCCTCACATGTACTTGCACTTCGTCGTAGAGGTCTCGAAGTTCGGTGGTGCTAGAAGACGACAAGACTGGCCTGAGATCTAAGAGGCTTCGAAGATGTTCCTGAACGATAATCCTCTCGTCCCCGAAGCGTTTCTTGAGGATATATATTGCGTCTTCATAGCACTCTCCCGTTGCCTGGAGTCCGGAAATGGCTGCAGCGGCAGTTCAAGTGACAAGCGTGCTCAAGTAGTTGAATTTCTCGGCAGCGCTGAGGTCGTCGTTTTTGTGCACTGCCGTCGAGAACTGCATCCAAAATCGATGCCATTTTTGTCGGTTGCCGTCGAATTTCTGCAGTTCTAGTTGCGGCAGTCTCGACCTGTAACTGACGGAAGCTTGGCTCGTCGTCGTCGGGCGCGAGGCTTGAGACGCCTGGTTGTCTGCCTCGATCAGCTCGTCAGGCGTCTCGTCTATTATGCTTTCATCGATCTTCGTTATCTGTGCGTAGATCGCGTTGATTCGGTCAATTGAAACGCTGACCTGTGATGATGACAGCTCTGCTTCTCGTAGGAGGCCTTCCGCTTCTTGGACGATGCCATCCAGTTGCGAGCGCAAGCACTTGCGTCGTCGGAGTAGCCGTTCCATGGGTCAGACGGCAGCCGGGAACTCTTCGCCAAATGCTCAGGGGTCGCAGCCACACCTTGGATCGATGAGGCGTCGTTCGGAAGATCCCGGGTTTCGGCACCATGTGGTGGACCTCAAGGTCCGCCGGCTACCAGACTGTCGTTTAGAAGAATAGACGGCACGTCCGAACGAACACCTTAATGGAACATGAATGAAAAAGAAAAGATGGCTTGGTGCCCTCGAGCGAGCGGCAGCTCGTGAGGAGCAATCACGATGATGATTAACGGCGTCTGCTAGGCTGATGAAGACGAAGTTCCAACCCCCACCATTTGTCCGACTCGCGATGTCGACAGTCATCATCATGCCGGCGCGCTAAGCATAGCTGTGCCTAGCTAAGCGAAGTGAATCGTAGCCAAACCTAATTAAGCCGAGTTGAGCTGGGAAATACCTAATTAGCCAGGCCTAATTAGGTCAAAGGCTAATTATCCTTAATTAAAGGGACACTGAAGCACTTTAAAAAAACGAGGTTATCGTGTCATGTTAAGTAATTTCGTGTGGCAAACTCGAAAATTAAGTCAAAAATTTGCATAGACCAACGCAAATAACCTTAATTTGCCGTAAACGAGCAGCAGGCGCCTCGGGCGGCATTGCGAGTCTCGCCGCCGCCTGTGATTGGTCGATGCTCCGTGACATCATCGACGGTATCCTGAAGACAGTTGATGGCGCATACGAGCAGGTGATGCCTTGTTTTTTTGCTGTTGTTGTTGAAATCGGCGTGTAGTTGCTGTTATGGCGAACTCTGCCAGTCGTATCGAGTTCACTGTATATCCGTACGTGTTCGAGCCGGTCGCCACTGTAAGAGCGACCACCGAAGATGCTGCCAGCGCCGATGATGCGGCACAAAAAAGCGTGTCCCAACCGGCAACCTTCACCCGCGTCGGAAACAAGGACTGGAACGTGCAAGATGCATGTTAGTGCTTAATTTTACTGCAGTAAACTGATAGAAATGATACGTTCAGGCGTGTATATTAAATCCGATAAGAAACAGCAGCACTGGCAATCGCTTTTAGCCGCGTATTGGCAGGGTCCGCGCTGCACGCGCACATCGCGCGACAACATCAGCTGTTCGTGAATTTCACTGCTCAAAGTGCAGCGTTGTTGATGCAATCAGTATCACACACCGCAGCGGGCAAGAAGCATGCGTGAGTCAGTGTGCTATCGCGAAACAAAAAAAACAGAAAAGCACACGAGAGCCGCTCTTTGCCGCAGTGGTGACATGTGCTCCGAACTGCTCTGCAATCTTGCGCTGTGTCGTAGCCAGGGGAGGGGGGGGGGGAGAGCACATCCCCCCCCTTGATTTTTTTTTGCCACAGCATATAGAGCACAAAATGACAGTCGACCACATCCTCCTGCCCGGCCCCCACTTCAGATCAAGAAGGTGCCCCCCCCCCCGCCTCCTGAAAAAAATTTCTGCCTACGCCTCTGATCTTGCGCATGGATAGTTTGGTTCATATATTGCAGTTGTGTTTACAATGTCGTCGCTTTTTCGGAATTCTCGCCAGTACTACCATGATGGTGTGTTGAAATGCAAACGGTATATTTGCTGCGTCATAAGTATGCGATTGTCGCGTAGAGTACCCGATTTTAAGATCTCATCGTAAGCCATATCAAAGCGTTTAACACGGAAGCACCTTACGTCCTGGGCGAGGGCCCCCTCAGGTGCGGAAACACAAAGGGAACCGCGTCGCTGTTCAGTCGCACAGACTTCATCGTCAATCCCAGCGACTGCATCAGAGACGGGCTTCGTACGTAGTCGCTGTCAGGGAAGTGCTTAGAGCACAGCACACTTGCTCTCGTAGGTTTGAAGTCTTTCATTTTAACTGCAATGATCCATTTTGCAGCCATCTTTTGATCCCGAGGAAACTTGTGAAAATCGACCTTACCGCGACCGAAGATGTTGCAGCAGCCGTATGCCGCGCAGTACTGCGGCAACGCGAGTCCGCTTCACACCCCGACAAACACAACTAGTGAATGTCGGACAGCAAAAATCTCTAATCGAAACAAGAGAACGGTGCAATGACAAGAAATCCCTGCGAATTGGCACAACTGATGCTTCGCTAGGCAGCAGGTCGCAGCAGAAACAAGGAACAAACCGAAGCAAACAGGCGCAACGGCCCTGCTCGTTCTTGTCTATGACGTCACCTATCTACGTTTCTCTCCCTGCCGTCCTCCTCCCCTGTGCTCCGCGCGCGCAGGGGGGCGTTCACTCGGCCAAAGTTTGCTCGCTTATGGGCCTAGTGCGCTGCAGTTTTGACTGAACAAGTGGCGCCGCCCGCGGCGCGGCGCGTTTCTAGTCAGTCGCGGCTGAGAGCGGGTGCGTACGGGCGGAACTATAGCAACTCGAAAGGACGAAGCTGAATCGCGGTCAAACAGGTGTGTATCTATGTATTGTGGCGTGTATCGCTGTCGCAACAGCTACAGAAACACTGTCGTTAAGCTGCCAGAAATAAAATTATATGGATTTATATGGAAGGCTCACGAGAACGAGCGATGGCAGCGTCGGATAAGGGCGGTGCGACGTGCGACATAAACAGACGCTCTTAATTTTTTAATGCTTTCCTTGCTATTACTGCGTATATTTGCTCGTTGTGGTCATAAAGTCTGCCTTCTTTTAGCCCCGATGGAGGTCTTAGGCAGCTCGTGAAGCACCGAAACCGCATATGCAGTGCCCACTTCTTGCGCGATGATGAGAGAAGCTCGAAAGCCCTGCATTCTGCCTGTGTGTTCCGACACGTTTTCCTGCGTGCTATGGGAAAGGTGACAGCGTGACCCTGCGACGAAGCGTTAAACATCCTCGTATCTAGAAGGGGACGCGGCGATGGCCAGAACCACGCGCATGACAGGTCTGTGCAGGATGTGTGCTCGCACTTGTTGACAAACATATACAAGGCGGCGACGAGCTTACATACACCATCTTCAGCGCCCACCCTTGCATCTGCACCTTGCTCCCACAATGTGCAATTGGGTCTATAGACAACTGGGAAAATCTGCAGAAATCACTGAAAAGTCCGAAGGGAACGAGCCAGCGTAAAAAAAAAAAGTGAGAGGAACGAACGTTTTTTCTCTTGCTTAGCCCGAACACCAACTAACACACGCAGACTGATTAATAGCGAGAAGCCCTGCTGAATAGCAAGAATGGATGGAAAAGTCAAAGGTCGCTCTTCGCGTAATGGATGAGGGAAGAAAAAGCACGTGCCGAGCGTTGGCGATGTTGCTGGATGGAGGCGCATCTTCGTCACAATGCCTTTAATTTAATGTAAATATTGGAAGACCTTGATAAAACTTTGATGACCTGAAGGCGGACGTCCTAGTCGACGCTCTTCACACACTTGCAACTGACTTCGAAGGGCCCCTTTGCTGACACAGTTTGCTCCCTGACGCCGCAAACATGGTTAGCGGCGTAAAGATGACTGCCGTGAAGAAGACTGCTTTCATTTTAAATAACTTTCTACCTATTCAGTTCCGCGGAATCGACACAATCACGCGCGCTGCTCGTTCCGCAATGCCATTGCTCTGCTCCCACAGAGCGGCGTTCGCAGCATTCTACCTTTGAAACGAGCGGACAGGAATGGAAGGATATCGTGAGTGTTTCATTCATTCACCCTTGCGCCACCACGCACATTTTGCGGCTAGTCGGAGAAGCAGCACCATGCATTCCCATGGTAAAGCGGGCCATACGACTATCATTGAGAAACGTCAATACAATTTAAGGGTCTTGGATGGTACTGTATTATACGGGGCTATACGTGAGAGGAAATTTTTATTACTATAGGTATGACGCACATATCTAGAATGGCGACTTTTTTGGCGAAATTTGTAAAAAAATGGCGACTTTCGGCGACATTTGCTCGTCGTTTGGCGACATTTACTCGAAAGTTAGTGGCAACCCTGCACACTTCTTACAATAAGCGGCAAGGTGTCCGTCAATGGCAGTGTTCCCGAATTTGTTGTTATGCTCAAGCAGGCGAACGTTGAGGCATCTGCCAGTCTGGACTACGTATTGCCTTCCACATGAAAGAGGAATTTTGTAAACAACGCCTCTTGTGGAAGAGACGTAAGCGTTTTTGTGTCTGATGGAGCAAACAGGTTTCCGCTTCTTGTCCGACAGCTCAACTTACACAAACTCAAAAGCTTTTTTGGTGCTGAAAACACGACCTTTACTCCAGAACGCTGCCCGACTTAAAGTGTGAGACAATTTGTGAAGCTACGGGATTACAGCCACCTTTTCTTTGGCTAGATTTTCTTTTGCGTTTTTCTCACGTTCCGCTCTCTGCTATTCACTCAGACGTGCGACAGACTTCCTTTGTCGATGTAGGCCCTCAGCGACTGAGACAATGACATGCCTCGGATAGCCTGCTGCCTCCAAACGTGCTACTTGTTTTTGGAGGCTTTCATCCACCAAGTGAAATCACGACTTGCAGAGAGCGTTTGACAAGAAAGAAAGCACGATGTTTCTTTTTATAAGCTTTGAGTGCGCAGATGAGTACCTTAAGGGCGACTTGTTTGCGCTCGGTTCATAGACCCAACACACGTGCTCATCTTTCAAATGCAGCCTCAAATCTAAAAACCTAATGCTGAGCTGTTCGGGAAATTCCGTGGTAAAACTGAGCGGCCTAAAATACTAATTAAAAGATGCAAGAATCCGCGTGACGACAGGGTTGGTACAGTCCAAGCATTGTACACTAGAGCTCATCACAGTTTCAAAAACTGATCTATCCAAAAAACTGAGCAGTCGTCTACATACCTAAACATCTTTAAAATGCTCAGAGAGACCTGGTCACATCGAGCGAGGAACAAATCACTTAAAATAGATGCGATGCACAATCCGATGCAAACACCCTGCTTTTGCAGGTAAATGTTATTGTCAAAAGCAGCAAAAGTTGACTTCAAGTAAAAAGATAAAAGTTCTATACAACCCACCTCACCCATGCCAAAAGCATTTGAAAATTGGATGGCACCGCACTCGTCTATTACCTCCTCGACGCAGGACAGCAGACCCTCGTGTGGCAAAGAATAAAAAAGGTACTTTATATCTACAGAAAAGGCAGTTAACTTTTGGTTTCCTACTGTTTTTACAAAATCAATGACAGCTGCAGAATATTTGGTAAGAAATGGATCCACCACTTGAAGAAGCTTAAGCTTGCTTTGCAGAAATTCCGCGACACACTTTTGCGACGTACCACGTTCGGAAACAATGACCTGAAAAGGGCTATCTTCCTTGTGTGTCTTAACCGAAAAAAAAACCATATCAAGACAGTCACCTTCAGTACCCTCCATTTGTCTTACAATGGTCACCAAGTTAAGCTCATTACACAGCTTCTTTGCCCGTGACCATACTTTCTTCAGAGACACTCGGCTGATTGGGTTAAAGACAGCCTGAACTGCAGCGGAAGCCTTACCACGGTACAGTTCTTGCCCGAGCACGGCGAAACCTGCCTCTTTGTCAGCGGGAAGAACACAGAGCTCGTGCTCCCGGAGTGTGGTAGCCAACCAGTCAAGTCACACACCCGACAGCTGCTGTCCGCAACTAGCGAGCGCATTCACCCCCTGAGCAACACAGGAATCGCGTTCGTCCTCTGGTGCTCGCCGCTAAACGTCGCGGACACAGGCCAGCAGTTCCGCAGAGTCTTTCCGAGGTTCGACTGCGAACTTGGGGCCAAGGCGAAGAATCCTGCCGACATCATCCGGAAGTTCAACGTCCCCGACGCTGTGAAGGCTGTCCTCACTTGGCATGACTTTGGGAGGCACAAGGGGACGGAGGCTGTCTAATACCCCTGTCACACGGGCACCCGTGAACTCCGTTTAACTCCCTTGTCTTTTCCTCGAGGGAGATGGAGTTCATGTCACACGGTCACCATTTCGCTGAGGAAGTTAAAAGGAGCTTTTGGTGGAGGGAGTTCGGTAATGACCATTTCGGCCCGATGGAGGACTCTCGTTCCCAGCCAGCTAGTGCTACGATGAAAACCGCTCTAGCAAAATCGTCCTAATGAGCTCAATTAAAATTTTGCTATTTTTTTGCGTGGCATTTCACGCCCCGTAGTGTAAGTTTTAGTTGTATTTTTTTGGACATCAGTGCTTGTACTCTCCACACCAACGCCTCGCCAAGCCGCCGCTGTGAAGCGTCGCGCCATATTTGTTTCTGCACGTGTGAGGCGCACGCACAAGCACTGTGACAGGAATGGTGATTCTGAGCACTTCATCAACACAAAAAACACGTTTTTGTTGCTTTAAAGGCGACTACACAAGCAAAAAATTGGACGTTTCGACGAGCGCAGCAGCGCTGTTTGTGCCCCATGCGGCAACTGTCGAAAGCTTGCACCGAGCCGTGTAGCACGGCCACAACTCCATTCCGGTTAAGCTCCATTAAGGAGTTCAATGCGGAACGGAGATAAACGGAGTTCGGTGGTGGCCGTGTGACAGGGGTATAACACCCGGTGCGAGAAGGCGCCGGTAGTAAAAGCGAGCAGCCTGGACAACTCCTGTCATTTCTGCATTGCGCCTCTCACGTTGCTGTCACAGAAGATGCTAGCGTGCTACCAGTCTCGGTAGAACCGGGCCTGCCTTCGCCACTCAGCACGGGAGATCTTGCACAGCCTTCCGTTATGGCCAGATGAAGGAGGGAAGCCCCCAAGCATAGCCAGAATCGCCGGAGAGAGTATCTTGAAGCGAAGGCAGAAGGAAAGGGCACGAGCCTGAAGTGAGCGCTTGTCCTGGTCTCTTTCTTGTCCCGCGTTCTTTTCAGCGCTATGGTTTCTGAAGAACGTTAAACACTCATCACCTTCCGAGTCTCTGCTGGAAGCAATGGAGGTGACACTCAAAGGGAGGCGGAGCTCTATATACCGCCCCAAGCAGAAAAAAACGTCCTCCCTCAAGCCGTCTGAAAAAGGCGGTGATGCCTGAATAACTCGCCCTCTCTTTCTCATTCACAAAAATGGCTGCCGTGAATAACATTCACTAGAACAACTGAGAAATAGATAAAAACCGGGATATGTGAAATATTTGCACAACACCAATGCAATATAATTCGTTTGCAGGAAACACACTTAAACCTAGCACAGACTAACCCTTTTAAAAAGGTATACGTCATATACCGGAAAGACAGGATAGGCACTGCCAATTCCTCTGGCGGTGTTGCTATAGTGAGGCAGAAAACAGTTTCCTGTGAAAGCCTCGCTCTGGTTACCGATTTAGAGGCAGTGGCAATCTGAACCGTAATTTTTGGAAGAATAACAGCCACGTGTTCGTTATATATACCTCCGAACCGCCATTTCTCTTTCGAGAAATTTGAAAAAGTTATTGACCAGCCTGCGCAACCATTCCTGTTATGTGGTGATGTTAATGGCCACCACTCTCTATGGGAATGTACAAGGACTGATTCGCGAGGCTCGTATATCGAAAACTCATGTTGTCGTTTAGCTCCCGACAAGCGTCAACGTACTTGAATATAGCGCACAACTCATACACAGCAATATATCTTGCGATTGGCAACCCCTGAGTCGGCTATTATCCATTGCCTCTATGGGAGGGACGACTTTCCTATTTTTTCAAAACACACAGGAAACACAAGTGCGGATGTAAATGCTTCGACCTTTAAAGGATAGGCTGGTGACTAGAATAAGTTCTGAAAACACTCGAATTGTCGCGCTCATCAATTGAAACCCTAGGTGTTCATGCATCCCAATCCCTGATCCCAATGCATATTATACAGGCTGCAGAACAATCCAACTGATGACATTCGAAGTGAGGAAACTAGAAAGAACGCGGCTTACAAGATTATTCGTTCAGGAAGCACGACAAATCGCCTTACACAAGGGTGCTGCTAATGCTTCACATGGCATGCGGTGCCTCCATTTGTTTCTTTAACTCTAAGTATACGGTAAGCACTGTTTCGCCTGTCGCACTGCGCAGAAGAAGGAGTGCCGCAGTCGTTTCCCCCAGGTAGTACGCTGTACAGTTAAAAAAAAGGAGTGAGAACTGCAGTCTTACTGCACACGGTAATAAAGAAGCAGATAAGCACCAAACAGACCACGTAAGGTCTAGACAATACGCAGATGAAAGTGGGGTGACTTACTGCTTTCCACGACAAGATATTGCTGCGGCTCCCCTTCATTCCTCATAAGGGGGAGCAGCTGCCTTTCCTAAGCGCTCAGCTCGCACGGAATTAATATCAGGACCTTGAATCAATAATTATTATCTCAAATTAAGTTTGAATGTCTGGATTTCTAAAAAAGAGTCACAGTTTCGCCGCAAGGGCGAAGCAATGAATGCGATAGCAAGAAAATAACGCTATACGAAGTGAAGCTCGCCAATGGATACTCTCAGTTTGAACAGCGCTCCTGTTGCAAAGGCGGCCGAAGCAGCGAAGGAAACTAGCGAGCTTCAAGTGTCGAGCTGTGACACTTGATAGTTCGCGCTCATCTTCTGTTTGTTCGTTTAGCGGCGTCTCTTGAGCTCGAGTGACTTTCGTATGCTCCGGACATCATGGTGAAAGCTTGAAACATCCCTCTTCTCCACACGAGAAAACCATGCGAGCAGACAGCGGAAGGGCAAGGTTCTCCCTGCGCAAATTAAGAAGAAGCGAGCGAGCTCGCCGACGACTTTTAAATGCGCCCGTCGCGCTCCTAGCGCCATCTCGCTGGTAATGAAGAAACGTTTATAAGCGCCGGCCGTCTCCGAGTCCGTCCAGCGGTAAAGTGTGTGTATATAACGCTCGCCGTTAGCTGTGTTTCGCCGTTATCTGTGTTTCGTGGCGTAGTGGTTAGCGCCACTCGCTGCGGAGCAAGCGGTCACTGGTTCGATTCCGCGCTTCGGAAGCATTTCTATGAATTATTTTTCTTTGGGGCTTTTATATATATATACATACTTATATATATATGGTGCATGACGGCGACGGCAAAATCCAGCCGAGACTGTCCATATAATTGCTATCGCAATAAAAATTGCCAGGCCTGCGCGGAACACGAAGCGCAGTGGCAGCGAAAGCTGGAAGAGCGGCCTGTCTAAAGCCCGTTGTAGACTCTTTTGGGGAAACTAATACAAGTACACATGCGAGGTATCCACTGCGCCATAAATTTTTGTGAAGTAGAGAAGCACCTGCTATGCTATTTTTCATAATTCTGCGTAGAATCATGGTACCCGCTACACATAATGGGCACTTTGTGCTGCCGCCATGGTGCAAGAAGTACTTTAGGTGAGCGAACGCCAGGACTAGCCGCTGCGCAACTATGTTCTGCTTCGTAAGGAGCCCGAGAGATGGCGCTACCAAATTCGACCCGAGGTCTCGATGCGCGCGGCCCTTACGGCCGCACGCATCGAGGCACTCTTTGTAGGGCTTAAAGTCAGGGGGGGGGCGCCTCTCTTTTCACTTTTTAAGGAGGGGCTAGGCCCCCCCTCGGCAGTCCGACGGCGGTACTGCGGCACCCATTTGACAAGTGCTGGAGTTGAATTTTTTGGCAGTAGTTCTTTGTGCAGAGAAATTACATACCGCCGTTTTCCGAATAATGATTTAATCGCGAATGTTTGGTTGACGGGGTGTCAGCAAAACAGAAGAAGACAGGTATCGTCGTGCTGCTGAATGCAATTCACTGAGACACTCAACGCCACGGGCAACGCCCCCTGAAACCGCGGGTCACCACCCTGTTCCACAGAGCGTCTTGGCACAGCATACTGCTTCACGAGGAACCTGAGTGGGAAGCTACCTGCTTGTGAACCAGTAATGGTTCACCTTGGTCTGTTTAGTTTGCCACTCAATTTTCATTCTTTTAGTTGTGGATCACAGGTCTGCTGTAATTGCAAAGATGCATGTATTTTGCCTACTTTATTAGGCAAGTGGTAGTTAAAATAAAATATAGCGTTGTCATGCCTCAGGTTCTGAGTCCGGTGAGTCATTTAATGTTACTTGTTTTGAGCTCGCATATCTTTAAGCCTATACATCCCGGGTTATTTTTGAAAAATCGTTCCCGAAATAATTTCATTTAATGCTTGATTGGATTGACACGTTGAATAAGTGCCCGAAATACATTCGGAAAAATATATGTATTTGTAGGGTGATTCCACGTAAAATCGAACAAACGATGGCCGGTCGACCTCTTAAATTTATTTCAAAATTTTATATATTATTGCCTGATGAGTGGAAAGAAGAAATCCTCAATTTGTTTTGCCGCCAAAAATTTTTTCGAAGCTCAGGAAATCAATAACGACGCAGGTGTGGAGTGGAGCGCTCATCTGCTCTTCTGTTTTAACCAGCTTTCGTTATGAATTGCACAAAATATAATAAAGTTAGGAAGCTGAAATTTCTTTAACTAAATATATGCCTGTTTTTGCTTCTGCTCAGGTATTTTTAGTTTTTATGTGTAGTGTAGATATGTTTATAAAAAACCTCAAAATTGGCCCAATTGGCAAAATTTTTTTTACTTTGAAGGTCTTTATCTCCAAAAAGCCTTGTAGCAGAGCGACAAAAATTCTGCATTACGTTCTTCGCAAGCTTATCTACCAAAGTGCCAAATCGTGTATTCATATAGCTTTTCAGTAAAGAGATATGATCGGGCTAAATTCAAGAAAACGCCGAACAATGGAAACTTCTGACGACAATTAAAAAAAGAACAATTTTTTAAATTTTTTAAACTTTGTCCACTTATTCTCCTCCACATCAGCTTTCAAAATCATTAAAAACATGTTGCATAATGTCGTTGCACTAATAGTTACGGCCCCTCCAATGAGACCCTTAGGCAAGGATGGGCAATTCCGACTTCTTGCCCATCGAGTGTATAAAATGCAGGCAGGATTGAATTTATTTTTATTAAAAGGCCAGCAGGTACCTAAAAAGGTGTCGCCGACACTGAAGACGTTAATTTTGAAAATATTTGGTCACTGCAGCGGCCACGAGCGCGGGGCTACCGATCAGGCGCGCGCGCACCCGAGATGCTCGTTGTAAGAGACGGCGCAGTGAGTTCTCGTTTTCGCGTCCTCAGACCAATTGAGTTCGAAACAGCAACCCGAAATATAACGCCTCAATAACTACACGTACCAGCCCAATTTATTGCAGCACAATCGGAGATGGTCAAAAATTTACATATATATATAGGCTCAAATCCGGAAGAGTAACTTCGGTTGCCGCAAGGTTATAAGTATAAAAGTATATGCACCTTCATAAAAAACAACTGTTTATTTTGTCTACGTTTCGACGGGAGCCCCGTCTTCTTCAGGACATTACAATATTTACAGCGCGTGTGTGTCCCCTTATCACATGTTGAGAGTGGAGCGGAAAGGACAGAAAGGAAGGGAAAGAGGAACGTAACACGGAAGTGCTGTACGTCGTACAGCACTGCACTTAAACTGTCATTACACTAACAAGCTTTTAGTCCGTCTTTTTCCTTTACAACCCTTCCCTTTTTCTAAATCTTTTCGTCTCCCCAAAAGAGCCGATGCCCTTAATAAATATTGACGACGCGGCAACACTACCGGCCACTTCTGATCTTATACCCAGGCCAACACGTAAAAGCATACGCTGAAAGCCCTCAGTCTCCACCCCACCAATTACTTTAACACGGTAAAGGACGAAGAAAGACGTCAAAAACGCCACCCGTGGCCTTACACCGGAAGGTGCAATACTAGATTACATTGTCCGTTTAGGGGAAGGTGGGGGCGCGGAGGCTCTATTGTTGTCGCTTCCTAAACCAACACAAAGTACGTGTCAGCAGAACCCTTCTTACTGACCTTCCTGACCTTTTTTTTGTTATTGTTGTTGTTATCGTGGTCCCCCCCCCCCTTTTCCTTGTTACGTTTCTCTTTTCCTGCCTTTCTGCCCTTTCCCCTCCCCTCTCAACATGTTATACGAGGAAACACACACGCTGTAAATATTGTTATGTCCTGAAGAAGACGGGGCTCCCGTCGAAACGTAGACAAAATAAACAGTTGTTTTTTTGTGAAGGCGCATATACTTTTATACTTATATATAGATAAATATATGTATTGCCGCTTTATGAGGGCCCCGCCTACACTGAAGGGAGACTTTAAAGGAGTACTGACACGATTTTGAAGTGCAGCAAAACGGCCGTCTTTGGTTTCCTTGGCATGTAGTGTTAACGCTATCCCCACACCGCATCCGGGAAACACGTATAAATATTTAAGTTTGATTTTAAAGTTTTCATCTCCCAGCATCTGCAAGGCAGCTTCACCGCATGGAGAGCCCTATGACGTTTCAAGTCAGCTCACTTGGTTTGCGAAGTCTGGGTTCTGCATGCAGCCTAAATCATAGAAATCGCTGTCGGAGGCACTGGACGACAGTTCACTCATCATGAACCACGTTCGACTGACAGCAAAGGACAGCAGGTGCATATTTCGTGGGTTGCAGTCTGCCCGTGACGTCACGGGCAGACCTGAGACGTCACTATGAAGCCGCCCTCTCGAAACCGAAACCGAAACTGCTGGTTGAAAGAAGCGGTATTACAAATATATGCAATGTATCCCCAGGCACCACGACACTCTTTTTAGGGTTCTCGACACAAGTGCTTTCATTTAGAGCAACAACCCGAAAATTTTTAAAATTCATGTCAGTACTCCTTTAAGGTATAACTCTACGGTCCGTTCGAGCGAACGCACAGTCACCGTGTGCACAGCGGCCGGAGTCTGCGCCTAGTGAGGCAGCTCTTCCAGTTAACCAGTGTGCATATAGCGAATATGACGAATGCAACGGCGCCTGAAGTACTTAGTACAAGAAATAGCACCCTCTTATCACCTTCAGTCAACTGACATGGTCGCTGAGGCGAAGCACATCTATTTGTCAAACGTTCACTACCGCGGCGATTACATCCCGAAACGAGCGGAATGCAGGAGTATCCCGTTTCATTTGACTTCTCGCACACCTAAGAATCCCAAGTAATCAAAATTAATTCAGAAACTCAAAATGCCTCCCTGGATCTCCAACTTTGAAGTCCTGTAACATTAAACTTCGCAACTAGAATTAAACAAACGCATGCCAATGCTGGTTTCACTTTATTAAAGGAACGTCCCAGTTTTATGGGCCCTTGTTCTTGAAGAACTTATGTAAATCCCAGGTAAAACCACAGTGCAATAAATGTCCTTTGCAGCACGCGGACTTTGCGTGGTATCGCACGCCTCCATGTGTGAAGCCTTTCTTCGTTGGCTGGCGGCGTGAAAAGCGCGTATTTCTCTTTGCAAGATTTGTAGCCACTGTTGCAGAAGGGCACAAAGCACTTGCCCATTTTTCCGCAGCGCAAAAACACTTATCCACTATGATATCTTCAAAACGAGCTCAAAAGCAACGGCAGCAACAAGAAAAAAGTGCGTGCACTGCAATGCTAACGGAGCACATGGATTGTGAAGGCCAAACCCCCTATGTGCGGATGCACTGCACAGCCACGAGCGATGCTATATGAGCAACGAAACGGGCCCTTCGCGCGACGTGTCGCGTGGTCCATATCGCGGGATAACTCAGTTTTTTAGATTTGGAAACCGTCGTCCAGGTGCTGGAGGAGGTGCTTTGCGGATTTTGACACTAGCCCGCCACCGTCCGCGGTCCGGCGCGCCGTCTCTCAACACGCGGAAAACGAGAGCATGCTCGGCCTCTCCCCAACAAGCGCTCCCTCCGCCTCGTTCGCTCGCCTAAAGTACTACTTGCATCGTGGCTACGGCTGATGACGATGAATTATTATGGCTGAGCCCTTTGTAAGGAAGCATTCAACGGCCCACTCGTTGCGCAATACATATTGTGTGAAGCCTCGTTGTTATTTTACTCTTCTACCACTCTATATTACATATTTTAACGCGATTCCTTGCCCGACATGACGCCTGTATGGGGTATATTTGCGGAGGAGTTTCAAGCACCAGCCTGGCTCTTTGGTAACATACACGACTGCCACGCAGAGGGCCCGGATTCAGATCCCATCCGATCCTCGAAACTGTTTTATCAATTCATTTTTAACACGAAAATGTTTTATTCCGGGGTCCACCACGGCTCCACTGATGTATTTCCGTCACGGATATGACGTTGTAAAATGTATAGACTAACAGATGGTAAAGAGAAAACCAGAAGAAAATGTTCCGTCACCGGTAGTCGAACTTACGGCCCCTCGCTCCGCAGCGCGCGGAGCGAAACTACTCGGCCACAGACTGCACGTTCTTCACGATGCTAACGGGGAGCTATTTATATACACCATTTACCTGTGTTGGTACTCAGAGATCGGTGGCACATCAGCGCGTTTTCGTTATCACTAGAAAGAAGGCGCGAAGGGCTCGAAGGGCGCGCTTTAAAGGTCGCAGCCCCACGCGGTACGAAGAGCGCGCGCCTTTACACGGCGTGGTCGCCCGTGTTTATCTCGTGATGGCGGTGGTTTGTATGTCTTGAGCTGTTACCGCAAGTTTGCGTTGAAGTTACAGAGAGCACGAAGGTCACTTCGCTCACAGCAGCGGCCGTTTTCGCGAAAGGAGGGCGCTGCTCACGGAAATAAGTTACAACTGTGACATTTAGTTCGCGATCATCCTGTGTATACTCGTGCGTTCGCTTCGTGCGTCCTCCATTGCGTTTGAGCAGCGCGCTTTAACTGTCGAGCTGTGATAGTTGTTAGTTCGCGTTCATCCTTTGTATGTTCTTTCCGTGCGTCCTTTCTGCTTGAGCAGCGTTTGCAAGTTTCGAGGTGCTTGCCGTTCTTTGCGTGACATTACAATTTGTCGTTACAGCATTCATTCATTTGCCCTTGGGACGAAACAATGCACAACAAACGCTCAACTAAGTCCGTGAAGACACGTTTTACTTTCGTGTTATGCCGATTCCTACGACAAAGGGATCAGCCATGCTTTTTCTTATTTCGCGCAATAGCAGTTACGGACACCGGCGGCGGCGGCGGACAACTACGGCGCTAAAATCGGCTGTTGTTGTGATCTCATAACAGCTGCCGCTGTAAAGAATGTGTGTGCCACATATTGTGACGCCCTACAACATTTCGTTATTAGCAATTGCTCTGAAGTCGGTAATACTAAACTCGGGCTCACGGCTTCGATTCCAGGCATAGGCGGCCGCATTTGTTTGGGGGCAAAATGCAATAACATTCGTGTGCTTAGGTTTCCGTGCAAGCTGAGAACCCAAGGTGATCAACATTAACCAGGCGTTATTATTATTATTATTATTATTATTATTATTATTATTATTATTATTATTATTATTATTATTATTATTATTATTATTATTATTATTATTAACCGCCAAGGTGGTCTAGTGGTTATGGTGCTCGACTGCTGACCCTAAGGTCGGGGAATCGAATCCCGGCCGTGGCGGCCACATTTTCGATGGTTGCAAAAATGCCTTAGGCCATGTACAGTACTCACGGATTGAACCGGGAAGATTTAGGGCTAAGTAACGTACACAATTAAGGCAGCTTGGCACTACCAGTGCCAAGACTGAAGATAAAACGGAGCCGGGTGGCCTTCCTTGTCCCTCTTTATTTTCTACTTCTTTCTTCCACTTTCCTTCTCTTTCTCTCACTTTTTTCTAGCTCTTTTCGACTCTGTTTCGTTCTGTGTCTTTCTCGCTCACGTTATTTTTCGATCTTCCCTTTCTCTCACCCTCTCTGTCTCTCTATCTATTTCTTTCTCTCTTTCTATTTGTGTCTTGCTGTTTTTTTCTGTATTTTTTATCTGTTTCTTTATATTTCGCACTCTCTCTATTTCTTTCTCTCCTTTTATCTTTTCTTCTTTCTTGCCTTCCTGTCTCTTTTTTTCCTTTCTTTCTGTCTATTTCTCTCTCTCTCACTCTTTCTTTGTTTCTCTCCCTTTTGTTTCTTTGTCTCTGTCTTTCTCTTTCTGCAATAATAATAATTGCTGAAGTTTTACGTACCAAAACCACGACATGATTATGAGAGACGCCGTAGTAGAGGGCTTCGAAATTTCCACCGCCTGAGGTTCTTTAACGTGCACCTAAATCTAAGTACACCGGCTTCTCTTTCTGTCTTGCTCTCTGCTTCTTCTATGTTTTTTTTTTGTGTCTGTTTCTTGTTATTTCTTTCTTATTGTTCTCTTTCTTCTACATCTTTCACTGTATTTCTCTCGTGCTCTTTCTCTCTACCTATTTCTTCCCATCTCTCTGCACTCGTCCTCTCGCGCGTCTGAGTTATTGCCTTCCACGCCGGGCAAACCGGCGCAGACGACAGAGCGCACCCTTAACCGTAACGACGGAAACTTCCCTCACGTGTATGCGCGATGCTTGCGGCACCTATTGAAACGTACGTACATAACTTGTAATAACTTCTCGACATCATCGTGAACAACTCTCCGTGCGGGAGCCGAGAAGTCTTCTTGGTTTGAAATGTGTTTTTGTTGTGGTCGGTGTTTCTTTTTTTTTTTACAAAATTAAGCGCAATGAAGACACACATATCAGGCACGAGGTTCAATTCATCCAAACCTCAGTGTAAATTCCTCTTTCCTAGCGGCTAGTAGAAACTAGCACAAATATGCTGCGTACACAACTGTGTACAAAGCGCCTCAAAAACGTAGCGTGTATTAGCGCGGCACATAAAAGAAAGGGACAGGACACAGACGTAGAGATAGGTAGGCGCTAAACTTCCAACTGTTTATTTCATGCCAATCACAGCCATTTTATACATCCGCGAGAAAGCACAACTCATCTTGCACGTGTTCACAAACCAAGGAACGTCATCTCCTTTTCCGAGAAGGAAATCGATGACGAGCTTACACACAATTGTCCTAATTCTTTTATAGCTTCGGCTTCTTTTATCTCCCGTGTGAGCCGATCCCTAGACCTACCGATAACAATGCAGCTATACAGATCAGGGGAGCACCCACAGCCTTTGCAGTGTGCCGCCAGGAACCCTCCCGCCGTAAGCTTATTTCTCGCGTTATAGCAGTGCTCGCGCAATCTGTCATTCAGACACCGTTTTGTCTGCCCAATGTAGTACATCCCGCTGGATAAAGAAAACTTGTAGATGACACAGGATACACAATCAACGAATCTAACGTGGTGTTTCTTATCACAAGCTGGGGGAGCAACATTTCTTGGACAAGTTAGCTTGCAAAGCTCCCCTAGTTTTTTGGGCGCTGAAAAAACGACGCGTACATTAGCCCTCTGGGCCACTTTTTTTAAGTTGTGAGAAACTGTGTGCATGTAAGGAATCACACCTACTTTGCAGCCTGAGTACTCGGAAACTTCACGCCTGTTTTCTTTGCGAGACTCCTTGAGAATGCGTTCGGCTACGGAAACCTGTAGCAGAATTGGGTAGCCCGCGTCATTTAGACGCTTGCTTTGGGTGTCGAAACTGGACGCCATCTTGTGGTGACACGATTTGGTCAGGGCATTTTTAAAACACAAGTTCGCGATGCCCCTCTTAATGAGTTTTGAATGCGCGGAAGCGAAGGAAAGAAGAGGCTTATTTGCTCGCGGCTCATACCACCAGCACGTGTGGTTTTCTGAGAGAAATAACCTGAGGTCCAAAAACCGAATAGAGCCCCCTTGCGGAAGTTCGCAAGTGACCTCCAGGGGCGCAAGGCATTCCTTAATCGCGGGTAACACCTCATCAACCCTCGCTTCTACGTCACCAGAAGTGCAATCAATTAAAAACAGGAAGTCGTCGACAAAGCGAAAAACTTTGCACACTTTGGTGTTTTGTAGCGTTTTAGACAAGGTAATGCTAAGACCAGATAAACACAAATCACTAAGAATGGGTGCTATGCACGAACCGATACACACGCCCTTTTTTTGCAAATACAGTGCGTTGCTCCAACAAATAAAGGTGGACGATAAGTAAAACGATAAAAGTTCTAAAAAATGACTCATTGACAATGAAGCTTCGTTTTGGAAGCGCGTGGCGCCATATTCATCGATGGCTTGTTCAATGGAAGACAACAGAGCACTGTGAGGGATTGAATAATACAAATCTTTTATGTCTACCGAAAACGCTTGGTAGCCTGTACGAGGATGGTCCTTCAAGAACCCAACCACTTGATCCGAGTTCTTAATCAAGAACGGATCAAGAACGGGCAAACAGTTAAGCTTGGCTTGAAGAAACAAAGCGACTGACTTCTGCCAGGTGTCATTCTCCGAAACAATTACCCTTAACGGGACGTCTGGTTTGTGGGTTTTAGCACTGAACAATACCTGAAGGTGACATCGCTTGCTATCATTAATACTTTTCCGCAACTTATCGAGATTGAGCCTGCCACAAAGTTTTTTGGCCTGCGCCTTAACCTTAGTCAAAGTGATGTCATCATTTCGTTTAAAAACACTGGAGATGGCCTCGTCTGCCTTAGCAAAAAACGTGCCTGTAGGCAAAACGGCGAAGCCACCTTCCTTGTCGGCGGGTAATACACACAACGCACTGCGAGTCAAAAAATCCGCAACGCGTTTGACAGAGTGTTTGGGACGCATGATATTATGACGTGAAATGACATCTACGCCTTCTGATACAACACGCGGCGCATCCTCCTCTGGGACAAGTCTAGCAAGCTGTCTCACCATGGACAACAGTTCCTCCGGTGGTCTCTTCTTTTCGACCGCGAACTTAGGTCCCAGCGAGAGCGCGTTGTGGACGAAACCTGGAAGATCCAGCTGCGACGCCCCGTGAACAGGGCCTATCTGCATGGGTCTTTTTTCCGGTAGGCGGCTCCGGAGCTGCTTCAGATGAAGTTGCCACAGCCATTCTGTTCTCTGGTCGACGAAGCGCGAGAACGCCCGAATCCTCCCATTCGAACCCACGGGATCACCGGAGCACCGCAAAACCGTGACCAGCACCTGCCGGTAGAGCCGCACTTGGCGGTACAGCTCCGAACGTAGGATCTTGCAAATCCTAGACGAGTGTCCCGCTGACGGAATGAAGCTTCCTGAGAGGCTAACTATTTCTTGCGGGATGATTTTCCGACGTGCACAGAATGCAAGAGAGCGTGCTTTACACACGGTTTCCGCAACCAGCGAAACGATAGCATGAGGATCATGACGTGCGAAGAAGAACGGGCCCGTTGAACAAGAAATGAAGTTCAGAAGGGTTGCTGATCGGGCGAGTCGGTCATCCATAAACGTAGCGTGTATTAGCGCGGCACATAAAAGAAAGGGACAGGACACAGACGTAGAGATAGGTAGGCGCTAAACTTCCAACTGTTTATTTCATGCCAATCACAGCCATTTTATACATCCGCGAGAAAGCACAACTCATCTTGCACGTGTTCACAAACCAAGGAACGTCATCTCCTTTTCCGAGAAGGAAATCGATGACGAGCTTACACACAATTGTCCTAATTCTTTTATAGCTTCGGCTTCTTTTATCTCCCGTGTGAGCCGATCCCTAGACCTACCGATAACAATGCAGCTATACAGATCAGGGGAGCACCCACAGCCTTTGCAGTGTGCCGCCAGGAACCCTCCCACCGTAAGCTTATTTCTCGCGTTATAGCAGTGCTCGCGCAATCTGTCATTCAGACACCGTTTTGTCTGCCCAATGTAGTACATCCCGCAGGATAAAGAAAACTTGTAGATGACACAGGATACACAATCAACGAATCTAACGTGGTGTTTCTTATCACAAGCTGGGGGAGCAACATTTCTTGGACAAGTTAGCTTGCAAAGCTCCCCTAGTTTTTTGGGCGCTGAAAAAACGACGCGTACATTAGCCCTCTGGGCCACTTTTTTTAAGTTGTGAGAAACTGTGTGCATGTAAGGAATCACACCTACTTTGCAGCCTGAGTACTCGGAAACTTCACGCCTGTTTTCTTTGCGAGACTCCTTGAGAATGCGTTCGGCTACGGAAACCTGTAGCAGAATTGGGTAGCCCGCGTCATTTAGACGCTTGCTTTGGGTGTCGAAACTGGACGCCATCTTGTGGTGACACGAAAGGTTATGGAAGATCTGTTTTGTTTAAAAAAACACCCCCTTAAATCATGCACAAAGCGCTATTCCGCTTTTTGCACTGTCTGCTAGAAAAAGCACCTCAATGGATCAGGGCAGTAAAGTATGCGATACAAGTGTATCACGATAGTATCTTAGAGTTACTTTTGGGTATCTATATTTCTGTACCCAAATAGATCTTGAAGGATGTATTTGTACCTCCGTAGTGAAATACTCTTACGATGTATCGATTGTATCGCGATACTGTGCAGGAACCTCGTTGCTCCTTATTTCGGTCTGAAATGAGCCAACCTGTTTCCAAGGACGATGGAAAATTTTTTTGTGCAATAACTAGATGACCCGAGGCGAGTAATGCTGGAGGATGTTCCGGCCACGACGGCGGAATTCATTCGTTTTACTACAGGATCTTGTTCTCTTCTCCAGCGGTAGAGAGACCCTACTCGCTCGCAAATCTTGTGCTGAGGCCGAACCGACGCTGACTGCAAGACAGCATTTTTAAGGGGCTGCTGTTGCTTAAGTGCAGTTAGCGCCGCGATATTCTCAGCAAAAGAAATCTTGTGTGCAAAATAAATGTGTACATAATTTTTAGTTTATTGGTGTTCGTTAGTGATTCGAATGACCTGCTTGACTGGCATGTTTCAATGTGCTGCAGCATTGTTCGCATTATGCTGCCTTTATAGACGTCTTGCGGATCATCAGTATCTCTGAAATCAAAGAGTATCCTAGTATCTGTATTCTTGTACTTGCAATCCTGTACATATATTCCGGGATACCTTGTTCTTGTTTTTGCAAAACTATTTCAGAAATATCCTGCTACGTTAAAGACATATGTATTTCAGTATCTGTATTTTAGGCTTTCTGCGCATGTGTTTTATACCTGTACTCCCGAATACATTTTTCAGTATTTCTGCCCAGCCCTGCAATGAATTCAACTAGAATTTGTTCTTATTGAATGAGAAAAAAACTAAAATGATGGCTTCTACACAACGTGACTGAAAAAGTAATCTACAAATATTACACGCAAATTCTAAGTTATCCGCTTTGCACGTCAGATGGGTTGTCACTGCCCCGACCCCGACAAGTATGCATCTTCATGTGGTCTGTCGTAGAAGACTAGCTGTCTTTACTAGGCTCGCGTGGAGCTTGACTTCGCAACTCAAATTTCCCGAATCGCGCTTAATTCTTTACAAAATTCTTATTGCACCAGTTGCGACGTTAAGTCACTTCAGTAGCGGCAAAGTATCTTGCCTTTCTTATAGAGGCTATCATAGAGTTTGACATAGAGTTTGTCTGCGATGACAGGTGTATTGATGCCATAGACTTTTTCAAAGAAGTCGGTATTGTCAAAAAAATGTCACAGTTTAACTGCAAGGGACAAGCAATGAATGCGATAGCGACAAATTGTAGTGTTAGACGAAGTGAGGCTGGCAGCTAACTGCATTGTATCCGACCTAGCGTAACTACAAAACGCTGGTGTAAGATAATACGGCCGCTCCAGGCAGAAATGCTCTCCGCATAGTCACTTCGCGTTGAAAGCGCAGCACGTACAAGGGTATACGGGCCGCCCGCTGTGATGGCTTTCGAGATAGCACGCGCACCAGCGATCACGACCGTGCCCTTAAATTCAAAGTTCAAAGTAGTGGCTGCTCGCGCAACATACACCCCCCCCTCCCTGCTTCCCACCTCGCGTCTTTTTTCATGGTCGTTAAAGACGCGCGGGGCGTTTCCTGTCTGCTTCGACGACAGGCCTCCCGGGAGGGGTGATGTTATCGCATGCACCCTCCGAGCGACTAAAATGGGCCGGCTCGTTTGATCTGTGCTTCAGCCGCGTTCGTCGCCCCCGCTAGCGCGCTTTTCCCGCGATAGAACAACAAAGCACAGGGGGGTCTTATCAATTTGGACGTCATATCAGAAGGAGATGACGTTGACGGCGACGGCAAGAACCCGTCGAGACTCTTCATGTAGTTGCTATCGCAATAAAAATAGAACACCCTGTAAAGTTGGTTGAGATTTCTGAGAAGTGCAGGATCGACTCAGCTGGGTTCACTAAGACCACAGTATGACTGACCTATGAAAGAGGCGATCCCATTTCTCAAAACTCTTAAAAAAAAAGTTTGCGTCAAATATAAGAAAAGGACCAAAAATACTTATGATGTAAAACGAAAGCCACGTTGTCTCAATCGCAAGTGCAATAAAATCTTCTTGATATTATCATAAAATAAGAAGAGCTGAAGTTTGGTAAAATAGTTACAAGATCAAGAAACACATGTTGCCAGGTCGCAACCAAACAGCGGCTCCCTCGCCATTACTTGAAGAGTGGTTATATGTATCTTGGGAAACCATAAAAAAGGGTCACCATATGAATTATCGCAGACAAATAAGATGCAGATGCTGAAAGTTAAGCGTAACGTTAGAGTCAAGTGCGGACCAGGGCGCTAGCGAATGATCCGCGGGCCGTCTGCGGCCTGATCGCCGCCTGTTTGAGACCCCTGCTATAAATAATGCAAGCCTTATACTCCACAAACTTGTTCCCGTGTTTTTCCAAGCATCTCCGAGCACCTTTGCCTGACAGCTTGAAGATTTCTATTATCTATAGCGTACCCTCAATGTGTAGAAAGTGATACACCGGACAATAAGGAAAGTGCATCAATGATAGATTGCGTGAGTACAAGAATATGGTCGGCAAAACTGCATCTCATAGGTTTTCCGCACTTCATTGTAATCAACGTCAATGTTCTCCTCTGCTTCAGTCCACGAAGCTAAGCTGGTAGAAGTAGGTGCGAACTAACTGGACTTAGAAGCTTCAAAGATTGCTGCCCTCGGAAATACGTCTATCGGCAAGATTCCCTTGGCACTTTCTGACACGGAATCAGAATATCTGCGCATGTCTTGAGATATGACTGTGTCTTTTCGCTTTGTTCATCATGCGCACGTGGCTACGACGAGAAAGGTTGAGTGCACGATTATACCCTGGCAGGGGCGTAGCCAGAAATTTTTTTCGGGGGGGGGGGGTTAAACCATACTTTATATATGTTCGTGCGTGCGTTTGTATGTGTGCGTGTATATATACGCAAGCAAAACTGAAAAATTTCGGGGGGGGGGTTGAACCCCCTCAACCCCCCCCCCCCCTTGGCTACGCCCCTGTACCCTGGTTTCCGAAAATAATCCATTGTTGGAAGTTAGCGCTCTGCGTCTCCATGTGTGCAATCTTTTGTCCTGTTTTTATTTTTCGCGTTACAATGAAACCTGTTCATGTGCGATCATCCTCCGCGTGGTATTCTGTAAAATGAAGCATGCATTCAAGGATTGCGCACGCAAACACACGCAAGTGAAATGAAAATGCGTTGTCTTGTTGACATGTGCAATTTATAGGACAGAACTAAAAAAACACAATTCAAAGTTACGCATCATAAACGGGTGAGTGATGGGTCGTAGGTCGTGGCGAAGACACAAGGAGCAATGTCAGCAGAAGCGAAACGACTGGTGTCATCATTTCTGCCTCCTCCACGCTCGTCCGCCCCATCACGCGCTCGCACTAGCTTTTCTTTTATCACCCATGACTATGTTTCTGCCATAGAAGCTTTCCATCCCGCAGACGGAGCCGTGTGCTCGTCTCAGAACACTGCTGCAATGCGCAATACCATGGACTCATCGCCTGTGTTTGCTGTTATGTACTCCAGTACGCAAACTTGGCCTCTACCGAATACTGCCCGCAGAATACGCAGGACCACTTGTCGTCCTATCGGACCGCAGCGATGTGAACTGCAAAACATCGAGATTCGCTTCAAGTCGACGGTGAATTCTTTGGCGAGGCATGTTGCTCTCCTGCAGCTTTTCACTGAGAGTGAATAAAATTGCTCGCCCGTTGGTTATCAGCTGAATGAGGAAAAATGTCAGAACGTGTCAAAGCGGATAAAAAAATTGAGCAATCACAGAGAGGGAAGGATTAGCGGTCTGTGTTAAAACGAGAACTCGAATTCGCCAAACGCAAGGCTGTGTTACTTTTCCGAATTTTTATCTCTTTTTCGTAAAAGAAAGCAAGGAAGGGTAGCCGTCGCGAAGAAATCGCAACGACAGCTTTCACATTTCACTGCAATCTATTTTACGTGCACCATTTGCCGCTGGTGGTACCCAGATCTCGGAGGGGCTTGGGTGTCTTTTCTATCACGCGAAGTAAGAAAAAACTTTATTGGGCGATTGAGTTTGGGCCCTTTACGGGCCCTGGACCACCGCACGGCCATCACATTGCGCTTATGAGTCCAGACCACGCAGGGTCAGGGCACTGGCACCCCGGTTCACACAGTGAAGCTGAGCGTCCGGGTCCTGCGACGCAAGGAGGGTCTCCCATTCCTCCCATGTGACGATGGCGGGCTGCCTCTGCGGGGAGGATCGGCAGGGCAGCCAAAGAGAATGTGGTCTGAGGTGGCGGGCAACTCTCCACGGAGAGTGCACTCCGGAGAAGTGGGGCGGAAGTGGGATAGGACTTGGAGGTTGGGAAGAGTTCGGGTCTGGACCACATGATTTGTTGCGAGTGGGAAAGGCGGGGATGGGGAGGGGGTAGAGGCGACGGGCAAGGCGTGCTTGTTGGGTGAGTTCAGAGAACTTGTGTGCCCGCCCTCTCGAGAGATCCCGGCTGGGATTGCTATTTGCCCGGATAATAAGTCCTCGGGCTATGTTATCGGCGGCCTCATTTCCGGGATTGCCAGAGTGAGCAGCACCTACACGGGTTCCATCAGCCTATCGGAATTTACGGTACACTCCCTCAATATCTGCCACGCAGGAGGATGGACGCGACCACGGGCAGAGTTAAGAATGGCTCTAAGTAGAATTGAAAACTGGGCAAGTTGGTACCGATTCATAGCTGGTCGAGGTAAACAGCGCAAAAAAAACGAAGACAGAGTAAAGGAGCGCTCGTGTTGTGTCCCTCCTTTACTCTGTCTTCGTTTTTTTTGCGCTGTTTACCTCGACCAGTTAAGAATGGCTGTTTTTGAATAGCTAGGTATGTAAGTGACATTGATTTCGGCGATTGTTAACGCTATAGCAGCTTCCTCTGCTTCCTTCGGGGTACAGAGGGGGTCTAAAAAGTGGGTGAGTGGAAGGGCTGAAGGATGGTAAGCGACAGCTACCGAACGGTCTGGACCACATGCGGCATCTACCCAGCGCACATCCTCTAAAGTACCATAGTCAAGGGCGTCTGCGGAACTTTTTGCAGGGGGGTGCATACGCAAGGGGGGGGGGCATTCAGCACTGGCAGCCTTTCTTTCACTGCCGTGACATGACAGGCAAGATTGGTCAGTAGTTTGTAACGCGCGAAATTGAATGGCAAACCTGAAGGCCAGGATCTGAGTGTGCTAATCAAGCTGTGTAACTTATCGCAACTGCATAGAAAAATATTATCTGCAATTCCAAGGGGGGGGGGGGCAGCCGCCCCCCCTTGCACCCCCCTCAGGACGCCCATGGCCATAGTCCATATGCAGAGTTACTGCTCGCGCGACGCGGCGGGATTGGTTGTATGCTGGATGAACGTTCCTAGGGAGAGGTTTGATGATAAGCGCGGCGCGCGTGGCACGAGGGAGCCAGACTAATTCTGAAGTATGCGCTGGTATACGGATTCCAAGCGAATCCAGTATATGCCGCCCTGCTTCGGACCCAATCAGGTGAAGGTACTGCGATTGTATATGTGCATCTATGAGTTCTTGTATTGTGTTGTGCGTTCCGAGCTTTAGAAGCCGATCCGTGCTAGTATTTTTTGAGAGATTAAGTGCTGCTTTGGTAGCCATGCGGAGTAGAACGTTAATTTTGTCTTTATCTGTGCAGGATAGGTTCAAGTAAGGAGAGGCATATAGAATGCGACTAAGCACAAAGGCATGTAGCACCTTGAGGTTATCCGTTTCATCTAGACCTGCGCGTGAATTTGACACCCTTCTATGAAGCTGGATGACGGAATAAGTAGACTGTCTTAGTGCCTTCAGAGTAATGTTGTTTTTTCCCGTGTCCTGCAATTACAGACCAAGGATTCGAAGAGTAGGGGTTTGCGGTATGGGAGTGTTATGCAAATAAATTGTGATTGAGGCCGTAGGGACATGGCGCGGTCGGAGCATCAGGAGTGCCGACTTTGTAGGGGAGCATTCAAGGCCGATGCTTGCCGCGTGTGTAGGTATAGCTGTGGCTGCGTCCTGAAGGGTCGATTCGATGTCACCATCTGAGCCGTACGTAGTCCAAACCGTTATATCGTCGGCGTAAAGTGTATGCCCCAAGTGTGGAATGCGGCTCAGAATTTTCGCCAGAGGGATCAGAGTAATATTAAAAAGGAGTGGGGATAAAACCGCCCCCCGATGGGTGCCAATGTTACCAAGAGGGAAGGGGGGCGTTCTTGCGTCATCTATATGCAGGGAGGCAGTGCGCCCATTTAGAAAGGCCCGAATATAGTTATAGGTTTTAGGTCCTAATTGCAGCTCTTGAATTCCTTGAAGGATCGCACTGTGCGTAACCCTGTCAAACGCTTTTGTGAGGTCTATTGCCAGGATTGCTCTTGTATGGTGTACCATGCCATTGAGGATGGCGTGTGAAATCTGCAGCACGGCGTCCAGGGCAGAAAGGTGCGATCGAAATCCCACCATGCTATAGAGATATATTCCCTGTGATTCTATGTGTAGTGTGAGACGGGTGAGGATGACATGCTCAAACAGTTTGCCCAGGCAAGAAGTAAGGGAGATGGGACGGAGATTGTGAATATTAATGGGCTTATTGGGTTTAGGGATAAAAATTATCTTTGCGTGCTTCCATTCCGCTGGTGGCTCCCCCTTTTCCGAGCACTCATTGAAGTAATCGGTAACAATAGAAATAGAACGGTCATCTAGATCCCTGAGCATGACATTGGTTAATTGGTCCTCTCCCGGGGTCGAGTCCCTGAGCTTAAGGAGGGCTGCTCTGACTTCGGCCTCCTGAATCGGGGAGTCGAGGGAAGGTTGTTTGGGACCACTATAGTCGGGATATGATATCGCTTGGCCACAGCGGTATAAATGGATTTTAGTTGGTCTAGCACTGCCTGTTGATTATGCCGATTTTGATGGGCAAGCCTTTTAAGTGTAAGATGCGTTTGCTTTTTAGTTTGACGGGGTTCTATCATATGTCGAAGAAGAAGCCATGCCCTACATGAGGAGATATTACCTCGCGGCCCGTCGCATATGTGGTGCCAATTAGATTTGCTGAGAGCGGCGCTGTGTTCTATTTCTTTTTGAAGTTGAACCAGTTTGAGTTTCAGTCTTCTATTGAGTCTCTGGGTTTTCCAGCGCGTGAGTATACTAGTTTGTGCTTGGAGTAAGTGCGCTAACCTACTATTTAGAGTGGGGGTCCCGGGAGTGGCGTCGAAAGTTTGCGTGAAAGCCTGGACAACCTGTTGGAACTCTGTCATCCATGTGTGGAGGTTAAACGGGGACTCGAGTGGTTTGGCCTCTTTGTGTTTACGAAAATTATCCCAGCTAGTCTGCCGGACACGGTGGGTTCTGAGTTTTTTGGCAAAGTCAATCTCTATAGTAATCATATAGTGATCACTGCCCAGGGTTTCATTTGATTTTCTCCAGATTAGCGTGGGAAAATTGCGGCCAAAAGTGAGGTCTGGGCTAGTGTCAGCGCTGACACTGTTGCCGATTCGAGTAGGTGTACTGAAGTCATTGTGTATGAATAGACCCTGCACCTGAAGGGTGTTGTATAATGCCGCCCCTCTCTTGTTTGTCCGTATATATCCCTAGTTCACATGTGCGCAATTACAGACCCCTAAGATAATTAAGGGGTAATGAGAGCAATTAGTTCTGAAACCGGTTGCTTTGGAAGAAGGTAACAGCTTAGGATAAAGGGGGGATGGGATCGGTGAGTGGACGGCATTAATTCGAGGAATGTATGAGCAACCTGAGAGTTTAGTAGATGACAAGTGTATGGTACAGAATTTTCAACATACGTAGTAACCCTGGGGTTTGCAGTGATGTCAGAGGGCACCAAAAGCGTATTCGGGCAGTGATATGTCTGTACCGGCATCTTGGAGCGCTACTATATCAGGGGGAGTTGAGGAAACAGAGAGATGCTGCTGCGGGGGGTCTCGTTTGCGGCGAAACCCTCTGCAGTTCCATTGTATAATGAGTAGTTGGAGACTATTGACTGTCAGCTGCGCCATATTGGAGGGTAGGAAGGCGATGGATGGGAGCTGCAGTGGTAGTGCCAGCTGGGTCGTGGGAAGACACAGCAGCAATTATTTGAGGAAGTTGTTGCAGAATGGCTATGGTTACCTGACTGATTATTTTTTCTGTTAGCGTGGCGATGGCGGTTTCAATGTATTTTTGAGTCTGAGCCATAATATTGGCTTCTAGCCGTTCGGCAAATGCTTTAAAGTTGGAGTCTATGTCTATATCTGGTGTGTCATCTGGGCGGCGTTTCTTTTGGGGAGGAGCTATGGAAGGTTGGGGTGTTGATGGTAGAGGGACTGGATGCGTGGAGGGTTATGTCGATGATTTTAGAGGGGATGCAGGGGTTCTGGGTGGGATAGAGTCAATGGCTGCAATCAGGTGCCTTACCTCTTCCCGCAGGAGGGCTACCTCTTCTTCCCGACGTGATGTTTTGGGCTCACTTGTGGCGTTGGTCCAGGCTCGCTGGTGATCTTGATGGGGCGCTAGGTGTGGAAAGTCATTTGTCATGGGTAAGCATTTCTCATAGATTAATCTCAATCGGGCCTATCAGCAAGTGGTCATGACAGAGCCGTCTAAACAATAAATCACGTTAAATACTCAGAAAGGATTGTTAATGTTCATCGACTCGCGTTAGGAATTTCGTCCGCACCCGGCATTTTACAAAGAATAATAGACACCATGCTGAAGGGCTTACGCGGGGTTTCTTGCTACCTAGACGACATCCTGGTCACTGGTAAGAATAGCGAAGAACATTTCATGAACCTGGTGTTAAAACGACTTCTTGAAAGAGGCGTGCGCGTCAAGAAGAAAAAATGTTCGTTTTTTCAGCAGTAACTTCGCTACCTCGGTCACAGGATCAGCGCACAAGGCATTTCAGCAGCGACGGAGAAGCTCGACGCACTCCTCAAGGCGCCAGCCCCTAAAGGCAGGCAGCAGCTGCAGTCGTTCCTGGGAGTCGTGAATTTCTACGGCAAGTTCCTTCCTAACCTAGCAACGGTAGCCATTTTTCATTTTGCTACTTAAAAACGCCCCGTGGTGTTGGGATAAGAGCTGCCAGGAAGCGTTCACCAAGATCAAGAGCTTGCTAGTTTCTCGGCCCATTTTGGCGCACTACTACCCATGCAAACCGTTGCAGCTATGATGCGATGCATCACATTATGGTCTAGGCACGGTTCTTCCTCAAGCTTTGGATGATGGCAGCACGAAGCCAATCGCTTTCGCATCGCGGACGTTGACCGATGCCGAAAAAAATACAGCCAGCCCGAGAAAGAGGCCCTTGCAATAATATTTGGTGTCAAGAAGTTCCATTTATACATTTATGACCGTTCGTTCACATTAGTGACCGACCATAAACAGCTTCAGACAATCTTGAGCCCAACAACCGGCATTCCGATCATCGCGGCGGCACTTTTGCAGCGCTGGGCTGTCACACTATCAGCTTATCGGTATTCTCTCATCTTTAGACGATCAAGCGAGAACGCTGAAGGCGATTTCTGCTCGCGCCTCCCGCTGTCAGTTGTGGAAGATGAAACACAAGAACGAGAGGAAACCTTCTATTTACTGCGGTTGCAATCGATGCCAGTTTCGAGCCAAGACATTGCGCGAACAAGAGCTCGGGACCCCTTGCTTTGTAAAGTGATGGATTTTGTTAGTGCGGGGTGGCCCTCATTTGTGACTGAAAAAGATTTGAAGCCTGTTTTTGACAGACGCAACGACCTCACAGTTCACCAAGGCTGCATCATGTCCTGGATGTGAGTGATCTTGCCGGCAAAGCTGCGCAACTTGCTGCTGGACGAACTCCACGAAGGGCACCCAGGCATCGTGCGCAGCAAGCAACTGGCGCGGAGCTACGTGTGGTGGCCGTCCATAGAGGTGGACCTCGAGCATCGCGTCAAGGCTTGTGTAAGTTGTCAAGAACAACGTTGCGAACCGTGCAAAGCGCCCCTTTATCCTTGGTCTTGTCCAACAGCGCCGTGGCAGCGCGTACATGTAATTTTGCTGGCCCCTTTTTGCACGCAATGTTTCTTGTAGTTGTGGACGCGCACTCCAAATGGCCGGAAGTGTTTGTTATGCGCTCGACTACGGCGGACGCTACAAGTGACAGATTGAGAAAACTGTTTGCGCGTTTCGGTTTCCCTGAAACCATTGTCACCGATAACGACCCGCAGTTCATCTCAGAAGAGTTCAAGATTTTTGTCAAAGAAATGGGCTGTCGTCACGTACTTAAAGCACCGTATCATCCCAGCTCAAATGGGCTTGCAGAGCGGTTTGTGCAGAAACTTAAAAACGCTCTTCGTAAACGACACGTTACATCTGAGACTACAAAATATTTTGCTTGCTCATCGCAACGTGCCTCAAGCGAGAACTAAGAAGTCACCAGCAAACTTGTTTCTACACCATTGGCTGCCAAGTCGACTCGATATTGTCAAGCCAGAGGTGGGAAGAAGGGTTCCGTATAATCAGTTCAAGCAAACCATGGCTCGCCCACGTCGTGATCATGACGTAGCAGTCTGTGACCGAGCGATGGCTCGCAATTATCGTGGCAGAACCAAATGGATCCCTGGCGTTGTGGTAGGACAGTCAGGCCCTTTGTCTTTTACCGTTCGTGTTACCACTCCCAGGGGCAATTTCACCTGGCTTCATCACAAGGACCAGCTGGTCGGGCGGACCACAGATCCAGACTGCGAGGCATCGGACCAGGAGGGATCAGAGTTCCTAGAAAATGAGACGTTCACAGCACACACAGGTGCACTCAAGCATGTCCCTCCTATGGACCTTTTCAACTAAGGCTCACCAAGGCCATAATGCCCTCAGAGTTAGGAATATGAGTGAGTCCACCAAATTGCGTGAGCCCACCCAAATTCCAAATGCGATGCCGGGCCGATTTTGTAGCTTCTACTCGTTTGGCCAGGGATCTCAAACTAACCTAAGCTAGCGAGCAGCAGTCACGAAATTTAGTCCCACGAGGGCCGACACAGTGAAAATAGTGAGAGCGGGGTGGGGGCAGCGAGAGTTTGAACAAAATATCTCCTAGCGTTGCCATTTGGAAGAACACCTTTCCAGAATCCTATAAGGTCATTTATGGACGAGATTTAACGTCAGGTTTCTAAAAAAATCCTTTTGATACTGATTCCCACACTAACTAAAATATGGACGCCGATTCTCAAATATTGAATTTTAGTTCCACGGTGAAGTTTCAACTCTTATGGTGCATTCAGACGACGGACCGAATCCAGATTTGTCGTGGATGCGGACGGCTAATCCGCGGATAATCCGCCTGCAGGGGCATCCACACGACGGACGGTGTCTTAGGAGCAATAGCCGGATTACTGTCGACCGCAGACTCTGCGCTCACCTGCGCCCGCTGGCAGCAGACCGGTTTGAGAGTATTCAACAACATCGAAGCCGTTGAACGCGAAGCTCGCCAAGGTTTGTCGAGTAGTGTCGAGGACTGTAATTTGTTTCGGTGAAATCGGTGTTGTTGGCGGAATGGGTGAATGAAAAGAAGAAACTGCTTTACAGAGAGCTGCTGGAGACTGACGTCGCTGCTGTCACTCGTTGGGCCCCGCATACGAAGGGAGGATACAGTGATGCGCCGATATCGACAGCTTTTTTTTTTCTTTTGCAGATAACAGGTACCCACAGTCTCGGTTCGCATCTTGACCTTAATATCGGTGTTCAAACATGGACCGTGTTCTGAGACAACCGCTTTCGGTGACAGTGCCACTTTGCTTGCCGAAGAATCCTGCGTGTGCAATGATTAAAGCGTCAACTTATCCGCTGCTCCCCAACCTGCCAATCAGCGCGCATTAAAGGCGATATATATCGCAAATGTGATCGTCTTAGAATACGGCCCCAGAAATTAACTAAACTAAGCGCCAGCAGAGCTGAAATAAACTGCGAGGACAGCCGTAGGGCTCGAGCAGAAGAAAAGTGTACTGGTTGCCAGTCTGTTTGTCAGCTAAAGCTGCGGTGTTCCGCCGCCAGAATCCCGATGTGAATAACAGGTTGGGGTCATCCGTCCGCGAGCCACGCGGACGAGTCGCGGACGAGGGGAATCGCTGATGTGAGGTCACGTGACGCGCCGTCCGTCCCGCCACACCCGGATTCGGTCCGTCGTCTGATGCACCATTAGCGACCGCATGGGGTGCCTCACAAGAAAAAAAATGCTTGACCCCAGTCCCATATCCTGTAGCTTACCCGAACAGAGCGCTAATAATTGCAATAGGCGAGAAATTAATGCAAGTACCCTTTAGCAAATTCCAAAACTTTATTCCGTGTGAAGCCGCGGGCCGCGTGCTTGAGACCGAAACTGGTGACAGCGGGCCATGCGCATGTGCGCATGGCCCGTGTAATCTGTGGGCAGTGTAATTTGGGCAGTGTAATTTGTTTTCTTGGGGAGCGGGGGGAGGGTGGGTGAGTCACGCGCCTTTGCGACATCCCAATGGAGATATGGCAACAGCCGCACCCCTATAACGAAGCGGTCAGTTGCAACAGGTGCAGGCTCTTTTTTTTTTTTTTTCAAACATGACTAAGTGGCGTCTGTGGCACGTTACGGTGCCAGAGCCTCTGGCAGTCTACCACAGCGATGACAAGGTAATACTGTGGAAGTGCAGAGTCATCCATGGTAGTGTGAGTGTGTGCGTGTAATCAACCGCTACGCGGTCTAAAAGGTTATGCAACTTAACGAATTGTGTCATTATTGAACGTCCACATTCAATAGGTACAATCCTGAACAAGCATTCAAATCACACATGAATCGCATCGGGTCGCTCAGAATTTCATGGTTTCTTTGCGTGGTTGTTCGCTTTGAACATTGACTTTGATCAGTTTGCCTGGGAGAAAGCTTCGCGTTCAAGCATCTTTATATAAGAAAGGGGCTTTGATTTTTTTTTATTTTATACAGCTTCGCGACGCAGAATGACGCATGCAAAAATACACAGGAGACTTCGGCAGCACCACTGCATTCGATGACAAGAGACAGGCTGCCAGTGTTGCGACGGCACACTAAAATCGGCACACACTGGAAACCACGTTGGGCTCATGTTTTCTCGTTCAAGACTAAAACTTCCACGCAACAAATGAAGAAATCTCAATACGGCTCCATATCTGTAGAAGGCAAAGTTGAGGCAGGGAAAGCTCAAAATAACTGTTCGAAATTGCCAACGAGAGTTAGCACTTCCTAGCCGTCTTCCCAGCAACAAAGGCGCAACCAAAATTAAAGCGTAAAAAATGCTCGCTGTAAGAAGGCCACGCTGACCGCCTGTTCACCATTGTCATGTCCTTCCTACGCCGGGCACGAAATCGTGTATAAAACGCGCCTTCATCCTTCTCTGAACAATCTGGCTCACCGTGTGTTTTGCCTGTCTGGGCAGCGGATCGTATGACGCCGCGAATCGTATGAACGTAGAACGCCGGAAACAAACGTGGAAACCGTGAAATGGGAATGAGAAGGCACTGGCTATACTTGGGCTCGCGTACGCGGCCGTCTGCCACGGTGCGTGTGTACACAATGGAGAGCCCATCCAAGCATGTGCCGCTTCTCGGGAAAGAAACCGCAAGCAGTTCCACCATGAAGTGCTGCTCTTTCTTGTCACTTTTGTTTTGCTGTATGGAAGTTGGTGGCCTTACCGCCGCAGGAAATCAAGTAGAGATAACGCGCAGGGCTCAAAGACAAAAGCGCATACGGTTGTCGATGTAGGATAGATATTCACGGAGTTCGTGATGCTATATGCTCGGCAGTCCTCTTCTGGCATTTCCGTACAGAGAAAAACGCCCTGGTGAGAGTTTTAAATGCGAAGCATTTCTTAGCGAACGTCTGCGACTTTGAGCGTGTCTATCTATCTGTCTATCTAGCCGCCTACGACTTTTTGCTCTCCTGGCCGTTCCGCTAATAGGATTTACACCAAAATTGGTATGGTGAAACATGACTTTACGACGAACATAAATGACAAGTCATAACATGAAAATCATGATATTCCCGTCATAAACGACATGATTTACATGCCACTGTTCTGGTGCTCTTGCGGCCGTTTCGTTTGTTTGCTATATACCAAAATTGGTATGACGTGACAAGAGTGTATGACGAACATGAGTGACAGGTCCTAGCGTGCAAATCATGACACGCGTGTCATGCACAGCATGACTTATATGCCACGCTCATGGTGCGCCGGCGGCCGTTTCGCTAGCCTGATATACACCAAAAGAGGTATCTCGCGACGTAACTGCGTGACGAACATAAATAACAGGAATTAACATGAAAATCACGACACGCATGTCATGTATATCATGACTTACGTGCAACGCTGATGGTGCGCTGGCGGCCGTTTCGCTAGCTTGATATACACCAAAATTGGTATGTCGGGACGTGACTCTGTCACGAACCTAAATAGCAGGAGTTAGCATGAAAATCATGACACACATGTCATGTACAGCATGACTGACATTCCACGCTCATGATGCGCTTGCGGCCGTTTCGCTAGCTTGATATACACCAAAATTGATATCGCGCGACGTGACTGTGTGACGAACACAAATAACTGGTGTAACATGGCTATCATGACACGCATGTCATGCACAGCATGACTTACGTGCCACGCTCATGGTGCGCCGGCGGCGGTTTCGCTAGCTTGATATATACCAAAATTGGTATCGCGCGACGTGACTGTGTGACGAACACAAATAACTGGTGTAACATGGCTATCATGACACGCATGTCATGCACAGCATGACTTACGTGCCACGCTCATGGTGCGCCGGCGGCGGTTTCGCTAGCTTGATATATACCAAAATTGGTATCGCGCGACGTGACTGTGTGACGAACACAAATAACTGGTGTAACATGGCTATCATGACACGCATGTCACGCACAGCAAGACTTACGTGCCACGCTCATAGTGCGCCGGCGGCCGTTTCGCTAGCTTGATATATACCAAAATTGGTATCGCGCGACGGGACGGTTTCGAACACAAATACCAGGAGTTAACATGAAAATCGTAACACGTATGTCATGTACAGCATGACTTACGTGCCACGCTCATGGTGCGCTGGCGGCCGTTTCGCTAGCTTGATATAGACCAAAATTGGTATTGCGCGACGTCTGTGTGACATAAATTACAGGTGGTAACACGAAAATCATGACATGCATGTCCTGTAGGTATGATTTAGACGCCATGCTCATGGTGCACTGGCGGCCAGTTTGTTAACTGGATATATTCCTAAATTGGTATGGCATGACAGGAGTACCCAACATATATAGCAGGTCACACATCCTATATATGTAGCAGAATAGATGTTTCACTAGCATGGAATATACCAGATTGTACACGCATGCATGTATGACAACCTCGCGATATATGGCGAACTAAATATCACGACATGAATGACTTCATTAGCCTCAATGACAAACAAGACGATGTATGCAGCTCTTTGCTGGCTGCTTCGCATTACATCGATTCCCACACTGTGTGGGATATGCCGATTTTTTTTTAGCTCTGACTCCCATCTGTACATCTTTCTATGCCCTCAGAATGGCGTAAATATAACAGCCATGGATGAACATATATACGTCGTCGACAGGGCAAAATATTACTCCATTTGTGGCTTATCGAGGAACACATTAGGAGTTTTATCGTTCTTACTTGGGGGCATTTAGGTGGAAGCAAGGTATTATATTATCCGCCTTCCTAGAGTTTTCAACGGGCAGAACGGGAGTGTTTTGGTCGCGTGAGCTCGTTGTCTTTATTGTTTTCTTATTCAGTTCCGGAACGATTAGATGTGATATAGAACGTTTCAGCTTATCCCTCTTGGGATTGCTTGCTGTATTGAGTGGGAGTAACCAATGCAGTCGAAATAATTCCCTTTGAAGCTTGATTTTATACTTCTAAATCATCGAAAAACACAGTTTCGCAAGAATGATAGTTGTGCTTCCACTCTAGTATGACTATATTATAGAGATTTAGAAGCGAATAAAAGCTTGAGTGGCATATTGAAGTGCTAGCGTGAAGAGCTCGTGTCGCAGAAATTGCGGTGTCGGCGTCCGCGTCGTTGGTTGGGAGCGAAAAGTCGATATAGATGCAAATAAATAAATAAAGAAAGAAGAAAAATCTTCGGCTACATTGCTGTTCGAACCCAGGCCTTCTGGGCGGTAGACGGGTGTTTTACCACAGAGTGGCGGTATAGGGCGTCGAAGTTTTGTAATAGACACTTCCACTTTGCGAGTGGGGCTCCGTTTATTATCCCAAGCTAAAGAAAGACGACACTATTCTTGAACTGGTAATTTCATTTTCAGGGAATATTGAAGTGACGAATATCTATCGAATCTAGATTCAGTAATAAAAGATGCATCAGGCGCGATGGACATTACCGGGCCATCTACGAACTACCGGGGAAGAGTATCCGCCATCTCGTTTAGAAATATGCCACGGTGGATTGCCACCCATACCAACAGCACTGTACACTGGCTTTTAAGAATTCTTTATGTGAATGCATTCAGAACAGAAGGCTCGCAATGAGAAGATGAAGTGAGAGATGTATAGAGACAGCGAATCAGCCACTATACCAACTGGCGAATCATTCACTGAAAACTTTCGAAGGGCTAACAGAAATGCTCAGAACTCTGCTTCAAGTATTGTAGTATAATCCGGGAGGCGCGGTGTGTATGACCAAGATGAAACCTCTGAGAAAATGCCCACTCCCGCTTTCTCTTCACACATGTATGCATCAGTGGCAATTACATGATCAATTCCCAATTGAAGTAAATTGTCTTCTAACAAGCCCATTAAATTACTAGGAGGTAGGAGTTTAGAATCAGGTGGAATTATATAGTCACATTAAAGTTTTTGTGTTGCCCAATGATTTATCCGTTGAGACGATGTCGCGTATGTTAACATTTACAGGTTCTAGTTGATATTGCACAAACAAAACATAAGGTTTATACACGCGAGACCAAGGTTCATAACATGGTTCTGAATTCATAAATTATTACAAACTTCAATTGTCTTGATGAAGATGCGACAATTCTTAATTATGTTTTGACAGTAAGAATGCGGAATCTGTAAGCTAGAGGGGAGATCTGGGCTTCTTGATAGAAAACGTTGCAGTAAATTTGGTACCCTTAAAAGACTTCGAAGAGCATCTCACTCTAACAGAGCCAGGAGATTAATTTTGTATGCTGGCCCCCCAAAGAATAAATGCAAGGAAATTCTAGAATAGGACGAACATGCATACGATATCTCATAAGCAGATTTTCTCTTGGAAGGGTAGCGCTAGTAGATACGGACTAGAGGAAGACGCACGGACACACAGACGGAAGCGCTCTAGCAACTGGTTTTTTATTGAAAATCCGCCCTACATATATACATCGCTTTTATGGCCACGTGACAATTTCAGCGCAGTGACGAATTGAGGAACATAATTTCTTTTTCTGACAATACTATCGACGGTGTGCTGACGCATTTCGCCCCTTCTTTGATTATGGTCTTTGCTTCGATGATTTCTCGAGTGCACTTATCTTTGTGGCGGCTGATTATGATACAATTTGAATAAACAGGTGAACAACCACAATCATTGCAATGTGTGGACAGGTGCCCATCCCTGTATCGAGCAACGTTTTGTTCGTGCTCCCGTAGCCGATCATTGATACAACGGCCCGTTTGGCCGATGTATTTCCCGCCACATGTCAGTGGTAAACTGTATACCACGCCTGCTGCGCATGGCACGAAAGGACTTTGGTGCTTTTTCTGGCACCCTTTCGGTTTTTCAGTGGCAGGATCGGTGAGCTTACACAGGCGGCTTAGCTTATCGGGTGCTGAAAAAACCACCTTTACGCCCACCTGACTCGCTACTTTTTTCAGCCTGTGCGAGATCTTGTGTATGTAGGGGATCACTGCCACCTTCTCCTTTTTCCTGGATGCGGAGGCAGGTTCACCATCCGGGTGGCGAACTTTTGTGAGCACTTTGCTCGCAACGGAGACGAGCACCGGCGTCGGGTATCCTGCCAAGTCCAGCCGCGCCGCTTGTTCTTGCAGGCTGGTTGCCACTGTGTGAACACAAGACTTCCGGACCGCATTTGTCAAGCAGAGGTTTACAATACCGCGCTTCGCCAACTTTGAATGCGAGGAACTGTACGCCAAAAGCGGCTTGTTGGCTCGGGGGTGATAAGCCCAGCATGCATGTTTTTCACCAAATGTTAGTTGAAGATCGAGAAACTGCAAAGTATTGTCAATAGATGATTCATGGGTTAAAATGAGTGGGGCGAGGCACTTCCGGAAGATTTCTAGAATCTCGGCTTCCTGGTCATTGTTGCCTAGGGATTTGTCATGGATGATTACGTAATCGTCGACAAATCTAAAAATTCCCAAAACATTTGTTCCCCCAAGGCTGTTCTTTAAACATTTGTCTATCTTGGCTAAAAGCAGGTCACTTAGGACTGGTACCAGGCAGGAGCCGATGCATACACCTTGTTTCTGTATGGACACTTTTTCGTTCCATTGTATGTGGGTTGAATTTAGGTAAAATGTGAGTAGCTCAAGAAACCGAGTTACAGTCAAGCCTGTTGCGTTTTGAAAAGCTACTGCTCCAAAATTATCTATGCTTTCTTCAACACATGTTAGCAACTGATCGTGCGGTAGCGAATAATAAAGGTCTTTCACATCTATTGACCATGCATTTAGGCTCTTGCTCGAGTGCAGCTTAAAGAACTCCACTGCAGCGTCTGAGTTCTTCACCAAGTAGGGATCGTCGATGGGGAGGAGCGCTAACTTGTCTTGCAGGAACTTTGCAACATGTTTCTGCCATGTGCCGTTCTCGGATATTATCACTCGAAGGGGACAGTTCAGCTTGTGTCCGTGTGTCTTCTTCTAGTCCGTGTCTACTAGCGCTACCTTTCCAAGTATGAATTTCCAACTCGCCCAAGAAACAGCGCTCTTAAAATACATTTCTAGTACAAAGGGCTCTTTTAATTGTTCCTTCTACATTCCGACCTTCATAGTCTCATGCATCGTCAACGCCAGGTGTCGGTCCCGCGCACTGACATTCTGCATCCGGACTAAAGTTCTACCTGAGGAAGTGAGGCTTTTGTTCGGTGGTCTCGAACCATCAACTGGACACACGCTCAGAATTTGCAAAATACTTAGGTCGGAATGGCGGCAGCAAGCCCGCTTTTACGCAAGCCTCCTGTCTGTATTCGTCCGCTGTGCCTTGCCAGGACCACAAGCAAGCAAGATGCTAAGTGAGCTCAATGGCGCCGCAAACCGCGGCACCGAATTCCTTTGGCAACGGTTGCTGCTAGGTTTAGGAGCAGGTTTGCAGAAGAAACCAGCTGTACCGACAAGCAACGTGCGTGTCATCGGCGATGTCCACCTACCGGAAACAGCGGAGCGAGTCCTAGGCCTTGGACCAAAGTTCGCTGTGCCACCAAGGAAATCAGCGCCCGAGCTTCTCGCCATGGTACGAGAAGTCTGCAGAAAAGCTCCAGATAGTGATCATGAACGTTGTGTTGGACAATGTGTCGACGTCGTGTCCCGTACCATTCAACCAGTGCCTCGACCCCCAGTAAGGCAAGTTCTTAATGTTCTACGCGAACAGTCTGCACGATTACTACCCGCTGACAAAGAAGGCGGTTTCGTTGTAATGTCACAGTCGCAATTTGACTCAAAAGCGCTCGAAGCAGTCACATCGGTTCTAAAAGAAAGTAAGGGAGTCTCATTGCCCAAACTCAAAGCTAAAGCAATAAGGTTGTGCAGCACGATGGGTCTTTCTCGCTTAGCGAAAGATGTAGACGGCAGCAAGAACATTGGCTTGAAGGCGATGTTTAGTGCGAAAACGCACAAGCTGAACTGTCCCCTTCGAGTGATAATATCCGAGAACGGCACATGGCAGAAACATGTTGCAAAGTTCCTGCAAGACAAGTTAGCGCTCCTCCCCATCGACGATCCCTACTTGGTGAAGAACTCAGACGCTGTAGTGGAGTTCTTTAAGCTGCACTCGAGCAAGAGCCTGAATGCATGGTCAATAGATGTGAAAGACCTTTATTATTCGCTACCGCACGATCAGTTGCTAACATGTGTTGAAGAAAGCATAGATAATTTTGGAGCAGTAGCTTTTCAAAACGCAACAGGCTTGACTGTAACTCGGTTTCTTGAGCTAATCACATTTTACCTAAATTCAACCCACATACAATGGAACGAAAAAGTGTACATACAGAAACCAGGTGTATGCATCGGCTCCTGCCTGGCACCAGTCCTAAGTGACCTGCTTTTAGCCAAGATGGACAAATGTTTAAAGAACAGCCTTGGGGGAACAAATGTTTTGGGAATTTTTAGATTTGTCGACGATTACGTAATCATCCATGACAAAGCCCTCGGCAACAATGACCAGGAAGCCGAGATTCTAGAAATCTTCCGGAAGTGCCTCGCCCCACTCATTTAACCCATGAATCATCTATTGACAATACTTTGCAGTTTCTCGATCTTCAACTAACATTTGGTGAAAAACATGCATGCTGGGCTTATCACCCCCGAGCCAACAAGCCGCTTTTGGCGTACAGTTCCTCGCATTCAAAGTTGGTGAAGCGCGGTATTGTAAACTTCTGCTTGACAAATGCGGTCCGGAAGTCTTGTGTTCACACAGTGGCAACCAGCCTGCAAGAACAAGCGGCGCGGCTGGACTTGGCAGGATACCCGACGCCGGTGCTCGTCTCCGTTGCGAGCAAAGTGCTCACAAAAGTTCGCCACCCGGATGGTGAACCTGCCTCCGCATCCAGGAAAAAGGAGAAGGTGGCAGTGATCCCCTACATACACAAGATCTCGCACAGGCTGAAAAAAGTAGCGAGTCAGGTGGGCGTAAAGGTGGTTTTTTCAGGCACCCGATAAGCTAAGCCGCCTGTGTAAGCTCACCGATCCTGCCACTGAAAAGCCGAAAGGGTGCCAGAAAAAGCACCAAAGTCCTTTCGTGCCATGCGCAGCAGGCGTGGTATACAGTTTACCACTGACATGTGGCGGGAAATACATCGGCCAAACGGGCCGTTGTATCAATGATCGGCTACGGGAGCACGAACAAAACGTTGCTCCATACAGGGATGGGCACCTGTCCACACATTGCAATGATTGTGGTTGTTCACCTGTTTATTCAAATTGTATCATAATCAGCCGCCACAAAGATAAGTGCACTCGAGAAATCATCGAAGCAAAGACCATAATCAAAGAAGGGGCGAAATGCGTCAGCACACCGTCGATAGTGTTGTCAGAAAAAGAAATTATGTTCCTCAATTCGTCACTGCGCTGAAATTGTCACGTGGCCATAAGAGCGATGTATATATGTAGGGCGGATTTTCAATAAAAAACCAGTTGCTAGAGCGCTTCCGTCTGTGTGTCCGTGTGTCTTCCTCTAGTCCGTGTCTACTAGCGCTACCCTTCCAAGTATGAATTTCCAAACTCGCCCAAGAAACAGCACTCCTAAGATTTTCTCTGTGTTGCCAAGAGAAGTGTTGACCAAGTATACGCATTATACCACCAGGCCTTATATTTAACGTGCTTAATGTGATTGGCGAATTATTTCTTGGTGATACTGAAGAGAAATGCTAACTGGAGCATTCAAAAGAAAAAGAACTACGGAATGCTCACTGACTTTCAGAGTCATTCGAATATGTTCAAAAAATTATTCTAACCTTCATAAATATGATTGCGATGCTGCTTGTGTGCTAGCTCAATCCGCCAGCGTTCCCAAAGGCCCCAGCTTCCGCCTTCCGCTCGCACATCATCATGAGGATGACGATGATTACGCTCCTTCTCAAATGGCTCATACCCCCACTGGGGGATGGTCCAAGACATGGTGAGCCAAAATTTTGTATATATGAATTGATTACTGATGACGAAACAGAAAAGAGGGCGAAGTTGTAAAGAAAAGAGTGCAATAATTATATACTTAGACTAAAGGGAACATTGACAACCACTCGTTTGTAGCACGAAGCCGCAATATGTGTCGATGTGCTGAGTTGTCGAGGGATTCGCCCTCGCGCTACCTATTGCTAGCTTCCTGGTTAGCTCAACTGGCGGAGCGACCGCCCCGTAAAGGCGTTGGTCCCGGGTTTGAATCCCGGACCAGGACGAATTTTTCGGCGATAAGAGGCTTTATTTTCTGAGAAATCCGTACGGATTTTCTAGTGGCTTGTTGCTACAAACGGGTGGTATGTAGCAGCAAGCCTTTCTTTTTTCCTTTCTTAACCCTTCCACCACCTTGCGGGATTCCGCAGAATTGAGTTGCAATATATACTTATACATTCAGACCAGACATCCTAATGGATATACCGACTAGAAAGCAGAATAATAGAATTAAAGTGTAAGCCAACATTATTTGAATTTATTGATTCATTACTACTCTAAGAATAACTTACACAAGCAGGAATATCAAGTAGTATTCGTTTTGTTTTGTCAAGGAAAGCAGAAACAGCGTCATAAACATTCCTGTGGGTGCAGCTCAGAGCCGAAGCACCGAAGGTAAGAACAGTGTCTATTGTTAAGTTTAGCCCCAGGTAAGCTAATGAGATAGCAAGAAGCCATTTTGTTTGTAATATATAGCGGCGACATGAAAATAAATAATGCTTTATTGATTCTATTTCTAAACAGAATTGACATAGGGCGATATCGCTAGACCAACCCTGTGTGAATATAGATTTAACGGGGCACACAGCATCGTAATCTAGTTATTACAACCTCCAGTAGGGCATGGCCTACACGACGTGTAGTTTGTGTAATTTGTTGCGTGAATGGATGGATAAAACTTAGAGAGCAATAATAAAACAGACAAACGGATTGTGTGCGTTTTCTTTTTTTAATTTTCACTGCGAATCGTAACGAGATTCGAGACTAATCTACCTCCGTTTCGCACGCGTTCGTGTTCTCGCGCTTTGCGCATCGTGCAGACGCCACCCCTTACAACGAAACTAATTTTCCACCGCGTTCCAGTGCTCATTAGGCTCATTTATCATCCCGCGCCTAACTAGATATCCATGCGGCACACCGCTAGTCTCGCGTCAGTACATATGTAGCAGCTTTCGTGCTCACTAATAGTTTGAAAGCCAAGTGATCGGCGAGAGCGCATTCGGCATAACTTGCAGAAATGAAGCGCAAAGAACGGCGCCACAGCACCGCTCGCGTCTCCGGGGCTCGGGCTGGTTCGGGCACGTCATGCGCTCGTGGCATTGTGTGCGCATGACCTGTTCATGCGTATGCATTATGTGATCCTCCTGCTCGCGTGCCGAAGAGGGCAGGGAAGGGATTTGGCTTGCGAAGGCTACACGGGGCGAGCGGCAAGGGTTTGCAGCTCGCCTCCTCGCATCATGGTTTCGCGCCGCTACAAATTATTGTTTTTCTCAGCTTCTAACTGACCGATTAGAAAAAAATCTTGTGGCATAATGCTCTTTATTGGGCCCACAACAACTTCCAATGTCTAACTAAATTTCGTTATGTCACCTGGTGAGGGGCCCTTTAAAGAGCCCCAGGTGGACGAAATTTCCAGGGTCCACTAAGGCGTCCCTTATAATCATATCGCGGTTTTTGGACCTTAAACCCCAGATATTATTATTAGTAACAAAGCAGCAAAGGTCCATGTACAGAAGTGTTTACTCCAAAATTTCTTAACTGCGACGAAGTTTGTTTAATTTTAATTAAATATTTGCATCCCGAAAGTTCTGTCTTTCTTGCTCAAAGCATAGCACTTTCATACCGAAATAATCGGGATTTCTTTGACTGCTTAAATGACAGCTCTTTATACGCTGCACTGTCAGTGTTTTTTGCTTGACACTTTTGTAACCGATGGGTGTCGCTGCTCTTCTTGGCGACCAGCTGGCAGGTTGCCATTTACTTGCAAGAACGGGATTAAAGAGCGTCCGTACGATGGCGCAAATACCGCTGTGTATTCTCACCTTGTCCGTAAACTTATTACAGTTATCGTATTACCGTTTTAGCCGACAGCTGTAGAGCAGCAACAATGCAGGTAGCGATACTTTTTGTGATGCGTCGTGTGAAGACCATAACTACACAGTCCGCGCTCACAATTCATGGAGGGCATAAAACTGCAATGACTTCTCCTATTCTACTTACCTGATGGCGTAAAGCGTTCGTTAGCAATATAATAGTAATAATATCTGGGGTTTAACGTCCCAAAACCACGATATCATTATGAGGGACGCCCTAGTGGAGGGCTCCGGAAATTCCGACCACCTGGGGTTCTTAACGTGCACCTAAATCTAAGTACACGGGCCTGAAACACTTTTACTTCCATCAAAAATGCAGCCGCCGAGGCCGGGATTTGATCCCGCGACCTTCGGGTCGGCAGTCGAGTGCCATAACCACTCGACCACCGTAGCGGGACTCGTTAGCACCATGTTCACTTATGTGCAATCTTTTACCATTTGTTCTCCGAAAGAACTTGTGCCGCCAAGAAACGTCTCAGACGTAATTATATAGCAGTGCCAAGCGGCGCAGGATATCACTGCTATATTCACACTATTGCCACTTCTAGCTCTGCTTTCCTGCTAATTTGTAATAGTAAAAAGAAACATGGCTGATCCCCTTTCATAGGAATCGGTATAACACGAAAGTGAAACGTGTCTTCACAGGGGTAATTGAGCCTTTATTGTGCATTGTTTCGCCACAAGGGTGAAGGAATGAATGCTATAGCAATAAATTGATATGTCACGCGAGGAACGGCAAGCAGTTCGAAACTTGCAGCGCACTCTAAAGTAGAAAGGACGCACGAAAAGAACATACACAGGACGAAGGCGAACTAACAACTGTCACAATTGTTACTTCTTTGTGTGTAAGCAGCACGCTCCTTTCAGAAACGCGGCCGCTGCAACGAGCGAAGTGACCTTCGTTCTCTTGTAACGTCAACGGAAACTTGCGGTGAAAGCACAAAACGTACAAAGCAGCCCCATCACAAGATAAGCGCGCACACGAGACACACCCTCTGTAGAGGCGCGCTCGCATCGCAACGCACGGGGCGACGACCTTTAAAGCGCGCCCTCCATGCTCGTCGCGCCATCTCGCTAGTGATAACAAGAGCACGCTCAAGCCACCGAGCTCCAAGTACCGTCAATGCTACATGGTGTATATATATAGTTCGCCGCTAGTGAGCTAAAGAACGTGTGCTCTGAGGCCGAGTGGTTCCGCACCGCGCGCGGCGGAGCGAGAGGTCGTAGGTTCAACTCCCGCAACGGAAATCTTGCTGCTAGATTTTTTCTTTGCAATCTGTTAGTGTATATTTTACAACGTCATATCCGTGACGGAAGTACGTCAGTGGAGCCGTGGTGGTCCCCAGCATAAAACACTTTCGTGTTAAAAACTGAGGGAAAAAAGCTTTATGATCACCTTAAAAAAAGGAAAACGAATATATCGACGACGAAGACCAAGGCGGTTCCGTATTAAGCAATCGCAGTGAATAAGCACTCAGGTTGTTTCACGAAAGTAGGGCCAAATACTTAAAGCACAACTTGTTAACCGCGACTGAATGAAACCAGCGGCATAGGGTTTACCGTCATGTGGCGCATGTTATGGCATTTTTTATATTGCGCTTAATTGGTTAAATAACTAATGTCAATTATGCAACATTTTTAATATTCACTTTAGGACCAAGTCCGCTGCGTCTTGTCGTAGAGCGTATTTGAAGACGACCTGTCCAATTTCTTTTGGAGGCGTACATGGTGCGGGGTGAATATCTTCCGCCTTTTAAAGAAAGCCCTCGAAATGTGAAATAAAACCACGTGACTGCGCTCATGCGCTACCGTACTGACGCGCTCTCGAATATGCTTCAGGCAAAACAACCGGCGCGCGCGACGTGAGCCTATCGCTTCTCAGAGACGATGGTGTCTGCTTGCCGTGTACGGCCATCAGAAATGTTAACGCACTCTGAAGCCGATGCCTAGAAAAGCAGCCCCTCATTTCGCCATGGTCAACGCGCCGGTTCTTTCGCTAGAAGGATATCTGAGAGCGCTGCAGTACGGTAACGCATAGGGTGCCTTGATGCGTGTTTTGTCCGCTTACAAATCGAGGCACACTAGTACGCACGAGGGAAGTAACGTGGTCATATTTCTTCAGCTTCCTTTTAATTTTTTTTTTAATATCTGGGGTTTAACGTCCCAAAACCACGATATGATTATGAGAGACGCCGTAGTGGAGGGCTCCGGAAATTTCGACCACCTGGGGTTCTTTAACGTCTTCAGCTTCCTTTGAATGCCAGATAAAATCAACGCGCAGCATGTACGTATCCACAACAAATTGGATCGGTCGTTTTGGAATGCCCTCTACAACGTAACGAAACGCACTTGGCCCTAAAGTGAATATAAAAATGTTGCATAATTCAGCTTAGTTCATCACCAAATTAAGCGCAATATAAATATGATCTACCGAGAGCCACATGACAACAAACCATGTCATTAGCGTTATTCAGTTGAGGTTAACTACTTCTTTGTAAATATTTGGTTATATTTACGTGAAAAACCCGGCATAAACACGACACAGGCGGCACCCCTAAAAGTTATGACAATAAAGAACATCACAAGGCTCGTGCGTGCGCTCACAAAGAAAACCGAGTGCTTCGTATTGTTTCTCGAATCCCCTTCCTAACATCTTAAAGACTTTTTCTTATAATTTCCATTAATATAATGCACACACAATTTCGCTATTTTACTCAATCGTAAGCAGAATCTTTGTCACTGTATACTCTATGCACGCTCAGATTATGTTACCTTTGTCCTCAACATCGCCTTGACATAAAAGTAAACTCACATGGAATGTAGATATGTAAATAGCAATGACGCAGACAGGTAATAAATAAGGACAAAGCAGAGATGGAATTTTGGAGCACGTTACAAAAGAGATATTGCGTACACAGACGGGCAGAAACTATATAGAGGCCTAGGCAATGTATGGGATGCAAATGGAGGACCGCGAAGTTGTGCTAACAATCAAATTATCGTTAAAATAACTTCTTAAATAATTTAGCAGGAAGAACAGAGATTCAGTACGCCAAAATATATTCTGTTACGTAAATGCTTCTTCTATAGCACCTAGCATCGGCACCGGTGGTGCGACGCTTGTTAAAAGAAAATTCGACGACGCAAACCACCGAGAAAAGAAGGCGACGGGAGTGGTCTACGAAATTCCGCTCACCTGTGGAAGGGTTTACATCGGCCAGACCGGCCGATGCGTAAACGATCGGGCGAGGGAGCATGTTCTTTCGATAAAGAATAATCTTTTGGCACATTTGCCTATGCACTGCAGCGCGTGTGGATATGAGGCAAGATTTGCCAATATCACTATTTTAGGTAGAAGCAAGGAGGTGATTGAGCGAGAGATGCTAGAAGCATACCTCATCCGAAAGAAAAAAGATATATGTATTAGCGATACGTCAGTGGTACTGCGTTCAGCTGAATTTGATTTTTTGACAGGTTTCTGAACTAGCACGTGCATTGAGAGTGGGCGATTGTTCGATGAGACGCATGGTGTGTTAATGCGCATGTGTGGCATGGTGTATTATTGCGGTAGATTTGCAAGAAGAAAATTAGTTGCGAGTTGACGCTCTTTCCTTTCGCCTTCTTCTCTCGGTGGTTTGCGTCGTCGAATTTTCTTGTAACATGCACCAACTAGCCCAACAACAAGTTTTACTAAAGACGCTTGTTAAAATCTCATTTGCATATAAGTCAATCTCATCATATGTAAGTCAAGCTTACATCCACGAGACCTTTCAAATCGCTGATGTGTGAAAGCCGGGAGACGCAAAGCAACCCCCTTCTTCATTTCTTGACACCTTGCAGCGAATCGCCACGCAAGACAAACTTCGATAACGACACTATTGGCCGTGAGATCGAGCGGAGTCGCCGCCTGGCGGCTACTGGCTGAAAAGCGCCTAGTGTGGATTGCTCCCTGCGTCGTCTGCTAGCCACGTCGTGTTTGCCTGTGCGCGTTCGTCCTGCACGTTCTCAAAGAGCGGTTGGTTCTGTTGTGTTAGCGCGAGCTTAACTGCTCGTACCTATACCCAACATGGTGTACAGAAGCAAATGGGCTTGCTCGGCTGCATGCTCATTGTAATAAGGTCAGTGAGGGCGACTTTCGAGAGGGCTGTGTGTTGGTGTCGTAACCTTCGTTCGCCAGAATCATCTCAGTGTTGGTGCCGCTTTCTGGTTCAAGCATACCCTAAAGTGCGCTTGGCATAGTCCCAAACCTGAGGAACAATAAATAGTGTGTGAATGCAGTGTTTTAGCAACTCGTTGGTAAACAAAAACGAGGCTCATGCACTTTCGCGTTGTTGTTAGATGTATACTGCGGCACTCCAGTTCATGATGAGCTTTAGTTTTGCTTAAGATGTCCTTTTATTGTACGGTCGTGGTCCCGCTACAGCGAAATATTTCTATCAAGTAAAGTCTGAGACTTCGGTACTCAAACTGTTCCTAAAAAAAGAAAAGAAAAACAGACAACGGAATGACACGCCAGTGATAAAGCAGAGTTGCCGCGCGCAATGTTAACTTGGGTTGAAACTTATGCACAACCACCCGTGTGCTTAGATTTAGGTACACTTTGAAGGATACAGATATTCAAAATTAATGCTAACAGCGTGCCTTACATTTATGTCGTATAGCTTCACGCAAAACGTCATCTTTTTTTTTACATTATCTTGAGCGTTTGTGTGGAGTTGTTATAAATTGATGGAGGCAGCGGACATTATTAGTATGAAAAAAAAAAGACACATGTTCCATAAAATACTTTGTTCCATCAATGTCGTGCACGTAATCAGTCGATGAAAGCTGTGTGCTAAACTCTTACCGGTTTATATATGCGTATTCGCGTGAACAGTGCCATTGAACTCATTGCACAGGAATATGGGCTGGTATACAAATGAACAAGAAGTAAATACTTAAGTAGTTCAGTCGTGCTACTGCAGTGCGTAGTACACAAAACACAAGCTGAACACCTACAGAGAAAACAACCAAAAACGTCATATACTGCGTAAGCACAGACTGTCATCCAGGGCGACCATGCCTTTCATGAGCAGATTGCGCTTCTCTCACTAGTAATGTAAAGTTGAATGATCTTCGTGCATTGACTCAACAATGAAGAGCGTATATATTACAGTAAGCTGCTATCAACGCATTTTATTCGCCGACGATCGGCTCAAACCGCTCACAACGTGGCGCCGCTGTGCGCATTTGTATACGCGCCGCCGACCGCCTCTCCACACTAACGCGGCGACGTTGCTGCCACCTATAGGTCGATCTCGTGGCCAATAGCGGCATCAGAATTTGAGCAAAAGTAACCGCACGCATTGGAATACGCATCAAATTACCGTGGCTACGAACAAGTGTCATGACACCGACACTATTTAAAGAAAGAAAACACCGAGAAAACGAAAGGTCGGCTGCGCGTAAACGTTCGCGCACTTGTTTTTGTCGAGATGGCTACAGCGCCATCACGTGGCTCTGCTCCACCAACAGGGACGCATCGACCTAATCACCTGTGCTCACTGGAGCACTCTGGCGATAAGAAAACGGAATAACACTGTAGTTAGCTTTATTCAGGTGGCTTAGAGGCGCAGTATCAGCTTGAGAAGCGGAGTTGAGCTGATTTTATTGTTTCGCACGGTGGTGTTTTTATAGCAGCATCTTGTATATTAAGATACACGATACATTGTTGGATGTATCGGAAATACAGATACTCGTTTTGCGAGACGTATCGCGATACAGATACAATATACCCAAAGAGTATCTAAGATAGTATCTGAGATACATGTATCTTCGATACTGCCGAGCACTGTGGTCACTAGTCAAGAATTCTACGAAAATTCGTCTCGTCAGCCATTGGATGGGATGAAACATAGTAGCTGACCTAGCCAGACGAACCTATGCGGCGTTTCGGAACCACATACGGGTTTCATATTCAGTGAGATGGACTGGAAGTCGTTGTCGATTGAGTAGGCAGTAGCTGATTCAACGAGCGGGCGCAAATGGCAGGCATAGTTCTTGCTGTCCTATTCATTGTATGTGTCCCGTATTGTCCTGTTAGTTGAATTTCAACAAGGAAGCGCAACCAAGGCAATGCGATGTGGTCTATGCGATGGAACGTAGTCAGCCGGCACCCCTTTGAAGTACGAGAACCTCGCACCCGCGCTGTTGGTGTTCTTTCATGTTTGCGGAAATACGGTACAAGAACGCGTTCGTCACAAGTGAAGAAGCAAACCATTCGCAGCAAGCCTACGTGTAATAGAAGCATGGCGATTCTACCCTCGGACAAAGGGAATGTTACGGTCTTGGTGTACATGAGTGACTATCACAAGAAAATGTTGGCCCTTTTCAGAGACCATCTGCGTACACTGCCATAGCTTATAACTCTACAAGCAGACTACAGACCAAACTGCAAACATTGCTGACCAGGTTGATCAATATGGCTTCTCCAGATCACAACGGTCTCCAATACCGCTTCCTCTGCACGGAGGGTCCAGCCCCTGCCCTGTATGATCTGCCTAATGTCCACAAGCCTAGCGTTCCACTTCGGCCTATTGTCGACATCACCAGATCACCGGTATACCGACTATCAGGCTACCTTCAGCAATTGCTGAGTCCTCTGGCCGGTATGACTTCGACGCACATCGAAAATTCATCCGCGTTTGTTTGAAGGTAAACAACATCACACTAAGTGAAGACGAGGCTATGGTCTCCTTCGACGTCACGCCACTTGTCAAAAGTGTCTCAGTGGATTTGGCAGTAGCCGCGTGGGAAGAAGCCCTAAACGCAGACAGCGGTCCTCCTGGTCGCAGCCCGTTGGACGTCCCCGAACTTAGCCAGCTGCTGCGGTCTTGTCTTAGCAACACGTATTTTTCGCACGATGGCATCATTTACCGACAAATGCATGGTACGGCGATAGGAGCGCCAATATCGGTTACCGCGGCTAATCTGCTAAAGAAAGCCTTCGAAGGAAATGTCCTGGCCACGTTCACTCCGGCACCCAAAGTGTTTTGCCGTAACGTCGACGAGTGCTTCTGCACATTGAAGAAGCAATACACCCACATTTGGACCGCCTGAACGCCCAGAACGCGAACTTACCGTTCACCATGGAATCTGAGAAAGACGACGTGCTGCCATTTTTTGGATATTCTGCTTCGCAAGGATGGGATAGCCCTTGCCTTCTCAGTATACAGGAAGCCTACGCACACAGGTCGTTATCTCAGTTTTATTTCGCATCATCCCATCGGCCACAAGACGTCCGTATTAACATCCTTTATAACACGCGCTCGGCACCTCTGCTCTGGTGGACATGCACTGAAGAAAAAATTGGCCGCCATTACTTGAATATCGAGTGAAGCTGTATCAAGCACCACACATGCTGTTGGGGGGAGGGGGGGTTACATTTTATTGTTACCTTAGAGCAATGGTAGTGATAATCACTTTGTGGTCACTGTGGTAGACCGTGATTGGTTCGGCGACCATTCCCGCTGCATTGTTGGCGAAGACGAAATCCAAACACGGTCTGTTCGGCGTGGTTCATTGATTTTACCTCACAGAAGATAGTCTTTACACGCACTGCACACACTTAAACACTTCGCAGCGCAGGAAAAACAGACACAAAGAAGACGACACCAGACACCATACGGGTGCTAACTACCAACAAAGGTTTATTGACCATCACATGCGTATATATACCATGCTCAAACACCGTCGCACATGCGCACACTACTTTCTTCGAAAGTACAACTCTTTATCTGAAAGGTGTACAGAGGGGGTGCTGACACATGCTGAACCAATGAAGATATTTTTTCAGCTTCTATAATCTCTCGAGTGAGCCTATGACTACTTTTGCTGACGACAATACACTGTGCGAAAAGAGGTTCACAGCCACAAGATCCGCAATGCATTGCCAACCAGCCGTCACGTGCCGTTTTCTTTACATTTAGCGCATGCTCTTTCAGACGTTCATTTAGACATCGCCCTGTCTGCCCTATGTATTGTTTACCACAAGACAGCGGAATACTGTAAACTACATTAGTAGCGCAGGCAACAAATGAACCTTTGTGCTGTTTTTTGCAGCCTCGCTGAACACGAGAGCTCCTCTGATTACAGAGTTTAATGAGCTTCTGTTGTGCTGAAAACACCATTTTCACTTTTGAGCGACCAGCAATTTTCTTGATATTGTGGGACAGCTTGTGAATTTAAGGCATAACGGCCACTTTTTGATGTGCATCGGTTGATGCACTCTGTGAACGATTGTTCTGCATGCGCATTTTTCGGAGCAAGGCTTCCGCAACTGAACACTGCACATGCAAGGGGTAGCCAGCCTGTAACAACCGCTCGGACTGGAACCGAAGGCATGAGTACATTTCGTGAGGGCAAGACTTCTTCACTGCATTAAAAAAACATAGATTAACAATGCCCCTCTTGACCAGTTTGGAATGCGCTGACGTATACGGCAAAATAGGCTTCTTATTACGCGGTTCATAACACCAGCAGGTTTTGTCAGGTTTAAAAGTAATCGTAGTGTCAAGGAACTTCAGAATACTGTTAGTGGGCAGCTCATATGTCAATTCAAGTGATTTAAAACAATCTTTAAAAGCCTTGAGAACTTCAGACGCATATTCCTGCACCGTAATCGAACCCTTCTCAAAGAACACAATGTAATCATCAACATAGCGACAAATTTTTAACACATGTCGTTCCCTGCAGTCGATCTAACACTACTCTGTCTAATCTGGCCAGAAATAAATAGCTTAGAATTGGTGCAATGCACGATCCAATACAGACTCCCTTCTTCTGAAGGTATGCCTTCCCTTTCCACTCTATGTATGTTGATCTAAGATAAAAGGCTAAAAGTTCTAAAAAACTACTGACAGACATGCCGGAAGAATTTTGAAAACCTACACATCCATTACCGTCTATGCATTCTTCTACGGTAGCCAGCAGTTCGTCATGAGGCAAGGAGTAAAACAGGTCCTTGGCGTCAATCGAAAAGGCACAAAGTTGCTTGTCGCAGTTAGCATCTACGAACATTAACACTTCATCCGAGTTTTTGACGAAAAATGGGTCATCAGTTTCTAACAGCTTAAGTCGCTCTCGTAAAAACAGCGCTATGGATTTTTACCAAGCATCACGTTCCGAAATGATGACTCTAAACGGGATATCACTGCACACACTGAAGTTTGTAACGTGTTCGTGGGAGAACTGATCAGAATGAACTACTGATCAGCCGGCTACTTGCGCCTTTTCGCATGTTCTGTGCTTCAGGGCACTCCTCGGTGCCTCGGCGGGCTTGTCACTTGCGCTGGGCTTCTTGGGCGAGAATTACTGGGTTTGGCCTACGACGCTGTTGAGCGAGACGAATTTGTTCCTTTCATCGAGCATTGTATTCACGCTGTTCTTCCGGTGTTTTTAATTTCCATCGTCTACCTATGGCAATCTTAGAATGAACTGAGTGAGTTTCTAGGCGGGTCTTCCTTTTATATATGAAAGCAAGAAATACACGCGCGGAGAAGAAACGAGCTTCAGACTTTTAGCAGGCGCCGTTATCATCCATTATGCGGTTCGCACTTTGGATGACGTCAAACAGCCCTTTGCACTCTAAAAAAAAGTTAGGAAAAAGCTTGTAACGACGAGCAAACAGTTAGTAACAGCAGCTGCTACTAGCTTTCTTGGGCCATTACTAACTTTTTGCTACCTTTGCACTACCTACGTTAGCAGAAACCTAAAAGTTGCAACGGTTATTACCTCTTGCGTACCATTACTAACTTTTTGCCATGCACCTGTTAAACGAACTTGTTAAAGGAATCTTAAAAGTTATTATTACGAGCTTTTTACAACCTATTCACTAGCATGGGGATCCATTCAAGTTCATTGAGGCGATATTAGTAAGCTTAGTACCCGATTTTGGGTCTTGTATATTAGGCCATGTTGAGACGATATTACGCAATATAGACATATAACATATTGATTTTCCTAATATGCTTGATTAAAAGTTCTACGCTACGTTACCTCGCGCATCTGATAAAATTGTACGCTATATATATATATATATATATATATATATATATATATATATAGGCGCATAACTTAAACTATTTATCCTAAAGCCTAGATGTCCACTGGCACCAGCTGCGTGCCCCAGAGGTAGGGCTATATATACCCCTGGAAACACTTTTGAATTATACATGTCGCACAGCCTTGGCGTTCTGTATGTGTGCTGTTCTGATTCATGACATACTGTGCATAATTGCCTAATGATATATCGCAATGTTGATGCTCGCGAATTTGACCGTTATAAAAACAAGAGACACGTGAGGCGAAAGGATCACGGTTACTAACTTTTTTTGGCAGTAACCGTTACTACCTATTTTACTAGTTAGCAACGAGAAGGGTAGTAACCGCTACTAAGTGGTTTGTAATGGCGAGGGTAGTAACGGTTACTAACCTCCCCGTTACTAACCGCACTTACTAACAGGGTAGTAACATATTTGACAAGTAGTTAGTAAACCGAAGTTAGTAAGTACTACAACCTTTTTTAAGAGTGTGGAAAGCAGCTGCAACATAATATTTACCGGGAACGCGTGGGAGGGTGTTCCCATTGTTCACAAGCGCCTTATCATTCATCATGTGCTTTTGATGCTTGTTTTGTGGTTTTCTTGGTGGAAAAGAATACTGAGCTATATGCTGTATGCCCGATTGCAAAGAAAGATATGCCGTCTGCCTTCACTTGTTACAGAAGTAGAAATTTCGTAGTGGCGTTGCAGTTGTGCACGAGTCTACAGCGAACGCGTTCGTCGGCTCGTCTGTCCACCCAGCGCCTCCTCGTTGGTCCACCTATCCGAATGGCCTTCCTCAGGTCCGAGGTGTCATGGTCATAGGTCGGCACAAAAATTGGAGCTCACTCAGGCTCGCTCAGGAAATATATTTTGCTCTGGGGGCTCACTCGGACTCAGACTCACCAAAATGTTCCTCAGCCGGGCTCACTCGGACTCAGACTAACTAAACATTTTTTCAACGGGACTCGCTCAGACTCAAACTCGCCAACATATTACTCCGCTGGACTCACTCAGGCTCAGACTCACGGCTTCACCTGAGCCTGAGTGAGTGGACTCATGAATCCGTTTGCGTGAAACTAGCTTTTTCGATCATCGTGTCAATGCTCTTTAACGCCAATACTCGCCTTTTGATCTTGTACCTTCAAATACGAGTTATCAACATTATTATATATCAATCCAGTAAGGACATTTTTATGAAATACGCGGCTCGCATGAGATATTTTTACCAAGAACTTCCCATCAAAAAGTGTTTGCGGGGGGAGGTCATGGCACGCCTTCCCTGAACTCGCGCCTCTGCTCAATCAATACTGAGGTGGCGCATGAATGCTAGTGTGCTGAGATATGTGTGAGTAGACTTGAGTATAAACGTAAGCCGATATAAGGCTGATGTGAATGCTGAAGATGATTAGATATGACCATAAGTCGGCAGCAAAAGGGGGAGTCACTCGGACTCACTCAAGAAATATATTTCGCGCTTGGGGCTCACCTGGACTCAGACTCACCAATATTTTCCTCAACTGGGCTCACTCGGACTCAGACTCGCTAAAGTTTTCATTAACTGAACTCACTCGGACTCAAACTCACCAAAATATTACTCACCCGGACTCACTCAGAATCAGACTCACGGCCCGATCTGAGTTTGAGTGACTCTGAGTGAGTCGACTCATGAGTAAGTTTGCCGACGTATGGTCATGGTTCAGTAAGCTTTGTCTTGCGATCAGCCGCTTGACAAACCCGCAGCAGCGGCCGCTCGATGCTGTGGGCGCTGACATTACATAATTGCCGCTTCGACTGCGGACGAGCACCGCTTGCGCGCCAAACTACGCTTTAGAGGACGTACGAGATAAGGAATGCATCGCTGTGAAAGTGAAAGGCCGTGAAGTGCCATAAAAAGCTATAGTATACAACGAGAACTCTGTCGACGAAAGGAACAAATTCGTCTTGCTGAAAATGGTCGCGCAACCATTCACGGTCTACCACAGAGACCACAAAGCGATTATCACTACCATTGCTTCAAAGTAAATAATAAAAGATACCCTCCCCCCTGAGCATGTGTGGTGTTTGATAGAGCTTCGCTGGACAATCACATTCGCAGGCCGGAATGGCGGCCAATCTTTGTTGTTTCTTTCTTTCTCTCCGTTTCTTCTGTATGTCTTTGTTTCTTTCTATTATTTTGTCTCTCTATATATATTTCTTTCTCTCTCATTCTGTCTTTTTCCTCTTTTTTTCTTTCGCTATCTCTATATACAGAATTTCTCGCGTCCTCTTTCTTTCTATCTTTTTATTTTAACACAGCGCACACACACGAACACAGAATAATACGGAAACGACGACACGAGTGCTGACTATCAACTGAATTTTTTTTATTCACCACACACATATAAATATACACATTGAAGGGTCACATGATGAAACATATGCGTATCAGTTTACATTTTATATTGTTTACATATTGATGCCATTTGGACTGTGCAACGCTCCGGCAATGTTCGAGAGATTCATGGACACCATTTTGCGCGGCTTGAAGTGGAACATCTGCATGTGCTACCTTGACGATGTCGTCATCTTTGGCCGAACATTCAGCGAACACAACTCGCGTCTGGATATTGTTTTGAACTGCATTCAGAACGCTGGCCTAGTTTTAAACTCGAAGAAATGCCACTTCGGAGACCGCCAAACCCTCGTTCTTGGGCACCTCGTTGATAAGGATGGCATCCGCCCTGATCCCCAGAGGACAGCAGCCGTCGAGGCGTTCAGTGCCCCGCGCTCTGTCAAAGGGCTCCGTAGTTTTCTGGGGCTTTGCTCGTACTTCCGCCGCTTTATACCGAAATTTACCGACGTCGCGTATCCGCTGACATGCCTGCTACGAAAGGACATTCCCTTTGAGTGGTCTCCGGAGTGCGATTCTTAGTTTCGGCAATTGAAGTTCCTACTGACGTCACGACCTGTCCTTCAGCACTTCAATCCTTCTGCTCCGACAGGACTTCATACGGACGCCAGCGGTATAGGCATTGGTGCCGTCCCAGTCCAACGTTACGGTGAGCGAGAACACGTCATCGCATACGCAAGTCGCTCACTAAGCAGACCCGAACAGAATTACACCGTTACGGAACAAGAATGCCTGGCAGTAATATTTGCAATTTAGCGGTTTCGTTCTTACCTGTACGGGCGGCCATTCACAGTAGTCACTGACCACCACTCTTCGTGATCCTTGTGGCCGCCTTGCGCGCTGGGCACTTCGGCTGCAAGAATACAGCTTCACCGTCTCTTATAAGAGCGGTCGACGACATGTCGATGCGGACTGCCTTTCACGTATGCCACTCAGCACAACGGATTGTGACGCCGATGACCTTGACCACCTTGTAGCTTCTGTTTCGGCTAATTTTCCAGACTTCCACAGCTTCGAAGTAGAACAGCGAAAGGACGCCAAACTAGCGCCGCTCTTCGCCGCTGCATCCTCCTCTACTACAGCACGCCATTTCTGTGTGCGTGATGGACTGCTATACAAGAAGAACCTTTCCAGCAGTGGCGCACGTTTTCTGCTTGTGGTGCCGGAGAGCCTTCGAACATCGATTATGACTGCTATGCACGACGACCCTACGTCTGGACATTTAGGTTCTGCGCGGACGCTTCATCGGACTAAGGAACGCTTTTATTGGCCTGGTATGCAAAAGTCTATTGAGATGTATGTGGCCAGCTGCATGCAGTGCCAGCGCCACAAGCGTCCATCTACTGCTCCAGCTGGTCTTCTGCAGCCGATGCCAACTACAAGCGCACCTTTCCAGCAAGTGGGCATTGACTTCCTGGGCCCCTTTCCTAAATCAGCACATGGCAACCGATGGATAATTGTTTGCGTCGACCACCTCACACGCTACTGCGAGACGGCGGCCGTTCCCTCCGCAACCGCCAGTGACGTATCATTGTTCTTGCTACAACACGTCATCCTCCGGCATGGCCCTCCTCGCGTGATCATCAGCGACCGTGGACGACAATTCACAGCGGATGTCGTGGAGGAGCTCCTTCGTCTGTGCGAATCCCGCTTGCGTCACTCGACCCCCTACCATCCACAAACGAATGGGCTTACGGAGCGTACCAACCGGACAATTGTCAACATGGTTTCTATGTATGTTTCATCCGACCACAAGAACTGGGATGACGTACTGTCTTTCATTAAGTACGCATTCAACACCGCGAAGCACGGGACTACAGGCTATAGCCCTTTCTTCTTGCAGTACGCACGTTCGCCCCGGCACACAATCGACACAGTCTTCCCTTTCAGTGATCACGAAAACGTCACTGTCGCCGAGACCCTCTGCCTTGCCGAAGAGGCGCGTCGCATAGCTCGGTTACGCACCTTGGCATCGCAAGACAGAGCGAAAGCACGCTACGACATTCACCACCGACCTGTAACCTATGGCCGTGGTGATTTAGTGTGGTTGTGGACTCCAACACGAAAACGCGGTTTGTGCCAAAAGTTTTTGGCCACTTACGATGCACCATTTGTTATAGTCAACAGACTCACAGAGGTCACCTACACAATAGCTCGCCTCACTGCGAGTGGCCGAAGATCTGCCAAGACACAAGTTGCCCATGTCGCCCACCTGAAATTATTCACGCCGAGACAAATCGACTGACTCGTCCGGCGGCCTTCGTCTAAGAGGAGAGGAATGTTGCGCATACGCACGAGGACAACGAAGACCACAGTGAACGTGCTTGCCGCTCCAGGTCAGAAAGAGAGAAGAGGACGAGGTGAAAATCACCAACTAGTCGGCCGCTCCTGAGCTCACCCTCACGACGTAATAAACAGCCCCTTTCAACCTTGACGGCCTCCTTTGAGCGTAACAATATTAACACGAAAGTGTTTTATGCCGGGGTCCACCAAGTACATCCGTCACGGATATGACGTTGATAAAATGGACGCCAAAGGGTGAGAAATAAAAAAAACCAAGAAAAAGATACCCCGCTGGGATTCGAACCCACGACGTTACGGCCGCGACGGCAAGCGCCCGACGCCCTACCGACTAAGTCAACTTGGGGGATGCAAGGCACGGCGCGAACGCGCCTTATATCTTTCACACATTCTCTTTCGCGGCGGGCGGAGCGGCGCGGTGCCGCCGTCTGTGAGAGGTGAAAAGAAGTAATGCTTCACGATCGACACTTACTAGCGCTTACTCCGAGATTGCACGCGATATCGGAGGTCATGGTTAAAGCGTCTCGATACCGGAGAGGTAGACTGGCCGCGCTGTCGTCGCCGAGGCACCCTTGACGCAGTTACACGTTCTTTGCCTTTGGCTTCGTGTTAGCGTGCGTCGGCTCATCGGAGTAATGCAGCTTCCACGTGCACCAACGGGATTTCTCCGCCGCCGACTGCTTCAATTTCGAGAGCACCGACTAACAAAACTGCTGCAATATGCGTTGCAGAAAGGACGCGATTTCGACGGGCGAATGTCGTGCCTTGGTGGAGCGAGAGCAGCGCCTGCGAGACAGAGGCCAGCGAGACGCACGCGTTTGCGGCTCAGGCTACGAACCTCTACCTCCCGTGTTGCTGAAACGCAGTGTGTGTTATGTATGCATGAGCACAGGCGTCGGCTTCCCATTACTAGACAGCGCACACCGTGCCGTATCTCTCCTTAATGGACGACGCTTTGAAGAAGTGCATACCGGGAACAAGTGTTGATTATGAGCTTGTTGATATCATCCTTACGCGGGATTCACGATTCGCTGTGTCCAAATATATGTTCACACCGTCAGCTACCACAACGGTTTAATCATGATCATGGGCGTTAGTCGTCGCGATAGAGACATGCTGTCAACATGGGTGCATCCACGTCGAATGGTGCTATAGCTGCCAAACACGAATATACATTGTACAAGCTCTCATATATCATTACACAATAAGCACTACTTCTGTGAAGACACGTTTCACTTTCGTGTTATACCGATTCCTATGACGGAGGGATCACCTATGTTTTTTTTATATGTGTGTGGTGAATAAAAAAAATTCAGTTGATAGTCAGCGCTCCTGTCGTCGTTTCCTTATTCTTCTGTGTTCGTGTGTGTGCGCTGTGTTAAGATGAAGATTTACCAACTTGCCCAATTATCCACCTTACTATCTTTCTATGTCTCTCTATTTTTTTTCTCTATCTTCCTCTCTTTGTCTTGCTCTCTTGTTCTCTGTTCTTTCTTTTACTTTTTTGCGTCTGTTTCTTTCTATCTTTATCTCTTTGCTTATTTCTTCCTTCCCTCTCTTTCTCTTTCCCTCTCTCTGCGCTCGTTCTCTCCGAGTTATAATCCGAGTTATGGCATCCCACGGGGGACGAATCGGCTTAGCGGGACAGCGCGCGCCTGGCGCACATGTTCGTGGAGCGAAGTATAATATGAAGAAGAGGGCGCGCGCCGGCCGAGTTACCCGTTCGACGCGCTAGGCGCGGCCAGTGGTGGGCAGTATCCAAGATAAATGTATCTTATATACTATCTTAGATACTCTTTGAATATCCTGTATCAATATCGCGATACGTCTCGCAAAACGAGTATCTGTATCTGTATTTCCGATGCATTTAGTAATGTACCGTGTATCTTAAGATACAAGATGCTGGTATAAAAACACCGCCGTGCGAAACAATAAAATCAGCTCAACTCCGCTTCTCAAGCTGATGCTGTGTCACTAAGCACCTGAATAAAACTAACTACAGTGTTCTTCTGTTTTATTATCGCTAGAGTGCTCCAGCGAGCACAGGTGCTTAGGTCGATGCGTCCCTCTTGGTGGAGCAGAGTCACGTGATGGCGCTGTAGCCATCTCGACGAAAACAAGCGCGCGAACGTCTACGTGCAGCCGACCTTGTGTTTTCTCGATGTTTTCTTTCTTTTTAGTTGTGTTGGTGTAATGATACGTGTTACTTGTGGATAGAGTCGACCGGATGCGCCCTTCCTGTTTTGTTCAAGCACTCCTTCATTATGATCTCTTCAAAGTTGGTGTTGCATGAAAACAAACACAAATGTGCACCGCCCAATTTACGCTACATAGGTGTGCATTGTACAGGATTCGTCAAAAGTTCCCAGGTCGCTACCGCATGTATTCCTATGTCAGCGTGGCCTGGGAACTTTTGACGGACTCTGCACGTCCATTATAATAAGCCAATGGATTTCTTTTAGAGGTCCACATTGCACAAAGCCAAAGTTGCACATCTTTTAAATGTGAATAGAGCATTCTTTTTTGTCCTAGATATTTATTTATTTATTTATTTATTTATTTATTTATTTATTTATTTATTTATTTATTTGTTTATTTATTTATTTATTTATTTAAATACTCTCAATGCCATTTGCGGCGTTACAGAGAGCAGTGCTTACAAGTTAGAGATGGCAGTCTTGAATGATGCATGATAAGGGTTGCTGGCGATGGAGGCAGGAAGGTGGTTCCATTCGGATGAAGTGTTCGGCACGTAGGAGTGGAAGTACATGTTGGTATGGTAGAATGGAACATGGACTTTGAAGGTATGGTCGATGCGAGATGAAACGTAAGAAGGTGGCGAGAACAATGCGCGTTTTATTTCAGGATTTAGATCGTATTAGTACGTCCCATGGACATTCGTGGCTAGCCGGGAGGAAGCTACGCTGGGGACATTGTAAACAGCAAGAAGCTACGTCAGAACGCGCGAGAAATTTGAGTTCGCTCACTTTTAGTGTGACACCGATTCGCGCAAGTTTTGCTATACCGTATAATTTTAAGACACTATATCGCATAGTGCCATCACATGGCGGCACACCGTGGTAAGATGCATGTCTGATCCAAGCGTCGCTCTTGATTTACGTCAGCTATCGGCAGGCAGCAGCAATCTGCCAAGTGACGCAATAAATTTGCCGCCGACACCTTCAAAGAGAGTGGGAACGGGCCTCTGTATGAAGAAAGCGCGCTTGAGAAAGTGGCAACGTCGCACTCAGCCTGTAAACTCAACGTGCCGCGCACGACTACAAAATCAGGCTGAGCTGTTGGTGGTAATGTTCGCGGAATATGTTTTTCCACCAAGCCCGAGGAGTGGATTGAGAATCGTTAATTGCGGGTGTCTCCGCTCTCCTGTGGTCCCCGTCACGGAACGTTGGTCGCTCTAAAAACTGCTCTGAAAATACTCTCGCCACTACCGCGTTTTGCGATAAGTGACGGACGTTACCTTCGGTACAGCGCCGCTGGACCGTACGACGTAAAGCATGTCTTCAGACATCGTCCCCACAGGAAGCCTGATGTCGCACATTTCGTCCACTACCTTGTCACAAGCTTCCAGTAGGCGCGTTCGCCATCGGAAGTCGATGTTGCGGCATTGTGTGTGTCTTCAATGTGATGTTAGTGATGAAGAGAACGACGATGAGGTGATGCTCTGGAGTAGTAAATACTAGGGTGCCTTGATGTCCGCGCGCTCCGCTGAGGGTGAGGACAGGCGCGTCGTCTGCTACGACGGCCGCCATTGCGAATCCCGCCGCAGATCGGCAGCATGCGAAACGCGCTACACAAAGCGCTTGCGGTGCGCGGATACGTCCCGAAATAAGTGCACGCTAGTGAGCTTTCTCTTTTTCTTTTCTTTTTTGAAGCTTGGGCAGCTTTTATTGCTGTTGTTGCCTAAATGTTCATTAAGGACGCATGTAGTTCATGTAAGCTGACGGCCTGTGCATATCTTATGCGCTAGAAGTAGACATAGACTCTGTTATGTTGAAAACGAATCTTCTTCCTTACGCCGGAAACGAAAGTCTAAAGCCTTACTTCATTTTCTCGTAAGCTCTGCATTCCAAATACACAAATAATCGTTTAAAGTATTTCTATACATGTCAGCAGCAGCAGTATATGTATCTGAACACACGCAATTTGGTGTTGCGAAGCTACCTAAGAGCGATTAAGGTGGCTCATTTTGCTAAGTTTGCAAAAAATTTATTCGTTTATTATAAATGACATCATACATATTGAACACAGAATAAAGGGCCGAGAGGCAGCATGGTGCGAATATCCTGCTAAAGTGAAACGAAAGCTTCTTTATCATTATTATTGCTGACATTTCTTGCTCACAATCTGTAGCCGCTACTGTATCGGCACTCGAGTTGCACCTTAAGTCCTTATCAAAACGATGAATACGTTGTTGAGTAGTATGCCGTAAAACTTTGCATGCGCGCAGTATCAGTGCGTTTTTCCTTCTTCTTTTTGTATCTGCAGTTTCTTTTTCTGTATGTGCAGGTTTTCTTGCATGGCCAAATTATTGTTTCCAATACTGTTTTACACTTTGTGCGGCAGATGCACGGAGTCGTTTATTTGTCTCTTTTATTATTAATAATAATATCTGTGGGTTTACTTGCCAGAACCATGGTATGATTATGAGGCACGCCGTAGTGGAGGACTCCATGAATTTTCACCATCTGGTGTTCATTAACCTGCACTGACATCGCACAGTACACGGGCCTCTAGCATTTCGCCTCGACCTAAATGCGACCGCCGCGGCCGGGATCGAACCCGTGACTGTCGGGTCAGCAGCCGAGCTCCGTCACCACTATACCACCGTGGCGGACGTATTTTTTAAGGCGAAAGCCTTAAATGCCTCATCAAACGCGAAGTTTGACCGTCGGCGTCCCGCGTCTACGGCGTCAGCGTACCACGACGTTGGAGAGGAGGGATGCAAAAAATCATCGTCACGTGATAACGTCATAATATAACGTCATCATGGCTTCACAAATTTTGACGCGACGTCATATGATGCCGTTATCACATGACATCGCCGCTTGGTAAAAAGCGGGTAGATCACAGAGGCAGTGCAAAACCAGGTGAGATGCCTGCGATCTTGGAGGCAATGCAAAACCGGGTTTGTGCACAAAAAACTAAGAAGATGGCTTTCGCTTTCGAGCCGTCCTAACTGAACGCATAAGAGAGCCTGTGAGTTTTTATTTCATTAACTGGCTTTCCATGACGTACTCATTGTACAACTTGACTTTGTTTCTTGTATTTTTTACTGACATAGCGTGTCTACTGTACACAATGCTTCCCCGTCTTCTTGTTGTTTTCATGCGTCTTCTTTGTATAGACGCTTCGCAAAAACTGTTTGTATGCGCATTCCTGTATGAGCCTTCAGGGCTTACATTATTAATAAATAAATTATGCTTGCTCAAAGAAATAAAATACTGAATGTGTGTGTGTGTGTGTGTGTGTGTGTGTGTGTGTGTGTGTGTGTGTGTGTGTGTGTGCGTGCGTGCGTGCGTGCGCGCGTGTGTGTGTGTGTGTGTGCGTGTGTGTGTGTGTGTGTGTGTGTGTGTGTGTGTGTGCGCGCGCGTCCGTGCGTGCGCGCGTTAATATCCAATGTACAGGCCATATATTTGTGCGCATTAATGCTGCGCTGACAAGCAGTTACACAAATAAAACGCAAATTACACAATAAAATACAACTACCACTAGTCGATTCACAGTGATCCTAAATGATTAAAGAAACAGGAACTGCGTATAATTATTTAAGACAGGACGAAAATGTAACCTTGACACACAGAAACAGGGAAGGATAAACATGTAACTGCTCACATACATATATGGGCATCAGACCAGTAGTGAAGGCGTACTTGAAACACGGAAAGGAATATAAAAAGCAAGAACCCGACGTGGTTTTAGTTATGGTGCTTGACCGGTGACCCGAAGGTTGCGGGATGGAATCCCGGCCGCAGCGGCCCCATTTCGGTGGAGGTGAAATGACAGAGGCCCGCGTACTTAGATTTTGGTGTACGTTAAAGAACAACAGATGGTCAAAATTTCGGGAGCCTTCCACTATATGCGGCGCCTCTCGTGATCATATCGGGGTTCTTGGGACGTAAATTCTCACAAATAATAATATTAAAAAAAGGGTCTGATCTGCAGACAAACACGCATAATAAATTCCATGATGCATTTCAAATCACAAAAATAGCGAAAGCAAAAATCAAAGGCAGATACAGGACCCACCAAGTGCAGTAAAGAATGTTTGGGAAGAAAAATGCAGGATTCATGCACACGTGAACCAAAGCATTTTAAGCATGTAGCTGATATCAGTCTGTCCATTTATTACGCAAGGTTAACACCGGCAGAAGTTATCCTTGCATGTGCATTCGAAATACCGGCCGGAAATTTGCGCTGCAAGTGCATAATGTGTTCATCGGATGCCGCTTGTCACGTTTGATTTTGCTGTCCAAAGAAACCTCGTATCTTCTAAAACGATACAGCTCCCAGCGTTTCTGGAATGGTTGGTGCACTGCTACACGCAACACCCGGCCATGGTGACAGTATCGAGCGCATAAAGCTGGAGGGAAACGAGCACCGACCAAAAAACAGCACGCGCGCCACGCACAAGTGACCGGGCGGGGGATTCAAAATGGCGGCCACGCTGCTGCCAAGGCCGAGGAGGCGGCACCTGCCCTTTCAAAAGCTGACACCACTCTAAGCGGGGGCGCGCGCATCGAGGCACCCTACTAAATACATATTGGCGGCTTGGCGATTATCTCCCTGCATAGAGGCTGTAATACATTCGTAACAATCTCAAACAAGTGATCACAATTCATTACACATGCACACACATGAGATCTTCCTACATGTTAACGATGAGACAAAAGCTCGTACCTAAGATTATTATTAGCGGCATTTTCAGCATAAAAACTTGTTAAGTAAAGTCCATTTGTTTGCAATTTACGCACAAGCTGTCTCCTTTGCCAGACCTAACGATCAGATCTAACGAGTAAAACATACACTTACTGGCGAATATCAATTATGTCATCGGTGTAAAGTGAATTGAACTTACAACACGTGTGAAGTGTTTCCATTATTATATAGTGGCTTGTCAGATATTCGAGCACACATTGGCTCCAGAACTCACTAACCGAACCAGAGAGCAGCCTCACCCATATATGAGAGATGTTAAGTTACACTGCAATCAGCAAATATTGCAGATTGACAAATGCTGGCTATCCCCCTGCCTACCCGACACACAATAAGCCGCAGATGGTTGCCTGGCGCCTCCTCTACAGTAATACCTATCCTAATCCGGTGGACTAGAGCCCTTATTACCTAAGCCAATGTGAGGCAAATGCCAGTTGTGCAGGGAACGGGCGCATCTTAGGCACGTCCAGTGGGTGGGCCCTCATGTGAGTCGGCAGAGACACAAAATAGTTCACGATTAACAGTGGGAGGCCGTATTGCTCAGATCAGACTGAAAGCAACCTCAGAACCGTCCAGTCGGCTGAAAATGATGCAAGAGCCCAAGGGTCAATTTTATCGCTCGGGCCGCCGTTTAGGCGGATATCTATTCACAAAACCGCTGGATTCAATAAACTTACACCTCTTTCGCTCTCTGAAGGGCCTTACGGTTCTCATTACTGTATTAAGAATCAGCTTATCAATTCGTGATTAGACGCAGTTGAAAAACGTGGTTTGAAGACCTTTAAATACATAATGATCAGTACCCTAACACGAATGTAACTGCGAGCCTGCAAAAGAATAAAAATTCAGCAGATCCCACGCGTTGTGGGAATCGGTTTCATGCGAAGCAACCAGCGAGTACTTCTGTACTGTATTTTATGGCTGTGAGCAAAGCGTTACGAGGTGGACCGACGTGTTTTTGCAAGTGTAGTAGCTGAGTGCACATCGCGGGCTTAACAGGTACGTCTACAACACTAACGTGTACAGGGTAACTTTATGGTGCGACGTAACGTCAGCCCTCACGTTAGAGTATATACGTCACTCTTATCGAAACTAAGTGCACCTTATGGTGCAATCATGTGAACATCATACGCAAGTTTCGTTAATATTGCCACGCCCACTTCTTGTCTTGTTTTGATGTGTTCGGGTTTGACCGGCAGGGACGGTTGTCAACGCTCGACGCTGTCCGCGAAGCAGTGTTCGAGAAACTTCGTGATTGTAGTAGATCGTTTTGTTAAGATTGCGCCCCGCATGCGAATGTTCCAGCTTTGTCTAGAGATAACGCCTCCACCAGCGATATTGCTGGAAAGTTCGATAGCGCCTGTATAAAAGCCGACGCGCTTGACCACTTGTCAGTTGATCGACGGTCGACGCTCTGTTCGCCGCTATCAGTGTATTGCTGTAGTTTGATTTTCAGTTTCCCGGCCACAAGTTCGGCTAAATAAACAGTTTCATCTCGGACGTGCTGACTGCTGTCTTCGTCGACGTCACAACCCCGTGACATCTGGTGGAGGTGCTGTTCGTCCATGTTCCGGACGCCCCCGTCAAGCCGTGAACCAAGCCCGAGTCGCAAAGAAGACGTCGACGCCAAGGCCGAGCAGTGAGCAAGCCTAAGGCAGCAAGGTCTACCGCCAGAGCACGGGCCTCTACGTGAAAAGGCCCGGCAACCAAAGACCCTGACCTCGACCACAACGACGATGACCGACGCTGTGCCCCCCGCACCGATCCTTCTCCGGACGCCCAAGGAGCCGCCAAACTTCCGCGGATCGTCGTTCGAAGACCCGGAAAGCTGGCTCGAAGCCTACGACCGAGTCGCCATTTTCAATGCCTGGACCAGCGAAGACAAGCTACGGCATGTCTATTGCGCTTTGGAAGACGCCACTCGGACCTGGTTCGAGAACCAGGAGCGAAGCCTGACAACGTGGGACATCTTTCGCACCAGGTTCCTCGCGACATTCACAAGCGTCGTCAGGAAAGAGCGTGCTGAGGCTCTGCTCGAGACCCGCGTGCAGAAGCCGAACGAAAACGTGGCGTTCTTCACGGAAGAGATGACAAGGATGTTCCGTCATGCAGACCCTGTCAAGCCCGAGGACAAGAAGGTCCGCTTTCTTATTCGAGGAGTCAAACAGGATCTCTTCGCCGGGCTGATGCGGAACCCCCCATCGACAGTTCAAGAATTCGTGTCGGAAGCAACGACCATCGAGAAGACGCTCGAGATGCGTACCCGGCAGTACAATCGCCGCGCGTTTCAAGACAGCGCAGCTGTTCATGGCCTCGGCTGGGACGACTTCCGCGAAACGATCCGAGCCATCGTGCGAGAGGAGCTGCGAAAGCTTGCGCCGTTTGCACAGCCCGAAGTTTGCACAGCCCACGCGAGGAAATCACACAGTCACTGGGTGTTCCTCAGCCGGCACCGCCGCAGCTGCAAGCCATCAGCTATGCTGCTGCAGCCCGACGCAACGTTCCCCTCCTCGCCCACGGGAAGACGCCGCGCCACCCCAGCAGTTCCGCCGCCAGACACCACCGCCGCCACCACCGACGTCATACCGCCCGCCAGCCGGCCAGCGATCCGCGCCAAAGAAGACCGACGTTTGGCGCGGCCCTGACAACCGCCCGCACTGCTACCACTGCGGGGAGGCCGGCCACACGTACCGCCGCTGCCAGTACCGACAGATGGGACTACGCGGATTCGCCATCAACGCGCCGCGCCCGCAGCCCGGGGAACGGCCTCGCGACATCGACGACTACCTCACCGGAGCACAGTTGCAAGAACGACGACCTTCCCGCTCGCCTTCGCCGGGCCGCTACATGTCACTGCACCACCGGCAGTACACTGGCCCAAATCGGGGCCGGTCGCCTAGCCCGTATCCGGGAAACTAAAGGCAGCAACCGATGGAGGTACGGTTGCTGTACGACGAACTACCAAAGATCCACCGCGTGCCGCCGACGACGACAACGCGACAAGACCTGCAGAACACGACGCGAAGCAGGCGAAGCCCTGCCAACGAAACTTCGCGGACCGAAGAAGACCTGACGACGCAGCATGGAAGCAACGCAACAAATCGACGCAGCCGTGATCCGACGCCGCGACCCAACCGCAACGCAAGGCGACGAACGAGTGACCTCGACGTTCTCGTCGACGGCCACAACGTCACCGCTCTCGTCGATACCGGAGCCGACTATTCTGTCATCAGTGGACCGCTCGCGACGAAGCTGAAGAAAGTCAAGACCGCCTGGGAAGGCCCCGAAATCCGGACAGCTGGAGGTCACCTGGTAACGCCGGCAGGAATCTGCACAGTGAGGGTCTCCGTCAACAGCGGGACTATCCCGCAAGCTTCGTAGTCCTTCAGCATTGCTCCCGAGATGTCATCCTTGGTATGGACTTCTTACGCCTTCATGGTGCAGTCATCGACCTCAGATCCAAGTCGATAACACTATCTACAGAAAAAGCATTACCGCGGTACACGCCGCCAGGGAAGCATGCCTTGAATGCGCTGGAAGACCAGGTCACCATTCCCCCTCGCTACAGCGTCATCATTTCCGTCGGCACTCAGAAAATAGCAGACCTGGAAGGCGTCGTTGAAGGCGACCAGCACCACTTGATTAACCGCGAGATTTGCGCCCCAAGAGGAATAGCAGAGATGCGGGAAGGCAAAGCAACAGTGATGCTCACAAATTTTAGCAACGAGTATAAGTACGTAAACAAAGGCACGACAGTCGCCTACATCGAAGAAATTGTGGCAGCCACCAATGCTTTCGCCATCGCCGATTCTTCCGAGCCCACACCGACGAACCAAGCTCATCAACCACCTTTCGCCGTCAGTCCTAGCCTTCCGAAGCATAAACAAGAACAGCTAAAAACCCTGCTGTTGAAATACATGGACTGCTTTTCGTCGTCGTCAAGAATCCGCCAGACCCCAGTCGCAAAACATCGCATCATAACAGAGGAAAATGCCAGGCCACTCCGGCAGAGCCCGTACAGAGTTTCGACGTGAGAACGCGAATCTATAAAGAAACAAGTCGACGAAATGCTACGCGACGACATCATCCAGCCGTCGAAGAGTCCATGGGCGTCAGTCGTGGTGTTAGTGAAGAAGAAGGACGGAACCCTACGCTTCTGCGTCGATTATCGACGCCTGAACAAAATCACGAAGACGTCTAACCTCTCCCACGGATAGACGACACCCTGGATCGACTCTAAACAGCGAGGTACTTTTTGTCGATGGACCTCAAGACCGGCATGGCAAATCGAAGTAGACGAGAGAGACCGAGAGAAGACTGCTTTTATAACACCAGACGGCCTCTTCGGGTTCAAGGTCATGCCCTTTGGTCTTTTCTCGGCACCTGCGACGTTCCAGCGCGTTATGGATACCGTGCTGGCTGGATTGAAGTGGCAGACTTGCCTTGTGTACTTGGACGACGTCATTGTGTTTGCCTCAAGATTCGACGAACACCTCCGGCGCCTTGATGCTGTACTACAAGCAATCAAGACCTCTAGCCTCCCCTTGAAGCCTGAAAAGTGCCGCTTTGCATACGAGGAGCTACTGTTTTTGGGTCACGTGATCAACAAGGGTGGTGTTCGCCCGGACCCGGGGAAAGCAGCTGCCATCGCTGCCTTCCTGCCCCCCACCGACACGAAAGCCGTGCGCCGTTTTCTCGGCTTGTGCGCCTACTACAGGCGCTTCGTCAAGGAATTTTCACGAATAGCCGAACCGCTAACTCACCTCAGGAATACCGACGTGCCATTCAAATGGGAAACGGCGCAAATCGAAGCATTTGAAGAACTGAAACGACGCCTTCAGATGCCTCCGATACTAGCGCATTTCGACGAATACGCCGATACGGAAATCCACACCAACGCAAGCAGCATAGGACTCGGCGCCGTCCTTGTGCAGAAGACTGATGGGCAGGAAAGGGTAATCAGTTATGCTAGCCGGTCGCTATCAAAGGCAGAAACGAACTATTCCACAACAGAAAAGGAGTGCCTAGCGATCATCTGGGCTGCATCCAAGTTTCGCCCCTACCTCTACGGCACGCCTTTCAAAGTTGTGAGCGACCACCACACATTGTGTTGGCTAGCTAACTTGAAGGACCCTTCAGGTCGCCTCGCATGGTGGAGCCTACGACTTCAAGAATTCAGCATTACCGTCGTTTACAAGTCCGGAAGAAAACACTGCGGCGCTGACTGCCTGTCCTGCACCCCCGTCGACCCAACGCCTCAGGACGCCAAGGAGGACGACTCCTTCTTGGGAACCATAAGTGCCGACGACTTCGCCGAACGACAGCGAGCGGATCCAGAACTCAGGGGCCTTGTGGAATACCTCGAGGGCAGGACCACCGTTGTTCCGAAGGTATTCACGCGGGGACTGACGTCGTTTTTCTTGCGCAACGGTGTTCTCCTAAAGAAGAACTTCCCACCGCTCCGAGCTGGTTGCCTTCTCGTGGTACCCTCGACATTGCGGCCAGAAGTCCTCCAGGCTTTGCACGACGACCCGACGTCTGGACACCTGGGTGTTTCTCGCACGTGAGCAAGAATACAGGAGAAGTGCTACTGGCCGCGCCTTTCCGCCGACGTCAGTCGTTACGTAAAGACCTGCCGGGACTGTCAGCGACGCAAGACACCGCCCACTAGGCCAGCCGGACTTCTGCAGCCTATCGAGCCACCTCGACGGCCGTTCCAGCAAATCGGGATGGACTTACTGGGGCCGTTCCCGACGTCCAATACCGGAAACAAATGGATCGTCGTAGCTACCGACTAGCTCACCCGCTACGCCGAGACAAGGGCCCTGCCCAGAGGCAGTGCCGCCGAGGTAGCGAAGATCTTCGTTGAGAACATCGTCCTGCGTCATGGCGCCCCAGAGGTCCTCATCACCGACAGAGGTACGGCATTTACTACTGGCCTAACTCAGGCAATACTGAGATACAGCCAAACAAGCCACCGCCGGACCACAGCGTACCACCCACAGACAAATGGCCTCACCGAGCGGCTAAACAAGACCATCGCCGACATGTTGGTCATGTATGTCGACGTCGAAAACAAGACGTGGGATGCCATCCTTCCGTATGTGACCTTCGCATACAACACGGCCGTCCAAGAAACGACGCAGACGACGCCGTACAAGTTGGTCTACGGAAGGAGCCCGGCGACGACGCTCGATGCCGCCGCTTACTTACAACGTGTCGAAGAAGCTCGACAGCTCGCCCGCCTGCGCATCAAGACCCAGCAGCACACCGACAGCCGTCGCTACAATCTTCGACGACGCTTCGTGGAATACCAGCCCGGCGACCGTGTTTGGGTCTGGACGCCGATACGCCGACGTGGGCTTAGCGAAAAACTCCTTCGGCGATATTTCGGGCCATACAAGGTTCTTCGACGCCTCGGCGCTCTTGACTACGAGGTAATCCCGGACGGCATTACGAAATCCCAGCGATGCCGCGCACGACCTGAAGTCGTCCATGTCGTGCGCCTTAAGCCGTTTTTTGCGCGTCAGCGAACCTGCGGACTCTATTTCTTTTCCTTTGTTATTGTAATTTATTTGTGTGTGCACTTGTTTTTTTGTTCTCTTCTATGTTTTTTCACAAGCATCGGGACGATGCTTTTTTGGAGGGGGGCAATGCCACGCCCACTTCTTGTCTTGTTTTGATGTGTTTGGGTTTGACCGGCAGGGACGGTTGTCAACGCTCGACGCTGTCCGCGAAGCAGTGTTCGAGAAACTTAGCGATTGTAGTAGATCGTTTCTTTAAGATTGCGCCCCGAACGCGAATGTTCCAGCTTTGTCTAGAGATAACGCCGCCACCAGCGATATTGCTGGAAAGTTCGATAGCGCCTGTATAAAAGCCGACGCGCTTGACCACTTGTCATTTGATCGACGGTCGACGCTCTGTTCGCCACTATCAGTGTATTGCTGTAGTTTGATTTTCAGTTTCCCGGCCACAAGTTCGGCCAAATAAACAGTTTCATCTCGGACGGGCTGACTGCTGTCTTCGTCGATGTCACCACCCCGTGACAATATATTCTTCCGGGGTCAAGCAATGCTTCTATACAGCTTGCTGGATCATAGGAATGCAAATGTAATGTTTATTAGAATGCTATAAAAGCGTAGCCGATACTGGAACCACCGACGTTAAAGGGACTGTCTACCGCCCTTCATCGCTTTTCTGTTTTTTACCGCAATAGAAAGCGTACCGTCTGAAGTGTCCAACCTTGCAGTGGTTGTTTCTCTGGAAAGTGCGTAGAAATTTTTAAAACAGAATATTTCGATCTGCGTTCGGTTTTCTTCCATTGGCGTGAAACATGCCCGCAACACTGGTTGGTCGACGCGATGGCGATGTAGTGCCGGTAAAAATTAAAACGGAATCCACATGTGATTTGTGTAGGATTACATTATTTTCGTTGAACACTACTGTAATGTATGTAAAAGTCAGTTTCAGCGCGCTAGCTGTTAAATAAAGCCTTATTATACGATTACAGAACACTTGTTTTGCTGTAATCGCAGTCCATGCGTTTATTTTAGCACGGCTGCCGCAATGCAAGCCAAGTCGATTCATCAAAAAGAGACAATAAACGCACGTCTTCACAGCGCACCACATGCGGGACATCCTAATAACAATACAGCGGCACAGTACGACCAGCGCGGAGAGCCGCATGGCATAGCGCATGAGTTGAAGAAGCAGAAGAAATCGTTGACAGCGCCACAAGCAGCGCCACAAGCAGCGCCACCGGGCGCCTTTTTGGATGCATGAGAAAAAAAAAGCAAAGAATTACTCTCTGACGCAACCGAAAGCTGCCTCAAGTGCGTAAAATACAAATTCAAGTTATACATATTTGTTTTTAAGCAAAAGGAGTCTACCTGCGAGGATATTTTGTCATAGAAGTAGATTGACCACATCGCTGTTGGTTGACGCTATCGGTCATTGTTTCTCAATTTCAATATCAAATTAAACATATGATTCCTTTTTTATGGAGCAATAGCATACCCGTTGCCGCCAATGTGACGAACGATCTTCTCATTTTCACCACAACCAGAAAAAAATTTTCCGAGTGGTAGACAATGTGATATGACGCCTGTATCGTAGGAGTACATATGTAGTGTTTATTGCTTTCTTGTAAAGTTATATAGCCAGTACCACAACTACAGTTGACGTTGCACCGATATTACGCCTGGATAGGCTGTTTTTCCAAGCCAGTTTATAGACCTGTCGTGACTCTTTGGTAGAATGCCTGATTGCCACGCAGGATTCTTGGGTTCAGTTCCTGCAGGTATCCTCATTTTTTTTTCTTTCCATTCTTCGGGTCAACGCTACCGATCTCAGTTTTTCGTAACGCTCTTGCATTTAAATTACCAATATCTGTTCTCCACATTCCTGGGTAGATATAAACTGTCAATCACAGGCGTCTGGGGAAAAGGGTTTCACGACGCACGCGACACGATTTTTACGTTATTTATGTCATGAGCCAACAAGCATATTCGTCAAATACTTTTACCCTCCCATGCCAAATTTGGTCTACACCAAGTTAAGGAGGTGATCATGAGAGCACCCAGACGTAGGCGGATAGATAGATAGATAGATAGATAGATAGATAGATAGATAGATAGATAGATAGATAGATAGATAGATAGATAGATAGATAGATAGATAGATAGATAGATAGATAGATAGATAGATAGATAGATAGATAGATAGATAGATAGATAGATAGATAGATAGATAGATAGATAGATAGAAACGCTTAAAGTGCGAAATGCTCTCTAAGAAATGCTTCGCATTTAAAAAGCCTAATATGAGTTTCCCGCGTAGTTAAGTCCTTTGAAAAAGTAATGCACCGGCCGGTTCCTTCCGAGCGTTCCAGGCCCAATGTTTTCTGTACGCCGGTGTACACTGTCTGGCATATTATTGTAATATTCTCTAAATAGGGCCGTATAGTGTTTTTTAAATGCATTTGCTCTATAGACACAATGAACACTCATTGAGTTCTTTTCTACAGGCGAGAATCTTAAGTGCCTCGTCCGACGTTGGCCACAGCGGGCAGTACACTAACCCGTGTTACAGCAATAAAAATCAGGGTTCGAGACGACTTGTGTACTCTGCCACGCAAAATACACAGGCCACCTCGAACACTGACTGCTGGACTGCCACTCACCGCAGTCACACAGGAGGCTTGTGTTCCCGTGTATTCCGGGTGATAGTCATGTGTTCGACCTTAGATCCGCGCAGGTGCTCGAAACTGCTTTGAAAAAAAAAAAAAAAAAACTGGGGCAGCTACGTAGCACGAACTAGTGGTGCTAAGACTCGGGAAACAGCGGAGCTTGGCGCTTTCCGCTCCTCCTTTCCCTCCTCCTCACCTTTACTTCCCTTTGCCACCCCTTGCCATGGCTATGCTAGGCTTTACCCTCTCCCCTCCAGCTTTCCCTCAGCCTCACCTCTATTTCCCACCCCTTTTTGTATAGGTGCCCTCTCCATTCCTCCTTACCCTCCTCACCCTCACTTCTATTTCCTACCGCCTTACTCTATTATACGATGCATGGCTACGCTATCCTTGCACTTCGTGTTGCACAGCTGCGCTGAGCCTTGAGCGACGCTGGCCACCATCGGAACTCAAGCTTAAACAGTTCCGCTGTTAAAAGACCCTGTACATTCGTCATGTCGTGCAAAGAGCCGAATGAACAGCGTAGAATGGCAGTAGCCGTCATACCATCTGAATTGCATAACGAGTGGATGGTTGAAAGCTGCCTGCTCATTACAACGGGCTGAGCTGTAATTCATCATCGTCATCATCCGCCACAGAATCAGCAAAAGCTTCCGCTTCACTTGCCCTAAACTCGCATTACCACCCGCGCGCCACGCCGAAAAGAAGAACAAGAAAAAAAGAGAAGGACATCACTGATGACTTCAATGTATTCATTTATTCTGGGTACCTTGCCACAAGGGCTTGTTTCGCAATGAAATGGCGGACAGTCTTGCAAAGGCGTCGCTGACCGCACCGATAATTCCTGTTTTCCCGCCACCAGCTCACATCACGACGGCGCGTTCCCGCACACTTACAAACAGAAAAACCTTATTAGACTCGGCATTGACAGCTTCTGCAGAGTACAAACACCTTCTATTCTCTTGGGAAAGCGAATTAGCTAATTGAAGGATGATGGAAGTTGCCATAACAAAAATTCGTTGCCACGTTACTTCCCTCATTTTTCACTTCCATCGATCAGGTTTAGTGAACTCCTCTCTGTGTTCCTTCTGTAATCAGAAAGAAACGATTGGTCATTTTTTCATGACATGTCGCCGGTTCAACACATTCAGGAAAAGAATACTAGCACTGCCTCTTCGAAAGCTGGGCCTGGAAGTTTTGTTTTGTTTTGTTTTGCCTTCTGTTCTATGGCACGTACCCACTCTGGGGGATGGGCCAAGAATATGTAGTTGAAGTTTAAAATCTTATTCGAAGAAATGTGAAATGATTAAAACAAAATTAAGAGTAGAAATGGTAATAATAAATAAGACATCAAATTAAGACTTCAAAAATTATGGTATTGAGCTCAGACAGCCAGTATCAGAACCCATTCTTCTTTCTTTTGGAGCCACTACCCTGGGCATGTTTCCTTGTCACAGGGATGTTTCATTGCTACTAAAAGAATATCTTGCTAAATTCCACGCGCATTAAATTTTTCATTACTCTTAACTGGCACTTCAATTCAATAATTAAAAACAAATATCGTACTAAGAAGTCACACCATGCAGAAAATATAGGAAGAATTCACCAACTACTCGGCCGATCCCTTACATTGGGTATGTGCCATGAGGAGAGGACGACAACAACAACAACAACAACGGCGACTATTAATAGACTTTGACCAACCAACCGACTTTCATGAAAGTGTTCAATCAAGGGCCACAAGAGACGAGAATGCTCTCGCGTTTATATCTCTTGCGAATGACCTAAGAGCCCTGGAATTATTGAGCAGCGTTCAAGCTTCAGTTACAGCCATGCTGGGCGTCGCTCAAAATACTCGGCGCAGCAACGTGGAGAAAAGGATACCCATGCCGAGTGGTGAGATGCAACGTGGCGAGAGAGAAATGGCCTCCGAAAATTTCGACCACCGGGGTTCTTTAAGGCGCACCTAAATCTAAGTACGCGGGCCTCAAACATTTTCGCCTCCATCGAAAATGCAGCCGCCGCGGCCGGGATTCGATACCGCGACCTAAGGGGTCAGCAGTCGAGCGCCATCACCACTAAACCACCCTGGCGGGGCTCCGTGCGAGGACCGCCGAATCTTAGAGGCAAAGAAGGGCTGAAAATCCCAAACTGAGGGTAAGGAAAGTAACTGCCGATCACTGCCAGTACCTGCTAGTACCTGCAGTAACTGCCTGTACGGCGCAACCCACCGCAAAGAGGGAAGTCTAAAAGCCATGAAAAAAAAAAGCCAGGTTAAAGCTATAGAAAAAGTCGAGCTCCGCTGTTCCCTCGGTCATCGCATCTACATTGCGAAGCCGGCCGGACTTTTTATTCGTATAATGCTGTACATAATAGGTTATGACTCACTTATTATTATAGGACACAAAAAAAGTACGATAACTTGTTCCTCGGATCCAGCCTACAAAACATGGCATTTTCCTGGTTTCTACAAATCGTGTATTGAAGACTCGGACGGCACACGTGTCGTCTGCATCCTAAATTCTTTGTCTGGGCACCTAGATCTGTAAGCATACTATGGTCTGTTGTGCAGGTGTAGTGAAAAAATGTTGCAGTGGCTTAGCTCAGCTGATTGTTCTTAGCTTTCCTAATTGTCTAGGATTAGCTTGATTATCATGCTTACTGCTGCTCCAATGACACACATGGTATACATCACGAGCATGGGATGGCATTGCGCTATTCTACTGTGTGTATGTCCCACTGTAAAACTGACGAGAGGAGAAGGAAGTGGAGAAGACGAAGAAGTCGTGTTTTCCTGACTGAAGTCGTTGTAAATGATGAAATGTTTGCGAAAAAACAACGACGTCGTCTAAATAGACAAGGCACGATTCCCACTTGAGGCCTGACAGCACGGTATCCATCATCCTTTGGAAAGTCGCTGGAGCAGAGCACAGGCCGAACGGTAGCACTTTAAATTCGTAGAGGCCGTCGGGAGTTATGAACGCTGTTTTTTCACGGTCGCGTTCATCGACCTCAATCTGCCAGGAGCCGCTTCGCAAATCCATGGATGAGAAATATCGGGCATGTCGAAGTCGATCCAGTGAGTCGTCTATGCGTAGAAGAGGGTAGACGTCTTTCTTCGTCACTGTGTTGAGTTTTCTGTAATCCACGCAATATCGAAGAGTGCCGTCTTTCTTTTTTATAAGTACGACGGGGCACGCCCATGGACTGGTCGAGGGTTGAATTTTGTCATCGTCGAGCATCTGCTTCACCTGAGAACGTATCACCTCTTGTTCTTTTTGCGACACCCGGTAGGCGTGCTGTCGTACCGGTCGTTCGGTAGGGTCCGTTATAATGCGGTGCTTTACGGTTGGGGTCTGCTTGATTTTTGAAGTGGACGCAAAACAGTCACTAAAGGTACGTAACATAGTGCGTAGCTGCTCCTTCGGCACGCATGTGAGCTTCGGATTCACATCGACTGTGCTGGCCACTGCAGTGTCACATTCGGCGGCTGCGGCAATCGGAGCAATCGTAGAAAATGCTTCGTCGCCAATGGTTTCGAAGTGAGCGATTGCTGTTCGCTTTGTCAAGTGTTGGTATTCGCCGCTGAAATTCGTGATCAAGAGCTGAGTGATCCTACGTTTCAGTTGGACGATACCGCGGGCGACGCAGATTTGCCGAGCCAAGAGCACCGACAGGTTCGCTTCGGCGATACCATTACTGCTATTATCGCAGTCGCTCTCCACAGTTACCAACATACTGGTTCGCGGCGGAAGTGTGAGGGTATCATCAACAATTCGAAGTGCAGTTTTCTGCGTATTGGTATCTTTTTGTCTGGGAGCATGGTCGTCTGAAAACGTTATAAGCAGGTCTCGAAGGTTAATAACGGCTCCGTGCTCACGGAGGAAATCCATTCCGAGAATAACTCTTCGGGAGCATTCACGCAACACGACGAAAGAAGCAACGTACGTCGACTCACGGATTTGGAGCCGGGCGGTGCATCTCCCAATTGGGGTCAATAGGTGACCGCCTGCTGTCCGGAGGTTGGGTCCATGTCCCCACGGTGTCATTACCTTTCTCAGCTGAACAACGAGGTCAGCGCTGATAACGGAGTAATCGGCGCCCGTGTCTACCAGAGCAGTTACGGGGTGATTGTCGACAAGAATGGAGATGTCAGCAGATACACGTCTGTCGTCGAGGGTATACGTCTGCGAAAGGGAGTCGTCGGATGTCGGCAGGCAGTTCGGAGGAGTGTCTTTTAACGGTCGATCGACAGCGGCCTCACCCCCGGAGGTCGCTGTTCCTAGTTTCCCCGGCTTGGGGACCTAGGCGATCGTCCCGCAACGACGTCGGCAAAGGTTGAGTGTTGGCCAGGTGACATGGAGCGCAGGGGAGACGGTGAGCGGGATTGGCGTCTCTGAAAGGTGGAGGACTGCTGGCTTGCCAAGTACTCGGCGATAGCACGGGGCCGCTCACCATCCCGCGGTCGACGAGCATCTGGACGAAAGCCAGGAAGGCCCATGTGTCGGTACGTACACTCGCGGTAGACGTGACCTGGTTCACCACAATGGTAACAAAGGGGCCGATTGTCGGGAGCGCGCCACACACTGGATTTCCGAACATTGAGTCGTGAGTTCTCGTAATGCGGTGGGCTTGAGTAGAACGGCGTCGTCTGTTGGGTGGGCAGACGGGACGGATAGCCGACTGCCGGTGCAGGAGTAACGCCTCCGCGTACGTTAAAAGAGGAGCCTCTGCTGGCAGCGGAGCCATCAACGGTTGAACCAGGTGCCGGACCTCTTCGCGGACAGCATCCGTTAGAGCAGCCACATGAGGCGGAGGAGACGCTGCGTGCAGTTTTTGCAGCTCCTCGCGTACAATACTGCGCACGAGTTCCGTAAGTTCCCTCGCGCTCGTGACGTCAGGTGTTGCCAGGGACGATGACACAGATGACAGATTGCTTGGGCGCTCGTACTGCGACGATCGCTGCCGTAGCATTCGCTCCATCGTCGTGGCTTCATATGTAGCACATGTATATTTATATTGCCAGGCAACTACTTCGGGATCCGATGAGTTAAGCGTCTCCGCTCTTCTACGCCGTTGAGCACGTGGGGATTCAGGCGTCCGCCCCAGTTGCTCGACGCCATCTTCCCTTGGAGAATTCTCGTGTCTCTCTCCTCTCGACCGGAAGGGTGGCAGCTGGTCATAAATCGCCGTCACTTTGCTGCCACCCCGCCCTCGAAGGTTAAACACGGCGTCCCATTGGCCTAATTTTGGCGGGATTCGGACCTCGCTCGCGCTCACCTAGACGCGGGGGCGCGCGCCGCGGTTGGGGAGACCACTTGGGGACCTCGAAGGGTGCGTACGCGTTTTGGCCGCTCCGACCGGCGGTGATCCTTTGTTCTTTGTTCTTCGTCGCCGGCCGGTGGTTACGTCGTCGCGTCGGGGCCCCGGACCCGGTGGGCGCGCGCTCCCTTCCGCGGTCTCGAAGTCCCGAGGCAGCGCCTCGCGATCGTGCACCGTATTTTCCTTTTAAGTGTTCCTATGTCTATTCTGTTTCTTCTGCTCTGGGGTGCGAGATCGCAGGAGCGCTGGCCGAAGGGTAGGTCGGCTCTCCAAACTTGATTCTTTGTCTCTTTGTTTTATAGGTGTGCCATTCGCGGTTGTAACTTGTATTAGGTGATTGGTGTCATGTCTAATTATGTTACTTACGATTAGTTGCAGCGAATTATTGATCTCTTTGTACTAAAGACCCACTAATAAACCACTAATTTGAGAGTGTCGCCGAGGGTCTCCCTCGCTGCGCGCGACGGCTCGCCGTCCCTTCGCGGTGATGGGCCGAGTTCTCGCGCACAGCAGTGCGAACGGTACACGGGCGCGGGACGACGCGGCGCCCTGCATGCAGCTCGCAGTGCTCGAACCCGCGGTGGTGTTCGGTAAAGGCAACGAATAACGCAAGTAAGTAAAACCGATTGACGGCACAACACCACAAGCAGCATTTACGCTCTACTTTTCCATTGCTAAACCACACTTGCAAACGCCTATCAGAGGCGCTATCAAGCGGCTCCAGTGCAGTGTCAGACGGCGACTACACAGCGAAGGCGAATAGCTGCGCGCGCGCCGGCGCTAGTACGTCTACCTCGGCTACGACGTCACTCCCCAGGAAACTGCAGACCGGCGGTAGCGAGTCGCGCGCGGCAGCGGCGGAGTGCGCGGGAGGTGCCGGCTCTGATGCGCCAGCTGTGTGACATCACTGATCCTCCCGCATGCGCAGCACGGTTCTTGAGAAGCCACGCGAAAATGGCTCGGCTAGGCCAGTGTAGCTAACGCTAAAACAATCCGTGGGTGAGATTAAAAGCAAATTAGAGTTCCCGAGGACTTCCCACTGAGGGCGTTTGTTGAACCTCGCCATCGCCCTCACACAGACGTAGCGGTTCTACCTTTGGGCAGGTAAGGCCACATATTCGAGTCACAACGAAGCCGACGTCTCGAGTAGCGTACCCGTGGAGGATCTTTGTTTACCATTGGACGGACGGGAAAGTGATAAGGACGCTTGCTCGTGCTCGTGCAACGGGAAGACGTACTTTAACACGTCTGCCTTGGATGTCGCTTGAATGGCGTTGCCAGTGAGCATTTCGATAATTAAAATGTTGTTTTATTTTTTAAACAGCCATCACATATGAGTACTTCAAAGAAATTGGCTCTACCACTAAAGCATATAGTTTTAGCTGGTCGCAGTTCTAGAAATGCGTATCGATTCAGTTGCAGATTGGCCATATCTGGATCCTCAGGACGGCTATCAGATATCCTCATTTACACTCGTATGCTGTAGTGGTTGGATTAATCATTTGATTTGTACGGCTGCCAATGTTTCTTTCAAAAGGCAGGTCACCAGGACAAAAGTAAGGTCATGAAAATCAATTTTTCATTGTACTCCTCGTTTTCAAGGAAATTTGAATAATTTAGAAACACCTCCTAAGTGCTAGCAGCGCCAAAGGCTAGAAATAGCGCCGCAGGCCTTTTTTAGACAATCAATAAATCAATAAAGTTGACAAAGTAGTACCGCTGCTTAAAAAACAGGGCGCTGGTTATGCAATAGATAACATTCGGCCTATTTCCCTCACGTCGAATCTCGTAAAACTAATAGGGCGATTAATATATAGACATCTTGAAGAATGGATTGAAGCAAAACATATACTGAATGAATCGCAAATTGGATTCCGCCCTGGACGCTCTATTTCGTGTGCCCATGTTGATTTGGAAAGTAGAATTAAACTTGCTCGGCACAAAAAACAGTATGCCGCCCTAGTGACCTTAGATATTGCGAAGGCCTATGACAGCGTAGAACACGCCATCTTCATTAGTAAATTCCGAAGTGTAAATGTTCCTGAATATATAATTGCATGGATACAAAATTTTCTAAGTGGACGCACATTTTATTGCTCGCAGAACGGGTTATCTTCTCAAAAATACAAACAAATAAGGGGAGTTCCTCAAGGGTCAGTTCTCTCGCCCATTTTATTCAATATATTACTAAGTTCGATTCCTTCGCGCAACGACGTGCAAGTGTATGTATACGCGGATGACATTGCATTCTTTGCATCTTCCAGTGATATACATTCGCTGTACAACATTCTACAGTCATATTTGAATGAGATCGAAATATGGCTTAATGACCTGAATTTGTCTCTGAATGTTAACAAAAGTGCTCTTCTTGCTTTTCCATTGACTTTTCCCGTACATATCGCACTTATGTACGGCCAGGTCTTTATTCCACAGGTCGATTCATTAAAATATTTGGGTATAAATACACGCCTAATCTTAATTGGAGCTCGCACACTGAGTACACTGCAGCTAAAGGTTCACGTGCAATTGGATTATTAAGACGAATCAGCAGCACTCGTTTTGGAATGCGCAGAAAAACATTGTTAATGATCTATTGCATGTATGTCCGCGCAATATTAGAGTTTGAATGCATTTTGTTCTGTGGGACACCTGCTTATAAATTACGCCCTCTTCTAACTATAGAACATGAGGCGTTACGTCTATGTCTCGGACTTCCAAAATTTGTAGCTAATAACATACTTTACCATGAAACAAACCTGCCATGTCTTCAAACTAGGTTCAGAATTTTAACAGTTCAAACATTTCTAAACATATATGCCTCCCACACAGACGCTCCTAATATGTATTTCTTAGAGAGCCGTCCACATTTTTTGAAAGTGAATGGTCTCGACTACATCGCCCTCAAATAATTTTCGTGCAAAAGCTCCTGGAGCCATTACAAGTGACATTTAGGGATATAATCTACCCAAACGCACTCAAACACACAGCAGTAATAGAATATGATGACATATTTCCAAAAAATGTTAAGTTATTGCCCATTAGATATTTAAATGGGTTGTTGGAAGACCACGTTAAAAACGTACGGATAAATTCAGTAATAGCCACAGATGCTTCTGTTACTGATGACAAGGCAGGGGTGGGAATTTATTCAGCAGCACTAAATTGGTCATTTTCCCTCCATTTGCCCGACTTCACACCAATATTTCAGGCAGAATTAATCGCAATTATTCTTGCTTTGCGGAAACTCTCAGCACTTCTCTCTTCAGCAGTTATATTAACAGATTCCTTGTCTGTGTGTACGGCATTAGCAGTGCCACAGCCGTCGAGCTACCTAACAAAACTTTTCTCATATATGCCCAATCACGTACGGCACGTCCGGTTGGTTTGGGTACCAGGCCACACTGGACTGATATTAAATGAAGCGCCGGACACTCTGGCGGCAGCATCCCTCAAAGGACCGGTCATAATTGTTCTGAGGCCGTCTCCTAATAACACGATCGCACGATTCCGAAATTTTTGTCTGCAAGAGGTACGTACTAAATATCGTGTCCTAAACAATACATATTTTCAGCACCTTAGGTTTTCGTGGAATAGCACATGGTGTAGTACAAGGCAATTGGAAGTAACATTAACTAGACTGCGATGCAGAATACCGTCACTAAATTTTTATTTACACAGGCCTGGTTTCATTCCTTCCCCTAACTGTAATTATTGTAATCAAGCAGAAACAATAGAGCACTACTTCACAGAATGTCGAAGATACCACACATGAGGCAAAGATTTCTAAAACCTCCTTTTCAAAAACTTGGCCTTGAGCTTTCGACATCGGCATTACTCTCCCTGGGGGCGTCGGCACTAGGGCAATGCAACAGGGGCATATATGATGCCATATTCATTTATATTAAAGAAACAAAGAGACTGCCATTTTAAATTACAAGTAGAAATATATCATTTCATTCCCTTAATTTCTGTAAATACTTATTTATTTTATTTTATTATTTAGCACACGATTAATTAACATTTCATAAAAAAATGAAAAAAAAATCAAAATTGCCCCAACGTTTTTTTTTACTATAAATTATATTTGTCGCATATTCGTATTATTTCATTTTTTCACAAAGTCTACTGCCGCACGCTTCGTGGCCGATCCCCCGTAGTGGGTTGAGCTATTCCCCTAAGGAACCAACGAACCAACCAATTTAGATGGATGGAGGCAAGGCAAAGAAGAAGAAGAAGAAATGCAAGAGAAGGACCGCAGTGTCTTCAGGGTGAGTACGTTGCAATCTTCTGGCTTCTTCGCAGTAGTTTTTGCAGTCTAATATAATTTCCCTTTTCCCACAAGACCTGCAGGTCTACCACAAAGCTTATCACTCTCGTTAGCTCATCGAACCACATCTCATGAATCATGTGTGTACGTTCGTAGCCTGTTTGGGTTTCGCTTTTCTTAATATTATTCGCACATTGTACTGCCCATTGGTGCAGAGTAATTTGCTATGCAACTTTAAAACCATAATTATGGCTTCATGCAAGCGCTGATATTCGGTGAGTTATGATGTGCTTATTCTTCATTGTGAATATAATATACTTGTTTGATAATCTCGTTCTAGGCGCAGGCACCTTATACGTTGTATTTATTCCTCGATAATGCCTTCATTCAGGGTACATCGAAAAGCATACATTTAGCATTACCTCCGAGACCAGCTCCGGCCTTACCGTTCGCGGCGTGGCCAAACGGAGCAGTGGGATATTATTAATACGCCGAGACCTGACAGCGTTCAAACGTGGCTCTCATAGAGTCAGTACGCAATCTAGAAGAAAGGCTAGGCCAACCAGAAGCGCACCGAAATGTTGGTACTCGTCACTGTTGTTACTGCAATAGAGGATATGCATAATGATTGTGCTCTGGCAACACCGGGCGCGTACGCCATTTGTTTGTTGGGCGCCTTCGCGGAATCGTATGCTAGCGTCTCCACAAGGAGAGTCCACGGAGAAGCTCAGCCGCAGTCGTTGGCGGAGCTTTCAGACCGAGAAAGCACGGTCGTTTCTTCGTCATCCAGCGCCGAACCGTCAGTGAACCTCACTGCGCTGCCACAAATCGCCGAGAACGCAATATCGGAGCTCTGCGCGCTTCACAACTCATCCGGACGGCAGCTGCACAAGGCGCATCGCTTCGCAAAGCCGAACTGCTGTTCTCTAGTCGCGTGTGCTTCCGATGTGAGGTAAGCGTCTTAGAAAAATGCTGATTGCAGAAGAGATGTGACTCTCAAACTTCTAAGGCCAGCCTTGCACAGCAATACATCCCCATTGTATTTCCCATTGCGATTATAAACAAGCGTCAGATATCGAAACCACTTCTGGCACTTACTTGCCTCGAACTTCAGGAAGAATAGAAGTATTCGACAGCGAAACAAGGGATCGGTTTTCAGCGCGCTCCCAGGCTACTTCACGTGCCTGCGCTTGCCCATGTACGACGTGACTTTAGTATTCGAAAGCACACTGTGCAGCTTGACTGCGACCGAGAGAAGGCCGGCAACAAGTGGAAAGTAATAACTGCTCCTGGCTTCGACGACAATGAAAACCGTGGCTGCAGTCGCGTCGCGTCAGTAGTTGTTGCGGAACCCCGGTTCGTGCCAACTATCAGGCTAGAATGCAAAAGCGCAGCCCTTATTTTGAGCTACACTTCAGGCGTTGTCCCTGTTGATGGGATGATTGCATACCAATACCAAAGTGACCGAGTTGTACAACGAAAGGGTTGGTGTCCGCCTTGACAGTTCTGTTGCACAGGAAGTCCGTTTCCGAACTGCTAGAATGAAATGTCGAACATGCTTGCGATGTGCTTGCGGACTTCCCCTTTTTGGTTTGCAAGAACTAAAAGCCAAGCTGCAAGGAGACGTTCTTTGAGCTCTTGTGGCACAACTTTATAAAAACACCGCTGACTAATAATAATAATATCTGGGGTTTAACGTCCCAAAACCACAATATGATTATGAGGGACGCCGTAGTGGAGGGCTCCGGAAATTTCGACCACCTGGGGTTATTTAACGTGCGCCTAAATCTAAGTACAAGGGCCTGAAACATTTTCGTCTCCATTGAAAACGCAGCTGCCGCGGCCGGGATTCGATTCCACAACATTCGGGTCAGCAGTCCCAGCGCCATGACCACTAGACCACTGTGGCGGGGCCCAGTGCTGCCTAACCATTCTTTTATTATGCTAGACAAGAATTCAGTTGTGAAGACGTATGCAAAGAAGCCGTTGCCGCGAAACCTGCAAGAAATGTCACATGCCGTGTGAACCATTGCATTCTTCGCATGTTCAGATAAGCACCGCAATTAAATATTAGATTGTTAAATGTTACATGTGGGGGCTTATGGGGCGTCAGCCTCACACCCTGAATTTTTTTCGTACTGTCATGCACCGCCGACCAAACAGCCTCCTGCGCCAGAAATCATCCTGGATTTTGTCTAATTCATCTTCACAGTCGAAAAGACACTTCGGGGCGAACAATACTGACTTGGGCTGATTATTCTCGCCATGCCCACGCACCCGGACCCACATAACCCAGATAGTATGAGGTTCCCACAATGCTTCGATGGCGAGTGCACTCGTCGCGTCCACCCCTGACGACCCAAAAATAAAATCGCAGAAATAATTTGATAGCCATGCGCTGCGCAGCGCATGGCTATCAAAACTATCCTGCACACGTAATGTGGCGGACTGCCGTCTTGCCACGCGGCGACGTACTGATTAACTGTCTCCGCTCTCCCACGCTGAGCCGTGCTACCGCGAAGCAGTAGCCGTGGTTGAATTGCCGGACACTAGAGATTAAACTGTAGGGACGATATTTTCTATATACCGTTGCGGCGGGGAAGCCTAGAATATGACGGGATCAAATCTTGCTTGCAGAGTGCCCAACATGGGGGTGCTCCTCTTCAGCAACAGGCCCGCGACGTTTCGTTCTCCTGCCCCTTGAGAGGCAGCAGGGAGTCGTTTTGGACAAAGATCGTCTTTTTACCTGGAACGATGAAGTGTGCCACGCAGGATGAGAATGAAGACATGACTTCGTTCCCATTAAAATTGCAGGTGCAGGATGCATACATCTGTTTAGACGCCGGACGCGTGAGGAGCTCAGCCGTCAATCTCGCCTATGATTAAAATGGGGCGCGGACCATATATTTGATGGCGCAGTTCGGAGGCGACGAATAAGTGAGCATGATTGGACAAATATCGAGGTCCCAGTTTCCCGAGGTAGAATATCTGGAGAGATCAAAGGGTATTTAAGCGCAGGCTATTGCCATCCTAATAAGTCCAGTCCAGACTAGTCCAGTATGGCATCGAAGCTGAACCTAAGAGAAGTTAGCGTCGCCAAGTATGACCTGGTCACATAATCTTCCTTGAATGATGAGTTATGGAGACGTCAAAGTGGTGTCTGTGAGAAAGTGTACGGCACGTCATAAGTTAGCTCAACCTACTTGGGAGCGGCGTTCAGAACTAGACTCCCGGAAAATAGAGCGCTGCGATCCCATCCGAGGTAAAAAGACTCGCCATCACTCTGCGGAACTGGGAGAGGTCTGAAACGCTCGGTGAGGTCATTCCTCTGCGGATGGCAAGCAGCTATCCGTCGGTGACTAGTCTGTCTGTATTGCAAGATTGCTTGCGCTAGAGCTGCCATAAACGATGTACCTCTGCGGGTGAGAGAGACTTCTCGGCAGTCGTGGACGTCGGAAATGGCCCAAGCGAGTCCATCCCGATCTGCTGGAAAGGTCGATGGGGTGGTTCGATCGGCTGAAGAAATCTTGCTGGCCTTTTCGGCGGCAACTTCCGTCACTGAAAATCACGGCATGCCCTCAAGTAGGGAGCGACGACGTCTTCGGTAAAGCATGGCCAGTAGTACTCTTCGGGTATCCTAGTGAACGTGCGCTTAAAACCTAGTTGTACAGCCACAGGGTTGTATTGTAGGGTCTGCAGAAATTCTGGTCGCAGTGCCGAAGGTACAACGAGAAGGTGTAACCGACGCTGGGCCTAAGCCACGCTCTAGGAACAGACGAACCGAGACACGAGAGACCACACGACGCTGCGGCACCTGGAGCGTCTCATATGCAAGTGCCGGTTTATTATTAGAGCACTCGGAAGGGGACGCAGCCCAAGGTTGCCAGACAACTATGTAATGTCCGCTGCACCTCCCTTTCTTGGCGAAGATGCATTGGTCAACACTGCATCTCGAAGATCTGCTTGAACTGCTTGTCGTAAGACAGGAATTTCGTTGGACGACGTGTTCTCATAGATCTCCGAAGAGGCTGTATGTCGGAAGCGCTTTCTGCCGGGGTGGTTGGTTCTGCTGGCTGAGTCACAGGAGCAGATGAACCAGTACTGTCGTTGTAATCCTGGTCAGGCGTTTGAGGCACTTCCGAATTACAGGTAGCTGCACATCTCTTGTGATCCCATCATCGGATAGGTTGCTAAAACTGAAGGCTTCCGACGTGGGGCGAAGATGCTGTCTATTTCGCCTGTATTCCTTACGGTCTTCAGTGAGTACTCTGTAGGAACGAGGTGCAACCTGGTCGAGCACCGTCGCTTTTCGTGACCATCCCTTCTCATCCTTCAGGCGAACGATGTCACCTGGCTGAAGGCTTGAAAGCATTCGCTTTGGTTCATCGCGTTGAGGGCGCTTTGTGATCTTTCGGCTGCGAAGTGGAATAAAGTCGGGAAGACCAGACCTGAGGCGGCGATTCATTAGCAGTTCACTAGGGGAGCTACCGCATTCTAGAGGACTTGTGCGATAATTCAGAAGGCCTTTATAAAAGTCACCTCCTGAATGGTGGGTCTTCTTTAGGATATGTTTCACCACTTGCACGCCTTTTTCCTCGAGTCCATTTGAACGCGGAAAGCGAGGACTAGACGTGATATGCTTGAAGTCATATGACGCTGCGAAGCGGGCAAACTCTCTTGATGTAAACTGTGGCCCATTGCCGCTAAGAACTTCCAGTGGTACTCCGTGCCTAGCAAAAATGGACGACATTTTGCGTATAACTTCTTGTGCTGAAGTACTCTGTAGCTCTTCAACCTCCGGATAATTGGAGTACGCGTCGTAGAGCACCACGTACGTTTTACCTCCATATTGACATAGATCTGCTCGAACGCGAATCCACGGAGAATGGGGGATATCACTCATCAAGAGCGATTCCTCAGGTTGAGCATATGCATTGATCTTGCAAGTTTCACATCTGCTGATCATGTTTTTTATGTCATGAGTCATTCCTGGCCAGAACATCAACAGCCTCGCCTTCGCGAGCGATTTATTTATGCCTAAGTGGCCTTCGTGCAGCCGACTCAGCATTTCTGTTCGTAATGACCGTGGTATGAGCACTTTGGATCCCTTGAATACCAGCTTTCCAATGACCGACAATTCTGAGCCGTACGCTTTGTACGGACCCGTAAGCGGCTGCTCATTCTCAGATTGAATGACTTTGATCATATCTGAGAGAATTGGATCTTTTGCTGTCTCTTCGACCAGTCTCGCGCTGGTTTTATCACTGACCAGACTGGACCGGACCGATACTGCATGTACCTCCACATCGCTATCTTCGTCCTCTGTTACATTGCAGTAGGGAGTTGGAGCCCGGGATAGCGTGTCTGGCAGGACTAGAAGTTTACCCGGAACATAGGCAAACTGGTATTCATATCTCATCAGTCGGAGGAACAGGCGTTGTAGTCGAGGAGGCATGTCGCCAATACATTTTCTTGATATCGAAATCAACGGCTGATGATCCGTTTCTATGAGCACCTTTCGGCCATATATATATTCGTGACACTTTTCACAGCTGTAGACAACGCCTAACGCCTCCTTTTCAATTTGTGAGTATCTTTTTTCGCATTCTGTGAGGCGTCTGGAGCTATATGCTACTGGTCGCCAATGTAAACCATGCCTCTTGAAGAATGCTGCGCCAAGCCCGAATCCTGAGGCGTCAGTAGAGACTTTACATTCTCTTTTGGGATCCTAGACTGCAAGTACAGGTGAGCTAGTTATAACCTCCTTAATGGCTTCTAACTCTTTTGTATGCTCGGGTCCCCATGCGAAGTCTCTATCGTGTTTTAACAGCTCACGGTAAGTGTAGTCCTGTCTGAGAGATGTGGCACGTATTTCCCGAAATACGTAACCATGCCAAGGGCGCGCTGAAGCTCTTGCTTTGTACTTGGCTCAGGCATTTGCAAGACGCTGCTGATGAGTTCGGGCGATGGCTGTATGCCTTTCTCACTGATCATATCGCCAAGAAAAATTATTTCTTTCATGCCCATTTCACACTTCTCAGCGTTTAACGTGACACCATGTTCCTGAGCCGCGTCCAGCGCAGCCCTCAAACGCTCCTCATGCTCTTTTTCCTTCCAGCCCCATATGAGCACATCATCGACGTATACTCTCACACCCGAGAGGCCATGAAATACTTGCCACATGGCCTTCTGGTAGACCTCTGGTGCAGACGCTAAACCGAATGGCATGCGAAGAAATCTGAAACGCCCGAATGGCGTGCAGAATGTACAAATGCGAGAGCTCTCTTCGTCTAACGGAATCTGATAGAAACCAGAGTTGGCGTCTAATCTTGAGAAGATACGCGCGCTGTCAGCTCGGCTTCAATTTCTTCCCGCTTGGGCATTGCAAAGTGCTCACGCTTGAGGCATTCATTAATGTTCCGTGGATCCATACAAATTCTCAGCGCGCCACTTTTTCCCGAACTATAACCAAGGGGCTCACCCATTCAGTTGGTTCATCAACCCTTGCGATGATGCTTGCGTCGCTAATACGCTGCAACTCATCCTTTAGTGGTTGCTTGAGGAGGTGGGGCACTCGACGCGGGTGCTGAATAACTGGACGCGTTCCTTGTCGAAGCACGATCTTATACGGCATTCGAACGCATCTCAAGCCGCGAAACAAGTTCGGGTAGTCTTTCATGACGCATTCCCGAAGCGTTGCCTGTCCCACTCCAACAAGAAACAGCACTGCCGATACCTCCGCGGTGCGGCGCACGAGGTCAAAGTCCTCAGACGCAGCAAGTCCGAGTAGGGCACATCTTTTTAACACCACAAAAAATTTCAGGCTCACAGTCTTGCCTCTCTAAGTAACTGGCATCACTACTGTTCCAAGATGCTTGATGGCTTGACCGCTGTAACTACGTAGCGTCGCCTTGCTCTCCTGTAGCTCGTACTTGTGGACTCCGAAATTCTTGAGCCAACGCACAGGAATTATGTTTCCCTGTGATCCTGTGTCTACTTTGAGCTTCAGTTTGCTGTTTTCCACGGTTGCGTTTATAATCCATTCCGAGCTCTTGCTGGCACAAACTTGCAAGATTTCATACTGCGCGTTCGACGAGTTGCTGCGCGTCTCTTCCACATCGTCGACCATTTTGTTCGTTCTGCAGGCCGTGGCAAAATGATTTTTCCGGCCACACTTTCTGCATCGTTGACCGTACGCCGGGCACTTTTTCGGTTCATGCCACCTCTTGCACTTGTAGCAGGTTCTTTTTTGGTTCGGCGTCTTGTCCTTGCTTGACACTTTTTCTTTGCTGATGGCTTCAACAGCTTTTTTTTTTTCCGGAGCTTGCCACACTCTTTTCTGATTTGCTGGTATTTCTGTGGATTGTGCTGCTTTAATGACACTTTCCAGCGATAGCGAGTCTTCTCTGAGTAGGCGCTCTCGAAGCTGGTCGTCAGCTGTTCCGAACACAATTTGATCCCGTATCATGGATTCCCGCAAAGTTGCGAACTTGCAACTCTGTGCTTTTAACTGCAGGTCTCTCAAGAAGCTTTCGAAAGGTTCCCCATCCGCCTGGACGCGCTTCCGAAACAAGTACCGTTCGAAAGTCTCATTCTTGCGAGGCTGACAGTAGCTTTCAAACTTTTGAAGAAGCGTGTCATAGCTCTCCTTTTCTGTCGTCGTGCAACCAAAAGTTTCCAATACTTCGATAGCTTCTCGCCCTGCGACATGGAGTAGCAACGCCGCTTTCTGCTTCTGACTGCGTTCCTTCTCGCTTTCCGTGGCTTCGAGGAAGAGTTCAAAACGCTGACAAAACTTACGCCAGTTTTCAGCGATATTCCCGGAAAATACGAGATGGTCCGGCGGGCGTAGTCCTTCCATGGCTTGGAGACGCGTTTAGACCGCGCACTTCTGACACCTTGTAACCGACACTGGGCCTAAGCCACGCTCTAGGAACATACGAACCGAGACACGAGAGACCACACGACGCTGCGGCACCAGGGCCCGTATTCTCAAAAGGCGACAATCGCAAAAGTATCGCCTTTGGTGCGCGCTGATTGGCTATTGAGCAAACCGGAAAAGTTAGGGCGCCATCTGGTAATTCCGCCGACGTCAATTTTGCGTCATGGTGCTCGACGGTGCTCTCGACGTATTTGCAATAAACGAAGGCACCGTTAACCGTCGGTTCGTGGTGAAGTCTAGCAATTCAGAGACGTAGGCGGTAGCTTTAGTATTCAATCCTCGGTGGATATACGCAGCATTTTTTACGCTGAAGCTTTCATCGAGCATTACCATGGAGTGTTATCAGCACTCGTTCTTTGCCACCGCGTCTTTTTTCGTGGTTTGAACGTCCCAGGAACATGAACCGTGCGTTGCTCGCGTGGCTTATCGCGAGCCGGCAACATGTTGAGATCTTGAGACGATGTCAACGATGTCGCTGCGGCGGCACGCTACAGCTGAACTCTCCGAGTACGCCATGTTAAACTCTCAACGAAAATACGTTTCACGCAAAGTTGCATTCTTTAAATATTATACTGTGCATTAAATAATCGAACAAAAAGACGTTGAAAGCATTTTCAACACGTCTTATACTTCAAGTAGCCACAGCCAAGCCGGCCAAGCCTGGCCACTGCGTAGAAGCAGCAGCACAGGCTCGAAAACACCGCACTCGGGTTGTTCTGCTCTCGCACGGTGCGCTCACTCCTGTGTTGTGAGACATTCGAACTACCAACGGCCAGTTGCAACAATGACGTCACAGGCAAGTTTTTTTTTTTACTTATTGAACGCATCGAATTCTACGTCACCAAACGCGATACTATCGCCTTTTGCGATCGTTTGAGAATACGGGCCCTGAAGCGTCTCATATGCAAGTGCCGGTTTATTATTAGAGCACTCGGAGGGGGACGCAGCCCAAGGTTGCCAGACAACTACGTAATGTCCGCTGCAGAAGGTATTTGGCTCGGGCTGGCGAGAATTTCTGCTATAGGAGGACATCGTTTTGGAAGAAAAAATGACGCCAATCCTCGCCTGAATGGGGGATATTCATTATGCTTGGCGCTCCGGCAACACTAGGTGTGTCCGCCATTTTTCGTTGGACGTAGTCGTGGAATCACCTTCTAGCGTCTCCATAAGGAGAGGCCGCGGAGAAGCTGTGCCACGGTCGATAGCGGAGCTTTCGGACTAACAAAACGTGGCTGCTTCTTTCGTCATCCAACGCCGAACGGTCAGCGGACTTCACTGCGCTGCCAGAAATTGATGAGAACGCAATATCGGAGTTCTACACGCTTAACAGCTCATCCGGGTGGCAGCTGCAAGAGGCACACAGCTTCGCAAAACCGAACCGCTGTTCTCTAGTGGCGTGCGCTTGCGATCTGAGGTAGGCATTCAAAAAAAAAAAAAATTCGGCAGATCCCACGCACCGTGGGAGTCGATGTTATGCGAAGCATGCGGCAAGAAGGTGACTCTCGCGTAATTTTTTTACTGAGCGAAACGTTACAAAATGGCGCTAAAGATTTTTATCAATTTTATACGCACACATATATGTTGAAGAACTGAATATGTGTTATATAACCAGTTGTTTACAGTTTCACGGACCCGTGTGCATGTGTGGAAGAGGTTCTTGACAGTTCTTCAACAAGCTCAACATCACCGTGATCAGTGAGCACCTGACTTGTTATCATGACGTGTTATCGGATCCGGTAGTGATAGCAGTGACGAGGGGGTCCATGTTTAGTGAAGTGTGTGGTATAGTACAGCTGTCAGAAACTGTGAAGGCCTCGATCATTTCGTCGACAAATAATCTGTTGATATAGGCCGTCAAGGCTGGTAGGCCTGGATAGTGCTACGTAGACCAACATCAGTGGATGGGGCTTGTCGTATTCGTAGACTACCTGGGCGTATGTGCTACGTAGCCTATAGTCTACAAAGCGGCTGTCAATCAATCTGGCATCATTCTCGGTGAGCATGAGGCCATCGCCCAGCCTCGTAAGACACGAAGAGGACACTGTGTCGTTCTTGTGGACTAAGTGCACTTTACTTTGCGAAGGCGTGAATATCAGACGTAATTTACGTTAATGTATTCCTCCGGGGTCGAGCAATGCTTCAGTATAGCTTGCTGAATCATAGGAATACAAATGCAATGTTTAATATTAGACTGCTATAAAAGTGGAGCCAACACTGGAACCACCGACGTTAATCTGATATGACGCCTCTATCGAAGGAGTACACATCGTAGGGTTATCATGTAGTGTTTATCGCTTTCTTACAAAATTAGATAGCCAGCCCCACAAGCACAATTGACGTTGCCCCGACATTACGCCTCCATAGCCTGTTTTTCCAAACCAGTTTAAAGACCTGGCGTGGCCTTCTGGTAGAATAGCTGATTGCCACGCAGAATTTTAGGGTTCGATTCCTGCTGGGATCCTTATTTTCATTCTTTCCATTCCTCGAGTCAACGCTGCCACGCTGCCGATGTCGCTTTTTCATAACGCTCTCGCACTTAAGTTACCAACGTCTGCTCTCGCCGTTCCTGGGTAGATATAAACTGTCAATCACCTGTGGCGCATACCCGTACTCCGCGGCCCGTGGTGAACGGTTATGTGCCACACGTGTATGGAGGAAAGGGTTTGACGACGTACGCGACAGGATTTTCACGTTATTCATGTCATGACCCTACAGTCATGTTCGTCAAGATCTTTTACCCTCCCATGCGAATATTGGTCTACACCAAGCTAAGGGGGCGGTCATGAGAACACCCAGATGTAGGCGGCTAGATAGATAGATAGATAGATAGATAGATAGATAGATAGATAGATAGATAGAAACGCTCAAGCTTCGCATTTAAAAGTGTCCGTTGCACAGCAGATTTGACTGTCAAACTTCTAAGATAACGTAGCACTGTAATACATCTCCATTGTCATTACCACTGCGATTTTATACGCATGTCATAAACACTCGTAAAATATCGACACCATTTTGTTTCTTCGGGACCTGTGTAACACTGTGCTGCTTTCCTCGGCTCATTTCTTCAGCCACACGTATCCCTACACCATTCGCCCCTTCGCAATAACGTATGTCGTAGCTTTTTCTAAATAAACAGGGTTGGACGTGTGCATTAGCGGTGCGCCGCAAACCAAACAAAAATACTGATCGCACGTTTCAACTCTTCACAAAGAGAGCGGCCCGATTAATGCTCCTTTACTGCACACTGGTTGTTTATGATGCCTAGTGGTCGTAATCCATCGCGCGGTGTTAGTATTGTTCTGGTTTTCTTCAACGCTATGCGTGTGCGTTCAGTGACATATCTTTTTCAAATATTGCGCTCTGCTTTAGCGAAGGGCAGGCGCGGCGTGCAGACTATGTACCTTGGCGTCGACTACCTTGCGATGTTTGCAAAGCGATGTCTGTGTGGCTTTTTGCAATCGGCTCTCGAGTGGCGGCACTTATTTGAGAGAACGGCAGCATGGGCTAGTTGGTGATTTGTAATCTACATATTTGCACAGCGCTACGAGAACGAGGACGTATGAAAGGACACAACACAGGCACTTATTTACCGCAGACGCGCGCAGCAGAGTCTGTGGCACTGCTTACGCACGTTTATATACGTAAATCCTTGCTTTCATAGATCTGCAACACGGATGAGCTAAGGTTGATCACTCATGCTCTCTCGCACGTGTCCGACGTCGACCGTCTGTTTTAAAATGCATATATCTCAATATATGTGACATCGCTGACCACCTAGCCACAACTGAATTGAGGTCTCGATAATAATCACCTTTGCCGCCGCCAAGACGCTGCCTGTCGCCGTAAACTGGTTGAACTCGGAACTGGCCGGTCAGCCGGAATCTGGAAAACTAATTGCAGCAACCAATAGGCGTTGCCAAGGGCGTAGCCAGATATTTTTTTCCGGGGGGGGGGGGGGAAGGGGGTTCAACCATACTTGATGCATGTTCGCGCGTGCGTTTGTATGTGTGCCTGTATATATATGCAAGCAACATTGAAAATTTTCGTGGGGGAGGAGGGATTTGAATCCCCCAGCCCCCTCCCCCCTTGGCTACGCCCCTGGAGATTGCTGATTGTCGAAAAAGGGAAGATCCATGGCCGCTGACAGCAACGCTGCGACCATATACTAAGAACACGTCGCCAGCCAAACGGAGCCGTTACTTCGCCGCTGGAAGACCTGACGGCACAAAATCCTTACTTCTCCTGTCACAAAGAGAGCAGAAGCAAGGGAAGAAGCTGCGTGCAGCAGCTTGAAAAACTGCTTTATACGAAACTTTTTTGGCTAGTTTTATGCCCTTTCTATTTTTCCTCGCGACTGCATGCAAAGATAGCGCTATGTGTCCATGTAATGAAATATCGCTCACTAACAGATCCCGCTTATTAAATGCGAAGCATTCCTTAGCGAACCTCATGCACTTTGGCCGTTTCTATCTACGTATCTATCTATCTATCTAGCCGTCTACGTCTGGGCGCTCTCCTGGTCGTCTCCATAACTTGTAATATACCAACATTGGCATAGCAGGAGGTCAATGTATGGCGAACATGATTCACTGGTCATGACATGAATAACGCAAAATACCTGTCGCCTACGTCATGAAACCCTTTCTCTCAGCCACGTGTGGCACATTCCCGTAAACCAGAGTTAATGTTATGCGGTTATGTGCCACAGGTGATAGTCTCAGCCAACACAATAACTGCGAACACACAGATTGACACGCAAGGAAAGTGACAATAATAATATTTCATGGGGTTTTATGTCCCAAAACCACGATATGATTATGAGAGACGCCGTAGCGAAGGGCTCCGGAAATTTTGACCATCGGGTATTCTTTAACGTGTACCGAGATCGCACAGAACACCGGAATCTAGCATTTTTGCCTCGGTCGAAATGCGACCGTCGCGTTTGGGATCGGACCCGCGACCTTCGGGTCAGCAGTGGAGCAGCAACCGCTACACCACCTCGGCGGACGCAAGGAAAGTGAGGAAGCTGAAGACAGAAGAGCCCTGGAAGCCGCTCAAGTGCCACCCACTCGTTCCCGCGGTGCGCAAGATATACCACGTGGATTACGCAAAAACCGTGGTCGATGTTTCGTAGAATAAATCTGCTCAGAGAACCAGGCGTGACGTCATTACCGCCGACTGATTTATCAAGAGCCAACAACGCTTGGTCCTTACACTGTGTGAAAGACGGCTTGGATGTGGACAGGGCATCAAAAGAGCTCGCTGCCACGTCCACGCCAGGAGGCATCATAGATCATTTCATCGTAAGAGGCATCTAGGATTTCCACCAGCTGCACTATACCTCGCACTTCACTACAGTTAGACTCCTCATAGCCGCGATCTCGAATGGATCCGATGAACAAGTCCGGTCCAGTTGCTGGTGCTCACTGATCACGGTGATGATGACCTTGTTCAAGAACTGTCGAGAATCTGTTCTAGACATACACACGGGTTCGTGACACGTGCGTGCGTTCTTCTTCATAACGGACAAATATAAGCATAACAACTGCAACTATGATTGTAACGTACGTGCAGTGCGCCTGCGTGGCCGCTCGGCTGTGTTTCCCAGGGAAAGTTTCCTGAATGAAGCTTAGTTGCGAGTAACGCCTGTCCTGCCCATCTGTGTTCCTTCTTTGTCCTGTTCGGATTCATGATATCCAGTATTGAAGAATACAAGCAACATATATCAGCTTACCGCGTCTGGTGTTGGTAACACCCATGTTGCTGTCGGCATCGTTACGCAACTGGAAACCACTGGTTATATAATACATTTGCGACTCTTCAACATATAAATGTGCGTATATCACTTCGATATTCCTCTAGCGTCATTCCGTAACGTTTCGCTGAATGTGAAAAATTGCGGAACAGTAACGATCCCGCGCACGCTTCGAATAATATCGATTCCCATGGTACGTGGGATCTGCCGAGTTTTTTTTATTAAGTTTCTGTGACTTCGTTCGTGCGTTTCATCATAATGAGGGATGTTTACTTATTTTAATTATTTCATATTTCCGTCCTATTTCACTAACTAGCACGCCATGTGAATTGCTTGGATGCATCGTCCTCAAGCATATTACTACCTATGTCGAAGAAAACCGCATTATGTCACCATTACGGCATGGTTTCCGCAAAGGTCCTTCTGCAGTAACTCAATTAACCGAATTAGTACACAAAATATCACAAGCCATTTACAATAAAAAACAGATAGATCTCATACTACTTTACTTCTATAAAACGTTTGATCGGGTGTCACACAAGAAACTAACCATTAAAATCGAAGCAGTATTAGTTAAAGGAGCAATTAGCGAGTGGATCAATGCCTATGTATCAAAGCGAAGACAGTTCGTCGAAATTAATCTCCAGAAATCTTATATAATCCAAATTACGTCAGGCGTGCCTCAGGGCAGTGTCTTGGCTCCAATTTTTTTTCTTATTTTCATAAATGATCAACCTGCATCAATCAAGACTAACATTAGGCTCTTTGTCGATGAATACATAGTATATAAAGAAATCAATTGTCTTAATGACCATCTAACCCTCGAAGACGTTCTAAAAGCAGTATATCAATGGAGTATGGAGTGGCAGATGACATTACATATAGGTAAATCAGCTTTACTTAGAATAACCAGGAAAAACATTACATCTGACTTTTCCTACTCTATCTGGGATACCCAACTAACTCCAGTTAAGGAACACAGGTACCTCGAACTATTCCTATCGGATGACCTAAGATGGGAGGCACACGTAAATCATGTAACATCATCTGCATTAAAAACACTATTTTTCCTGAAAAGGCGTCTCCATTCAGATCAGCATCCAACAAAGCTACTTGCTATAACACATTTGTGAGACCAGTACTTGAGTACGGTAACGTCGTCTGGTTCCCATCTGCAAATAACTTAATCATTAAACTACAAAACGTGCAGAAGAAAGCAGTCAGGATTATTTTTATTAAATACCGCACATCTGATTCTCCCTCCGAATTATTGCAAGAAGCAGGAATACTAACCCTTCGTAACCGTGCTGAGCTCGCTCGCCAGAAAGTGTCGTTTCAACTTTTTCACTATAGGCTTCGCATTAATGGCACCAAATACCTCTCTTACCCAGAAACTAGATCCTCACGTCATAAGCACCCCCAGTTCCATCAGGAATACACATCAGAAGAGCGAACATTTGGGCGTGTTGGTTATTCATCGTTCATCAGCAAACATAGCGCAATAAAGAACACGGGACCGTGTCCCGTGTTCTTTATTGCGCTATGTTTGCTGATGAACCATCAGGAATACCGGTTCAAAACTGACTGTTTTAAATGTTCTTTTTTTTCCACAGGCCATTAGGGTATAGAATAGTCTGCCTGCATAACTACTTGTAACAATGAAGATAGCTTCCCGTCACTTCTTGAAAACTACCTTAGTGTTTCCCAAATATCGAATGTTTGCGTAGTTCTGACCTTACCGTTTTGTTTTGTATAATGGACACCTCTTACAATCTATTGATTCATTACACGTGTATTCAATGTATACACTTCTATTATTATTGTCGTTGTTTTTTCATGGCACGTTCTATGTAACTCCTGTATTATTTCAATAATTATATGTACAATCTTTATACATGCCATATCTGTGTAATAAATGATATGACGTGCAACCTTCTTGTAATTATTCGAAATATTATTTGTGTAATATACAACCAGCTTACAATTTGGTATATATTTATTGTATGCACACCCTTCCTGCTAAAATCCCCGCTGGGATTGGCAGTATGTCTGTAATAAATTAAATAAAAAGATTACTTGGGTGCGTGCACATGCTGGGGTCTAAGCAGGGGTTGGGGGGGGGCAGTTTTCATATTACAGACATACAAAAAGCGACACAAAAAGCTGTTCTCCAGATTCGCTTAAATTACAGGCATAAAAAACAGTAGAACAACAATGAGGTATGTTTTCAGATTACCGTGGTTGATTGCATTAAAACAAAAAAAAATTCATACAAAACAACAACGGAACCTATTTCTCTATTTTGAGCAATAACAGCGCTATGATAATAGAGATGTGAAGGAAGCAATGATGCAGCAGTTGTACTTCAGTGTTGAAGCGGAGAATAAGAAAGAAAAAGAAATACTAAGGCGGCCTTCTGCTAAGACTCGTGGTCGTCTCCGTAACTTGGTAGATATCAAGATTGATATAGGAGAACATGAGTTTATGACGAACACAATTTGCATGTTAAGACATAAGCAGCATGACTTCCGTCTCTCGCACGTCACGAAACCTTTTCCAACACTCACGTGTGGCACATACTCGCGTACCACGGGCCGCGACAGGTGGGTATGCGCCGCAGGTGATCCACAGTTCACATGAACCCAGCCTTTAGAAATCTTGACAATTTCTGGAGCCCTCCACTATGGCGTCTGTCATAATCATGTCGTGGTTTTGGGACGTAAAACCCTAGATATTATTATTATTAGAAATCTTGACATGATAGCGTGAGGTGCCTATTCGCCCCGTGCGCCACCGATCGTGGCGCTTCGAACGGCGCTCCCGAGACGTAAAGGCGGGGATTCGGCGTTTGTCGTCTGCTAGGCTCTGGCTAAAACAGCACCATTTTCGTTTAGTTAGCTCGCGTCACACGGCGTTCTTCGAGTACTAGCTGCAATTTCTTCCAATGATAGTTCTTTAGAACTATCGCGTCACACGGCGTTCTTCGAGTACTAGCTGCAATTTCTTCCAATGATAGTTCTTTAGATGGCTTCTAGCATTACAGGAGGTTAGGAAACGTTAAGATTTAACATATCTTCTATATAGCCACAACAATCGCGGTCAGGATCATGCCCTCGAGTTCGTAGCCTCACTCACTGGGCGGAATGGCATTTAAATAGCTTACGCGAAAGCGCGAACGTCCAGCAAGCGAGTTAAAGAGTCTACGCTGCTTTGGAAGCGAAGCGCGGTCAATTTTACGGCTTATTCGTAGAAGTTAGTGTACTGTAAACAGACTTCAGTTGAACGAAAGTTCACACTCCATTACCAATTGTAGTCATGTAGACCTGTGTGCACAAAACGTTTGCCGACAAAATAAAATTGATAACTTCATCGACCAGCGTGTTAGTGAGGACAACTAGCGTAGATTGGGCGAGTTGGATGCACATTAAAACTTGTTACGCAAACTATCGGCTCCGAATGAAACGCCAGCAGTGGTGCGCATGTTGCAGTTCGCACCCTTATGATCACAGATAGATACGCTCATTCAGTTTGCCGCTCGTGAGCCACGTTTATGCTATCAATTGCGCAGTGCTGCCTCATCGGGTGTGCGGGCCTGTCAATGGTGATGACAGGACGGTGCGCACTATGCCGTTCCTAATGCTTGGGCAACGCGCTCCGTGCTCGCGTTTCATTTGACCCCAATAGTACAGCTTGGTAAACAGTAGGAAATATGGGCGAATATGTCCACGAAGAGGAGAGAGCGCTCTTTCCCATTATTCTTTCTGCCCCTTTGGCTGGTTATTGTAATTCTTTACCGCGCTGTAACAAGACTGAATATTTTAAGGTGAAAGCCCTACATTCCTCATCAAATACAGAAAATTGACCGTCGGCCTGCCGCGTTGGCAGCGTCAACACGAGTGATGCAAAAAATCATCACGTGATAACGTCACCTTATGAGGTCATCATGACATCACAAACCGCCAAAATATGTGATGTCATAACATCACGTCACATGACATCGTTGCTTTGCATTGCCTCTGTGATTGGTGGGCCGATCACGGAGGCAATGCAAAATCAGGCGCTGTGTAGAAAGCTTGCAATGCCTGCGATGCTGGAGGCAGTGCGAAACCACGTTATGTCCAGAAAGCATTCGGAGGGGGCGGGCAAGGAACAATACATCGACTAAAGAAAAAGAAAATGGCTTTCGCCTTCGAGTCATCTTAGGGCCAATGCATAACGAACGCTGTAAGTCTTTTTATTACAGTGATCGCACCACGCCCTATGAAGAGTCGACTGTTGAGAGCGATTTACACTATTTTATTGCAAATTCATCTTATTACCACTTTCAAGGCGAAAGCTTTGAATTTATCTACGTTAATGCGATCACACTAAGCCGATGCCGCCGCGACGCCATTTTTTTCCCCGCGTCTCGCGCCTCTCAGCGCAGCCGGCGTAGAGCGATGAGACGCCGGTAAGACGCGTTGGCTCGAATATGGCAGCCGCGCCGCAGTAGACGCCGCAGATGTCCTCACCCTGAAGCGGGCGAAACGCGCATCGAGGCAACTTAAGACAGGCCGGTAGCGTCGAGCAGCCTTCACGTAGCGAGCGCGCGCGCGAAGAGCGACACCTGAGTACTCTCTCTGACGTCACATGCGAGTGGTCCCCACTCAGAGATCTCGATGTGAATGCAGGCGTTGTACGGCTAGAACGCTAACAGTGGTTGCAGTTTTGGCCGTCCGCGAAGAAAAGAATGTAATAAACATTACTTGTGTTCACCTAAGTCCCCACAATCTATTGACGAGCGTTGGGAGAATACGCCGACGGCCGCTACTTATGATGCGCAAATCGTCGCACTATAGCGTGCGAAGATTTAGTTTCGAGAAAACTGACGTCTCCGCTCTAACTTGAGTATCGTCGTTATTGTGGCCCGTGGGCTATCATTTACAGGCCAGATTTGTTGTCGCGCCTGTTAAGCCAACAATCAGCGCACGATTAGTCAGTTTAGACAAAGTGGTCTAACCATCTCGTAACGCTTGGCTCAAAGAAAAATTACGGCAAAGGCTACTACTCGCTGACTGCTTCGCATGAAAGTCATTCCTACAATGCGTGGGATCTGCCAGATATTTTGGTTACTTTTCATTTTTTCCCCATAAACTATGTACAGTAAGCCCGACTTTATCGAACTCGGCTAAATGGAATAATCCTTTATATCGAACTGTTTTCGAACACAATGCTTTAACGTCAATGCATGGAAAATTTACGGCTACATCGAAAAAAAATAGCCGTAACACGATATATCGAACATCGAGCAGTGCGATACGCCCCAAGAAGTTGGCTTTCTTGCTTAAGAAGTTGCCTTTTTCTCACGGGATGGCATTCATTTGGGAGAGTAAGCGGTAGGAGGGCTCCACGCAGAGGGAGTCGAAAGCATCGCTTGCCATCGCGTGCTCTCTCCCATGATTCCTCGTCGTCGCAGCCGACGTGCAGAGTCGCCGTTCGCTTCTCAGTTCCCGGTGTTAACGCAATGGCTGCCGTAAAACGGAAAAATATGGCTGGTCTTCGCGAAGCTGGCGATAATAAACTCAGTCGAACGTAAAGAAGTCGGACGTCGCTTTGCGTACAGCGTCCTGAGAAGCACGCCGAGTATCACATTTAAAAAACCAAAAACGAATGAAGCTCCGCTTCTGCGAAACCTGAGGAAGTGCGTAGCACGGTCATCCAGCCATTCCCGTTCGTATAGTTCCCACTGCTCCGTTTACGAAACCGTCGATGACGTTGATGTTTGAGGTAAGCATCTAGGGTTTCGTCGACACGAGTAGAATCTTGTTAGGGAGGTTCGCAACCTTGGTGTGCAACATGCGCACTACTTTTTGATGCACTTCATCGACTTTCTGCTTGTTACGGCAGTTGAGATACGCGTCGCCTGCCGCAAGTTCCGTCAGATTGTTTCCCTCTTCCGATGTAGCGACCTATAGTTCCGGCGAAGTGCAGGTGGGAGGAGCAGTCTTGCGCTCTTCGAGGCGCTGGCGCCCTCTATTAGGCGGCGCATGAGTCAACCGCATGTGTCCGCAGCGTTTTTAGCGATGTTAATTGTTGCAATTACTCGTTGGTTATCTCAGTTAATTATATTACTCTAGACCTTGTTCGTTTATTTTGACCTGGTTTTGAGCATTGCTAGCCATGTTTTAGGCCAGTGTTGAGCGCTTGATACTGAGCGTGATCGCACCACATGAGATCTACGGATGGACGACAAGCCGGGCCCCTAGAGTGCTAAGCACTTCAACAACGCCGACATTAAGACCAAGGCAGGCGAGCCATCCGGTGCCCGACGAGTGCACAGCTGCGTTTGAATATGTTAAGTCAGTACTAACAATGATACCGTATTTTCTCGCCTACAAGCCGCCCAGCATATAACCGGCGGCCCCAAGTACAAACCGCGGAAAAGTAAACTAAAAAAACATCCCCGCCTATTACCTCAAGCTGCCTTCCTCGCATAATTCTAAAGCCGTACCATGAAGCCAACTTCCGCAGCGAAACTTGCACAGAAAATACGGTAAATTTTTTTAAAGCTTTATATCGAAGTATACGACATATCCAAATATTTGTCGTTTTTAGCGAATTCTATATATGCAGGTTTGATTGTACACTCCTTCGATCTGTTGCGTTTCAATTAGCTCCAATTCATAGCATACTGTATACCACTGCTTTTGTCGCCTTTGATTTTCGTCAATTGTACATTCTATCTGACTGAAATAAGTACACTGGCTAATTCTCATGTGTGTTTTCAAAGTTTTTGTAACTGCCGTCATACTGATTTGGCTGCTATGAGGGCCGCACGCCCCAGTCAGGCAATGTTTGCATTTAGCCGTGTCCCCTGGGCAATTTCAACATTTTTCAAAATAAATCACTAAAGCAAAACTGAACGTGAAATGGCGATGTTTTCGCTTATTTTCATTTTGATATCATTTACGTTGGGCACACATTTACTTCATAATTACAGTCCGCAATAAAGCGCTCTTGGATGGACGTGTTACAGAGCATATGGTTTGATCTTTTATATTTCATTTTGTCACTTTCGGATAGATCCAAACAACGCGAGTACGCAGACTGATAAACAAAAAAATCCGGGTGATCCTACGCATTGTGGGAATCGCTTTCATGCGATGAGAGTCTACAAGTAGCAACCTATGCCGTTTTTTTTTTCGCCTTGAGCCGAGCGTTACAGGATGGATAGACGTCTTTGGGCAAATCAGTGCGTATATCGTGGGCTTGTCAGACGCGACGACTACAATACACTGGCGTGTAAAGGGTAGCTCACGGTCCAACGTAATGTCGACTGTCACGTGATAGCAGAAGCTTCAGTTTTATTGCTCGGAAGCGCGCACTACGGGGCGATGATGTGCATATCACAATTAGCGGTCGTCGGCGTATTTGAGCAAAGTTTCACTATAGCTTGCGGAAGGTACACATATGAAATGTTTGTTACATTTTCATAAAAGTGGATAGCCAGAACTGCAACCGCGATTGTTGTTGTCCCCATACGACGCCTGTGTAGTAAGGCCTCTTTCCGACGCAATTTGAGACACTGGCGTATGACGCACATCAAAGCATTTTATGTGCTGTATACTCCTATCTTGAATATCCTAAGTTGAATAGTTCATGTATCTGGAGTGTTTCTAAATTACTGCAATTAATTGCAAATTCATTCAATACATGTGCCGACAACATCAGTAAACGGATAACTAGATAAAAATTACACCATCTCCCGCTAAAGGGGACCATGAGGCGATGCGAAGCCGGAGCACTTGCACGATCGCGTTCCGTTGGCGTTCGTTGGGCATGCTACCGACCTCGCGTCGTGGAACGCGAAGAGGGACGCTACGCGCGTCGTATCTTCCATCTAGCCTGGCCGTTGATTCTCACAGGGCGAGCAGGGAACGCGGTCGACAGGCGGGCGAGAGGGGGGCAGCGTGGGAGAGGAGAGAGAAGCGGAGGGGACGCGAATGCGCTCCAGCTCATCGCGGCGTTGCGCAGGAGAGAATTTCGGCATGTCTAGCCCGCGTTTCAGAGGAAGAGTGGCAAGGGGGAGGGGAGAGGGAAAGTGGAGAGGGGAAGGGGTGAGGGAAAGTGGAGAGGGGAAGGGGAGAGGGAGTGTGGCGAGGGGAAGGGGAGAGGGGAAGGGGAGAGGGTGTGTGGAGAGGGTGTGTGTGGAGAGGGTATGTGCATGCGCAGTAAGGGTGGTCACGCCGCACACCACCACCACCACCACCACCGGTTTGAGCTCCGCCTTAAGATACTTCGCATGTAAAACATTGATTACAGGAGATCATTCAGCCTTCATCATACACTCACAGCGGCAAGAGAGTGCTGGCAACTCTCTTTGCGAGGGTTGCAACGTGGTCTTGTTGGTTACTCGTTTGAAAGGCTTTTGGTGTAGCGCGAAAGGAAACACAGACACGAGAAGGCACACAGGAACACCAGAGAGAGCAAACGCTTGTCCCATACTTCACTCCCTTTTCAAGCGTGCTGAGAACTCTCTGCTGCACAGTGTAGACACACGCTCTAGACAGAGTTCTGGTACTTAGGCTGAACAAGAGGGAACAACTCGCCTGAGTAAGGTCACGCTTCTTAAATAGAGTACATACACTCTAGACGGGAATTACGCTACTCCATCACAGTGTTTTAAAGTGCTGGCTGGGCTAGAGTGCATGAACGCCCTCCTAGAGTAGAATCACGCTTGCTGCTAGGACTAACGTCTAAAAAAAGGGAAGAAAGCCGTCATGCGTTTTCTACAACGCAACAGTGAACCTTGCTGAAATGCCGGAAAATTACATCACACATACACAGAACTCACATCCGCACACTCATTCTTACTCTCACGTGGTCGTGACGTCGACGAAGGCAGCAGTCAGGCCGTCACAGATGAAACTCTTTATTTGGCCGAACTTGTGGCCGAGAAACTGAAAGGCAAACTATAGCAATAGACTGATAGAGGCGAGCAGAGCGCCGACCGTCGATCAATTGACAAGCGGTGAAGCGCGTCGGCATTTATGCATGTGCCGTCGAATATTCCAGCGTTATCGCTGGTTGTCGCGCAAGTTCTAGAATGAGCTCGAGTGATACGAATCTCGCGGGATCACCAAAAATCTTCGTATCATCCGAAATTCGTATCACCAGAGAGTATGAAAAATTAGCATGCGACAAAAGAAAACTGGCGTACATTTTCATTTATTCTTCTTCAGTACCGCAGCAAAGTCACGAACAGCTCTGAATGACACTGGAGTACTGCGGCGAAAGTGACTTAAGGAGCGCTTTGACGCGATAGATGAAGGCCAGAAAATGTCACAACCGCGGTCCTACGTTATTATTTTCTGATCGCGGTGGTGTTAGGGATGTTTTTACGAGATATTTATTGCCGTGCTCGCACAAGTGCGTCCCCAACAGTCGTGTATGTTGACGTTGTGAGGCCTATAGCTAGCTCCTTCGCCAAGACCGTCCTTGTCTTCTTTGGGTCCTCGTCCACCTTTCATAGGGTGTCTGATGCACGAGGACATTGCTTGCATGGAAGACACGGCTTGTAATCTAAACGCGAAGGCACACGGAGGGGCATTAGGGCCTCCAAGATTCGCGCACACAATCTCGGAGGCTACGACGCGTCACTGTAGGTTTACTTTCACTACTGTGTAAGAAAGGTATTTTTCTCACACCGTGATTCTGACCAATTGGAGGCGCGGCGCGCAAGCCCGCGCTTGCGCTTCTGCGTCCCCACGTGCTTGGCGCGTCTTCCGCGACATCGCGGACAGCACCTCTTCGTACCTGCGCGGAAGCGTACGTTCGTATCAAACATCGCGGGGTGAAAATCTGTTCGGAACAACCGTACTCCATTACATTGCAGGCCAATAGGCATTGGCTGAGACCGAAGAAAATTCGTATCACCCAGAAATTCGTAAGAGCCTGTAGCGGCAGCAGCATCGGCGTCGCAAAAAAGAGGACGGAGACGCACGCTCTTGCACGAGGCAGGTGCCGCTGCCACGGGCCTGCGCGCGCTTGCGTTCGAAAGAATAGAGATTAAAGTACTTCTGATCAAGGCGGTCGTGTCGGCCTCGCTCTCTTTCTGGTAAGGCCGAGACTTCGCCGGTCTGTGAGGTCGCTCATCGCCACAAGCCGTTATCGTATCACCGAGGTTTCACTGTAATCGGGAAGCTTCTCGAACAATGAGGCGCAGTTTGCGCTCAGCGTTGCTGACAGTCTTTGTGTGCGAAAACCGAATGCAGCAAAAGTGATGATAAAAAACTCACGTGGCAATGCCCCCATCTGAAAAAGCATCGTGCCGATGCTTAAAACAGAACACGCGGGGGTGCCCAATGCATGCAACAAGAAATAACAACAATAAAGCAAGAAAGTACAATAAAAAATAAATAAAAGTACAGTCCTCAGATTCACTAACCCGCGTAATATGGCTTGAGGCGCACGACATAGACCACTTCAGGTCGCGCACGGCGCCGCTGAGAGTTCGTAATGTCATCAGGGACAACCTCGCAGTCGAGTTTGCCGAGGCGTCTAAGTACCCTGTACGGTCCGAAGTATCGTCGGAGAAGCTTCTCACTAAGTCCCCGTCGGCGTATTGGCGTCCATACCCATACACGGTCACCGGGTTGGTATTCCATGTGGCGTCGTCGAAGGTTGTAGCGGCGGCTGTCAGCCGTCTGCTGTTTCTTGATCCGCAGGCGGGGGAGCTGTCGTGCTTCTTCGGCGCGTTGCAAATAGGCAACGACGTCGAGATTGTTTTTGTCGGTGGCCGTTGGCAGCATTGCGTCGAGCGTCGTTTTGGGCTCCTTCCGTAGACCAACGTGTAAGGCGTCACCTGCGTCGTTTCTTGCACAGCGGTGTTGTATGCGAAGGTCACGTACGGAAGGATGGCATCCCACGTCTTGTGCTCGACGTCAACGTACATGGCCAGCATGTCGGCGATGGTCTTATTTAGCCGCTCGGTGAGGCCATTGGTCTGAGGGTGGTAGGCAGTGGTCCGGCGGTGGCTTGTCTGGCTGTACCTCAAGATCGCCTGAGTTAGCTCTGCAGTAAACGCCGTACTTCTGTCGGTGATGAGGACCTCTGGTGGCCATAACGCAGAACGATGTCTTCAACGAAGAACTTCGCTACCTCGGCGGCACTGCCTCTAGGTAGGGCCCTTGTTTCGGCGTAGCGGGTCAGGTAGTCGGTAGCTACGACGATCTATTTATTACCACTAGTCGACGTTGGGAACGGCCCCAGTAGGTCCATCCCGATCTGCTGGAACGGTCGCCCCGGTGGCTCGATCGGCTGAAGAAAGCCCGCTGGTCTTGTTGGCGGTGTCTTGCGTCGCCGACAGTCTCGGCATGTCCTTAAGTAGCGAGTGACGTCGGCGGCAAGGCGCAGCCAGCAGTACTTTTCTTGTATTCTTGCCAGCGTTCGGGAATCACCGAGGTGTCCTGCTGTCGGGTCGTCGTGCAGGGCCTGGAGGACTTCTGGTCGCAATTCTCAAGGCACCACGAGAAAGTACTTGGCTCGATGTGGAGAGAAGTTCTTCTTTTGGAGAACGCCGTTGCGTAAGAAAAACGACGCCAGTGCTCGCTTGAACACTTTCGGAACAACGGCGTTCTTGCCCTCCAGGTATTGCATAAGGCCTCTGAGTTCCGGATCGGATCGCTGTTGTTCAGCGAAGTCGTCGGCACTTATGGTTCCCAAGAAGTAGTCATCGTCGTGGTCGTCTTGCGGCGGCGGTCCCGGGGGCACGAGACAGGCACTCGGCCTCAGAGTGTTTTCTTCCGGACTTGTAAAAGACGGTAATGTCGAATTCTTGAAGTCTCAAGCTCCATCGTGCGAGAAATTCTGAAGGGTCCTTCAAGTTAGCTAGCCAACACAGGGCGTGGTGGTCGCTCACAACTTTGAAGGGGCTGCCGTAAAGTTAGGGGCGAAACTTTGATGTAGCCCAGATTATGCCAAGTCGCTCCTTTTCTGTCGTAGAATAGTCGGCTTCCGCCTTTGATAGCGACCGGCTAGCATAGCTGATTACCCTTTCCAATCCGTCAGTCATCTCTCTACACAAGAAGGGCGCCGAGTCCTAGATTGCTTGCGTCGGTGTGCACTTCTGTCTGGGCGTATTTTGTCGAAATGCGCGAGTAACGGAGGCGTCTACAGGCGTCGTTTTAGTTCTTGAAATGCTTCCTCCTGCAGCGTTTCCCACTTGAACTCGCCGTCGGTCCTGGTAAAGCTAGTAAGTGGCTCGGCGATGCGGGCAATGTTTTTGACAAACCGCCTGTAATAGGCGCACAGGCCGAGAAATCGACGCACGCCCTTCTTGTCGCCAGGTGGCGGGAATGTAGCGATGTCGACGGTATTCTGCGGGTCAGGGCGTTCTCCGGACTTGCTTATCACGTGTCCCAAGAACAAGAGCTCCTCGTACGCAAAGCGACACATTTAGATGCGAAGTATCTTAAGGCGGAGCTCAATCCGGTGGTGGTGGTGGTGGTGTGCGGCGTGACCACCCTTACTGCGCATGCGCATACCCTCTCACACACCTCCTCTCCACTCACCCTCTCCCCATCCCCTCCCCACTTTCCCTTTCCCCTTCCCCTTTCGCCCTCCCCTTTCCACTTTCCCTCTCTTCTCCCCTCTCCCCTCCCTCCCCCCTCCACTTTCCCTCTCCATTTCCCTCTCCCCTTCCTCTCTCCACTTTCCCTCTCCCCTCCCCCTCTCCGATACCCCTCTCCCCTCCCCCTTTCCACTCTTCCACTGAAACGCGGGCTAGACATGCCGAAATTCTCTCCTGTGCAACGCCGTGATGACCTCGAGCGCATGCGCGTCCCCTCCCCTACTCCCTCCTCTCCTACGCTGCCCCCCTCTCGCCCGCCTGTCGACCGCGTTCCCCGCTCGCCCTGTGAGAATTAACGGCCGGGCTAGATGGAAGATACGATGCACGTAGCGTCCCTCTTCGCGTTCCACGACGCGAGGTCGGTAGCATGCCCAACGAACGCCAACGAAACGCGATCGTGCAAGTGCTCCGGCTTCGCATCGCCTCATGGTCCCCTTTAGCGGGAGATGGTGTAATTTTCTGGCTTCAGGGTGAGTCCGGAGCTCTTTATTGCTTGAAGTACAGCTTCAAACCGCCGTAGGTGTTCGTCGAAGTTTGAGGCAAACACAACGACGTCGTCCAAGTACACGAGGCAAGTCTTCCACTTCAAGCCAGGCAGTACTGTATCCATGACACGCTGGAAAGTCGCGGGTGCCGAACAAAGACCAAAAGGCATGACCTTGAACTCGAACAGGCCGTCTGCTGTTATGAAGGCAGTCTTTTCTCGGTCTCTCTCGTCGACTTCGATTTGCCAGTAGCCGGTCTTCAGGTCCATCGAAGAAAAGTACTTCGCGTTGTGGAGGCGAAGGGCGTAGTCTATACGTGGAAGAGGGTACACGACCTTCTTCGTGACCTTGTTCAGGCGACGATAGTCGACGCAAAAACGTAGGGTTCCATCTTTCTTCTTGACTAACACCACAGGTTACGCCCACGGACTCTTGGACGGCTGGATGATGTCGTCGCGTAGCATTTCGTCGACCTGTTTCTTGACGGCCTCGCGTTCTCGCGTCGAAACTCGGTATGGGCTCTGACGGATTGGTCGGGCACTTTCTTTTGTTATGATGTGATGTTTCGCGATTGGGGTCTGTCGAATTCTTGACGACGACGAGGTATTCCATGTGGCGTCGTCGAAGATTATAGTGGCGGCTGTCGACCCTCTGCTAGTTCTTGATGCGCAGGCGGGCGAGCTGTCGAGCTCCGTCGGCGCGTTGCAAATAAGCAGCGACGTCGAGATTGTCTTCGTCGGTGGCTGTTGGCAGGATTGCGTCGAGCGCTGTTGCGGGCTCCTTCCGTAGACCAGCTTGTGCGGCGTTATTTGCGTCGTTTCTTGCATGGTTGTGTTGTATGCGAAGTTCACATACGGGAGGATGGCATCCCACGTCTTGTGTTCGACGTCAACGTACATGGCCAGCATGTCGGCGATGGTCTTGTTTAGCCGCTCAGTGAGGCCATTGGTCTGTGGGTGGTACGCTGTGGTCCGGCGGTGGCTTGTTTGGCTGTATCTTAATATTGCCTGAGTTAGGTCAGCAGTAAACACCGTACCTCTGTCGGTGATAAGGAGCTCTGGGGCGCCATGACGCAGGACGATGTTCTCAACGAAGAACTTCACTACCTCGGCGGCATTGCCTCTGGCCAGGGCCTTTGTCTTGGCTTATCGGGTAAAGTAGTCGGTAGCTACGACGATCCATTTGTTTCCGGAAGTCGACGTCGGGAACGGCCCCAATAAGTCCATCCGGATATGCTGGAACGGTCGTCGAGGTGGCTCGATAGGCTGCAGAAGTCTGGCTGGCCTAGTCGGCGGTGTCTGGCGTCGCTGACAGTCCCGACAGGTCTTTACGTAGCGAGTGACGTCGGCGGCAAGCCGCGGCCAGTGGTACTTTTCCTGTATTCTTTCGAGCGTGCGAGAAACACCCAGGTGTCCAGACGTCGGGTCGTCGTGCAGAGCCTGGAGGACCTCTGGTCGCAATGTCGAGGGCACCACGAGAAGGCAATCGGCTCGAAGCGGCGAGAAGTTCTTCTTTAGGAGAACACCGTTGCGCAGGAAAAACGATGTCGGTCCCCGCCTGAATACTTTCGGAACAACGGTGGTCCTGCCCTCGAGGTATTCCACAAGGGCCCTGAGTTCTGGGTCCGCTCGCTGTCGATCAGCGAAGTCATTGGCACTTATGGTTCCCAAGAAGCAGTCGTCCTCCTTGTCCTCCTGCGGCGGTTGGTCGACGGGGGCGCGAGACAGGCAGTCAGCGTCGGAGTGTTTTCTTGCGGACTTGTAAACGGCGGTAATGTCGAATTCCTGGAGTCGGAGGCTCCGCCGTGCGAGGCGACCTGAAGGCACCTTCTAGTTAGCTAGCCAACACAATGCGTGGTGGTCGCTCACAACTTTGAAGGGCCTGCCGTAGAGGTAGGGGCGAAACTTGGATGTAGCCCAGATGATCGCTAGGTACTCCTTTGCTGTTGTGGAATAGTTCGTTTCTGCCTTTGATAACGACCGGCTAGCATAACTGATGACCCTTTCCTGCCCGTCAGTCTTCTGCACAAGGACAGCGCCGAGTCCTACGCTGCTTGCGTCGGTGTGGATTTTCCTATCGGCGTATTCGTCGAAATGCGCTAGTATCGGAGGCATCTGAAGGCGTCGTTTGAATTCTTCAAATGCTTCGATTTGCGCCGTTTCCCACTTGAATGGCACGTCGGTTTTCGTGAGGTGAGTTAGCGGTTTCGGCGATTTGTGAAAATTCCTTGAGGAAGCGTCTGTAGTAGGCGCACAAGCCGAGAAAACGGAGCACGGCTTTCGTGTCGGTGGGTGGCGGGAAGGCAGCGATGGCAGCTGTTTTCCGCGAGTCTGGGCAAACACCATCCTTGCTGATCACGTGACCCAAAAACAATAGCTCCTCGTATGCAAAGCGGCACTTTTCAGGTTTCAGGATGAGGCCAGAGGTCTTAATTGCTTGTACTACAGCGTCAAGGCGCCGGAGGTGTTCGTCGAAGCTTGAGGCAAAGACAATGAGGTCGTCCAACTACACAAGGCAAGTCTGCCTCTTCAATCCAGCCAGCATGGTGTCGACAACGCACTGGAACGTCGCACGTGCCGAGAAAAGACCAAAGGGCATGACCTTGAACCCGAAGAGGCCGTCTGGTTTACAAAGGCAGTCTTCTCTCGGTCCCTCTCGTCGACTTCGATTTGCCAATAGCCGGTCTTGAGGTCCATCGACGGAAAGTACCTCACGGTTTAGAGTCGATCCAGGGTGTCGTCTATCCGTGGGAGAGGGTAGACGTCTTTTTTCGTGATTTTGTTCAGGCATCGATAATCGACGCACAAGCGTAAGGTTCCCTCCTTCTTCTTCACTAACACCACGGGTGACGCCCACGGACTCTTCGACGGCTGGATGATGTCGTCGAGTAGCATTTCGTCGACTTGTTTCTTTATGGATTCGCGTTCTCGCGCGGAAACTCTGTACGAGCTCTGCCGGAGTGGCCTGGCACTTTCCTCTGTTATGATGCGATGTTTTGCGACTGGAGTCTCGCGGATTCTTGACGACGACGAAAAGCAGTCGTTGTATTTTAGGAGCAGGGTTTCGAGCTGTTCTTGCTTATGCTTCGGAAGGCTAGGATTGACGTCCAAAGCTGGTTGAGGAGCTTGGTGCGTCGGTGTGGGCTCGGAAGAATCGGCGAGGGCGAAAGCCGAATGCAGCAAAAGTGATAAAAGAAACGCACGTGGCAATGCCCCCCTCTGAAACCCAGCACACGACCCAGCAACACTGAATATAAGCACTACTGGCGCAGCACACAACCATAAACCCGGTAACCGGTATATATATCCAAGATGTCTTGCCCCCCTACTACTGACGGTGGCAACAGCTCTGTTGTGCGTATTTAAACAGCAAATATACACGGAACATGTGTAATTATCTAATTGTCTATTGGGATACCGTTGTCACATCGACCTTTTACTATAAAACAGCATAATATTCAACGCTGTTTATATTAGTAAATTCCAAATATCAGCTGGGACTCTGTAATATCGGCTCAAAGCAGTACAGCCGCTCATGCCGAAGTCTGAGAGTTGTAGCCACGCGCTTACAAAAACACTTGCGACGATCTTTTAAGAGGGCTGGCAGATGAATTCTTTACGAAGTTATGATCTGGCTTTACGAAGTTATGATGCGGTGCCGCGGCAGGCACGGTATGTACGCCAGAAAAGCAACGCCGGTCAACATAACCACAATGCAAACACATCTCTGACGATTCTCGCACGACCGCTTACCTCGGTTGCATTTTATTGTAACAATGAAAAGCTTTCAACGCTAAAATGCGCATTCTTCAACCTTCGCCAGCCCCTTGCGCCGAGATCGGTCGCACTCAATATGACCAGTACGACTCCTAGCGAAGGTAGGCCTAGCGCACCTGCCGATTACGTGTGTACACGTACAGTCGCGGCCACTGTTAGAGGGAACACGGAGCGGGTGACCGCGCTCCACGGAGCGCCACGATGGGCGCCGTGCGAACTATTGCGGCGCAAGCGCAATCAGCGCCACAGGCGGAGTTAGCTGCGCGTCATCTGCTACGGTGCCACCCACTTCGCCTCGAGTGGCGAAACCTAGACTGCGCGCGTGCTTTCTAATACCCAAACCTTGTAGCAATGGCGCGTCAATAGATACTATTCTAAATCAGTTATGAAAGCACGGAGGCATGCTGTACGCCTAAAATATTAACTGCGCCTTTTACTCCTAAATGTTCCCTTTGATCACAGAGGGTGGGTTTCAGAATTGGCATGCTAAAGAAGTAAAAAAATCACACGACAAACAAGAGATAAATCTGTGCTTCAGATTTATTATATATACGATGAAGCCAAGACCACGGCTGCAAATGAAGCTTAGATGATGGTCTCCTTCCTTTCGGAGACAATCGAGGCAGCAAGGTGCAATGTCCGAACCAATGACGAAGGCGAATTTTAGTACCTGGTTGCATCTCCCCCGGAGGCAATCGCGGCCGCCATCCTATGTGGCAGAGAACTGTATAACGAATCCACAAGGGTGGCATCCAGCTTAAGGCGTTCCCATTCAGCGTGGACTGCTCTCCAAAGGCTGTCCCTTGATATTCCATGGATGGGCTTAGATGCGAGTGCCGCTTTCATTTGGCCCCAAATATTTTCAATAATATTGATGTCTGGTGACTGGGGCGGCCACTCTAAAACGGCGATGTTGAGGTGGCGTAGTAGCGCTTCAACTTTCTTCGAGGTGTGCACAGGCGAACGGTCGTGTTGGAATACAGGACCAGCCCCGGAGAAGTGCACCTTTGCTAGTTCGCGATGGACCACTGTGGTCAAAATTTCGCAGTACTTGTTCGCTGTGAACTTGCCTTCGATTCTCACAAAAGGTCTGAGACCATCTTTTGTAATCATGCCCCAGACACTTACAGTTGACCTTCCGCTTTTCGAGACTCTTTGTAAGAACTTTGGCTGGTACCTGCATCAAGGAAAAAAAGAAAAGAACATTTGGGCGTCTAGACTACCGATTTTGAACGCATAAAATAGGGAAACGTACATATAGCTGAAGCCGGTACGAACTTGTTCAAGCTGTGTGTAAACGTGCAGTGTTTGAAATGCCTTTACCATTAACCGCGTTCCCCCTAACAGTGGCCGCGACTGTACATGCTGTCGGCGCTTCTGGGTTTAAGGATACGCAATTCCGACGTGTAAGAATGAGTGTACAGTAGAGCTTTAGTATCGGTTAACCTGAATGAACCACTTTTTCTTGAGTACGGTATCCGTACAAGAAGCGATAGGCATCGTTACGACGCGCTTTCAGCAAACGCACCCCGAGAGCCAACGAAAGCTGCCGGGCGCACTCGCCGGCACTTCGCTGACACAGACTTGTCAATTAGTACGCCTGGTTCAACTAACATGATGGTATACTTTCTTGCACGTTCAATTTGTTGTTCGGCGTTCGGTTATGTATATAGTTGCACCTATCGGTTGAGATGCAAGTACACTGACACGGCCGCTGTACTGGTGTATCGTCGATTGCGCAAGAAAGTACGCGTTATTCAAAGTCATTCGCGGTCGGCAGCTGTTTGTGTGTTATGAAGACGCTAATTCTATTTGGAAAGGAAGCTCGCGTCTATCTTCTGTATGAGACCCGTAAAAATGAAGCCGAGCGGTGAGCTCTGTCTTCACTAGTATTTTTACGGTAATGGTGGCGTGTCGGAGCGTGGCGTAGCCGTAGAGAGCACGGCAGAGAATGTGAGAGTGGCAGGTTCGATACCTCCTTCCATTTTCTATTTTTATTGCAATAATGATTTTAGTGTCTACGTTATTTCAGTGGCAATTAGTTTGTGTCGTAAACTAAGGTGGCGATGCGTTAGAAGTTGCCGATGTTCGAGGCTTCGAAGCTGCCTCGTTGGCATTTCAGAAACCAAAGGTTGACAATCACAAAGTGTCTCTTTTGTTATTACTGAAAGCTATCCTATTAACTTGCATATTAAAGTGACATCTGTGACGTCTACGCTCAGAGGATTATGGGTAAGAGACAGTTATTTATCGCTTTAGAAACCTGCAGACTTACAAACAGGGTTCAACTTAAATTGAGGACGACGCAGCGAGCGATGGAAAGGAAAATGATAGGTGTAACCTTAAGAGACAGGAAGAGAGCAGAGTGGGTCAGGGAACAAACGGGGGTTAAGGATATCATAGTTGAAATCAAGAAGAAGAAATGGATATGGGCCGGGCGCGTAGCACGTCGGCAGGATAACCAGTGCTCATTAAGGGTAACTGACTGGATTCCAAGAGATGGCAAACGCGTGAGGGGGAGACGGAAAATTAGGTGGGTAGATGAGATTAAGAAGTTTGTAGGTATAACGTGGTAGCAGAAAGCACAGAACCGGGTTGATTGGCGGAACATGGGAGAGGCCTTTGCGCTGCAGTGGGCGTAGACAGGCTGATGATGATATATCGCTGTGCGGCGCCGGCCAGAAGCTCGCGCTAGCTTGTATTCCATCTGCTTAGGAGAGAGTTCCCAACCCTGTTCACGCTACGTCGGCGTAGGAGTTCTGTAGATTGGGAACTTCACATGAGTAGCAGAGAGTTCACGGTCTCTTTTACTCTGCCTTCAAGGAAAAAGTATGTTCCGCGGCTAACTCTCTACTACTCCCGCACGGAGTTAAAGAACTCTGGCGAGAGTAATACAGTCGCTTTACTCTCGCAGTACTCCCTCTACATCTACCTGTCGATCCTAATTAGTTCAATATTTGCGTTGAATACATCAACATGAGCGATCAAATGCCCAAGACAGTGCTATCTGACCCCATCTAAGCGATGGCATCCCCATGAAGGTAAAACGCTTCAAACCAAGCGAAGACTGTGTAGGCAACTTGTTGCTTGAATCGTGCATTGAGGCCTCTAAACTAGTCTATTGTCACGTGGTCCTGACGTCGACGAAGGCAGGTGTCAGCGTGTCTGAGATGAAACTCTTTATTTGGCCCTCCTTGTGGCCGGGAAACTGAAAACTCAAACTACAGCAATACACTGATACACAGCGTGCACTGATAGCGGCGAACAGAGCTCTGGAAAATCTAGACAATTCGCGCCCTGCGCGCAATCTTAACAAAGTGATCTACTATAATCGCGAAGCTTCTCGAACACTGCGGCGCGGTCAGCGTCGAGAGTTGCTAACCGTCCTTGCTGGTCAAAGCCGAATACATCAAAACAAGAAGCGGGCGTGGCACTATAATGGCCTGCAGTAAGCTGTCTACACTATTATGCGAAGCTAAAGAGTCACTAGCTACCGTACTCATATTTCGCAAGATTAATCATTTTCCTCCCATTGACGAGTATAGTCGTCATGAGATTTTGCACCAAAATGATTGGTCCCACAGAACCAATGGCGACTACACTCGTCATGGCTGTGTTTCTTGATGCTAGATGGCCGCACTTGTCAAACTTGTGCCATTTGTGTTTCGGCTTTCATTTTACAGCCATCTTTGATGTATTGCCATGCGATGAAGCCATCTTCCAGTTGTTATTTTTCTTGCTTTTTTTAACGCAATATCTGAAATAAGTGAACCCTAATGTATTGAAAAATTGGTGCCGCTGTATTCAAAAAGAAAAACCTCTACAAATTGAACGAAAAGAAATGTTTCGGTAAATTTGGTACGATTTTCTCCCTTTTTCTGCTGTAGGAAAAGGGTTAAAATACGTCCCTAGTTCGGATAGGCAGTAAACTTGGTACGTCGCGGAGGGTAGCTTATTGAAGAAGTAGGAATATCAGTAAAATACTCGTATTTAGCGATATTGTTGACGGGACTTTTTTTTTTTCTTTGTCATTCTTGTTGCAGGACCAGCAGCAGGTCTCCCGTCAGATTTTCGCCCACGCAGATGTATTTCTGCCCGCTGGAATCTGCTGCCTGCTGGTCCTAGTGCTCTGCTTCGGAGCCGTGGCTTTCACGTGGCTTCGACGCAGCCCGCAATTCGGACATACGACAGGCAAGCCAACTTCCGTTTGCATGTCAGAAGGCTGCATCCGCCACTCCCGCCTCATTGCAGCCAAAGTGAACGACAGCTTGGATCCCTGCGAAGATTTTGAAGCTTTCGCCTGTTCGCGGTGGGCTGCTGCTACGGAGCATTACAGCTACGCCTCGGCCGTTTCTTCAGCAATGGTTGGAGTTTGGTTTGACGACTTCCGTGCCTCCATGGCGGCTGGTACAATGTACATTCCCGCAGGTCGTAGGGTAGTAAGCATATTGGACTTGTGTACCGCTGATAGCAGTTCTCAAGGTTTCGCTGAAGGCGTTCGAGTTCTGAAGAACTTTATGAGCACGCTGAAAATATCTTGGCCAGATGAATTGTTTCCGGACGCAAAGCCTCTGGGCGTGCTCCTCGACATGGCATACAACTGGCGCTTGGGGCTATGGTTCAACGCTGCTTCCCTTCAAGATAGCAAAAATATTGCAGAAAGCCGACGCATTGTATTGCTTTCACCTGGAAGTTTTGTGTTGTTCTGGTACCCCTACCAGAAGAGTGTCAGCGCTCTGAACTACGAGGACTACTGGAACCATTTCTACAAGGCTATGGCGCCTGAACGACCTCTCATGACAGCGGATGAAATATACAGAATTGCGTCTGTGGAGAATGGTGTATTTACTCAGTTGATTGAACTCGCTAATTCAACCCAGAAGGAACCAGCAGAAGTTTCTCTCGACGATTTGGGGCGTTTTACAAGCACCGTGTCGTCGAGCGAGTGGGCCATGGAGTTGCAGAGGGCAATAAAGCCAACTATTCCATTTACAACAGCGAGCACTGTAGTTGTCTCTGACGCCACCTTGTTGTACACTATTGATAACATATTTCGCCGCTACACAAGGAGGGAAATTCTGCAACATATTTCTTGGTTTTTCGTTCAAGTGTTCGCCGGTCTCGCTGATCGAAGCCTCCTCGTCTCAAAAGTCGGGCATGAAGGAAAGGCCTGGCTCTACAGGCACATATTCTGCGCTACTGAAGTGGAAGCGGCCTTGAAAGCACTCGTCCTCGCGCTCTACATCGTTCCCCGCTTTCCCTCGCCGATGAGGCAAGAAATCGATAACCAGCTCTCGACAATCATCACTAGCGCTGTTCGCCAATTCTCAAAGGTGTCGTGGGCTGATGAATACTCCAAGCAAATGGCCATCCGTAAATTGCAGTCTGTGAAGACCAGTTTGTGGCCGCCGGACAGATTGCTGACCGAACGCGGCCTCTCTAAAATGTACAGTGACTTTTCCCTTAACGAGAGCACTTTTATTTCGTACTTCTTGGAAGCATACGAGAAGTCCCGGATACTGAGCACGCAAGACGAGTACGCCTACGCGCTCTCGCTGCCATTGAACTTCGTGCTACCTTTCTTCAACTACGACTACATTGTGAACACTGTGTCGATTGCTGTGGCTGCGCTGTCAGCGCCTCTGTATGCCGCGAACGTTACTGCCGCCATGTTCTATGGCGGCCTCGGCTTTTCCTACGCATTGGCCGTCGTGCGTGCCTTTGACGACACAGGTGTAAGAGTAGACCCGCAGGGCCGCATTCTCAGCTCCGAAGCTTCATGGGCATCACTGCAGTGGAAACATTCGGTGGCTGCCAGGAGTTCCTGTCTCGGAATAAAATCGCCGACTTTGTTTCCGGAAATTCCCGCAATAGAAATAGCATACGCGGCGTTCCAGACTGCTCTGGCTCAAAGCGACCACCTTCTTCGGCTCGGAACCGTCTTCACTGAAGAGCAGGTAGGCGCAAAATTATACCCTTCACTTCCACAACAACTTGATAATCATTCACTATGTCCTAACCCTTAGGCATCCTTTGTTACCAACTTTTGCACCACTATGGCAGTATAGACGTCCGCATTATACCAGCAATCTTGAGTGAGGCTAAAACTGCGCGAAAACACGAAGACAGACGGAAGCAACGAACAAGCCGCCACGAGCGCGGACTGACAGCTGTTTATTCTTGGAAATCAAAGCGAACCTATACATGTGACCATGTCGACAGGCAAACATGGCAAAAGATTCTGCAGATTGTGTGACAAAGTTTTCAAGCCACCAGGTGAATTGTTAACTAATCTATACATCTCTTAGCCAAGCAGGAGTGAAGGCTGTACAATACTACTTAGCCGCGCTAAGAACCAATCAAGCGAATAAAACGACCTAAAATAGTTTAAGAGTGAGCGATGGTAACGAGAAGATGCGCAACAGTGATGACAGAATGATAATCAACAATCAACAGTGGAAAAGGTGAAGACGACGAAAATTGAATACGCGAAAACTTGTGAAAAAAGCCATAAACATTCCAAATCTGAAACACGTTTCAAGGTTTTTGTAGCGTTAGCTACACTGGCCGGGGTGAAGCAGTTTCGCGTGGCAGTCCGAGAGCCGTGCTGCGCATGGGCGAGGAGCAGTGACGTCACACGGCGCACCGGCGCCGCCGCCGCGCGCGCCTCTCCGGTCTGCTCATTGCAGACGAGTGGTGTCGTAGCCGCGGCAGACGCAGTGGCGCCAGCGCGCGCCCAGCTGTGCGCCTCCGTTGCGCAGTGGCCGTCTGACACTGCGTCGGAGCCGCTTGATAGCGCCTCTCATTTTACGCGCATGCGCAGACGTGTCAGTGGGGGTATACATATAACAGGGAGGAGAAGGAGGAAAAGAAAAAAAAAATCGGCAGATCCCACGCGTTGTGGGAATCGGTTTCATGCCAAGCAGCCAGCGAGTACTTCTGTTATGCATGTTATGGCTTTGAGTTAAGCGTTACAAGGTGGATCGACGCGTATTTGCAAGTGTAGTAGCTTTGTGCACATCGTGGCCTTACCACGCACGTCGACAACACTGGCGTTTAGAGGGTAACTTATGGTGCGACGTAAAGTCAGCCCTCACGTTAAAGTACATATGTCAGTATTATGGAAACTAAATGCACTTTATGGTGAAATCATGTGAATAACATCCGTAACATTCGCTAATGCATTCCTCCGTGGTCGAGCAATGCTTCAATATGGATTGCTGAATCATAGGAATACGAATACAAATGTAATGCTTATTAGACTGCAATAAAAGCGGAGCCAGCACTGGAAACACAGACATTAATCTGATATGACGCCTCTATCGTAGGAGCGCATATGTAGTCTTTATTGCTTTATTGTAAAATTAGATATCCAGCCCCACAACCAGAAATGAAGTTGCACCGACATTACGCCTGCATAGGCTTTCTTCCAAACCAATTTATAGACCTGCCGTGGCTCTGTGGTAGAATACCTGACTGCCACGCGGAATGCTTGGGTTCAATTCCTGCTGGGTTCCTGATCTTTATTATTTCCATTCGTCGAGTCAACGCTGCCGATGTCGGTTTCCCTCAGCGCTCTCGCATTTAAATGACCAATGTCTGTTCTGGCCGTTCCTGGGTAGACATAAGCTGTCAATCACCTGTGGCGCACACCCATACACCGCGGCCCGTGGTAAACGGGTATGTGTCACACATGTCTGGTGGAAATGGTTTGACGACGTACGCGACAGGATTTTCACGTTATTCATGCCATGACCCGACAGTCATATTCGTCAAATCTTCTTACCCTCCCATGCCAATTTTGGTCTGCACCAAGTTAAGCAGGCGATCATGAGAGCACCCAGACGTAGGCGGCTAGATAGATAGATACGTAGATAGAAACGCTCAAAGTACCAAAGGTTCACTAAGAAATGCTTCGCATTTAAAAACGGAAGGACAGGGAGGTTAGCCAGTTGTCAGACCGGCTGGCTGGCGTTTTCCAGTGTGGTATAGCCATGGAGAAGGAGAGCGCTAATGCTGCTACATGGCGCAGAAAAGCGGAGAAGCTTGGCAACCGGGAAGCTAAGAATAATCCACTGAACCTTAGTTAACGCTACGTATATCCTGGCACAGCCGAGCTAAGCCACTGCAAATTTTTGTATTCAGTTCTTTATTTTTATTGATTATTTAATTTTAGGAGGGTTCTGTCCGATCGTCAACTGTCTAGTTTGTCTGGCATTTTCAAAAGCTGTTTCTTCCCAGCAAGAATGCTCTAGCGCTGCTGTCTTGTCTATGCTTTATTGTACGTGTATGTTTGCGCTAAGTGGTTCAGTTGGAAAAGTTATTTGTTAGGATTGACGTCACACCCTCAATTGAGCGGATTACGATGCACGGTTCTGAGTGTGGCCGTTCACGAAGAAATCAATAACCATTTTTTCCGAAAATTTCCTACCCCGGAACGGCATTACATTTGCTTCTTCTAGCTTACTTTTAGATTAAAAATACCGGTGGCAATATTTTCCTTCAGTATCTCTTTAAAATTTATTTCTGATGCTCTCATAGAATTTTCATTCAGCTGCAAAGCTTTTTAGCGTCGTTCCCCATCCTAGAGAGTAAAAGTTTTGCAGAAAAATCTTCCGGAAAAAGGTATTTTCGCATTAGTTCTTCAGTTCCGTCAGAATATAGAGCGCTGCTGTCTGAATGCATTTTGCTTTCTGGACGTATTGTATGAGCGGTATTTTTATACGGACGCCTTTAACAAGAATGAGTTAGAAAGTCATAATTACGTGCATAAGCGGTTATGTAACATAGAGCTCAGACTAAGCGTTAGACATAACCAATAGTCTTTTTTCTTCTCGATGTAAAACGTGTACCTTGGCCTACGCAATGATATGCGGAGGGCGAGACTGTGGCTTCATTGGTCACTGTTTCTTTTACGTTTTCATTGCAGGTGTTTTTTATAACCGCCTGCTTCAGCCTGTGTCGTCTGCCGGAGACAGTGCTTGGATCGCTAGCCGGAGATTGCAACAAAGCCGTTATGCGCACTGCAGCCTTCTCCGAAGCGTTTGGATGCAAAAAGCAAGGAAAGCGGAATACAGCCCAGACGTGCTCCTTTTTCGACTAACACTCCCAGCGTGTGTGATTTCGCGTTTGCGGAAGATCATCTCGGAGATATGGCGTCGTATCCAAGCTATATTTACAATATAGCATTTTGCGTCAATTGAAAAAAGTTTGTTTTACGAAGCTGTCATCTTTGCCAATGTGTTCCTTACCACTTATATTTCACTTCAGATAAAAAAACTGCATGGCTTTCAAGAAAATGCTAGCGAGTGTGTATTCTGCATGTGAGTAAAACGCAACGGTATCTGACTCCTTGTCTTCGCTGCTCACATGCACATTAAGAGCACCTAGTTACTTCGCAAACATAATCGACGGTTTCACTCTTATTGGACAGCGTTAACGTTTCTGCAACAATGTTTTAACGCCGTAACGTAAAGGAGCTCGTGTTGCGGAAAACCAGCGTCGTCGTCGCCGTAGGTGGCGGCAAGTCACGATGAATGTACACGAAGGAACGAAACAAAGGATCTTCAGACTGGCGGCAAAAATCTGGAGAAAGTTCCTGCAAACAGTAAAGTGATTGAGCTGAAAAGAAAGTTGGGAAACTTTGGGCATCAATCCATGGCCTTCGGGGTTCATGTCGAGCATGCGACCCAAACGGGCGCGACTGCTCGGTGATTTAACCTCAACGAAGGGGGATTAAGCGAGCGAGTGCACCTGCGGTTGTTTTACCTTGAGGCTTGCGCGTACATCTTCGCAGTGGCGTAGCCAGAAGGGGGGGGGGGGCACACCGGGCCTGTGTCCGCCCCCTCCCCCCGATTTTTTTTCGCCATAGCACATAGAGCGCAAAATGGCACTCGACCACATCTTCCTGCCCAGCCCCCACTTCAGATCAAGGAGGTGCCCCCTCTCCGAAAAAAATTTCTGCCTACGCCCCTGCGTCTTCGTGACTCCTAGCAGCCTGCACAAACAGTAGCAGCTGGATTGGATTCAAGTAAAATGGCGTATGGGCCAGTTGCCAAAGGTTCATGGCGATACATACGAAGAAAAATTTTGGATGACGCTTGAGCTTCGCCTTCAAGGTTATAACGCGATAGCGTAATCTCGTCCCGTTCGCGTCGCCTTCTCAATCGCTAGCCGGGCTTTGGTTCTCGTTGGAAACCTCAACCGCGCTGCAAGGCAAAAAAGTTTGTGAGCGTAACTTTGACCATTTCAAACTGTCCAGGAATGTCTTCTCGACGTACAGTTTCCAAGTGCCCACTACACCGTAATGTTTCCTTTTGCAATGTAGCGAAGCACCCGCTACACGTCCTAAGGTACCACGCGCACGTGCGCAGCTGCACACTTTCTATGGATGGGCCGCTGAAGTGCACCCACCAGCAGTGCGATTAACTTGTTATTTAGATGCGAAGCAGCTTATGAACGAGGCCTGTCCCCCCGGCGTGACCACTGCCCCGCGTGCTACTAGATGTACGGAAAAAAGAAGGGAACGAAGTGCTGGCGCGAGAGGAGAGCTCGCGCATGATGTGCAGAAAGGAATGTTTGCCTGACCTATGGACGTGCGATAGAGCGCTTGCTCCATTGCGACGCGTGCTCGAGTGTAAATCATGCAAGGTACCCACTACACCATAAATCATGCCAGATACCCACGTCGCCATAAATCATCGTCATTCATGCAAGGTACCCACTACGCCATAAATCATGAATGGTGGCCACTACGCCATAAATCATGAAAGGTACTCTTAGATGCGAAGCAGCTTATGAAAGATGCCTGTCTCCCCAGCGTCGCGTCGACGTGCCCCAGCCGGTCCGGAGCGGCGGGCTCGCGAAGCCGAAGCGAAACGGGCGCGTCGACATCACATTCGCAAACTTCAGGCTGCAGCCTTTGCAGCAAGAGCCATTAACTTTATACTTTACGGACCACAAGGTCGTTACACTCAAGGGAAAACGTTCCCCTGAGCTTAAAGTCATATATGACGGGTAACAACATCAGGGGAACCTTGAATAGAAAGACCATGAACAGTGAAGAAGAAAATAAAACATTTACAGAAATCTAAGTCGACTCATGGCTGCTTCGCATACTACTCAGGGTTCCCTTTACGGGAACCCTGAGTAGTATTTTTTAAGCAGTTTCAAGCATTGACGTGGCTCTATGGCAGAACAGCTGCTTTCCTCGCAGATGGCTTGGGCTTAATTGTCACTAGAACCGAATGTTCTTATTATTTATTTTATTTTAGCCTTTCTCGATTTCTCGCTCACGGACCACGCGGATTTTTCGCTCACAACCATCGACGCCGTCATTTCTGCGAAACGAGCTCTCCAACGCTTTCGCGTTAAAACTGGACACAGACAAGAAGGCATATGGGAGAGGTGTCTGCTGTTAACAGAAGTTTATTGAAATAGATTCCCGCGTCTTATAGTTGGCAAGAACGCCGCAACAAATCAACCAAGAAATGCCGTCTCGTGCAGATTCATGGAGCTAGGTTTACGCGTGCCACGGGTGCAGCAGGCAATCTGAGAGGATGGATGGATGGATGGATGCTATGAGCGTCCCCTTTAAAACGGGGCAGTGACATGTCTGCCACCAGGCTCGAAGAAAAAAAAAAGCTTCCTTGTTTCATGTTGGCCTAATACCTTATCTACATTGATTAAATCTATGTTATTATACCAAAACAATATAAATTCACGGTCCATCTCTCTGCCTCTTAAGGCAGAATGACCTTATTTTTCCCCCATTATTTATTTTTGTTCTTTATTTCTACTTTTCTGCCACCAATACTCTAACCGTCTCTTACTTATTTCTATCGCGGACGTGTGCAGCTTTCCATTGTTGTCCCTAAAACCCAAGGCTTCATGTAGACTCGTGCCACACGTATACCTGGTTGAATACCGCCACATTCATTCAGTACATGTTCCATCGTTTCCTTAGTTCCCCCGCAGCATGTACATTGTTCTTCTTCGTTACTGAATCTCGCTTTAAAACTACGCGTTCTAAGGCAGCCCGACCTTGCTTCAAACAGTAAAGCGCTTCCCCTTGAATTATCATAAAACCTTTCCCTCCTTATTTCGTTTTTTCCCTTTCGGTAGTTGCTCAGAGCCGGCTTCTTTTCCATCGCTGCCATCCAATAAGTCCTCTCCGCCTCTCTGACCTTCCGCTTAATGCTCCTTGTTGCCATATCGCCCGCACTGCTAGCCGTATATTTACTGGTGAGCCTCCTAGTTCTTTTTCTCCACTGCGTGTCAACGCTTTTTCTATACAAATACCTGAAAACCTTCTCTGCCCATCTACTGTTCTTCATTTTCCTCAGCCTCTCTTCGAATCTCATTTTGCTCTGAGCTTCCCTCACTTCAAAGCCTGTCCATCCCATATCACCCTTTACAGCCTCATTTGTCGTCTTCCCGTGAGCGCCCAACGCGAGGCGGCCCACCGTCCTTTGATTTACATGCATTCCTGATTGTACCTCTGAATTCATGCAGAGCAGCGGCACCTATAACGCCATCTAGCGTGCATTAACCCAACCGCCATATTGCACACATCTCTATGGGACAGCGCCATCAAGTATATCGTCACCCAACTGCAGTTTGCATCATCTCTATGGCACAGCACCATCTATTGAATGATACGGGAAACGCGACGGCGGGGGAAAGCCGGATGGAGCGACGACCGACCTGGTGATGCTATAAGGAGATTCGCCCCTAAAAGGCGGATTATATACCATGACTGCTATACTCCTTAATGCGTATTGTAAGCGTAACCGTATGGGTGTTTTCACACGGATATATTGATGGCCCCAGCTACCTCCAGCCGGATTGATACTTGTGACGCGCTGTCTGAACACGAAGACGCACAGTGAAACTCTGGGCCTTCTCTAGCCAGAGTTTAAAAATATGCCGATGCATGTTATGGCGACGCGTCCAAATGCTTCTTCCTGACTATTGCATGAAGTCACACTATATCTTGTGTTCTGCTCAATTACATAATTATGCAAGAGTAATTCCCTTCTAAAGCAACCAAACAGGGCCAGAAAATTTCAACTAGAAAGCCGTAGATCGGTTGGCAAAGCGTCTGGTTAGGCAGTTTCTTACTTTGTATCTGCTTAGCATTAGTGTTTTTCTGCTTCCTGCGGATGCCCATGAAACACAAAAAATACCGCATCACGTACCAGCTTTCGCGCAATAATTACCGTGCTCCCTAACGGCATGACGTCTACCGTTCTGTGCGACATTGCGTGGCGGTGTGTGAGCTCCGCCAGAGGTGCAAGGCACCTGCTATATATTCGCAATGCCCTCGAACTATATAAGTGGCGCCCGGAGGAGGGTCAATCCGTTTGTTAGCATAGGAACAGATAGGACGTGCGGACGTACGGCCCGTGCCACTTTCACCGGATGAAGTCATGAGCTGCACTGTAATAAATATGAGACCAAAATACTTTCCCAAACCATGGAAAGCGCTAAGTGCTCGCCACCTAATTATTTGCTGCGGTGAGAAAGGTTATATTAGGGGCGAAGCTCCTTATGGCGGCACCCGTTCGTCCCTCGTAGTCGTCATCGTCGTAGTAGTCCGTAACAAGTCTTACGCTTTGACCTCCAAGGTGGTGCCGGTGGGAGATTTCTCCTGTGCGTTGTTGAACAATAAAAAATTCGCAGCGTGCGCGTTAACTAAAAGCCGAATTCTTCTGTCTCTCATTCCCCATTAGCAGCCATTGGCATGTTCCAGTAGGAAACGTTAGTAGAAGTAGAAGTGTAAGTGTTAGCTAAAAGCCGACTTCTTCTGTCTCTCATTCCCATTAGCAGCCATTGTTTACCTCCAAGGTAGTGCCTGGTGAGATTTCTCCTGTGCGTGATTAAACAATAAAAATTTTGTTCAAAACGCCGTTGATTGATGAAATAAACCAACGAAAGACGCCAGATGTTTTGTAAAAGCAGAACGAAAGAACGCCAGATGTTTTTCTTAAAGTGTAGTAGTAGTAGTTGTATGTAGCCACCTCGCCCGATCGTCAACGGGCGAGGTGGACCGGCAACGGCGCGAGGACCCTGCCGTACGAGAGTTAAATCACACTAAAAGACATACTTTGCGGGCGATACACTCTAGTGAGCTTTCAACTTTTCGTCTTAATGTACATGATAAAGAAATTATTTCTACGAAAAACGCAAGGCACACCTTGAGCAATATATTTGGTTTTGGGACGCTAAATGGAACCATGAGGCGATGCGAAGCCGGAGCACTTGCACGATCGCGTTCCGTTGGCTTTCGTTGGGCATGCTACCGACCTCGCGTCGTGGAACGCGCGTCCTGTCTTCCCTCTAGCCTTGCCTTTAATTCGCACAGGGCGAGCGGGGAATGCGGTCGCTCTTGGCGCTCTTTCGCTCGGGAGCGAACTTCTTCCTTGCATTTCACCGATCACAAGTGATAATGAAGGGACCACGTAAACCAACAGTACAATAAAAGTTTTATGTTTAATATATACACGATGTTTCACACTCTTTATATTATGTACTGGGCGCATTTCACGGAACAGTTTCACGGTTTACAGATGATTCCCTCCGTAGCTTCGCCCCACTCATCATCATTCACCCCGTGGATATGCTGTGATTTTTTCACCTCCGTTACGGTGCATCAACGATGCTTTGCGAAATTATATGCGTGCTACAGAAAACTGCATGAACTAGAATTTACGTATGAACTGAACGGCATTCCGAGGTAGTACGTACCGAGCCTGCCTGACGAATTTCGTGCAGTAGCAGGCCGCCAGCGAGTAGCGCCATCGCTGCTACACGAGACCGCATGTTTAAGGTGATGATGGTTCGCAAACATACTATGCCGTCGTCATTACTTGCGCAGCCAAGAGTTATTTCTTCAACGGAACACAAGCATTTAACATCACATTCAGCAGCGCTTATGTCACAGCCATGCTCAGATTCTGGCCGTGTGCAGTTCACTTCACTCCGATGCTGCAGGTTCGATCAACACGATCGAAACATGAATATCGAAAAGAATGCACACGTATGCTTTTCACAACGTCGAATTCTTCCACGTTGCGAAAAATTCGTCGAACAACAATGCCGTTCGGAAGGTACCGGTAAAGTATAGGAGATGTTAGCCGAAAAGCATGTATTGTGGCCGTGACTGCACGTTCCATCGCTCTAACCATTTCGCTTCGCTGGTCTAGCTCGAGCGTGTTGGCGGCATGCGGCGCTCCATAATTTCCACAATAATTGCGCTACATGCAACGTACATGAAAAACTGTGTTTTTATTTTTATCTCGCTCAAGGATATTATGCATTAAATACAATCAAAGTGACTTACGAAAGTGAAAAAATATTAACGCACGAGGGAACGTGAAGCGCAGCTCGCTCCTTGTGAGTTAGCAGTTGATCGTTCATCGTCGCTGTCACCCTCGGTGCTTTCACAGCCTTCTATGCCTTCTACTGCTGAAAGCAATCTAAAGAATTTCCTCGGCCAAACGGAAGGGAGACGAACAAGCGCAAACTATCAACTGATTTTATTCGAAAAGCACACACATATATAAACGAGCAAAGTCATAGTCACGAGTCACTTTAGCAAACACTAAACTCGATTAGTGGCAGGCGTTCAAGTAATCTACCTCTGTGGCCTGCAACGTGATAGATGGCCTCGCTACGCATGCCTCGCCCGATCTGTTAATGAAAAAAGCCTCCTCAATTTCTCGCGCAACCTTCTCTTTTAATCTTGAGAGCACCTTAGCTCTCTATATGTAGCATCGCTTTGTGGATAGCTTCAACCGTCACCGTCCGATTCAAGGCGGATTTGCCGGATTCTGTCGTCGGAATGGTGGCGACAGGCACGGATGTACGACGATTGTCTTCGGTCCGTGTGTGGTTGGTCCGGAAGTGGTAGGCCTCCACTGTTATACAAGGAATGGACTAAAACAAGGTATCGTGTTACTGAGTACCTGTGGAATGTTGTGCATCTCACCTTGCCACGGAAGAAGAAGAAGGTGGCTAGTCAGCAAAACTTGTCGTGTTGGGAGACGCCGTTTTGGAGGATGAGGACGTTCGGAAGACGATGGAACTGGGGCCTAAGTTTTGTTTTGAGCCCCGCCTGAAAGCAGCTGAGGGCTTGGCGATGGCAAGAGTGGTAGCGGATAGGGTACCGGAAGCGGAGAAGGCTCGTTGCATAGCTGAGTGCGCCGGTGTCATATCGACGGTGAGCCACAGACCACAATTGCCTTTCCGTGGGTTCGTGACAAACACGCGCGACCTGGTCGACTATTTCGTCGAGAGAAAGATTAGGCCTCTGGTGGCAGATAAGGAGGGGACCTTCGCTCTTCTGCCAGAGGGGCTATTCCAGGCGAAGGCCGAGGAAACGGTGAAAAAGCACCTGAAGGCCTTTGAAGGTAGGCCTGCGGACGTTAAGAAGAAAGCGGTAGGCCCTTTCCAAGAGATGAAACTCGATAGCCTGTGCTCTGCGGTGAAGATAGTGAAAGGCACTCTGTTAGAAATGTTTTTCACCGTGAAGACACATAAGGCTGAGAACCCTTTTCGCCTTATTGTGTCCGAGCGCGGGACTTGGCAGCGCGAGTGTTCTGGGTTTCTGCAGAAGTACCTATCCTCTCTCTGTGTGGTGGACTCTTGCCGGGTGAAGAATTCAGAGGAAGTGACTCAGTTTCTCATGGAAGGATCCGCGAAAGTGCTGTCAGGGTTCAGTGTGGATGTGGAGGATCTCTTCTATTCGTTGCCACATGACAGACTTCTGGTGTGCGTCAGGAACTGCATTCAAGAAGATAATGACGAACAAAGGTTTCAAGATAGGTGCGGCGTATCTACGAGTTCCTTCCTTGAGCTCCTATCTGTATACTTAGGATCGACTGCTATTGGTTGGAAGGGGGGCTACTACACTCAGAGGTCGGGGATTTGCATTGGGTCGAGTGTGGCGCCAGTTTTGAGCGAAATTTTTCTGAGTGTGGTTGACCGTGGCCTAGAGACCACGTTGGAATCCGTTGTGGTAAAAACCTTTAGATACGTGGACGATTACATGGTTTTTGTAGAGGACTTTCGGGGTGTGAGCCTAGGATTGATGTATTGAAGGTGTTCAAGGAATTGGGGTCCGGGCTGAGGTTTACATGTGAGGTTCCCAATAACGGTTGCATACAGTTCTTAGATTTGAGCATATCTATTTTTTTTTTTGAGGAAGCCACGTATCTTGGATGTACGCCCCCCGTAGTGTCAAACCTATCATCGCCTTCCGTTCGGGGATCTCTAAAATAGTAAAAAACGGTGTTGCGATGGCCTGCCTAAGGGCTTCACTCAAGAAGTCGTGCCCTCATCGCATGAATTAGTTTTGCACGGCAGGTTGAGAGGCTCCGGCAGTCTAGGTTCCCAGAGCGTCATTTGGCCGTCCTGAGCGAAAGGATCTTGCAAAAGATGAACATGGAAGCGCGGGGTGTAAGTCAAGTGAAGCAGAAGGAAGGGAAACCTTTTGTAAGCATTCCGTATGTTCACGGTGTATCCCATACGTTGAAAAAAGTGGGTAATAGGTTCGAATGCGGTGTGGTTTTTTTCTGGTGCAGACAAGCTTGGGCGGGTATGCGCGGCCGTTGGTAAGAAGTTGCTAGGTCAGAGCAAGCGGGACCACGTGTGCGACGTCAAGTACCGTGATAAATTGGTCGACTGTGGCAGAGGGGTAGTTTATCATATACCGTTATCGTGTGGTAAATGCTATGTCCGCCAGACGGGACAATGTGTGAACAACAGACTGTTAGATCATAAAGCTTCATTGAGGGGAACACCTTCTTCTAATCTGTCAGTGCGGCTGCACACCCTTGCTATCAGAGGCTAAGGTGCTCTCGAGGTTAAAAGAGAACGTTGCGCGAGAAATTGAGGAGGCTTTTTTCATTAACAGATCGGGCGAGGCATGCGTAGCGAGGCCATCTATCACGTTGCATGCCACAGAGGTAGATTACTTGAACGCCTGCCACTAATCGAGTTTAGTGTTTGCTAAGGTGACTCGTGACTATGAATTTGCTCGTTTATATATGTGTGTGCTTTTCGAATAAAATCAGTTGATAGTTTGCGCTTCTTCGCCTCCCTTCTTTCGCCCTGGTATTTGCGCTAATTCTACCATAAGAATGAACCAACTCGCCCAACAAGTCACTTTACTAATCAGAAAGGGATGGCACGGTGGAACAAAGTTACGTCAACGTGATTCACGATCTTGAGCGCACGTGAGGAAACACGATCGCTCTCTCCCATTGCGACTCCTCCGCGCGAGTGTGGCTTCACTGTGTAATTTTTGCAGACTATGAAGCACTGCGACGGCACGTGGCGGCACCCTGATGCAAAAGTCGCTTCTCAGCCAGACACCGTTCTCGACTAATGTCGGCTCTTGGCCAATAAAAATTTATCTGTTGTTCGACGTAAAACAGCAGGCGCCGACAGCTCCGCAAAGTGTGAGCACAGGCTTCTGTATGAAAAGAGGGCGCCTGAGGAAAAGAGGGTGCCTGAGCGCTGTGCTTGTAAGCCCTACTGCGCAAAACTGCAAGATTTTGCTGGCATGTTCATAGCAGTGCCTACTGTTCACAGGATGTGTTTTCTCACCAACCCCGAGGGGCGGTTCATGACTCGTTTAAAATTTGGATCTTGGGCCAGCGACATTTGCATAGACATTTCGCAAATAACAAGTGTCATTTTTTGTATGTCTGCCTGCCTATTGAACCGCGAAGAAAAAAACATAGTAAGCATTTTCTTTTGGCCATTAAAGGGTTTTCCTAGCAGCACCGAAAAGCGGCAAGAATGCTCGTCGAGAAAACCACTTTTGGCGGAAAAATTCGTAACCTCAGCTTCGCACAAGTTGTACTGGTACCCAGTGGTATTTTCTACCATCCGAAAATTATTTTGAGGCCACTTAAATTGAATTCACCTGTGTAAGAAACATTTCTAGTATTTACACTACGCCTCAGCCTGTAGCGGAATACCGGATAGCATAGAAACGCTCGCAAACGGGCTTTAGCGTACATACGCCCACAATACGACAGCGACACCCGCGTAGCTGTTAGCCGCCGCATCCGCGTATTCACTATGCAGAAAATATTAAGCTCTTCATCATTGCCGCAAACTGGAACATTGTAGATAGTGGCACTTAGGCCTCCGCATTTGATAGGCCTGTGCATTTGATAGGCCTGCACTTAACAGACCTGCATTTGATAGGCCTGCGCCTATCAAATGCATTCGATAGGCCTGCGCAGTCCAGTCTACGAATGCCAACTTTGGGGAAATATAGCTATCATGGTCGATACGTTTTACTTTTCAAAAGTTTGCTAGGACTGCGCGGTTAGGCGGAGCAGTTCACTTTCCCATTTTGTTCTGAATAGGCTTTAAGGACGTTGGTAGCAGGGTTGCCGTTAGTGGTTACTTTGCGCGAAAGTGACCACTATAGGACCCCGTCTGGCTACGAATAGCCATGGCTGTTTTTGGCTACATTGAACTTCTGTTTTGGGGCATTTAGCACCCAATTTTCTGATTATTTGCATCTAAAAGAACAAGCAAACCTAAAAACAACCAAGTGATTTCAATCTTCTATGTCGCGTCAGCCGATGCGCGCGCATGTCCTCGCCCCAGCAGCTGGCTGGTGCGCATCGAGGCCCCCCAATCCAACGCACGGCTAGCGCGCTGCTCACATTGCCTGCTATCTACTATGACGTCGGTTCCCAGGGGCTGCGCCAGCGGGGGGTACGAGGGGGCTGTTGTCCCCCCCCCCCCTTGCCCCTCCAGGATCAAACATAATTGTAATGCAAAGCATAAGTTCCCCGCCTCCCTGCCCCCCTCGAAGGGACTCACTTGCCGTGGCTGCCCCCCTCCCCCCCAGCCAAAAAATCCTGGCGCCGCCCCCGTCGATTCCTACTGCTGATAGCGTAGCGCGTCTTCTCGTGCGAACTTGACAAGAAACGAAGGTCCGCACTAAAATGAAGCTGGTCTGTTTTTATAGTAAATCTAGTAATCAATTTCGGCGTGCGGCTTCAAGAATCAACTACTTCAACGTTTAATGTTCCCACTGAATTTTTGGCTCGAATGTTCCAAAATTACTCTCTCTCTTTAGCCTAAATAACTATAAACAGCCACATTAAACTTATACTAACCAATCCAATATAGTTGATGCGCCCCCTAGTCCAAGATATCGTTTATTGAACTAAACATCAGAAAATGCAGGGCTGCCGCCCGAAAGACTAATAGTCTGCCTATTTAGGTCTTGAACAGCGCTGGTTTAGAACCCGTCACTTGTTATGAATATTTATATGTTCATTTACCAAGTATACCAAATTGACGGCCAGTCGTCTGATGCTGCCCAAGTGATATCCGATGTTCCACAGGGTTGTGTTCTGGCTCCGGTTCTTTTTTTAACCTTCATCAACGACCTACGTGCTAATATACATGTCAACATCAGACTGTTCGCAGATGACTGCATTATCTATAATGTAATCAACACGCATGAAGATCATCTAGCCCTTGACTGCGCTTTACAAACAGTAACAAAATGGGGCTCCGACTGGCAAATGACATTAAATGTAAAAAAAAAATCTACCCTACACATATTATCGAGAAAAAAGAATAAATTGTTATTCCCGTATAAAATTAATAACACAGAATTAAGCGTCATTACTGAACATAAATACCTGGGATTAACAACATCTGAGGACCTTAGATGGAGTAGTCATGTAAGCCACATAACAGCGACCGCTCTCAAACGACTCTTTTTCATCCGACGCTGCCTACGATTAGCCCCCATAGATATGAAACTGTTGGCTTATAATGCATTTGTAAGGCCGGTACTAGAGTACGCGAACATCGTATGGTTTCCTTTTACTAAACAAGACATCGCTAAACGTGAAGGCGCACAATCAAGGGCAATAAGGTTCATTTTAAACAAGTATGGGCCACATGAATCACCTACGGTGGTAATGGAAACTGGATACTCTTCAGCGTGGATACTCTTCAGCGTCGAGCCAGAATAGCTAGACTGAGATTTATGTACTTATTTACATACCAAAGCAAATATTGATGCCACAAACTTCATCACAACCTTGCAGACATAACCATACACAGATGCTCACTGAATACACCTTCCATACCACCTGTTTCAAAAATTCATTTTTTCCATTGACCACAAGAGAATGGAATAACCTTGCCCCACATATCATAGAAAGCACATCACAAACACAGTTCTTAACTGGACTTGAAAGCGAACCTTGAACCCTGTTAGATAGTGCTGTTCTTTTCCACTTCCTATTGATGTATGAAATTGCACCTGTCACCTGTTTGTTCTTAATGCATTTTCGGCTCTTATTTTTTCTTTTCTCATACCTGAAGCCCCACAATATGCATTTGTCGCCTCGCACTAAAGCACCACTGTGTTAAAATGCTTACACCATGGTCTGACAATGTTCTTCTTTTCTTTTTTATTTCCTTTTTCTCTTTTTTTCTTCCCTTGACTACGGTTTTATTATGCGAGCCTGTTTTCTTTTATTCACATACCACTAATAACTCTTGTGTTTCACTTGTTTTGTAATTATTTGTTACGGGTGAAAAACAGCGCCAAAAAGACGGGACAAGAAAGGACACGAGACCACGGCGCTGACTAACAACTAAATGTGCTTTATTCCTTCAGTCAGCATAAATATACTTCACCACTAACGTAATGAAATTACAGAAAACTCAGCCTGCGCAGAGGCAGTAAGGCGATCAACGAGACATGAATTCTATCTCCTTCGGAAGGAGGGAAATCGAGGGGAGGCTTACACATGCCTCGCCGCTATTGTAGATGTGATAAGCTTCTGAAATGAGGCGCGCGCGCTCGTCATGGTATTTTGACAAGAAAGTGGTATCGTTAAAAGATGGATGGCAACCGCAACTGTTACAGTGAAGAGATAACTGACTATCTGTAGCTTGTTTCTGAACCTTGTTCGAATGCTCGCGCATGCGGTCATTAGCGCACCGCCCCGTTTGCCCGACATAGTAACACCGGCAAGAAAGTGGAATCTTGCATACAACTTCTTGACAACATTCAACAAACTTCTGCCTGTGCTTCTTAGTGCATCTTCTTTTCTTCTCTTCTTCTCGGTTGACTTGCTGGCACAGGCTACCAAGCTTATTTTGGGCAGAAAACAACAGCCTAACGCCTGCCCTGCTGACAACTTTCTTGAGATTGTGCGCTACTTTGTGCACGTACGGGATAACCGCAACAGTTTGCTTCGAGTTTGTCTCGGATTGCACAGCAGCTGAGCGCTTGTTTTTAAAGCCTGCTACGAGGCTTTCGGCAATGTTAGTCAAAAGCGTTGCTGGAAAACCTGCGAGCTTCAGGCGTGCTACTTGTGAAAGAAAACTTGCTTCAACTTGGGGGTCACAGGACCTGTCTAGCGCCGCCTTCATGCAAGCTCTTGCAATTCCGCGTTTAACAATCTTCGAGTGCGCAGAGGAAAAAGGGAGAAGGCTCTTTTGAGATCTGGGCGCATAACTTCAACATACATGGCTATTTGACATACATGGCTTCTTACATTTGGAACTCTCGTTCTCAAATAGCCATGTATGTTGAAGTTATGCGCCCAGATCTCAAAAGAGCCTTCTCCCTTTTTCCTCTGCGCACTCGAAGATTGTTAAACGCGGAATTGCAAGAGCTTGCATGAAGGCGGCGCTAGACAGGTCCTGTGACCCCCAAGTTGAAGCAAGTTTTCTTTCACAAGTAGCACGCCTGAAGCTCGCAGGTTTTCCAGCAACGCTTTTGACTAACATTGCCGAAAGCCTCGTAGCAGGCTTTAAAAACAAGCGCTCAGCTGCTGTGCAATCCGAGACAAACTCGAAGCAAACTGTTGCGGTTATCCCGTACGTGCACAAAGTAGCGCACAATCTCAAGAAAGTTGTCAGCAGGGCAGGCGTTAGGCTGTTGTTTTCTGCCCAAAATAAGCTTGGTAGCCTGTGCCAGCAAGTCAACCGAGAAGAAGAGAAGAAAAGAAGATGCACTAAGAAGCACAGGCAGAAGTTTGTTGAATGTTGTCAAGAAGTTGTATACAAGATTCCACTTTCTTGCCGGCGTTACTATGTCGGGCAAACGGGGCGGTGCGCTAATGACCGCATGCGCGAGCATTCGAACAAGGTTCAGAAACAAGCTACAGATACTGAAAAACCAAAAAGACGCGTACCATCAAGGAAAAAAGTAAGGACAGGACAGAAAGGGCGTCACTCGCAACTAACTTTATTCCCAGAACATCAGCATCATATATAACCACAGCGACCCTGCGCGCGCACATCGCCTCACAAGCTCGTCAAAAACCCGCGATAACAAGATTAACTAATCGAAAAATGAATCGATGAAACTAAATTCACCCCCACGCAGAGCAACAGATGTGTCACTAACACAGCATTCTTTCTTCTTTCTAATATAGTATGCTTCCATAATTTCACGCGCTAAGACATCGTTACTCTTTCCAAGAACGGAAACACTGGCAAACCCAGGCTCACACTTGCAGGAACCACAATGCACAGGCAAATGTGCTGAAAGTTTATTTTTCACCGAAAGTTCGTGCTCCCTCATCCTGTCGTTTATGCACCGGCCCGTTTGGCCGATATATACCCTACCGCAACTAAGCGGGATCTCGTACACCACGCCAACCGAGCAGGCGACAAAAGGCCTTGCGTGCCTCTTCCCACACGGGGAGGGCCTCGGTGCAGAAGAAATGCGTGGGCACAGGCTAGCCAACTTGCGTAAGCATGTACCAACTAGCCCAACAAAAAGTTCTATTAAGCTACAGATAGTCAGTTATCTCTTCACTGTAACAGTTTCGGTTGCCATCCATCTTTTAACGATACCACTTTCTTGTCAAAATACCATGACGAGCGCGCGCGCCTCATTTCAGAAGCTTATCACATCTACAATAGCGGCGAGGCATGTGTAAGCCTCCCCTCGATTTCCCTCCTTCCGAAGGAGATAGAATTCATGTCTCGTTGATCGCCTTACTGCCTCTGCGCAGGCTGAGTTTTCTGTAATTTCATTACGTTAGTGGTGAAGTATATTTATGCTGACTGAAGGAATAAAGCACATTTAGTTGTTAGTCAGCGCCGTGGTCTCGTGTCCTTTCTTGTCCCGTCTTTTTAGCGCTGTTTTTCACCCGTAATCACGAACCAACCAGCCCAAATGCGTACCCTTCTACAATTATTTGTTGTTTCCACTCTATCACAATTTGTGTTATTTTGTATTCAACTACTCTATGTGCCCTCCTGCTATGATCCCTTTGGGATTGGCGGTATTTACAAATAAAATAAATAAATAAAATAAATGTAAAGAAGAATAGTGTAATATTTTTTTATAATTTAATTCTCACTGCTAGAATAACAGCCAGGATTCCAGTCTTTCCCCTACGTTTCTAACGCCTCGAAATGTTTGCAACTTCAACTTATTGCATAGAATATGTCACCGAAGCGCCCTTCACGACACATTTATTTTATCCCCGCACTACATGCTCCAATGCTTTGGTTATCGCTATATGAGGTAGCCATTCCATTTGGCAAAACCCGAAGCTTTATTACCGCGCGCATGAAACGAGTGGAATTACCTTCCATACCAATGAAGGGCGATAACCATCGTTTTCGTGTGGCAGTAACCACCATTGCGCAATTACAAGTCTGTTGGAAACCACCCGCCACAGTGGTACAGTGGTTATGGTGTTCGACCCGCAGGTCGCGGGATCGAATCTCTCGGTCGCGACCACCCCATTCTTGATGGGGGCGAAAATGCTGGAGGTCCGTGTACTTAGATATAAGAGCACGTTAAAGAACACCAGGTGGTCGGAATTTCCGTAGCCCTCCACTGCGGCATTCATAATCATATCGTGGTTTCGGGACCCCAACGATTATTAAAGCTGTTGGAAGTCGGTTCGTTGATCTTATTACTCACCATATTATGTTGCTTTATTGATCATCAGCCACAGCATCAACAAAAGGCACATAATGCCTTACAGTTGTTTAGCGGGTACCACGGTTCTTCGTAGAATGACGAAAAACTGCATAGTGGCTGCTTGCCTACTGCAGAAAAATTATGATGATTTATAGCGTAATGGGTTCCTGGCAAGTGCACTTCTATTGGTTGCCAAGAAAGCCCATAAGGCTCCCATGATCCGTTAAGTGAGGGTCTCAATAAAGTTAATTCCGTCTCTCTCTCTCTCACGTTAACGTATGCTATTAAGCGTGGTGGGTGTTTTTATCCACTCTCGTCTGTTTTATGCTCTTGACCTAGCGGTACATAAATAAATAATTTTTTGCAACTCACTTGTGCCTTGAAGACCAAGCAAGAGGGAGAACATTATGATCTTATTTCGATGTTCTTCCTTATCCAAAATGATCTTTATTGTATAATTATAACTATTCAAGTCATAATACGGTGTTCGCTCTATTTGGCTACAAATTTGATGATAAAGTTAAATGACATGGCTACTGTGGCTACATTTAGCTTGAATTCTGGCAACCTTTTGAAATCTACCGAATGGTGACCCTGGTTGGTGGAGAAGGCATTTATACATATCTCCCACAAACAGTCACTGAAATAGCAAGCGCTTGATGCGCAGCAAATCGAACACAAGTTGTTACAAATCACTGTACGCGCCGTAATCACACACAGCACATCACTGCCGCTTCGATTGCGGGCGAGCTCCCCTTGCGCGTGAAAACGACGCTCTTAGGACAAATGAGATAAGTCATGTATTACTGTGAAACGTAAAAGCTGCTAATTTCCAACGAGGTCCATATTATTGCGATATGGACACTCTCGGCTGATTTTTGCCGTCGCCGTCACGTCCCGTATATGTATATGTATATACATATAAATAAAAAGGCACAAAGAAAAACAAATCAGAAGGATAAAATTCCGAAGCGCGCCACCAGGATTCGAAAATGCGACCCCTCGCTCCGCAACGCGTTAGACAACTTGGCCACGTGCCATCCGTTCATTCGAGTACTAACGGTAATCTATTTACACGCACCATTTACCGCTGGCGGTATACAGAGCTCGGAGGCGCTTCGGCGTGTGCACTAACTCCTGCAAGATTGCCCGAAGGGCGCGCTTTAAAGCACCGCTTCTATGAAAAAAAAATGGATTTTTCTTCAGTTTGAAAACTGCACTTCAACGCGCAGTAAAAAGTGGCCCATTTCTGTACCGACTCGCGATATGGAACGCCGGTGAAACATTTCATCGAATGCCACCGCGTGCCAGGAGATGCGGAGGGGTCACTCCCACGCGCCGCAGTTTTCAAGAAAAAAATATATATATCTGAGAGCGTTGGGTTGTAGCGCGCTGCTCAAACACAAATAAGTAACAACTGCGACAGTTCTTAGTTCCGGCTAATCCTGTGTACACCTGTGCGTTTTTTAGCGTCTTTCCTCGTGTTTCAGCAGCGCGCTGCAAGTGTCGAGCTGTGACCGTTGTTAGTTCGCGCTCGTCCTGTGTGTGTTATTATCGTGCGTCCTTTGCGCTTGAGCGGAAAGCTGCAAGTATCGAGCTGCTTGCCGTTCTTCGTGTAACATTCTGATTTGTTGCTATCGCCTTCATTGCGTCGCCCTTGCGGCGAAACTGACTTTTTTTATACAACAAAAACTGCCGGTAACTCTGCAGTGAGCGCGCCTTCAGCACAGCACGCATATATGTGATCCTCTGTTGTTACGCCGGAAGCCGCAAAATATCGTGGTAACCGCGCGGCTTTAGTTGACTATAATATCTGCGGACACACAAGGGTATACGATTGTATCAGTGGTACTTTCATAAAGCAAAGGGCTTGGACACACTTCTGTTACACCTGGCTGAAACCAATTTTCCGGCCCGATGAACAGAACAACTGCAGTTTGAGTTGTTTGACGAGCGTGAATATGCATGGCACCTTTCTTTAGATGTCACAGGCTTGCTTCATGCGCCAGATGTGTGGATCTAATTCTTTGTCGAGCTTTCTGTGCCATTAGTGTGGACCTAATCATGTGTAGGCGCTCAGAAGAGAAGCAACACGCAGCGTACTAGAAGCGCGCACTACAAATTATCGGCACAGTTTACGTTGCATGCTATGGACATTGTTGGCGATTAACAGCTTTAACTTTTCGCAGTGACACATTCATTATCTCACTTGCTCTTTGTTTCGTTTTCGTTTTCACACGCAAGTGGATTTCGCGCCCAATGTAAGCGTCACTCATGCAATGTGAGCGCCCTTTGCCGCGAGCAACCGCCACCGCGCATCGTGCGCTCAAGTTTCCTAAGCGTCTGATCGCAAGACTTACCCCCGTATTCAGAAAAGCTCCTTGACTTGAACTTGACTTGCCACCGCCTCAAGGGAGCGCGTTTGAAACGCGTTCGTGCTGCCTTAGCACCGCCTAAAAGCAGCGCGTTCGAAACGCGTTGAAGGCGGTATCAAGTCAAGTTCAAGTCAAGGAGTGTTTCTTAATACGGGGGTATAAGCTTGTCGCACGATGCAATCTGAGCGCATTTGATCATTATTAAATGCGAAGCATCTTATGGCCGAGTTCAGTCCGGTGGTGGTGGTGGTGGTGGTGTGAGGCGCGATCACCCTTACTGCGCAAGCGCATCATCCTACTGCTCCTCTACTCTCCTACGCTCTCCGTTCTCACGCGCCTCATTCTCTCATCCGCAACGCCGCGATGAGAGCCAGCGCATGCGCGTGCTCTCCCCCCCTCTCTCCTCTCCTACGCTCACCCGATCTGCGTGCCTGTCGGCCTCGTTCCCCGCTCGCCCTGTGAGAATCAACGGCCGGGCTAGAGGGAAGACACGACGCGCGTAGCATTCCTCTTCGCGTTCCACGACGCGAGGTCGGTAGCATGCCCAACAGAACGCGATCGTGCAAGTGCTCCGGCTTCGCATCGCCTCATGGCCCCCTTTAGCGGGAGATGGTGTAACTTTTTTTAACAGCTTGTTTGTGACTATGTAGGGTACTATTTTTCTAAACGATATGTATCGAAGTTGCAGAACATAAGGAATGGCGGGGCCGAGTTAGTCACATTTCACGCATTATAACCCGTAAGCAACACAAATAATGCAACATTCTTTTTACACAGAATAGTATACGGCGTCGTTCATTTCAATCAGAGCCATTTCAAAAATATAGAACTGGTCTTTTGAGATAACTATATTCGATTTTCAGCACTTTTGGTAAACTACATATGTTTCACGACAGTTTTGAGGCATAACGGGGCGCGCAGAACGCAATAACTTTTTTTAATGTATTAAACTCAATACGTACCGAGTTTTTCTGGCCTCAGCTTAACTTGCCGCAGGAATAAATTACTCAGGTGCAGGTATTTCGAGCCGTTTACCATGTATGTGATCTTTTTTTTCCTGAAAAGTCCTTCGACAGTAAATGAAAATAAGGTAATCACAAGATTAGATGCCATTTGTCCTTTGGGGAATGAATGTTTTGGCCAAGACGTGCACCGTTTTTGTCGCAAACAAAACAAAGAAATTTGTCTTTAATTGTGCTTCTTGAAGCCTCATAAGGTGTCTGTATGATCGCTCGGGCACTCGATATTCCGTAAACACCGCTGCGGATACAGGAAAAGCGTGGACGCTAAAGTTCTGTATTAGAGAATTTAACCAGCATTGAATACATCCGGACGGTCGCTCGCGAGTGTGTGCGATAGCAGACGATGCAGCACTGTGTGCGTCACAGCTTTGTGCGTCCTCATGACCAACCTTCCTAGCGAGTGACGTCACTGTCCAAATCGGCGCCCAGAAACTGAAGCCGAAAGTAGTTTACATAAGTAATGGAACGTAACACTATTTAATGAGAATATACCAACCTTCAAGCGTGTACCAAGATTCTTCGACGAATGAGAAAGTTGAAACCAAAAGTGCAGAAGCCGTAGATTTGATGTCTCAACCCACTAAGAATATTCTACGCGCAAATCACTCATTATTAGCAAGCGTGCTCATTATAACAAATCGACATTCAAGGAGTGCAACGTCTATAAGTTTTAAACTACCAGTCACTGGTAACACGTATGGCCAATGAATGCTTGAGTTTCCTGGTGCCAAAATCCGAAATACTGTGCCTCTCTGATAGGCATTGAGCCCATGCGAAGTGAGCGTCTTGCGGCGCGTGAAAATTGTGGGGCGGCGAATGAAGAAGAGACCGATGAGCGTCTCTCACGCTGGACAGTCGGCGATGCCTCAGAGCTTTTGTTAATGCATACTTCCCGGCAGGCGTACAGGACACGAGATGCCTAGATGTCATGATAGCCTCCTGTAGAAAGGATATACTGCTGACTGGTGACTTAAATTCCCGTCGTGTGTCTTGGGGATTTAGAACAGATATAAGTGGAAGACGCGTGTGGGAATGGACTCTTGACAATTATTTAACTTGTATGAATACAGGAGTTGTTACATTTGTCAGAGGTCAAGCTAAGCCGGCTTATAGACTTGACTTTTTCCAGCTCCTCCTTAAGTATATCCTCGTGGAATACTTTAGACTGCGCTTCAAACAGTGACCACCTTCCTGTTAGTTTCGAAATTAACTTCCCGAATATATTTCGAACTGGAAAAATTGGCTCATTCGTAAGTTATGTTAAATTAAAAAAAGACCTAAAGGCTACTTTGAGTCCTCGCAAGGATATGCAGGAAGATATTAGGGCTATGAGCCTGTGTGCGGTGTTAAAAAGATAATTAAAAATTCAACTTTTGCATTGAACTCGAACACCGAAGGATCATTTAGCCCTTGGTAAAATGCGGAATGTATGAGGGGTTATAGAAAACGAAAAGCAGCGTGGAAACAACTTCTACTCAACCAGTCCCCCAAACATTGGTGTGATTACAAATACATGGCAGCAGATTTTAAGCGCACTGTACGCAAAGCAAAAGATGACTATGATATTATCAAATTTAATTACCTTTCTAAGTCAAAAAACAACAAGGCGCTTTTTAGATTTTTACGCTCTAGAAAAATGATACCACCATCAGCAAATATTGATTCTACAATTCTCTTTCCTCGCGAACTCTCTGAATTATTAGAAAATATCGCTAAAGGATTAGAAGATAGGTTCATGTCAATTATGCCTATGCACATTGTAAATCCAATGGCAGGTGAGGAATTCAGTAAGGTTACATTAAAAGAACTGGCGGATGTAGCTAGGCATTTACCTCCTGCAGCACCAGGGCCGGATGGGGTGTCCGGTACAATAATAAAAGTGTTGTACGAAATTTCCCCTCATGAAATCCGTAACATTGTTAATTATTCGTTGAAAAATTCTTGCATAACTGCAGACTGGAAGCTTTCCAAAATAATTCCGATACTGAAAAAACAGGGAGTTAGGTTTGCGCTTGACAATATAAGGCCAATTTCTCTCACGTCTAACCTGATCAAATTGATAGAAAGAGTTTTGAATGCACGAATTATCAAATATATTGATGAGAACACAATCCTAAACCCGTGTCAAATTGGCTTCCGATCTGGGTGCTCCATATGGTGTGCGCACGTGGACTTGGAGAGTCGCATACAGCTGGCTCGGCGCCGACGAGAATATTGTGCGCTAGTGACCCTAGATTTAGCGAAGGCGTACGATAAGGAGGAGCATACAATTCTAATACAACAGATGATACATTATCAATTTCCAACCTACATAACGGCATGGGTTGAAGATTTTTTAAGGGAAAGAGAATTTTATTGCTTCCAAGGGGGTTGTTTTCTAACAGATATAAGCAGAAACGCGGTGTGCCACAAGGGGCAGTGCTGCCGCCTGTTTTGTTCAATATTTTCATGAGTTCCATTCCAACCCATCGCGATATTCAATTATATGTGTATACGGACAACATTGCATTCTTCGCAACCAATAGTGACTTGCACTCTCTTTACCAGACATTACAAAATTATATAAATATGTTAGAAGCATGGTTTCAAGATATTCATATGTCCTTAAACGTCAACAAAAGCGCGCTTCTCGCGTTTTCGTTTAGGGACCCGGTCAACATCTCACTAATGTATGGTCAAGAAATCATTCCCCAAGTTGATTCCCTTAAGTACTTAGGCATCATACTTAACGGAACATTAAATTGGAGGAATCCCATTGAACAAGTTGGATATAAGGCAACACGCGCCATGGGGTGGCTGCGTGAGCTGGCAAACAGGAAAACGGGGTTGCGAAGAACTACATTGATAATGATTTATAAAATTTATGTGCGGCCTATTATGGAATTCGGGTGTGTATTTTTTCCTGGGAGCGCGAATTAGAAAATTAGACCCTTAATACTACTAGAAAGGGAAGCTTTGCGCTTGTGCCTTGGTCTTCCCAAGTTTGTGGCAAATATGTTGTATATCGAGGCGCGAATACCATATTTGATGAATAGATTCAAAATCCTTACAGTTCAAACCTTTTTTAACATATATAATTCGCCTCAGAATCAGGTATTTTACTTTTTTATGAAAGATCCAAGTCTATTTTTTGAAAAACATTGGTCGCGCTTACACACCCCCCAAATTATATTCGTTCAGGCACTGCTAGAACCATTGAAAGTTAAAATTAAACATATTGGCTCAACACTTACAAGTCATTGAAAACTTGACATGGATTTTGATAATATTTTTCCTCCGAATGCGAAACAAATGCCATTACGGTATTTAAATGATCAGTTGCAATATTACATATGGCACCTGACAACTAACAATATAATTGCGACTGATGCATCTGTATCAAACGAAAAGGCTGGAGTAGGCATCTTCTCTCCTTCCCTTGACTGGTCGTTTCCTCTTAGACTTCCAGATTACACACCTATCTTCATTGCAGAATTATTTGCTATTGTTCTGGCTCTACGAAAGCTTCCTTCAAACGAATCAGAAGCAGTTATAAAACAGATGCTCTTTCAGTATGTGCGGCGCTCTCTTCGGCGACAAACTTACCGCTGATTAATATGTTTCATCATTTAGTACCGGCAAACTTGCGAACAATTCAGCTGTTATGAGTTCCAGGCCACTGCGGAATATATTTAAATGAGATGGCGGACACATTAGCCACAATATCTTTAAGGGGACCCATTACACCGATTATACCCGATACTGCTTACTCGACAGCAGTAAGATTTCGAAATGCTTGTCTGCTTAATGAAATGAGCAAATTTTCATGGGATCAATTCAGCGACTTCGCACATCTAAGATTTTGCTGCAATAAGCAGTGGTGTGTATCACGGCAAGTAGAAGTTACTTTCACCGGACTACGCTGCAGAACTCCGAAGTTGAATTATTATTTACACAAAGCTGGACTCGGCGCGTCTCTGTTATGCCAGTTTTGCGGTGAAATAGAGACAATGACACATTTCTTTTTATTCTGTCACCGGTATTCTAATCAGAAAAAAAAGATGCCTCGTCGCTCCCTTTCAAAAGTTAGGATTACAAATCAATGTTCCGAAAATTTTATCATTTGGTGGCATTACATTAGGTTATAGCCACAGGGAGGTCCACTCTACAGTGTTTAATTACATACAGGAAACAAAAAGATTACCATGCTAGTTTATATTGGCTTATTTTCATTACTAATTCCAACCGTTGTTACATCCGCCAAATATCACACCTGATAGTCTGACTGTATGCTCTGAAGAATTTTCAATTAGCTATTGAAGAAACTGCGAAGTTCAGCCACTTTCTTTTCGCCAACTGGCAACCTTGTACTATCGCGAACTCGCTCGGCAACGGGCATCCCTATCGAAATAAATTTAGTTCTTTTGTTCATCACAAACGAAGCAATTGGTTCTTTTTTTGACCTGCGATAATTTCCTCACAATTTGGTGCCGAAACCCTGGAAGAAGTTATCGAACTTACCGTTGAGGCAGCTGGGTCAACAGACGTCGACAGCACAACGAGCTTGAGGAAAAACAGCAACTATCCTCGGGCAAGAAACGGTCGACGAGGCGCTTCAACCAACAAGGCCTGACGACGCCACACCCAGCCGAAACTGACACCACTGCTCAAGACAACGCATACGCCAGGCCACACAGAATCACAGACGCCAGGCATCGTAAACGCCAGGATGGACCGGCTCAAGCTAAAAAGGAGCGCCTTGAGAACTCAGGTGACCAAACTTATTTCCGAGGCAGAATTGTTCTTGGCGAGCCATGCGAATGATGGAGCTCTCAGTGTCTTGTCGGCCAGGCTAAGTGCACTCAAAATACAACTAAACGAAGTGGACAATGCCATTGAACCACTAATTGTTGACGAAGACGCGGAGCAAAACTACATAAGAACAATCGAGTACAACGACCGGATCGTCGCATGCATCGCGAAACTCAGCCAAGAAGCTGAAGAGCAGAAAGCAAAAAAAACAAGCAGAAATGGCCGCGACGCGGGCGCCGACCGACGGCCCTTCGAGGGCTGCGCAGACCCACGTTAAACTACCGAAGCTCGAACTACAGCGATTTAGCGGCGCTTCCACGGAGTGGCAGTCCTTCTGGGAGCAGTTTGAGAGGGCGGTGCACGAAAACGACACCCTCTCCGATTCTGAGAAGTTTCTGTACTTGCGGTCGTCACTTTCTGGTAAGGCTGCATCGGCCATCGACGGCATCCAGGTGACGGGAGCTAACTACAACACAGCCATCGAGCTCCTTAAAGAGCGCTTCGGTCGACGAGACGTGCTGATACAAGAACACCTGACTCAGTTGCTCGAGTTGCCATCAGTACGCAACGAGAATGAGGTTATCGGCCTACGTCGACTCTATAACCATCTGCAGCGCAACATAGCCGCTCTCGCAGCGCTCGGAGTCAAAACAGATGGCTACGGTGCCCTGCTCTGCTCCGCACTCTTGCGATTGCTGCCATCGGAACTAGTAGTCAATTACCACAAGGGACTCTCCGCTGACAGCAAGGAAGAAGGGATCGGCATCGAGAGTTTACGAGCTTTTCTCAAGACCGAAGTGGAGAGCCGAGAGAAGGCACTGCAGACGACTGGCCGTAGCGAAGTAAAAGGATCAAGCTCAAAACATCGAGATAAAGAAAAAAGCAAAACACCAAAAGGATCAGCGGCTTCGCTCTTCTCTGCGGGCAAATCGAAGCAGAGCGATTCATGCGCATTCTGTGATGCAAAGGATCACGCGACTGACGAGTGTCAGGCGCAAATGTCACTCGATAAAAAGAAGAAACGACTCACTGCGGCTGGTCGCTGCTTCCGGTGCGGCGTAAAGGGACACATGTCGAAACAATGCCGCAACAAAAGGCCAAGTTGCAAGCAGTGTGGCAGAAGACACCTGTCACAATAGTGTGACCCCACCTGGAGGCAACCTGAGAACACAGCCGCAGAGTTGCACTCTTCAGCAGAACAGAAGTCGAAAAATGTGCCTACCGTGCTGCTCCAAACGGCCCAAGTATGGGCAGAATGACGAGGGAGAGCTCTGACGCGCCTCCTCTTCGACGGGGGTAGCCAACGAAGTTTTGTCACAAAGAAGCTTTCCCGCGAACTGCAACTAGAGGTGATTGGTGAAGAGGACATCACAATCTACCCATTCGGAGGAGCAGGCAACATTATCAAAGAAAAACGCAGAAGAGTGAAACTTTGGCTAAGAAGTCAGTATGACCGCAACGATCACTTCATCGAAGCTCTCGAAATACCAGAAATCTGCTCTGATCAGCTGCGAGTACCTGAGAACATCATGCAAGAACTGCAAGCTGAAATAGATGAATTGGCAGATGTCACCGTTGCACCAGCCCACCTGGCGAGAAGCGGCATTGACATCCTTATCGGTGCCGACTATTACTGGTCGTTGGTGTATGGTGTCTTCAAGAAGCTGCAGGGCACACTTGTTGCACTGAAGACCAAATTTGGGTGGACGCTTCAAGGAGCCATTCCCTGCAGTAGCTCAGCTGCCTGCTGCTCAACCGCGGCAGTTCTTCGTGCTGGAGTGTCAGAAGACACAACAAGTTTGACCAACGAGCTGAAATCATTCTGGTAGCTGGAGAGCATCGGAATTACTAACTCTTGTGCCCAAACGAACGAAAAAAGCCAGGAAATCATCAACACGTTCTCGACATCGATCAAGAAAACAGACAAGCGCTATGAGGTGGCATTACCATGGAAACCTCTGAACATTCATCTCGCTCACAACAAAGCGATCGCACAGAAGCGTTTGACAAGTCTCACGAAGAGGCTATTGAGAGGTGACGCGACACTTATCGAGTATGACGCGGCTATCCGTCAGTACCTGGAGCAAGGGTTCGCCGAACGACTTCCACCGGAAGAAATCAATAACGACGAAAACAGGGTTTACTACATGCCTCACCGCGCTGTCTTCAGACCTGATAGCCTTTCAACAAAGATTAGGGTCGTATTTGATGCATCGTCTAGCGACACAGGATGTATTTCCCTGAACGAAGCCCTGGAGCCAGGACCAAACTTTAACCCAGACTTGCTGAAGGTGCTAATTAACTTCAGAATTCACCACATCGGACTAAGCGCAGACATTGAGAAGGCATTCCTGCAAATTTCAGTGACACCGGCAGATCGCGATGCCCTCCGATTCTTGTGGTATGAGCAGTTTCCTACGAGGCAAGACCAAGATTCCGTGATAGAAGTCTGGAGAATGACACGAGTGCCCTTCGGTGTGACAAGCAGTCCGTTCCTTCTCGCAGCCACAGTGCGTCATCATTTGTCAACTAGTGCGGGTGATTCACGCATCACTAAAACTATCAGTGAGAGCCTGTACGTGGACGACCTAATAACAGGAGCGGAGACAGAGGAGGACGCTGTAGACTTCTACCGAGGTGCACGAGGCGTCATGAATCGAGCAAGCATGACACTGCGCAAATGGAATTCAAATTCCAAGAAGCTGCAACAACTGTTCAACGACGAAGCAAACGGATGTGCCCTGAGCCACGTTGAGTGTCCGATATCAAGTGTCTCACGAGTCCGCGGACTTGTATGGGATAAGGACAGAGATCATCTGGCGTTTTCCATGAAGGCGATCTTGGATTTCTTAGATCGAAACAGCGACACGAAACGATTCATCCTTCAGGCATCAGCTCGTATATATGACCCGCTTGGTCTTATTTCTCCAGTCACAGTGACAACGAAACTCATGTTCCAAACACTGTGGGAACTGGGTATTGAGTGGGACGCTTCTCTGCCTGAAGACGTCAAGACAGCTTGGACGCAGTGGCACAACCACCTACACCATTTAACGGACGTAACAGTGCCAAGACGATACGGTAGCTTGCCCAACGATAGCTAGAAAGATGTGCACATTTTCACAGATGCAAGCCCCAAAGCTTACGGTGCAGTTGCATATTTGCGCACCTATGGAGTCAAGGAAGCAGCGGTGACTCTCGTTCTTTCAAAGTCCCGAGTAGCACCGATTAAGAAATTGTCTCTTCCAAGACTGGAGCTGATGGGCATGGTGATCGGTGCACGACTGAAGGAATATTTGGGGCAATCATTGGGTCTCCCAATTGACAAATGGTACATGTGGACAGACTCATCTATCGCACTGCATTGGGTACGAGGTTCCGCGCAACAATGGAAGCCCTTTGTCGCCAACTGAGTTTTGGAAATCCAGCAGCGAACGGATCCAGAGCTCTGGAATCACTGTCCTGGGAACGAAAATCCCGCCGACCTCCTGACGAGGGGAGTAACCCCGAGAGCACTCAAGTCAAGCTCAGTGTGGTGGAACGGGCCTGTCTGGCTTTCACAGCCATCTACTTGCTGGCCATGTCATGAAAACACCGCTGACATGAGCATCGCAGAGGAGGAAAGAAAGACACTTCGAGTTCACAACGTGATATTGAGGGAATCCATATTACCCCTGCAGAAATACAGCTCCCTCTCCAAACTGGTTCGAGTTACCGCTTGGGTACTGCGATTTCTTCACAACTCCAGGCATCCCAACGAGAAACGCGAGGGACATCTTACGACAGAGGAAGTGCTAGAGGCGTACACTTGTTTGATACTTCAAACACAATTGGAGGCCTTTCAAAATGAACTCCGATGTCCTCACCGCTCGATACGCTTGCCAAGTGATTCTCCGATACGTGATCTCAGCGTGTTCTGCGACGACGAGGGCATGTTAAGAGTGGGAGGAAGGCTCAATGCTGCCGACATTTCTTACAACGTTAAGCATCCGATTGTCCTTCCGTCGAGGCATCCCATCACAGAACTTGTCATCAACGCAGCTCATCGCCGTCTCCTGCATGCTGGCGCGATAGAGACACTTACCGAACTGAGGGAGAAGTACTGGGTTGCGCGAGGAAGGCAGATGGTAAAAAAGGTGCTAAGGAAATGCGTGACGTGCAATCGTTTCAACAGCCGTGCTGCTACTGAGCCAGTCGCTCCTCTGCCTCGCAAAAGGGTGACACAAGCGCCAACCTTCGATGTAACAGGTGTAGACTTCGCTGGACCGCTGAACACGAAAGATCAAGGAAATAACAGAAAGTCATACATCGTCATTTTCACGTGTGCAGTTACGCGCGCAATACACCTTGAACTGGTGACCGATATGTCGACATCGAACTTCCTGATGGCGTTCCGAAGATTCATCTCGAGAAGGGGGGTCTGTCGAGTCCTCTTTTCTGACAACGCAAGGACTTTCAAGCGTGCTTCTAAGGACATGCAGAAACTGTGGACCACAATACGAGGAGAAGACATCCAGAATTTCTTCTTAAACCACCAGATCCGCTGGAAGTTCATAATTGAGAAAGCGGCTTGGTGGGGCGGATTTTGGGAGAGAATGATTCGTTCCGTGAAGACATCCCTGAAGAAGGTTTTGGGAAGCAGCTACTGCAATTTCGAGGAGCTCACGACAATACTAATTGAAATCGAAGCTATCATCAACTCTCGACCCCTAACCTACGTCTACACAGACGCGAACGAACCCGAACCTTTAACACCGTCTCATTTCCTGATAGGTCAGAGACTAACCACTCTTCCTGACAGCTGCTCCGCCGCTGAAGTGGTTCAGAAACGTGGTCAACTCACGCGTCGCTGGCGCTACCGCCTTAGAATGGCCGACCAGTTTTGGCGTCGGTGGCAAAAGGAGTACCTGACGAGTCTCCGATCGGCACATTTCGCTGTGCCGAGTTCGTCAAATGAACTAAGGCAAGGAACCCTCGTCTTGGTTCATGAACAACATCTGCCGAGGCAGCTCTGGAAAACTGGAGAAGTGGCCGAAGTTCTTCTGGGACGTGATGGAAAGATCCGAGCCTGCATGGTGCGCATGCCGAATGGAGCCACATTGAGAAGACCAGTTCAACTCTTATACCCCATGGAATACACGGACGAATGACCAGAGGCTCATTCCGGGGGGAGTATGAAGAAGCTGCCAAGTTCAGCCACTTTCTTTTCGCCAACTGGCAACCTTGTACTATCGCGAACTCGCTCGGCAACGGGCATCCCTATCGAAATAAATTTAGTTCTTTTGTTCATCCCAAACGAAGCAGTTGGTTCTTTTTTTGACCTGCGATAATTTCCTCAGCTATGTTTTTTTCTCTCTTTTAGTCTAAAATTACCACGTCTATATTTGGCCTAATAAGTATTTACCTCAAAGATCCTGCCGCCCGATTCTTGGCCCATCCCCCTTTGTGGGTAAGCGCCACTAGTAAGAGGTCATCATCATCATCGTCATCATCATCAGCTTGAGCTGCCTGGGCGGGACCCATGTTCCTAAATGTCGGCTGTGCGGTTGCCCCAAGGCTCGGGTTCCTGGGTCCAGTGTTCACCCGGTGACTGCTCGTTCCGGTTACGCCGAACCGTGACCTGGGCCTCTACTGCGCTGGACAACGTGCCAGGCCATTCCAGCGCCGGGCCCCCGTCCCGACGTACGCCGGGATCTGCGGTGACAGCGTCACTGTGCGGCCCGACGTGCCGTGAGTGTGCCGTCGCTAGGCCGACAAACCGTGCCGACTAAATGCTAGACTGGAGTGTGTTTTATGTGCTTGTACTTGTGCAACGTGCCCCTCAGTTCCGTCCCGCGTCCACATTAAAGCCTCTATGTTTCCCTGCAACTTTTCTTGTGTGAAACAGGCGTGAGTCCCGTCATCATCACATCCTCCCAGGCACAGCATTCTGTGTCGCCTGTGAGAAAAAATGGCTAGTCATTCTGTGTCGCCTGTGGAAAAAAACTATGGTGTCCGAAAATTGTGATTTTTCATTGGCCTGCTTCTCAAATTCTTTGATATTGTTTCAGAATTGTTTCTACCCAGAACTTTCCATACACTTGCACACAGACCTTCGCAAATTTCTTACTTCTGTGTATAATATACAGTTTCGTTTTGCTTTTACTTTGTCTGTATGTATTCTAAGTCTCTTATGTTTTATCACAAGCGAGTGCACATGCACTAAGCACTTGTTGACAAACCTTTACTAATGCTTCATATGAATTACCTCTCCGTTTAATACACTCTTTCCTTTTTGTTCGGTTTTGTGCGTATGTATACGCCTAACTGCTTTAGGTTTTATCGATAGGAAGCAGATAAGCACTGGACTTTGTAGACGCTGCTACCTGTATTTTGACTATGGGCCTACTGTAGCCTTTGGCTGCTTACCCTGCAGTTATTTTGTACAAATTCTTGTAGCAGCGAAAAATAAATCGATTGAATTGAAATCGCTATGACCCTGCGGGGCAAAACAAGACTAAACGTGGGGCAAGAGGAGACAGTTCGTCTCTTGCAGGAGAAACACTTGAAGCCCGCTCCGTAAATGCCCACGCAGTCTTCGTGAACCCGTTCTTTAAAATGCGCGAAACAAATCTACAGAGAGCGTGGCGCTGTGGTGCTTTACATCTGCTTTGGGATCAAGCACCGCCACACTTTCGTTGACTTCAAAGAGCTGCTTTTCTTGTTCGTCAGATGAAACACGCCTTCCGGATTACAACATGCATTTCTGAAGCGCTTGGTCATGAAATTCCTTCCATTTCCTGACGAATATCTGGAGAAGATCCTTGGGGACACCGACCAGCCTCAAAGAAGCGCCAATAGAGCAATAATGATGATGATGATGTTGATGCTCCGTGGAACAGGGGCAACAACCCAGTCAGGGATATGGGCCGTGAATCGGTTGGATAGCGCCGACAATAGTAATCTCAATTTTCACTTGAAGTTATGATGTCAATAAGAAAGAACCGTTCTTCGTAATAAATATTAATGTTAGAATCTTTTCCTAAACGGCCTCTAGTGCATGTTTCATGTCGCTTCCGTCGCAGCAATCTTTAAACAACTCTGTCTTGTTTGTCTGCACTATCTTACACAAAAAAATCTATATTGGCAGTACCTAAATTACAGCCTAGTAAAATACTTTTTATGCTGACTCAACGCCTTTTTGTCAAGTTTCGCCCGTTTGAAATGTTTGAAGAAAAAATCCTTCTTTCGTTCACGGCACTTCCAGAAGAAGACTTTTGGTAGGAAGCAGCTACAGATTAACAGTATTGCTACGATACTGGAGGGGGGGGGGGCGCATGGAAGAAGAGGAAACGACGTTGGCTCGAACTGTGATCTGCTTGATCGCTAGGCTCTCGCATCCATCAGGTCCTATAAATAAATGCATCTCACCGTAACAATATTGGTGGAGGTGTTGGGTACAGCAGAGCAATCCCAGGCGAACAATCACAGAAGCGCTACATCTGGAGCTACGGCGAAGCCGCCGACTCGCCGGACTACTACCGCTCTCAATGAACCCTATTGCTGACGGCGACGACACGCGGTCTTCGTCTGGCGCTACGTGGCCACATGACATGGTACCGCGAACCTTCTCTGGTAAGGTCGGAGAAGATGTTCACGAATGGCTAAAGCCCTTCAGTCGTGGGAGAGATACAAGCGTTGCAATTCGGCCTTCCGGTTGACCAACGTCGTATTGTTTCTCAAAGGAACAGCATTTGCGTAGTTCAAAAACTACAAAGAAACAATTATGACATGGGAAGACGTCCAGAAGGAAATAGCGAGCTGCTTCGGGGACCCATCAACAAAGAAGGAGCGGGCTGATAAACTTTGATGCAGCGTGCTCAAGTCTCTGGTGAGACTTGCATAACATACATTGAAGAGATCTTGAAATTGTGCAAGTCTGTAGACCGACGCATGAAAGCAGATGACAAGGTTGGGCATCTCCTCAAAGGGATTGCTGAGGATGTCTACAAAAGGCCGCCTTGCATTCTGTAGCGGACGTAATCCAACACTGCCACACGTTTGATACTCAAGGCTAGGCGCATTACTCCTAAGTTTGGTAGAATTGCCAACGTAACCACCGTTGCAAGTGTCTATGTCACTCCAACACCATCCTGCGATCTTGCCGCAATGATTAGACAAATCGTGCTGAAGAACTTGGACGATGTGATGCTGTCACCCCGACAAGGGCACGTGCCGTTGATGCCACGGTGTAGGATGTTCCCCAATCAAAAGCACCGGAGCAACCAACCGACAACCTACATCGTCGCAGTGGTCTCCAGAACGTCTTCAGCCAATCACCTATAATGGCTCAAGGGACGGTCGCCTCAAGGGACGGTCACGGGTAGACTTCATAGGTCGGCAAACTCACTCATGAGTCGACTCACTCAGACTCATATTGAGCTGTGAGTCTGAGTGAGTTAGGCTGAGTAATATTTTCGTGAGTCTGAGTCCAAGTGAGTCCCGGTGAGTAATATTTTCGCGAACCTGAGTCCGCATGAGGAAAATTTTGGTGAGAGTGAGTCCGAGGAAGCCCTGAGGGCAAAATATATGAAATATATATATTTCATGAGTGAGCCGGAGTGAGCTCCACATTGTTTTGACGACCTATGGTCCTATCTACTCAAACTTCAGCATTACTATCAGCCCTATGAAGACATGTTTATACTCGCAAACTGACACATACTTCAAAGCACTTCCGTTTATACGCCATCTCAATATTTATTGATGAGAAGCGTGATTTACGGAGCGGGGTGGGGTGACGGAGCTTTGACCTCTTTCCGGCAAATTCTTTCACGGGATATTCTTGAAAAAATATCTCGCCTGAGTCATATCTTTCAATATAAATGTCCTTACTGGATTGTAACCATTGATAAGTCGCATTTGAAGGTACGAGAACAAAGCGCGTCAAGTAGAGCACCAATTATACGATATACTGATGTTAAAGAGCCTTGACACCATGGTCGAAAAAGTTAAATATACGCTAATGGACTCATGAGCCGACTGACTCAGACTAACTCAGACTCAGATTTAGCCGTGAGTCCGAGCGAGTCTGGGGTGAGGAAAATTTTGGCGAGTCTGAGTGCGAGTGAGACCTAAGGGGAAAATATATTTCATGAGTGAGTCTACGAGTGAGCTACACATTTTTGCAGACCTATGGTACACGGTGCCTCGTGAAAGGTTTGGTGACGCGCGTGAGGCCCCAGTGTGCTTTTGCTGCGGTTTCCGTGGACATGTGGCTCGATTCTGCACTAAGAGACGTCGCGCACCACAGCGCCACTACGAGGGACCACCGTCTTCTCCTCGGCCAAACAGCTGACGCAGTGGCATGCGCTCGATGCGGGACACGTACTTTGGGAACGGCTTCCAGCAGAATGCCCGCAGTGACACGCGCTTCGGACACAATTTCCACCAGAATTACCGCAGCGACTCGTACTCCTCCTACGATGTTTGATGCCCCCACCTGCAAACCAGCGCCGTTCTCCGCCTCCTCGTAGCAGCGGCAATCACGTCCCCCCCCCACCCCCCCGCCGGGAAAGTAGGTAGCGCGGCCGATGGAGGTGAGGTCGGCGAACATTCGTCATCCATCTATGCCTCCACGGGTTCCTATGACACAAAATAAGGTCCTCGTACTCGTTGACGGACTGCCTACGATAGCTTTAATAGACACTGGAACAGCTGTTTCTGCCATGACCTTTAACTTTGTTAAAGATCTTCCCGTTCGCCCGAACCATCGCGGAGTCGCTGGCTGACACTTGCCTGTCTACGGAAAAGGTTGGGTGATTGGAAATCCAGCCGACATGTTCTGGGAACAGGATAATAGATAATAGACAGGACGGCATGGCAAGAACGTGAGAAAGAGAGAGGGTGGCCGGCGCGGGGGAACTCGGCGGCCGCGGGCAGAGAAGAGAGACTTTCGAACAACGAAGGACGATAGATCCTCAGCTCCCTAACCCCAGTTGTAAATAATGTATATTAAACTTCTTGTATCATTTAGAAACCCCAGCGAGATCGAGTTATTCAAATCAAACCTTTTTTTAACAAACTTTATATTGCGGCTAGGGCATAAAGTGATGTTTCGCTGGGACAGGTGTGCAACATTTCGTGCAGTGAGTGGAGAGACGCTGTGCCCTATCGACGTGTGTGTCGTGAGTGTTGCCTACTTGTGGAATGCCGTGAAGTACCTCATCCATGATTGCCTGATAGATAGCGGATGCACTAGCCACCATGCCAGTTGAACTTACATTGTTCCGCTATTCCTGAGCTTCAGGGGCTGTAGTGCTCCTTCAGGTAACGTTTGACTTCATCGACTTTTTTTCTGGGCCTCTAGCCCGAAAAGACTTCTTAGCACTTCATAAGCCTCTTGAATTAGTACTGCTAGAAAATAGGGAAGGCGCTTTGCCTTTACTATACCATCAGTCGTCAAGAAATGCTCAAAACTCAATATGTACGACTCGAAGGTTTGGGTGTTGGGTCGAATTCCGCTATATTCTCAAGTGGAGGGATTTCAAGAGACGTAGATATATTCCGTTCTTTAGTTGCGTGGTCCTCAACTTTTTCTGCAGTTGCTTTGTTCTCCTCCATGTTTCCGTCACATATGCAGTGCATACCTTTCGCTTTAATGACAGTGGCAGATTTCCTGACAATATTAGTGAGTGCCTGCTGAATGCGCTCCAGCCATTTATTTTTCGGCGAATTTCCCTTTTTATGATTATGCTTTTCTGTTAGTACTTGTCCTTGGCATACATATTCTTTTATACACCCCGATTCCTGGCCTTCCATCGTGAATTCGTCTCTTTCGCCATGTTATTCAGAATTGTCTTTATCTTCATCATCTTAATTTTTAGGCCTACTTTAATACTTTTGAAGAGGCAGCGCAGAAAAGAAGAAATTCACGCACACATAAAATGACAGAAACACAAGCGCTGTACTGCAACTGATGCTTTATTGATGAAACACCAGCCTTATATGTGATCATACGCATATGCGCACTGATAGCAGTGAACGTGATGAAGACAAAAATAACAACAAATTGCACAGATGTGACAGGATTTATGATAACAATTGAAAACAATATATGATTAGAGACCAAAAAGCGCGCCAATACCTTGGTCTATAATCAGTTTGCAATTGTTATCATAAATCCTGTCACATCTGTGCAATTTGTTTCTCTTTTTTTGTGGTCTTGATCACGTTTACTGCAATGAGTGCGCATGTGCGTATTATTCTATATAAGGCGGGTCTTTCATCAATAAAGCATCAGTTGCAGTACAGCGATTGTGTTTCTGTCATTTTGTGTGTGCGTGAATTTCTTCTTTTGTGCGCTGCCTCTTCAAATATCATGGCTCACCAAATAGCCCATCAGTACATATTTAATACTTTCTTTGTGCAATTCCTGAGTCATTTATTTCCTCAAACGAAAAATGATAGGAGTAACCTTAAGAAATCGGAGGACGCAGGATGGGTCAGGGAGCAAACAGGAGTAGAGGATGTGCTAGTTGGCATCAAACGAAATAAATGGACCTGGGCTGGTCACGTAATGCGTAGCACAGACAACCGGTGGATAGTAAGAGTAATAGAACGGTTACCAAGGGATAGGAAACGCAATCGAGGAAGACCGAGAGTTATATGGAGGGACAAACTTAAGAGGTTCGCAGGAATAAAAAGGAATCAGCTCGCAAAGGATAGGCTAAACTGGAGATCATGGTGCGAGGCATTCATCCTGCAGCGGACTAAAACAGACGAATGATGATGATAACGATGAAATGTATTCCCTACTCATCGCTTTGGCGCTTTCTTGGATGAACGTTTTGCCTGCTGCACGTTCCTTTGCCGTTGCTCGCGGTGGAGTGCCTCTGCGGGAGGAGTCCGGTAGGCAGCGGGCGGTGCCGTACTTAGAGGGTACATACACTAACCACCGTATTCAGAAAGGCTCCTTGACTTGAGCTTGACTTGGCACCGCCTTCAACGTGTTTCGAACGCGCTGCCTTTAGGCGGTGCCAAGGCAGCACAAACGCGTTTCAAACGCGCTGCCTTGAGGCGGTGGCAAGTCAAGTTGAAGTCGAGGAGCGTTTCTGAATACGCGGGTAAGTATTTTCTGCTGGACAAAGACACAGATCACTTGCTTCCGTTCGTGCTCATCCGCCGAGCCGCTCGGCTGTCGTACGACCCTCATCGCCAGTTGTAATAACATTATCAGTCAGTCCGGCAGGGAATAGAATGTGTTATGGAGTGTTGGCGTATATATAACGATCTGTGACGCCAGATGGATCACATGCAGATCGTCATCCAGGTATATGTGCACGTGGGGCGAGAGCAGGGCTATCACACCATCCATAGTTAAGCGATGATCATTGAAAAGACCTTGAGGTCGAGTTCGCAATATGTAATACAAAATAAGATACCTGCAAATAAAAACGAGGAGATGTCCGTATTAATTCGGCATCTCCTAGTCCGCATTTTTGTTGTCCACGCTTCTACGGCGCCATTTTCGAGCAGAAAAGATTATGGTGGGGCATTATTGTACATAGAAAATAAAATCACGTGCACCACGTTGTACATGTGAAGGCGGCCCATTACGGAATACGCCGAGTTCAAGTCAGCGACCAGCAGCCAACGGGGTAGTGGTCGTGGCCTGTCTTGCTGACAAGGTCTATTAACTTGCGGATCATGTTCGTGCGTTGGAAGTTCTGTGGGCCATAATAGCACGGATTCTTATCCCAGGCATCCTGGTCGGCGTCGAATATGGCGATACCGTACGCAACGCCGTTGAGGATGGCTCTCAGGTCACAGTACTGCGCAGGTAGAAAGAGAGAGTCACACACCTGTTTCGGCGGCTACTAATTGAGCATCAACATCAACACCCCTTATTATTACTTTATTTAAATTAATTCAACCTTCAGGACTTCTTGAAATAACAAAGGGATGAGGGGGGGGGCATACTCTTACTGAATGGTGACGAATTGACGGATATGAGTGCTGCTCCTCATGTACATGACCAAACTCGGCCTCAGTTTATATAAATAGCATTAAGGCCTCTGGGCAAACTTCCAAAGGAAAACGGATCGGCAGTATTCATCTCGTGCTGTTTGAACTAGAATGAAGCCCCCTCCACACACGCATATACGCACAAACACCACGCGCGAGAGCGCGCACGCACGTACCTTTTGTTGAGACTGCGCTTCTTATAGGGCCTGTGACTACCATGAGCAGATGGCTGCCCCTATGTGGTGGCGAAGCGACAACGTTACTTTTTCTGGTAACTTCTCATAGTCTCCACATAATATGCGCTCTTTTGCAACTGTTGCTGTGATGGTAAGCAAAAGTACTTCTTTTGTCACGCTTACAACCCAGTTGGGAGAATAAATCATTGTCATTCAAGATATTTCCACCCGCGCTTATTGTTTTATTTTTATGTATTCGGCTTTCACCCGCAAAGACTGTTAGCAACGCTCGGCGGAGACCACGTCGTAATGTTTGAGAAGCTTTGCGATTGTTTGAGATGTGCGATGTATTTGAGAAGCTTTGCGATTGTTTGAGACAATCATGTCGAGGTTTGTACACGTGAAACGCCGTGAAGGACGGAAAACGCCACACATTATTATTACTGTGAAAGCTGTGCATAGAAGTGAAGAGGGAAGGACTGTGTTATAATCTCCGACAACGGGCGGATGTGTCACATGTGTGTCCTCCCTTACACGACACGTACGCTGGGGGCATGTGAAGTCATCGATTAATGAGACTGTTTTCTTCAATAAGCTGCTGTTTCGTCCACTCGATGTCTACAATTATTAGGACAAAATATACTTTCCCGCGGAGCGGCTAGAAAATACGACTGTTGCATAGCGCGATCTAGAAAATAAAGCTCACCTTAACTTGAATTGTAGCGTTGTTGTCAAACGTCAGCGCCAGGCCGTCGTCTTCGCTGAACGTGTGCATGAATTGCTTGTCACCTGTGATCCGCTGTAGCCGAGACTTGTAATGATCGTCGAGGGAACAGATCTGCAAAAGAGCACGCTATTCTTGTACATTCCAGACCGAATGCCGGCGTTGATTCCAGCAGAAATATAACGCCTGTTTTGAAACAGTGCTCAAATTGTTAAACCGATGCGCTCTGAGGGTGCCTCATTACTTACTGCAGCCGTATAACAAAGGCGATGAGATAAAATAAGTAACCATGGTGTGGCCCTTCTGAGCACCATGCCCATTTACTTCCATCTATGGAAAGGCTACAGTCGGTACAATTTAAGAAGGCAGGAGAGGCCCCCGCCATGATGTACGAAGCGGTGCAGCCGGTAGCCTGTATGACTAAAAAGTAATTTCGCTGAAAAAATATCACGCTTCTAAACGAGTTTTATTAGCTTAAATACCATTTAATACATTGAAGAATGCTATAGCAGAGCTCTCGCGATGAGAGCGCTGCAGCAAATGCCAGATGGCAACCAGACGGCGCGTCAGGAGATCGCTTGCAGCACTGAGAGCTGCCGACGTGCCGTTCGGTATTGTTGCGCATCCGGCGCCAGCAAGAGCGTTCCTGAGTATAGTAGAATGCTCTGGTGCAGCCAAGATAGCCGGGAGTAGGTTTATCGAGCATGGCGCATAATACGTGACTGCGAAAACTCTTGGTGATAGCGAAAAGATAGTGCGCACATGCAGTCGAGTAGTTCTTACAGGGGACGCCGTCACGTAGGCGAAGTCTGCATCGGACTTCATGCGGCAGAAAAAGTGGCTGTAAGCTCTCGTCCTTCTGCTGCCCCGATATGAAGGTGTCCATGTCCGGGAATTCCGAAGGCGCAAAAGCGATGTACTGCTCAAAGTTGTCAGTGTCGCATTCAGTCGTCGGAAGTGGCATGTGAGACAGACAATCAGCATCAACATGTCGCCGGCAGCTCTTCTAGCAAATAACGAAATCATAAAGTGCCCAGCGGATTAGCCGACCAGAGGGATCCCGGAGACTCACAAGCCAGCGTAGCGAATGATCATCCGCGACCACAGTAAAGGGGTGCCCGTAAAGGGGTGCGTGACTAAAAAGCGCAGCTCGCTTTTGCTTAGCACAGCGGTGCAGATTAGTTTACATGCCCGAATTAAGCGTGAAACTGGCAACACGTACGTAAACGGCAGCATACGGGGAAAGATACCATATGATCAGAGACACACAGACCACATAACCTATTGTCACGTGGCCGTGACGTCGACGAAGGCAGTAGTCAGCACGTGAAAGATGAAACTCTTTATTTGGCCGAACTTTTGGCCAGGAAACTGAAAATCAAACTACAGCAGTACACTGATAGCGGCGAACAGAGCGTCGACCGTCGATCAACTGACAAGCGGCGAAGCGCGTCGGCATTTATACATGTGCCGTCGAATATTCCAGCGTTATCGCTGGTTGTCGCGCAAGTTCTAGAATAAGCTCGAGTATTCGCGTCTTGCAAGCAATCTTAACAAAACGATCTACAATGATGCCGAAGCATCTCGAACAATGAGGCGAGGTTTGCGCTGAGCGTTGCTGATAGTCTTTGTGGCCGAAAATTGAATACAGCAAGAGTGACAATAAGAAACGCACGTGGCAATATATAGAGACATCCAAAACAAGGCAGGAGTCAGGGGAAGATGGAAGTTTGTGATGAAAAATTCGTAAACAGGGGGTGTGCTCGAGCCGACGTTTCGACAAGCGGACTTGTGTTCTTCAAGGCTGCCACCTCTTTTTCAGCCTTGAAAGAAGACAAGTCCGCTTGTCGAAACGTCGGCTTCAACACACCCCCTGTTTACGAATTTTTCATATATGACACATGGCACATGACCGCCGCTGCTCACGCGTGACTGATCTAACTTTCGGTATCGAAATATGCCTGCTTTTTACAACATCACAGCATCCAAACATCGTGCTCATCAACATACTGAAAGGACTGTACCAAATCTAAATGGTCGTTTATGGCTTACCATACTTTATGTAAACACAAGATATGACACTTGACACATAGAGAGTGATTGCTGCACATTTTAAAATTGCTCGAGGTTTTTAATATGGGGATCCGAGAATTCCCTTTTTTCAGCGCATTTTCAGCGCATTAAAATGATTTTCAAAGCTGGTGCGCAAGAAAGGACCGCACCCCATAAAGAATGACAATTTTGGTCAATGTGCGATGCTTCAGTACAGACTGTCACCAATATACAGGCGAACTTAGCAATTGCATCGCGTAGCTCAGAGCGGTTGGTCGGGCTCCATTTGCTGCATCGAATATTTCGAATCCAAAGGAGCCGTTGACTCTTTTACTTGGAAAGCTTAAACGATCGGACTCCTTTAGAGCTACGGTTTTATCAGTTTAATTATCTTCCTTGTGTGAGGAGGTTTTACCATCCTCGTGTGAAAAGGGGATTGTTGCCGTTTGATTCTGCACACTCTAAGTTTGATAAGAGAGCGGTTGCTTCACCTTGCCTAGAATCTACGTTGGCAAAGCCGTGCCCACACTACATGCGTACTAGCTTTAATCATTATATCAGTTGATTGCTGGCGGCGGGCTTCCCTTCGTCGGTCATAAATACAGTCGCCGAGTTTCTATGCGGAAGGTAAAACGTGGCACACATAGGGATGGAGCTGCTTGGGTTTCATCGGGTTCCAAGCCTCAAGTGATGCCGCACTTTCATAAGCTCTTCCAGGACGTCACTGCTAGACATGGAGTGCCGCTGGCTTTTTCGGCGCCTGAGAAACTCGCCAAATTGTGCTGACGCATTTGCAATGGCAAGAGACGTGGTTCCAAAAAAAAAACATGAGAAGGCCTTCGCCAAACGCTCTACGGGGGTTGGATACTCCATTTCATTATCCTGTGGAAAAGTGTACGTCGGTCAAACCAGAAGATGCCTGAATGATGCTCGCAAAAAAATTAAGAAAAAATAGGAGAAATACGCCCATCTTCAGGCACATGCTGAAGCAGGTGGGTGGGAGCCACGACTTACAAATACACAGGTTCTCGGAGAAAGAACGAAAACATCAGCACGTCTATCGTTGGAAGCCTAATTTATAGAAAAAAAATAAGGATCGTTGTGTTAGCGAGCCGTCCGTGTCTTTGTTTCAGAAGGAAATCTCTATTCTTGAGGCTAGAACTTAAAGCGCTTCCAGCTAGTGTTTCTATTTTCTTTATTCTTTGTTGTTTTCTTAGGTGGTAGCTGGATCTTGCATCACTTATTGAATCATTGCACATGCGCATCTCTGTTGATCATTGCTCTTGCGTACATATGATGATCGGTCACGCACAGTAAACAGTTTGTAGTGAGCGCCGTGTGTAGGTGAGGTGTCTTCATGAGAGGAAGCGTGTGTGAACGTGGGTGTGTTTATTTTTTTTTTCAGGGAATGTGAAGTTGCGCTAAATATGTCCAATATGAGAACTAATCAACTAGCCCAACAATAAGCTCTAATATTCCGCAATAAGCCATGCAACAACATATTCGCGCAACCAGTGCACGCGTGAATACGAGGATCAGTCGCCATGAGCACACGAGCCATCATGCGCGCTGCTCAGAAGTGGCGCAAACAACGCGGCGCTGCCGCAGCCGGAAGGCGAATGAGTATACGTCAAGCAGTGTGGGCGGCGCTGGGGTAGGTTGCGGGGAGCACTAAGATGAAAGAGTCACTAAACTCTTCCGAAGGGCATATATGGTTCTGTATATATGGCCTCCTAAAGTGGAGTTGTCTGGCCACTGAGTATCCAGTATAAGACGACCGTGTTGCATAGACGATCCCGACGGTCAATTTCTCTATGCCCGACGTTGGTTAAAGGGGTCATGAAGCACTCCTTGGGCTGATTGAAAAAACACATCCTGCGGAAAGCTGACACGGCTATGAACTGCTCTGCCAAATATTACAGTCGTGCGCGCCGCGTAATGGCCACAAGCGGAGCGCGAAGTTGCCGTTTCCCCAGGCACCCTCTTTTCAAACAGAGGCCGGTTCTCACTCTCGTCGGTGGGCGGGGCGTCTGTCCGCTGTACGTCGCAGAGACATAGCACGCTTATTGGCCGATAGCCGACGTAAATCGAGAGCGGCGTTCGGATCAGATGCGCTTCTTGCCGCGGGGTGCCGTCACTTGCCGGCGCCCTCCTCAGTACACGGTAGCCGCACTCGCGCAAGCGAATCACAGCGGGAGAGCGATCGCGTTTCATGACGCGCGCTGGCGTAACTTCTTTCCCCCATGCCATCCCTCCCTGTCTAGCTTCCAGTGCGCTCGTCGGCACGAGAAAAGAGAGAAAGCGCTGGGAGCGTGCGCCAAACCCCCGTAACTCCGCTGATTCTTGACGGATTCGAGAAATTTTTGCGGCAATCGATTCGGGAGGCAGTACACTCCGATACTGAGGCCATTAGATCATTACTTGGAAAAGTGGTTCATGACCCCTTTAAAATACAGTGGACTGAGAGGGGGAAAAAGATGAATTTTGTCTTCGTGTCGTCTTGGGCAAATGCACATGTTACTGTGGCACTTTTTATGGATACCCTCAAACACCGTAGCTTTATAGAGGAGAGTGATTACAATTTAAAGGTAACTAAAGTACACAAAAATTGAGATGAAGGCGGCATCATTAAACAAGTATGCGGCTTATCAAGAACATCTGGCACAAGCACAGATACGCAACTTCACCAGATCTCACAATTAATGTGAACCAAACCGTCAAACCGGTAAATATTAAGTTAGCTATTTGACGAACTTGTGCCCAGCAAAAAGAAAACTCATGAATACGACGGAGTAACACCCACAATACAATAATAGCGGCGTCAATTGTCGTTGGTTGTCGACAGTCTGCCTTCGCTGAAACGCTTCGGCTTCGATTAGTCCCAGCGTTATTGCGGGCGCTCGCACAAGTTCTAGAATGAACTTAGCCGCACGCGTCGGGTAGACATTCCCACCAGCGCATTCAGAAACGCCTAGGAATCTGCTACTGCATTTAGGCGTGGCCTGCGCTTAGCGACAACCTGTAGGCATCAGCAAGCACTCGAGTCAATGACATGATGTTAGGTTGATCCAAAGGGGAGATATCTCATAGAGCACCACTCACCGGGTCCCACTGAAAACTTCGGTTAATCACTGGAAGCTGTGAGGTCTCGGGACCGTTTCACGGAAATATCTCGGTCCACTATTGGAGCAGCTACAAAAGATTAAACTGCGCATGTTGCACCGTTAATTATCGCATAACTTACCCTCCCTCTTGCATTCAATCCCAAGAAATTTCTAGAAAACCATATCACCTGGAAATGCATCGCAACAAGTACGTGTTTTGGATTATGACGACACTGCTTTAACGGATGCGCACTGCTCATCTGAGTTGAACAGATTTTTCTCATCAGTATTTACAAATGAAAATCATGTAAACGTGCCCTATGTTTCGGAATCACGTTACCTCTAATGGCACCAATAACGGTCACTGCGGAGGGTATTGCATGTCTCATAAATAACCATAAACTATTACACTTGCCGGCATAGATAATCTCAATGCTAAAATCCTAAAGAATACTCTACCTCTTTCTAGCCAAATACTGTGCAATATACTTAATCAGTCACTCTTGACCGGCCAACTGTCAAAAGAATGGAAGATGGCTCAGGTGATTCCAGTGTTCAAAGCCGAAAACAAATGGTATCAGTCAACTACCGCCCCATTTTATTAACATGCATTTGCTGTAAAATACTGGAGCATATAATCGCATCGCATCTCTATAGCTATCTGGAGACCAGTAATTTCTTTTTCAATAATCAACGCGAGTTTAGAAAATATATGGCACGTGATATGCAGTTGCTCGAGTTTACTACCGACTCTCATTTTAGCACGCACAACAATATACAAATTGATAACAATTCTCTCTATTATCCAAAGCGGTGTAACCGTGTGGCTAATTGTTGGCTGTTTTCTAAGATAAATGTTCTTGGACTGGACTCTACTAGCTTATCTTCGATAAATCTTTTACCATCGCGCTAACGATTTACCGTTACTAATAACCACGTTTCTCTATTTGCTGATGCAACTTCTGGAGTCTCTCAAGGCAGTGTTCTATGTCTTTACTCTTCCTGATTTACATGAACCACCTGCCCAACATTTCTTCAAGTATAAGGCTATTCGCTGATGATTGTATTGTTTACGGAAAATATTATCTCTCGATTATCACTACATCTTGTAAAATGACGTCAGTCGTATAAGTATGTGGCCTCGCAAGAGGCAAATAGTTCTACGTTCGGACAAATGCAAACTCATTTCTTTCAGTCACAAAGGATGGACCTCAGATTTTTCCCTATCTTATTAACAACTCTTTCATATCTCGTGTTCAATCATTCAAGTATGTTGAAACACATCTGACTCGCAATTTTTCATGGTCCCCTCACATTACTGCTTTCTGTGCTGGAGCACGGCCACCTGGATCGGGGCGCGCGGCGGTGTTGCTCCGGCCATCCCATTCGGACGGAGGAGGCGTAATTGCAGAAAGGGGCGTGACCACTCCTTTCGCCGCACCGCGGCGCGCGCCTACTACCCCTCCATTCCTTTGCGCTCTATGCGGGAAGGTTTGCGGCGCATAGCGGCGCCTTGAAGATATCGCTGTAGAGTAACCGTGGGTTAGCATAGCACTTCCACCACGTTCACAAAAAGCACATAAAAGAATGGATGGCGGCTATCGCTATATTCTTTATTTTTTGTGTGTGTGCGCCAGTCCTTGTCGTGATGATGGTGACCGAAGCGAAAACACCCGTGAGTCACTTTTTAAGAAAATTGTTTTGGTGTTCTTAAGTGCAGCATATCAGTAACAAGTATACATGCGAAGGAAAGCACGAGATTTATTAAAAACTACTTTTTTTTCTGAGTGCTTCCAGAATAGCGGAAACGATCCGAAGGTTGGTTCCGCTGCCTAAAGGAGGTTGGCGTATTTCCCTTGGGATGCTGCGGCCTTGAGTGCGCGAGCTTTACCTGCTGGAAGGAATGCCACTTTGGCGTCGAGGCAACGTAATATTCCTTGGTGTTGACTTACAGTAAGGCACGCAGCAGTACGGCACGTTTCTGAAAAACACGGTAAATTACACACGGAATCCCAACGCAGACTAAAAAACAAATTACTTGCCTGAAGTCAACGTGGTATGACAATGTGAAAATGCATATGAAAACATATATGCTAGACGCAGAAAGCCTTATCAGCAGCCGCTCAGCCAACGAACCGGTAGATTAGTTCGAATCCTAAAGGGCAAACCGCATGCACGCAATAATGGAGGTGGAAATTGGGGGACCCTTAAGCTTCGCCTTTAAGAGTTAAATGCGACAGCGATATCTGCGCGCATACACAGACGCACACGAACGCACACACACACACCGCCGCCGACACCGGAATTACTGCGAAACGGGTTCTTCCATGCTGTCGCGCTAAAACGACAAGCGATACCAAAACGAAAGTGGCCATTGCGCGACCGACCCTTAGCTAATTCGCAGGCGACAAGCGCGCGCTCATCGCTTTCGCGTTCAAATTCGCCTACATGCGGCCTGCGCTTAAATAAGAACGTCTCATTCACATCACTGTCGTATCGTGGGAACTTCAGAATGCAAAAAGACGTGCCCACCAAAATGTTACCTACCATCGGCTAGGTGAAACGTCTACAGCATTATCATTACCGCAATTTAGTTTTCCAGCAACGTGATGCTCTTAAGACAGCGCTCGACCACAGAAGATAGCTATGCAGTGCAGACGACGACGAAATGTATTTCCTTTAGAAAGAAGCATGGCGCGCTCCGGTCCAGGCGGCCGTGGGAGAAACGAGCGCCAAAAGAAAGAATGAGAAGCACGGCAAATCACGTACTCGGCACAATACATGTGTCATATGGCACTTATGTAGCGGCCGTGGTCATGGGATATGAACGCGCCGCGCCATACGAAGTCGCCTAAGCACGCTGCTTGGCTCTATCTCGACGGTAATAGGTTACAGAGAACAACACTCACTGTGTAAGGCCCGATTAACAATACATAACAGCGTACCTTGATTCCAGTCACCACGTGCACAATGTCCAGTGTGCATTTTTCCAAACACATCTGCGGCTGTCTACGGCGCGGCGAGCGCGGCATCATCCGCAAGGGGGTAGGAGAAGAGCGCCGCGTCGCGGCGCGCAGCTGAACTACCTCAATTACATTTTTTCAAAGGGGCGCGCGCCGAATGGGACGGCCGGAGCAACACCGCCGCGCGCCCCGATCCAGGTGGCCGTGGCTGGAGCATCGCAAACACTTGGAAACACTCGCCGCAATCTGCGTAAATCGCCACCCAACATACGCAATTTAGAGTATCTAACGTTCATTCGTACGCTGTTGGAATGCTAACTTAGATCATGCACGAAACTGTGACGCGAGGTTCATCACAGGCAATTACGAGCGCAAGTCGATTATTACGAAAATAGAACTGAAACATTCGCTGCACCTTCTTCAGGTTCGACGGTGCGTTTCCCTTTCATGCCTGCTTCACAGATACATCAGCAGGCCATAATTCATCCCTTGAAGACACGATCACCACTGAGTGGTTTACGTCCTACGCTTCTGCAGAGTCTCACTTGGAAGTAGCTGGTGAAGCGGTCTCTCTCGCCGAGCGAAGAGCATGGCTGTCCCTCTTGGAAGCCCGGGTTAAGGGACACCCACCCCGGTGGCCACAGCTGCCAGTACGTGTGAGGGTCTGTGTCACGGGGCCGGTACCAGCGCGCTTTCATGGTGAAGGAAATCGCGACACTTGCACGGGCGAATGATTGCCGCTTTTCGTGCAGGAACTGCACCACGTCCACCTGCAATCCACGAAGGGAAATTGCTGATGGTATTTCACATGCACAAAACTACCTGAGAGCCACGGAAGCACAGCAAGAATAAGTTGGGCCACTTGAACTGAAATAGAAGCAGGAAAATTATTTTTCAGGCATTCACTTTCCACGAGGAAATGGATAATTGTGTTAACATACCAAAACTATCGGTATCAAAAAAGCACGCAGTTGCACTCAACGTGAGCAAGTGCGGAGCAGTGATACGCTCGCGTCCACGGGCAGGCAAGCGCTGGCGTTCCAAACCTGATGGGCGTCCATGATGGAGGGAAAGGAAAGTTTCATTTTTGATCTAGTGGCGCCCTCTCTCCTCCTCCTCCTTGCCTTCCTCCTCAGCCCCTCATCCTTCCTCCTCACCTTCACTTCCCTTTCCCATCTCCTTGATGTAGTGCACTGTACACGGCTATGCCATGCTATACGCTCCCCATCATCCTTTCCCTCCTACTTACCATCACTTCCCTTACCCGCCTTCTGCCCTACCATACTACACATGGCTGTTCTGTGCATCGTTTTGCTGAGTGACGCTATACATGGCTATGTTATGCTTTACCCTCTCCCCTCCTTTCATTCCTCCTCACCCTCACTTCCCTTTCACGCACCCTTACAATACATATCTCATTCGCTGATAACATTTCGCTGAGTCACTAAGGGGACGAATTGCAACTCATGGTTGTTGAATTGGACAAGGAAAGCCGAATGGTAGGTCTGAAGATTAATATGCAGAAAACTAAGGTAATGTGCAACAGACTCCGAAGATAATGGCGCTTTGCGATAGGTAGCGAGGCACTGGAAGTTGTCAAGGAATACGTCTACTTAGGACAGGTTTCTGACCGCGCAGCCGCACCATGAGACTGAATTAATTAGAAGAATAAGAATGGCGTGGAGCACATTGAGCAAGCATTCTGAAATCATGAATGGTTTTTTACCATTATCCCTCAAGAGTAAGATATATAACAGCTGCACCTTTCCGGTACTTACCCACGGAGCAGAAACCTGAAGGCTTACAAAGAGGGTTCAACTTAAATTTAGGGCGACACAGTGAGCAATAGAAAGGAAAAATTATAGGTGTAACCTTAACGGACAAGCACAAAGCAGAGTGGGTCAGGGAACAAACGGGTGTTAAGGACATCTTAGTCTCAATCAAGAAGAAATGTACATGGGCAGGGCTATATAGCGCGTAGGCAATATAACCGGTGGTTATTAAGAGTAACAGACCGGATTCCGAGAGAAGGCAAAAGCGCGTGGGGAAGACAAGGTTCGGTGGGCAGATGAGATCAAGACGTTTGCGGGTATAACGTGGCCGCAGCAAGCGCAGAGCCGCATTGATTGGCGGAACAGGCCAGAGGCCTTTCCCCTGCAGTGGGCGTAGTCAGGCTGATGATGATGATGATGACTATACATGGCTATGATATACATGTGGCGTTTTTTTTTCTAAAGGAGCCAAGTCCACTTTAACTGCAACTGAGAAAAACGCATTTTTTTTTTTTTGCTACTGACAATATGGTCGGGCATGCTCGAACAATTTTTGGGCAGTGCGCTCATGTCACCAAAGTACCCTAAATATATATTCCGGCTAAAATGTATATAGCCCACTGTCGTCGGTACTCAGGTGTAAAATTTGCATTTGTCTCACATTTATTTTTATTTATTTATTCTACCCTCAAGGCCGGAGGGCATTGCAGAGGAGAGTGGTAAATGGGAAATTGTACAAGAATTGGGCAGTAATATTATACAGTAAGAAAGTAATACAGTAGCGTAATAAAACACCACAATTGTAATAGCATTTATATACAATGTAGTTAGGCAATGCCTTGCGCAAATGACTGCAAGTACTAATGTGAAGAAACAAGGTAACATGATATTAATTCCTGTATATTCAATGTTAGCTAATTTTTCTGAATTACTCAATAGCAAAACGATAAACGAGCACATGTTAAAATTTCCTAGTCAGATAATGTAGCTACAACCTTGAGAAAAAGTTTGTTATCGTTGCTAGCCACTGCGTCATTGGGAAGCTGTTCCATTGCTGGGATGTTCTGGGGAAAAGGAATGACTGAAAGTATTTCCTGTTTCAATTCTGATTTTGCAGCGACATAGTCGATACGGTGCGATAAGTAATGCGGCTGTGAAATGAAGTCATTTGGAAGAGATGGATGATGATAGAACGCTTGCAACAAAGTTAAGCGTGCTGTCTTTCTACGAGATGCTATATATTGGAACATTTGATTTGGGCTTGAGTCAGCTCGTAAAAGAAGCCTAAATCGCTGCGAATGAACGTTATAGCAATATTTTGCGACAAGAATAACATCATCCTTGTGCTTCCGTTTGTGCCTTCCTTTGTTGCGCGGGCGTGATTTCGATCACTAGACTTGTAGAGCAAGTCGTCCTTCCAGGCAAAACGTGCCCCATTCTGGACTGTCGGCAGCGTTTTCTTGTTCTTCGAACCTATTGAAGGCCTACAAAAATGTTTGAGCTTTTCTTCCTATTAGCTCGTTTTATGCCATGGCGTTTCGGATCACTTCTTTTTCAAGGAATAGATTGGTGCCCATTGTCTCCACTTCAGTTGTCTTCTATTTCAAATATAGCGTCTTGGAGCGAAAGAAGGGCATGGTACTGTTGCTCAAAACTCGAAAAAAAAAAAAACACTAAAAGCCAGAAAGGCGGCCTCTTCCTTTTTATATTCGAGTCTTGCCCTACCACATCACGTCCTTCAGTAAGTAACAACTGGTCCATGAAAAAGCAATTGTGGAACGAAAGCACGATAGCCAAGCAACTGGGACACAAATGAAACGATTGGATGCGGCCATGTTGGTTGATTTGGTCACGATTGCTTACGAAGCGCTGGTTTAATTGACCTGGCTCAGTGTGATTGAAACATATTCAGGATTTGGCTCATTTTTTATTCAAAACTGCATTTTTTATTTCATGATACAATGATGTGTTGCCCCATTTTGATTACAATTGTATTAAAAGTGAAACATACATAGGCGCGGTTTAGGCTCCTATGAAATTTATCCCAGTTTAGGTTTCTGAATGTGGCTCTTTTATTGCAATAGAAATTATATGAATACTCTCGGCGCATTTTGCCGTCGCCGTCTTGTCCCGGATATATATATATATATATATATATATATATATATATATATATATATATATATATATATATATATATATATATATATATATATATATATATATATATTGCCACGCCCACTTCTTGTCGTGTTTTGATGTATTCGGGTTTGACCGGCAGGGACGGTTATCAACGCTCGACGCTGTCCGCGAAGTAGTGTTCTAGAAGCGTCGCGATTGTAGTACATCGGTTTGTTAAGATTGCGCCCCGCACGCGAATGTTCCAGTTTTGTCTAGAGATAAGGCCGCCACCAGCGATACTGCTGGAAAGTTCGATAGCGCCTGTATAAAAGCCGACGCGCTTGGTCGCTTGTCAGTTGATCGACGGACGACGCCCTGTTCGCCGCTATCATTGTACAGCGTGCACTGCTGTAGTTCTAGTTCTCATTTTCCGGCCACAAGTTCGGCCAAATAAACAGTTTCATCCTACAAACGCCGACTGCTGTGTTCGTCGACGTCACGACCACGTGACATCTGGTGGAGGTGCTGCTTCTCCCATGATCCGGACGCCCCCACGAAGCGCTGATCCAAGCCCAAGCCGCGAGGAGGACGACGGCAGAGAAAACCCGGATCGTCGAACAAGCCGCAGGCAGAAGGGACTGCAGCCAGAGTACGGGCTCCTTCCCGAAAACACCAGGCAGCCCCAGGTCCCAACACCGACCGCAGCGACGATGACCGACCCCGTGCAGCCTGCGCCGATACTTCTCCGGCAGCCCAAGGAGCCGCCAACTTTCCGCGGGTCGTCATTCGAAGACCCGGAAACCTGGCTCGAGACCTTCGAAAGGGTCTCAGCGTTCAACAACTGGGACTCCGAGGACAAGCTGCGCCACGTCTACTTTTACCTGGAAGATGCAGCAAGGACCTGGTTCGAGAATCGGGAGTCCACTCTTCGAAACTGGGACGCCTTTCGCAGCGCTTTCCTGGAGACGTTCACAAGCGTCGTCCGAAAGGAAAGGGCCGCAGCCTTGCTGGACACACGGGTCCAACTTCCAAATGAAAGCGTGGCCATCTTTGCAGAGGAAATGACCCGGCTATTTCGCCACGCTCACCCTGCCATGCCCGAGGACAAGAAAGTCCGCTTCCTCATGCGAGGAGTAAAGGAACAGCTCTTCGCTGGACTTATGAGGAATCCGCCGAATACCGTCGAAGAATTTGTCTCCGAAGCAACAACAATCGAGAAAACGCTTGAGATGCGAACACGGCAATACAACCGCAGCTTCTCGACCACAAGCTACGCCGACGTTCAAGCACTAGGATCCGCCGACCTGCGTGAGACGATTCGAGCAATCGTGCAAGAGGAGCTGCGAAAAATTCTACCTTCGTCACAACCTCAAGTGGATTCCATCGCCGACGTCGTGCGCCAGGAGATCCAGCATTCACTCGGTGCGCCTCAGCTAGCAGAGCCGCAGCCGCAAGCTATGAGCTATGCTGCTGCAGCCCGCCGTCATGCTCCTCCTCCACGCCCACGCCAAGACGACACACCGCCGCAGTACCGTCGCCAGACGCCGCCAGCGACGCCCTACCGTCCACCTGTCGGCCAGACGCCGCCGCCGCCACCGACGCCCTACCGCCCACCTGTCGGCCAGCGCTACACCCCGAGGAAGACCGATGTCTGGCGTGCCCCTGACAACCGCCCGCTCTGCTACCACTGCGGGGAGGCCGGCCACACGTACCGCCGCTGCCAGTACCGTCAGATGGGGCTACGCGGATTCCCCGTCAACGCGCCGCGCCCGCAGCCAGGCGAACGGCCTCGCGACATCGACGACTACCTCAGGCACACAGTGGCAAGAACGACGACCTTCCCGCTCACCGTCGCCCGGCCGCTACATGTCACCGCACCGCCGGCAGTACACTGGCCCAAACCGAGGCCGGTCGCCTAGCCCGTATCCGGAAAACTAAGGGCAGCAACCGATGGAGGTGCGGTTGCTGAACGACGAAATGCTGAAGATCCTCCGCCGTCGACGGCGACACCGCGACGAAGCTCCGAGTCCCCGCCGCACGCCGAACGACGTCGACGTCCCGAAGACGAAACTTGGCGACCGGAAGCAGACCTGACGACGCAACGCGGAAGCAGCGGTGCAAACCGACGTAGCCGTGACCCGACGCCGCGACGTAACCGCAACGCAAGACGGCGGACTAGCGACCTCGACGTTCTGATCGACGGCCACAACGTCACCGCTCTCGTCGATACTGGAGCCGACTATTCCGTCATAAGTGGGCCGCTCGCAGCAAAGTTGAAGAAAGTTAGGACTGCTTGGGAAGGCCCCGAGATCCGTACCGCTGGAGGCCATCTAATAACGCCGATTGGTGTCTGCACGGCGAGAGTCACTATCAACAACCGGACTTATACTGCGAGCTTTGTAATCCTAAAAAACTGCTCCAGGGATGTGATACTTGGAATGGACTTCCTAAGTGACCATGGCGCCGTCATCGAATTAAGAACCAAGTCGATAACCCTATCGTCGGAGAAAGCGACACCACCGGATACGAACCCATGTCAACATGCCCTGAACGTGCTCGAGGATCAAGTCACCATTCCTCCTAGATCCAGCATCATAATTCCCGTCGGCACCGAAACGGCTGAATGCATCGAAGGTGTCATCGAGAGCGATCAGGGTTTGCTGCTAGACCGTGACATTTGCGTCGCAAGAGGCATTGCTCGGCTGTATGAAGGGAAAGGAAGTGTGATGCTAACGAATTTCAGCCAGAAATACAGACACCTGAGCAGGGGCAAGACGATTGCATACATCGAAGAAATCTTGGCCGTCAGCGATGCGTTTGCCTTTTCAGATTCTGACGAAGCTACGACGACGATCCCTGAGCCACCCTTCGACGTAAACCCAAGTCTTCCCGCTCGCCAACAGCAACAGCTTCGACGCCTTCTGCAGGAATACAGGGACTGTTTCTCGTCGCCGTCGCGGGTCCGACAAACGCCCCTTGCTAAGCACCGCATCATAACAGAAGAAAATGCTCGACCACTGCGTCAGAGTCCCTACCTGATTAGTGAAGTGATTAGTGTTAGTGAAGAAGAAGGATGGGACCCTACGTTTCTGCGTCGATTATCGTCGCCTGAACAAAATCACAAAGAAGGACGTATACCCTCTCCCACGGATAGACGACACCCTGGATCGACTCCACAACGCGAATTACTTTTCGTCGATGGACCTCAAGACCGGCTACTGGCAAATTGAAGTCGACGAGAGAGACCGAGAAAAGACCGCCTTTATAACGCCGGACGGCCTGTTCGAGTTCAAGGTCATGCCCTTCGGTCTTTGCTCGGCACCTGCGACTTTCCAACGAGTCATGGATACTGTATTAGCTGGCTTGAAGTGGCAGACTTGCCTTGTTTACTTGGACGACGTCGTTGTGTATTCCTCGAACTTCCACGAACACCTCCAGCGACTTCAATCCGTACTTCAAGCAATCAAGAACTCCGGGCTCACCCTGAAGCCAGAAAAGTGCCGCTTCGCGTACGAGGAGCTCTTGTTTTTGGGTCACGTGATCAGCAAGACTGGAGTGCTCCCGGACCCGCAGAAAACAGCTGCCATCGCCGCTTTCCCGCCACCCACCGACAAGAAGGCCTGCGCCGATTTGTCGGCTTGTGCGCCTATTACAGACGCTTTGTCAAAGACTTTTCACGGATCGCCGAGCCACTAACGCAGCTCACGAAGGCCGACGTCGAATTCAGGTGGCAAACAGCGCAAGTCGAAGCATTTCATGAACTGAAACGACGCCTGCAGACACCTCCGATGCTTGCGCATTTCGACGAATACGCCGATACGGAGATTCACACCGATGCAAGCAGCATAGGACTCGGCGCCGTCCTTGTGCAGCGGGCGGGCGGACTGGAAAGGGTTATCAGTTATGCTAGCCGGTCGCTGTCTAAAGCAGAGGTCAACTATTCCACAACAGAAAAGGAGTGCCTCGCCATCATCTGGGCTACGTCAAAGTTTCGCCCCTATCTCTACGGCAGGCCCTTCAAAGTTGTGAGCGACCATCACGCCTTGTGTTGGCTAGCTAACTTGAAGGACCCTTCAGGTCGCCTCGCACGGTGGAGCCTGAGACTTCAAGAATTTGACATTACTGTCGTGTACAAGTCCGGAAGGAAACACTCCGACGCCGACTGCTTGTCTCGTGCCCCCGTCGACCCACCAACGCCCGACGACCAGGATGATGACAGCTTCTTGGGAGCCATAAGTACCGATGACTTCGCCGAACGACAGCGAGCCGACCCTGAACTGAAGGGTCTAGTGGAATACCTAGAGGGCAGGACCATCGTTGTCCCAAAAGTATTCAGGCGAGGATTGGCATCATTTTCTTTGAAAAACAACGTCCTCGTAAAGAAGAACTTCTCTCCGGCCCGAGCCAGCTACCTTATCGTTGTACCTTCGGGACTGCGACCAGAAATTTTGCATGCCCTGCACGACGACCCGACGGCCGGACACCTCGGACTTTCCCGAACGCTCGCACGAGTACACGAAAAGTACTACTGGCCGCGCCTTGCCGCCGACGTCACTCGCTACGTAAGGACGTGCCGAGACTGTCAGCGACGGAAGACACCGCCCACAAGACCAGCAGGCTTCCTTCAGCCGATCGAGCCTCCTCGGCGACCATTCCAGCAGATCGGGATGGACCTCCTGGGACCGTTCCCAACATCGACTTGCGGAAATAAATGGATCGTCGTGGCTACCGACTACCTCACCCGCTACGCCGAAACAAAAGCCCTGCCCAAAGGCAGTTCCGCTGAGGTAGCCAAGTTCTTCGTTGAGAGCATCGTCCTTCGACACGGCGCCCCAGAGGTTCTCATCACCGACAGAGGTACGGTGTTCACGGCTGACCTAACTCAGGCGATCTTAGAATACAGCCACACAAGCCATCGCCGCACCACCGCGTACCACCCACAGACCAACGGCCTCACCGAGCGTCTAAATAAGACCATCGCCGACATCCTGGCCATGTACGTCGACGTCGAACACAAGACGTGGGACGCCATCCTTCCGTACGTGACCTTCGCGTACAACATGGCCGTACAGGAAACGACGCAGATGACGCCATACAAGTTGGTCTACGGACGGAGCCCGGCAACGACGCTCGACGCCATGCTACCAAACGTGACCGACGAGGAAAACATCGACGTGACCACCTACCTACAGCGTGCCGAAGAAGCACGACAGCTCGCCCGCCTACGGATAAAGAACCAGCAGACGACTGACAGCCGCCGCTACAACCTTCGACGACGCCACATGGACTACCAACCCGGTGACCGTGTATGGGTATGGACGCCAATACGCCGACGAGGACTTAGTGAGAAGCTTCTTCGACGATACTTCGGACCGTACAGGGTACTTCGACGCCTCGGCGCACTCGACTATGAGGTTGCCCCTGACGGCATTACGAACTCTCAGCGGCGCCGTGCGGGACCTGAAGTCGTCCATGTCGTGCGCCTTAAGCCGTTTTTTGCGCGTTAGCGAGCCTGGGGACTCTATTTTTTCCTTCGTTATTGTAATTTATTTGTGTATGCACTTGTTTTGTTTTTGTTTTTTCTCTTCTATGTTCTTTCATAAGCATCGGGACGATGCTTTTTCAGAGGGGGGCAATGCCACGCCCACTTCTTGTCTTGTTTTGATGTATTCGGGTTTGACCGGCAGGGACGGTTATCAACGCTCGACGCTGTCCGCGAAGTAGTGTTCTAGAAGCGTCGCGATTGTAGTAGATCGGTTTGTTAAGATTGCGCCCCGCACGCGAATGTTCCAGTTTTGTCTAGAGATAACGCCGCCACCAGCGATACTGCTGGAAAGTTCGATAGCGCCTGTATAAAAGCCGACGCGCTTGGTCGCTTGTCAGTTGATCGACGGACGACGCCCTGTTTGCCGCTATCATTGTACAGCATGCACTGCTGTAGTTCTAGTTCTCATTTTCCGGCCACAAGTTCGGCCAAATAAACAGTTTCATCCTACAAACGCCGACTGCTGTGTTCGTCGAAGTCACGACCACGTGACAATATATATATATATATATATATATATATATATATATATATATATATATATATATATATATGGCACAAAGAAAAAATTGCGAAGCACCCGACCCCCGAGGATTCGAACCGGCGTCTCTCCCCAGCACGCTGCATTAGACAACTCAACCACGCGCCATAACGCACCATTTACCGCTGGCGGTACGCAGATCTCGGAGGAGCTTGAGCGAGTATTCTATCACGCAACGCTCCTATATTTTCTTTCATTTTAAAAAGTGCCCTTGAGACGCACACGACAAAGTGCACCCTCTCTGTACCCACTCGTGATGCGGAACAACAAAAGAAAAAACACCGGGCACACCTCGCGTCAGACACCCCCGTATGGCAGGAGACGCAGAGGGGTCACTCCACACGCCACTGTTTAAAAGAAAAAGAATTATCTAGGAGCACCTGATTCTCCGTTGCCGACACTGGCAGCGCATTGCTCAAGCACAAAGACGTAACAACTGTGAGAGTTGTTAGTTCAAGCTTGTCTTGTGTATACCTGTGAGTTCTTTTCGGGCGTCCTTTGTGCTTCAGCGGCGCGCTGCAAGTATCGAGCTGCTTGTCGCTCTTCATGTGACATTCCAATTCCTTGCTATCGCATTCATTACTTCGCCCTTGCGGCGAAATGCTTTTGCCTGCGTCACGCAATACATGGCTATGCTATGCTTTACTAACTCCCTTCCTGCTTTCCTTCATTACCCTCACTTGCTTTTCCCGACAGCTTGCTATACATGGTCATGATATACATGGTTTTGCCTGCGTCACGCAGGCAAAACCATGTATAAGGGGAAGGAATTGGTTAAGGTAAGCGTTGTACACGAGAGAGTGGACATTAGGATATGATAAAAATTAAAATTACAGCCAAGCACTTTTTTCTGTTGCGGCATAGCTTCTTTCAGCCTTGATAAGGTGCGGCTAGCATGCGGTATAAATTTCTCTTCACCATTTTGTCATTGAACAAGAACCGCGCTAAGACCAAGATTGCTTGCATCTGCATGGAATTCCATATTTGTGGTTTCATCGAAGTGGGCGAGGATCGGTGAGGACTGCAAACGTTCTTGATTCATTGAAAGCGACCTCTTGTTCGGTATGCCAAACGAATGGTACCTCCTCTTTCGTGAGTCTTGTTAGAGGTGCGAAAATTTTCAAGAAATTTCCTGCTAATCGCCTGTAATAAGCACATACACCCAAAAATCGGCGTACCTGCTCTTTGTATGTCGGCTTGGGAAATCCTGCGGAGCCCGCGGTCTTGTCGCGGTCCGGGCCAATACCTCCAGGGCTGAGCATATGACTTCAGGAAACGGAGCCTTTCAAATCTAAACTAGTACTTTTTTCGGTTTAATCACCCAGCCGGTTGACTGGGTACTCTGAAGCACGAAACGTAGTGTCTACGCGCTGATCAAACGTTGCAGAAAACACCAAAACGTCGTCCAAATACACTAGGCATGACTGCCAGTCGAGGCCCGAGAGCACACTGTCCATCTTGCGCTGGAATGTTGCTGGCGCGCAACAGAGGCCGAATGGAAGTGTTTTCAACTCGTGCAGGCCGACCTGGATTACGAAAGCAGTTTTTGACGGTATCTTTCGTCCTCTTCGATTTACCAATACGTGCTTTTTAAATCCAATGACGAGAAATAGATTTCGCGCCGTAGACGATGCAATGTGTCATTGATACGTGGCAGGGAGTACACATAACGCTTGTTCATGCTGTCCAGTTTCCGGTAATAAACACAGAATCTTAACCTAGTGTCCGTTTTGCTCACAAGATCTGCCGGCGATGAACATGGGCTGTTCCATGGCTGAATTACACCATCCTCAAACATCTCTTGCACTCGATCCTTTATGATATCTCGTTCTTTCATTCATACTCTGTACGGAGGATGGTAGACTGGTCTTGTTGCCTCGTCTGTTATTATACGGTGTTTAACAATCTCGGTGCTCCGCACTTTTGACGAGGTCGAGGAACATTCTGCGGAATATCTTATGAGGTCTTGTATGACTTTCTTCTCGGCTGGCGATAGATTTTGATTGCAATTGCTGCCCCGATTTGATGCGTAGTTTCCCAATCAGGTGGCCCTGATACCAGGCCGCATAAATCTGTCACTGCAGTATAATTGTGCGGAAACGCGATGGCAGTGTCCTTTGCTACATGGTAAATTTCATTTGCGAAATTTGTGAACACTACATCGGCACACCCATCACGTTAGTGAATAATGCCCCGAGTTACGCAAATGTATTTCCTTAGAGGTATCTCGACGTTGTCATCCGCTATATATTTAAAGTCGTCGAATGCGCCATTCCTTACGTCAACCAGCACGGCGCGTCATATTGGCCCAGTTACATCCCCGTCGATAAGACGCAATGCAGTACACTCTGGCACCTTCTAGTCTATGGCCAACTTCGTCGAGAAGGAGACACTGGAATTGTGCAGGTCGATTATAGTAGCTCGCTAGCGGAAGATTCCATCCGGTGTACTATGTCCCTCAAGCATTCTGGAAATGCGGCGAAATCAGCGACATAAGTTGTACCCTGGATTCCGATTCTTGCGGTGCAACTTCCCAGAGCTCTAATGAGCTGGTCCCCAGCCGTATGCATTTGTGGTTTACTCCAAGGCGTAAAAGCTATCTCCAGCTCCTTTGCGATCGCATAGGTTATATATGAACAATCAGACCTGTGTCGACTAAAAAGGTCAGTGCGCATCCGTCTATGGTAACGTGAAAGTGTGAAGGTATTTTTTACTTATTCTAATCATCATTTTCTGCTCGTCCCTGCAGCGCTAGGGCCTTGAAGAAGGCTCTTCGCTTTGCCGAACATCATTGTCCATGCCTCCCCAGGTCGCTCGCTTTAGTTTTCCTCACGCGGGCTCATCGGACGATGCCTTTGTGAACTAGAATATGGTAAACTTGAACGCCGCGGGCTTGGCGACTGATAACGAGTATGTGCTGCGACCCTGACTGGTGCGGGCAACTATCAGCTTTAAATGCATGTCTCGACAGCTCATCTTTTATTTCCATGGGTATTTCACCGTTACGGGGGCATGGCGTATATAAAAAGAACCCGCGCAGACCGACTCTTCGATGCGGGCACATACTGCAAAGGTGTCCAGCTTGTCCGCAATGAAAACAGAGCGGCGCCCTGTCCCGACACGTCGCATCATGTGCTCTCAACTCTTTTGGAAAGGTCAGCCCCCAGTGAGAGGTGCGAACGAAGCATTGCGCACGGCCGGTTGGCGTAAAGCGTCAACGTGCGTTAGTACACGACGCTCATGCAATGATTCGTGTCGAACAGGCTGCGCTCGGGTTCTAGTTCTAGAATGCCGTGCCTAACTTTGTCTCGAATGACGGTGGCGATGGAGGAAACTGTCGGCGCGACTAGTGCTAGCTGAAGCTTCCTAAGCCTTTCCTTTACGATGGATCGGACAATTTCCCTCAGCATTTCGCTGTAGCCGCTGAGGCTTGTCGAAAGGACGTCCGCAGGTTCGCATTTAGACTCACGGTTGTAGTGACGGGTGCGCTGCTGCAGTGCCCTCTCTGAGATCGAGGCTTCGGCGCGGAACTCAACAGCAGTAAGGGGTGCACTGCGAAGCAACCCTGCAAATAACTCCTACTTGGCTCCACGCATCAGTTGGCGCAGTTTCTTCTCTTCAGGCATGTTTGGATTGGCGCGTTTGAAGATGCGTGACGTGTCCTCGGTATGCATTCCGACTCTCGTTCGTGCGCTGGTGCCTGGATTAAAGAGCGTTTTCTGCCTTCTCTCGGTGATATGTGATGGCATACGTAGAGAGAAAATGTCGTCGAAAGTCTTCCCGTGTCGCTATCACCGCCTCGCAATTTTCAAACTATAACCGAGCTGCATTCTCCAACGCGAAGTAACGCGGCCCGATTTCCTTGCCTCGTCTCAGCCGTTGACCTTTGCGACCCGCTCGAAATTCTCCAACTAGCCTTCTACATCTTCGATCGTATCGTCATAGAAGGGCTCAGGCATGCACAATGCGGACGCGATTAGTTCGTATGATTTCACTGGGCTGGTCATCGCTCTGGAGTTGGCGGTAAATGCTACCTGTGTTGCCGGAGCAATGGGGAGCGGTTCGAATTCAGGCGGGTCTCCTCCGAAGAGGTGGCTCGTACGCTGCTGTACAGAAGTCAGTTCGCCAGGTTCCAATCGCTGAGCGCCAGGGCTCCGCTCTCTTGCGCCCAGAGAACTTCCAATCATACCCAGCACCTCAACCAGGATGTAACACGTTGACAGAGGAGAAACACGAGCACTCGTTTATTGTGGGCGAACTTGTGCCCAGAGAACTGGCTATTGAAAGAATGAGTCCGCTAGAGCGTCCCTCACAAAAGTGTCTCTTCTTCGATCACACCCCTTTTGAAGGCTCGATGGTCAACGCCCCCTTGGCCAGTAACTAGTTACTACTAACGCGTTACTGGTAACTAGTTTTTCTCAGGAACTTGTAACTGTAACCAGTTACTTCTAATTGAGAGGAACTTATACTCATTCTAAAAAGACAGGGCATGCAAACACGGACACAAGCAAGAAGTCAGGACGCCACTAACGCCGACTAACAACTGAAGAGACGCACAACGGCGGAAAAGAAAGAAGGCACGAAAACTTATCTGCGCATGCCCATGCAACAGGCGAACCTATCAATCCGGCACGCGTGGGGGTCTACGTGCAAGATAACTGTTAAGGCATTTGATTTCATCTTTATGCAAGTTAATCGACGGTTGGCTCATGCATGCGCTACCGCTATTCTCGATATGCCAAGCCTCAATCATAAGGCGCGTTTCTTCTTTCCCATGCCGGTACAAAACAGAGCATTCATCGAATTTTGGCGTGCGCTTACACTCTCGACAATGTAAACATAGATTATAAGGTAAGCCTCCGGTTAGCGATCTCTTATGTTCCAATAATCTCTGGTTAATGCATCGGCCCGTCTGTCCTACGTAGAAGCGGCCGCAGCTGTAAGGGAAGTTATACACCACACTTGTACGGCAATCAGTGAATTTGTTGGTGTGTTTTACGAAAGACATATCGGTCCGCTTCTTGTCTTTTACGCGCTCATTCTTCCTCTGCACAGCGGCACAAATCTTACTTAGCGTATTGGCAGCCGTGAAAACAACATTAACGCCCGTATCTACTTCCTACTTTCTTTAACCTGTGAGATAAGCAATGAATGTGCGGTATACCTACGACACGTTTCTTCCTATCGCTTTCTGCAACTTGCTAGTCCTTGGAGGAGCTGTCTTAGATGATAGCCACTGCAAAACCCTAGCCTTAGGTCTTAGCCTTAGCGTGCCGAATTGATAGGTTCGCCTTTTGCATAGGCATGCGCAGATAAGTTTTCGTGCCTTCTTTCTTTTCCGCCGTTGTGCGTCTCTTCAGTTGTTAGTTGGCGTTCGTGGTGTCCTGACTTCTTGCTTGTGTCCGTGTTTGCACGGCCTTTCTTTTTAGATTGAATACTTACCAACTAGCTCAGCTCTCTGTTATTCTAAAGAACCTATAACTGTAACACTGTTATCTTTTTACACAGTAACTGTAAAAGGAAACAGCGTTACAGTTACTTCTTTTTTGATCCAATTTTATCCAACAGCAGCACTCGTTAAACGCCGACGTACAGCTCACACTTTCTCCTTTTCCGGACTTTCTTCCCTTCCATATCCTCTCTATATATCCGCAACACAGTGTAGAAGAGGACGTCGCTAAAAGTTTTAACTTGCCTGCAGAAGGCTGAGCTCGGAGGTCGGTCTTTAACGCAACTTAAAACTGTAAAGTACGTGTCGTAAATCAATCATGTTGCAAGTGAACTACAAGGTGTTTTTTTTAGCAAATACAGATTTTTTCTAAAATTTCTATGACACTCACGCTTCTCTCGTTTTCGCACACAAACTCAATGTCGAGGCGGAAATACATTGATATACTGACGAGACTAATTAACAAAAATGCGTTAATTAACTGTCCAAATAATGACTTAAGACAGTCGTTTACATTAGAAAGTTGTAGTGCGTGCCAATTTATGGCAAACTCATTTTTTAAACCACGAAAGTTGCACGTAATTTGAGATATTCACCATCTAATTTTAAGGGTGATATCGAAACTGACCGCGCCCAGTGCACAGGAAGCGCGGCATCTCTATTACCTAAGACCTTGAACGACATGTGACAAGTAAGTGGCGAAATTAGAATCAAGGCGCGTCGAAACATAATCTGCTCACGAAAATTGTGATATACGCAAGTAGACAGCTTCTTCTTTGGGTGCGATGTGTGGTGCTTATTTGTTTGTTTCTTAAACTATAAAGAGGCGCGAAAAAACTATTTTGCCTGTGTGCAAGAAGTGCCGCATTGGCTGCCCCTGAGTTTAATGGTTCACAGACATAGGCGTGCGCAGGGTTCCCCATAAGGGGGGGGGGGGGCAAAGGTTCATCGCAGCGCTCCCCACCCCGCCCTACTAAGTCCAGGTATGGGGCAGATTTTGCACCCCCCATAGGTTACTAGAAGGGTCAATGTACGGGGCAGATATTGCGCCCCCCCCCCTCTTCGGTGATTAGGGGGGGCGGCCGCCCCCTGCCCCCCCCCCCCTGTGCGCACGCCTATGTTCACAGAGAAAGAAAAGGTTGATATTGCGGTTTTCTTGCGTACACACGGAAAGGAACAAATAAGCACAAAACACCACACGCAAACGCAAGGCGATCCGCTGGTGCAAGTGAGATGGCTTGCCGCTTTTCATGAAAAGGTACGCGCAGGACGCGCCTTTATTCAGATTTGGTCACTTCTCTTTCACGGGTACTTCCGCTCTGACGTGACAGAATGGTCGCGTTTCACGCGCACCGGGAGCCATCAGATCGTCCCTAAAATACGAGTATGCATATATCGATTTACGTGCAACTTGTGTGATTTCAAAAAAATGGGTATGGCATAAAATGGCCCGAACTACAACTTTTTAATACTGTTACGCTGAGATGCATTTATTTACAAGAGATGAGGGATGCGAGAGACCAGGGATGGAGCAGATCACATTTCGTGCCCCCGTCGTTCTCCTCTTCTTCCATGCGTTCCCCCAGTATCGTAGCAATTCCCCCCTTTGCAGACGATGCCCACTGGGCAAGTCAGGTTTGAGCGGACTTGTGTGACCGTTGCTGCAGGAATTGCCGCAGTTTCGGCATACACTGCAAACGCAATCTAGCCGAATTGGGCGTTTTAAGGACTACAATCCTCCTTAATACTACCTTCATCTGGACACTACTCCCTTAGGGTGTAATGAGGTGGGTGTAATAAAGTTCTGCGTCCTCAGTTTTACTTCGTTAAGAAATTATGTGGAAGAAAGGAGGTAAATTCACTATATGACGCCATTCGTCGAATGGAGTTCAAGAACAAAAAACTCCCATCTCATTTCCTCTGGCATGTTTTCTCTATTTTTTCCGAAGCTTTCCATAATGCCTTCAGTGCTGGCGGGCATGTAAGCAGCTGTGCGGGGGAAAGAAGTAAAAGAAAGAGGCGGCATGCTTCAGCGCACTAAAAATCCCTTGCACAGATAGCCCAGAGAAAGAGATACGCGCGACCCTCCGAACGGCTGGAGAGGAAGCGAGGCAGCCCTTTGGCCTTGGCGGCTTCAGCCTACTGCGGCCCGCCCCCGCCAGGTCAAAAAATCACAGCATATCCACGGAGTGAATGATGATGAGTGGGCGAAGCTGCGGAGGTTCATCGGTAAACCGTGAATCTTCCGTGAATTCTGCCCAGTACATCATCACCGACGTGAGATCGGGCGCGTTTATACTAAAGGTTCGATGAGTTATGACGGCTTGCAGCTCACTTTAATTTTACATGTACGCTGTGAATTTTCATTGTTTAGAAAACCATTGCTTTAGAAAACATCTGGCGTCTTTCGTTAAGCAGCTGGCGTCTTTTCGTTTTGCTTTAGAAACATCTGGCGTTCTTCCGTTTTGCTTTTACAAAACATCTGGCGCCTTTCGTTGGTTTATTTCATCAATCAACGGCGTTTTGAACAAAATTTTTATTGTTTAATCACGCACAGGAGAAATCTCACCAGGCACTACCTTGGAGGTAAAGAATGGCTGCTAATGGGAATGAGAGACAGAAGAAGTTGGCTTTTAGCTACAGCTGCGAATTTTTTATTGTTCAACAACGCACAGGAAAAATCTCCCACCGGCACCACCTTGGAGGTCAAAGCGTAAGACTGGTTACGCACTACGACTACGACTACGAGGGACGAACGGGTGCCGCCTTAAGGAGCTTCGCCCCTAAAAGCAAGCCAGACGAGGCGCTACCGAAGTGAAATGGGACAAAGCTTCGCGCCGCATGCGCGCGCGAAGAAAGAAAATATAGAAAAAAAGAAAAACGCGAGGAGGGAGTCGTAGTCGTTCCCGCGGCGGCGCGATCGTCGTAGCTATGCCGGCTAGGCCTCGTGAACGCCACTTCTCAAGTCATCAGCTGTGTCGGTCGTGTGTGCGTGTTTTGTGCCTGCAGCCTCACTGTGTTCTCGCCGCTGGATGTGATATGCGTGCTTTGACGACAGTGCGACATGCTACGCTGCGAGTGCGATAATCGCGACGGCCTGTCGACTCAAGCGAGCGTGCCGCTGTGCATTACCATGCAGATGATGGGCACCATGCGTGCTCGGCACAGTCAGGGACAAAAATGGTACGTAATACTGATGTTCTCTCTCTTTGCGAGCCCTTATCGTCGCTTATGCACCTGTAGATGACCTTCTGCACATTGCGTCGCTTGAAAAGTGCAATGAAAAGCAAAAAAAAAGAAAAGAAAATCGGCATGTCAAGCTTGCGAAATGCCCGCCAGCGCACAATGAGCGTGGCATGTAACCCATGCCGTACATTACACGCATGTCATTCATTGTTTCCATGTTACCAGCTGTCATTTATGTACGTCATACACTCACGTCACGCTATACCAATCTTGGTATGATATCAAGTTAGAGAACCGGACGCGAGTGCACCAGGCTCCATGCCGTAAATGACATGCATGTCGTTATTTTCATGTTACTATATGTCATTTATGTTCGTCGCACAATCACGTCACGCTATATCAATTTAGGTGTATGTCAAGCTAGCGAACCGGCCGCGAGCACACCATGAGCGTGGCGTGTGTACATCACATGCTTGTCATTATTTTCATGTTGCCAGCTGTCATTTATTTTGGACGTACAGTCACACTGCACAATACCAATTTTGCTGTATATGAAGCAGGCGAAACGGCCACTAGCGCTCCCGAGACCATGTTGTCAAAATAACGCCATACATGCCAAGCGTGTCATGATTTGCACGTTAGAAACTGTCGCTTATGTGCGTCATACACTCTTGTGACGCCATACCTATTTTGGTAAATATCAAGTTAACGAAACAGTCGCAAGAGAACCAAGGGAGTGACGTGTAAATCATGTCGTTAATGAAATGCATATCATGATTTTCAAGTTAAGACCCATCATTCATGTTCATCATGCAGTCCATTAACGAAACAACCATCCCATTAACGAAACAACCACACGAGCTATGAGTCGTAGGCGGCTAGATAGATAAGTAAATAGATCCATTCAAAGTCGTAGAAGTGTTCAACAAATGCTTTGCATTTAAGTCGTTAAACTCAGATAGCAATGATGTGTGATGCACGTTTTGGAACTTATGTTAATATCACTCATGCTTCATACGACCAGTCAATCGACCCAGGATTGCGCCCTGATAAAGTTGTTTGCACGATATAATTTTCTTGCCTGCGATAAAGCATGAATGAGGCATGATGCTTTCAGGGAATATACATTAGAGCAAAAGGCCATGGTTATCACATTGTCACATGATGGAATGTGCATAAAGGACAACTTTGTTTTCGATTTATTCTTTTCTCCAACTTCACTTGTTTGTTTTAATCCTTCGTCATCGTGTCAATTTGCGCACATTGACATGTGACAAGACCGTGCGCTCTCATTTTGCAGCATCTACCTTGGATGCAGTCAACTACCCTGGACATCTTTCTCCCGCCATGCAACTGTGAGAACCCACCGAAGCACAGATTGTCAGGAAGTAAGAAGACATTTCGGCAACAATTCTGCATTGCGCACTCTGCCCGTCCCCTGAAATAGCATATTAAGGTACATAAGCACTGTACCTTCATACATATGCATCAAGGGACAGTGAAATAGCATATCAAGGTACATTAACATCATTAGCTTGGATTCATTTAGCTAGAACGAATAAATCATGTTAAAGCTATACAATGACGGCCATATCATGTGACAGACATCTGCTAAGTGCAGTGTGTATTGTGAAGCACATGCGTTTTATGGTATTGAATGAATGGATAAATGTTTATTCCAGCAAAATACAGGAAATGGGCCTCAAGTGAAAAGCGACAATGGTAGCTTGAAAAGTGCACAAGGCCCAGTAGAGCAAAAAGAGAGACAGAGCAGCAGAAACGTGTGCACGTTCAAAGGCAAAACATATACGCATACAAAAAGAAACATGAAAGACAAAGCAGAAGAAACGTGCACATTCAAAGGCAAAACACCTACGCCATCTGCAAAGTGACTGTGGCAGTGATTGTGGCAGCGACGGCGACGGTGGGTGGACGCATACTAAGCTACTCTTCTACAACTTTGCAGCTGCCTGCGGCTGCCCAAATCTGACCGGCCAGACTTCGTCACAGGAACTGCCATCTGGTTAAGACTGCCGCAACTTGGATTATCGCTCTCATCTTGGGGGCGGTGTTTTCCCGGGAGCGCATCTTTTTCATTGTGGCAGCGACGGCGACGGTGGGTGGACGCATACTAAGCTACTCTTCTACAACTTTGCAGCTGCCTGCGGCTGCCCAAATCTGACCGTAAGGAACCCGGTGCAGTGGTCTACCGGTCTACCGGGCTGCTGAAATACCAGCTATATTCATCGCTATCCATATTTTGCTGCTTTGCACCAGGGCCAGACTTCGTCACAGGAACTGCCATCTGGTTAAGGCTGCCGCAACTTGGATTATCGCTCTCATCTTGGGGGCGGTGTTTTCCCGGGAGCGCATCTTTTTCATTGTGGCAGCGACGGCGACGGTGGGTGGACGCATACTAAGCTACTCTTCTACAACTTTGCAGGTTGGTGTATTTTTTACATAACGCGCTTTCGCGTACCATGCCATCCCGTCGCTGTTGCTGCCACGAGTGCTACTTGAGCGTTATATTTTTATATATATATATAAGCTAATGTAGAGATGTGAAATGTCACTTGCGCCAAGTTTTATTTTGTGACTGTGTTTTCTGTCTCCTGCTGAATTGTTGTCCGATATTGCTAAGCTTGAAACGACCAGTGAAATGAATCCATGTGGCTTACACGATGTTGCAAAGGCCATGGCTGAAAAGCAACCAGGAAGCATAAAAGAGGTTGTTAAAGTATTGACTGAGTTGGTAACTAAGTTAGATTCATTCTCGACAGACATTAAATCTGACGTTGCTCGCATCACTACCTCGAATGGAGAAATTCAATCGGAAATCGCTGGTCTTCAAAAATCTGTACAATTCCTGAGTGATGGTTTTGAAAAATTCAAGCTTGATGTTCAGGCTGTCAGGGATGAGCTCGCTATGATTAGGGTCGAAATCAAGCAGTGCCGCGATGAGAACGAACTCCTAAAAAAAGAGCTGAAGCAGGCTAGGAGTGAGATAACTGAGCTTAAACAATACTCAAGAAATATGAATGTGGAAATTCAGGGGCTTCCAGTTTTGCCAGAGGAGAATCTTCTGAGAGAAGTTGGAAAGCTTGCGGGATGTCTAAAGGCCGACATAACTGACAAAGACATAGACGTTGTACATCGTGTGCCATCTAAAGATAAGAGTAAGCCGCATGTGATCGTGAGGTTTCGTTCGAGAGCCGCCAGAGACAGAATGCTTTCGGCGACAAAGAAAAGAAAACTGAATGCAAGAGATTTAGGTTTCGACATAGATGGCTTCATCTACGTCAATGAGCACCTCTGCCGCGAAAACAAAATTCTGCTAGCTAAAGCGAGGCAAGCGAGGAAAGAAAAGAAATGGAAATTCATCTGGGTGTCACAGGGAAAGATTCTGATGCGGAAGTTAGAGAACACAGCAGTTCTGTGCATAACCTGCGAGGAGGACTTGGTGCGGGTAGTGTAACAGTCGTTATAATGATCTTCTTAGTTGTGATCCTGTATACTATTTTTCTTTGGATCTTTCATTTTTTTACTAAACAGGAAAATGTAATCCTAATGCCTTTTCATGGAGTTTTTGCATGCTACACGGCATCTTGTGTAACCACTGCCTCTATCTTTAATTGGTACTACACTAGATACTTGTTTCATACTTGTAATATTGCTGCAAGCTCAAATAATGCTTTTTCTCTAAATATTATGCCTCGCTTGTTTGTTATCTATGATTGGTTATCAAGCGTTGTGGAACCAAAGTGTGGTACTGTAAATAATGACAAACCATCATTACTGCGTATTTTCATTTACTTTACTTATGCATCCTGTTCAAGAGCTGCTACTTTGTTATACTCGCTGCTACTTGTTATACTCCTATTCAAGAGCTGCTGCTTTGTTATACTTACTACCTGTTTATACGTATTTATCACCATTACCTGCAAATGGACACTAATATGATGGCTTCTACTCCCTGTCAAGTAAACACACTTTTTGAGAATCTGGGCGGGTCACCCCTAGCTGTACTTCATAATAATATGCAGTCCGCACGTTGTAAAGACGACGACCTCTTTGCTCTTCTTGAACAGTTTAAATTTAATTTTTCTGTAGTAATGCTTACAGAAACGTGGTATCGTGATGACTTGGATGTTATCACCATCGAAGGTTACAATCCAGTGTACTTAAATAGAAAAACAAGAGCAGGAGGTGGTGTATGTATGTACCTTAGACATGAAATGAGATGTGAACGGTTAAATGAATGGTGTCAATGCTCGGATGACTGTGAAATTGTATCTGTTAAAGTGGACAACTGTGTATTTGTGGCAGTGTACAGACCTCCCGATGGCAACATTAACAACTTTATGCAGTTCTTGGATCAGATGTTTTCTTTTGTTAATGACCATAATTATAGCATTGTATTGGGAGGCGACCTGAATGTCGATATGTTAGCAAACACAAAAAAGCAAAAGGATCTTTCCACACTTCTTGATTCCCACTTTTTATCAAATGTCATTGTCACTCCTACTCGTATTACACAATCGAGTGCAACATTATTAGACCTGTTTGTAACAAACTTTTCCTCAGATTCCATACTTTCAGGCACTATATCTACCGCGATTAGTGACCACCTTCCTGTATATTTTATTGCGCCCCAATACCGTTATCAGCCCAGACAGTCCGCTTCTGGTATATTTTATCGACCGGTGAATTTAAAATCTCTTTCGAACTTTCGGGTCGAAATTGAGCGAACAAAGTGGGACAAGTTGTTTTCCTTGTCCTCGGCTGATTTAGCTTATGACTATTTCATGCAAACGTTCATTCCACTTTACAATAAATGGTTTCCTCTTAGGGCTTTGAAAAAGCCAAAGCGTGCTCGCAAACCTTGGATGACTACTGAGATACTAAAAATGATGAAGGAAAAAGACAAATTATTTCACGTATTTCTAGTTACCCGAAATCCAGATGATTTGAAGGCGTTTAGGGGATACAGAAATTCAGTTAGTAAAGTACAACGGCAAGCAAAACGAAATTATTATCATTCTATGTTTGAAGGCGTCTCCGACAGCAAGCAAATGTGGAATAAGTTAAACTCTATCATATCTCCAGGCAGAGCTATAAATTGTTTAGAACTTGTAATTGATAATAAGGTTATTAAAGGCAAAGAGTTAGCGGATAAATTCAATGAATATTTCACATCTATAACTGAAAGCACGCATCAAACAAGTGCTTTTGAGTACTTACCAGCGCCGCTCAAGGAATCAATATTTTTTGTCCAACGGATGAAGATGAGGTAATAAGAGTGTTTAAAAGTTTTAAGACGTCTAAGAGTGAGGATTTAAATGGTCTAAAAATGGAAGCGATAAAACATGTTATTGATCTGCTTAGTCCATGTCTGACACACATTTACAACGTTTCCTTAAAAAGCGGCATTTTTCCACAGAATATGAAGGATGCTAAGGTGACGGTGATCCACAAAAATGGAGATAAAAACACTTTAACTAATTACAGGCCGATTTCAATTCTCCCGCTTTTTTCCAAAGGACTTGAAAAAATTATTCATGCTAGACTATCGAAATTTTTCGACAAACATTCCGTTATAACACCATCACAATATGGCTTTAGATCAGGCTTCTCAACCGAAAGAGCTCTATTGTTTCAAAAGGAATTGATTCTCAAAAATATCGAGGCCAAAAAATTCACACTCGGGATATTTTTAGATATGTCGAAAGCATTTGACAAAATAAACCACAAGACATTATTAGGAAAACTGCAGTGTTATGGAATTCGTGGTGTAGCCCTAAATCTGATCGAAAACTACCTAACAGACAGACACCAGTGTGTATCTATAAACAGGGAAATTTCGTCTGTGCACACTGTTAAAGATGGTGTTCCCCAAGGCAGCATATTGGGTCCCCTTTTGTTCATCATATTTATAAACGATATTGTACATGTTGACCCTTCAGCCCAATACATAATCTACGCAGACGACACAAGCTTATTTTTTTCAGGAACGAATGTTAGTCATCTCGTAAATACAGCTAACTCAACATTACAAAAGATACACAGCTGGACCCTAAAAAATTCTTTACTTATAAATTGTTCCAAAACAAAAGCTGTTCTTTTTCGCTCCAAATCCCCCCTAAACGAAGTCACTGAATCCTACAATCTCATGTTAAATAACAGCATAATCGAATTCTCCTCCATCGCGAAGTCTTTGGGCGTTGTTTTCCATGAGCACATGAAATGGGATTATCATACAGAATTTTTATGCAACAAGCTTTGCAAAGTCTTAGGTATCTTGAGAAAATGTCAGGGTCTATTGCCAGTTCCTCAAAAACTTCTGATATTTAATGCGCTCTTTACATCACATTTGAGTTATTGCAACTTAATTTGGGGTAATGGAACAAAGCAATCTATTAGTAATCTTATTATCTTACAGAAAAAAGCGCTACGTTCTGTTGCTAACCTGCCTTTTAATGCCCATACTTCACAAATATTCGTTAAATATAAAATAATCAAACTAAACCTGCTCTATGAATATTCCTTAGTAATCTCTTTTAGATCGGATACCATAAAAGGTCGCGGCTATATACGTAGTTTAGCTAACTTACAATTAAATCCTTCGACGCGTCTAAACCGACATTCCGAACATTGGCATGTGCCGAGACCGCGCACAAATTATGGTTTTGAGACATTGCAGTATTGCTTGCCGAGTACACTAAATAAATTAGGAATTAATTGTGAAAATGTTCGTACGCTCTCTAATACTTCAATTTTAAATATGCTTTATTAGTTTATGTGTGTAGTATTATTTGCTGTTTTGTATACTTCTTTCTTCCGATTTATAGCATGTGCGTTGCTGGGTTGTATAAGTTTGTATAACTTCTTTGTTCCGATGCAAAGCATGTGCATTGCTGGTTTAAGCTGTTTTGTGGTTTACTTTGCTTTTGCCGTTTTGTTGTCACAGTGAACATGTGGATGTGGGGCTTTGTCAAGCTGTTTTTATACAGCTTTTTTCCCCTGTCCCTGCCACTTACTGTACAACTGTACGTGGTAAATAAACTCAACTCAACTCAACTCAACTCAAGTGACAAAATCAAAAAGGGTGAACATTTACGCTAGTGAAAACAATGAAAATCAGAAAACAGTGAAAACAGAAAAGAAGGAACGGCCATTCAACGGCACGGAAGGAATGCAACTTCATTGGTCACGTATCAACAGTGGAATTTGCCAAGGTTACATGTGCATATTCTTAGCCATTAGAAGATGTGCAAGGCTAATTTAATCGCATTGATATAAGTCACCTGTTGAGTCTGTTGAACCAGATTGTTGAATCATCTTGTTTATTCCCTCGTTCATTTGCTGTTTTGCATTATGTTGCCATAGTTTTTATGACCAATACACAGTATCATGACTGTTGACACAATTTCACAAGGTGAAAGCACTGTTATTGTGCCCAGGCCTTAGTTTATCCTCATTAGAAGTGCGCTTATTTTTGCCTTGCCATGGTTCAGTGCCAAGTTGCCCAATCTTCACTCCTAAACAGAGTAGGTGCGGTTAATCAAGACCTTGCTAACATTCACAACCCTTTTAAAGTGTACTTATAATGATAACTTTACTGACATCAAAAACTACCCACATAAGGGTAAACATGGCAAGAGTACACTTCTGGTCGTATTTCGCATTTTTTTTACATCCGTTTGTTTTTCGCCCTGTGCACACGAAGTGAAACGCTCACAAGGAAATACTTAGCAGCATCTCAATTTTGTATTTATATCGTGTTTCGACAAAATGCCTGCAATAAGGATAGTCAAGTGCGAATCTTCGGTAAGACATTCATTTTTATGTATACAGAAATCTTAGTGGACTTCTTTTTTGTGTGTAATTTTCAGGAATACACTTCTGGCAAAGCAGCAAGTGTTGCTTGCCCACCAGTCTGTGTTCAAGACTAGTGTATTGTGGGCATGAGTGTCGGCAGGATTTTGTCTTGGGGGTGCAAGGCGGCGTAACGTGCCGGCCTGGTGAGCAGGAGAGCATTGGTATAGCTTGGGTGGGGTCAAGTGCTGGTGTGTCTTGATGGCAGCAGGTGCCCTTTGTGCAAACCCCTGCCGACACCCATGATTGTGGGAACACCCCGATGTGCCTCACTTCAACTATGTCGAACAGCTCATACATCTTACCACATTTAGGCCAACACTGGTATTGATGCAGAGTGTTATGCGCAATACTGCGTGCAACCTTTCTGATATCGTGTGCATTTGAAAATTTCGCATTGTTTAAGAAGACGCTGAGTGGACCCAGTGTTATTCAGCAAACATAAGTCTTAACAGGGGCAGTTGGGCGAGTTGGTGTATATTTATAGTTAAAGAGGGTGCAAAAAAAATCACAGCACAGAGAAATGAAGGGGACAGGATGACGCGCTACTAGCAACTGAAGTTTAATCGAAACCACAGAAAGATGTAAACACACAGTACGAAAAAATTACAAGACTAAACAATCACACACCCATAGAGGAATGAAGGGGGCAGACAGGACAATGCGCTACTAGTAACTCAAGTGTATTCACAACCACAGAAAGATATAAACACACATGACTAAAAAAGCCAAGCACATGTTCAACTTCAGTTGTTAGTAGTGTGTCGTTCCGTCCCCTTTGTTGCTATGTGTTCTGATTTCGTTTTCACGTTTTCCTTACCTATGAACTGAACTCCTGACTGTTTCACAGTCTCTACATATGTGTGGTCAATTTTTATTCATCCTCATGGCATATCAAGGCCCATGATCCAATGTGCAAAGCGACCACTCACTATTTACAGGAATTTTTTTATTGTGCCTGTGATTGCCCAATTGCAAGTTGACGTTGCAGCCATGGTGCTTGGATTATTTTCAATGTGGTAATTATGCGTAAGCCATCAAGTGAGGAATTAAGGATGAACTTTTGAGTTACAGATGGCACTAGCTGGCATAAAAACATTGAAGCATGGTTGTACTTGTTATGCATATTAGAAGTATTGGTACATTGCAGTCATGTGATTATGCCGACAAGTTCCCAAGCACACTTCCAGAAATTTACCATGGCTTCCAGGTATCTGTGAGTAAAAATGTACAGCAACATATTGTAACGCGGCGCTGGAAGAGCGCGAAAGAAGAACGAAGAAGAAGAACGGGCGCGAGGGATTTGGTGCTCGGCATCATCGGATCGTCCCTTGTCTTTTGCCTGCCGCTTCATTGACCTCATTGTAAATAAACCCATATCATCCGTAACAGTTTTGGTGGACTGGTGCGGGGTAACCGACGCCCTGGACAACACTGTCGCAGACGACCTTCGAAGAAGCCGACGCCTAGCTGGACTACCTCCGGAACACACCGACATGACCGACGCCCGCGAAGGCACGTCGGCCGGCAACGCCCACGCACCAACCGGTGTCACGGAGCAAGGCAGCCACCGACCGAGACAACCTAGCTACTGGGCACCTGAGCCACGCATATTCTCAGGTAGGACCGATGAAGACGTGGACGATTGGTTAAAGCACTACGAAAGAGTGAGCCGCTATCACGAATGGAGTACGTCGGCGAAGCTCGTGAACGTGGCATTCTTTCTCGCCGGGACCGCCCTGCTTTGGTTTGAGAACCATGAACACGTGCTGACCACTTGGCCAACCTTTGTTGAGGAACTGAAGGCCTGCTTTGGGGACACAAGTTCCAAGAAAAAGAAGGCTGAGCAGACACTCGCACGTAGAGCACAACTGCCCGGCGAAACGTGTACGACGTACATTGAGGAAGTACTGAAACTTTGTGGCATTGTGAACACGAACATGTCCGACGAAGACAAGGTCGGACATCTGTTAAAGGGCATCGCTGAAGATGTTTATAGCTTTTTAATTACAAGGGAAAACCTGCACACACCTTCCGAGTTTAGGCAGCAATGTCGGGCATTCGAGGCGCTGAAGACCCGACGAATTTTGCCGAAGTTCGGGCGCTTGGACAACGTCCCTACGGTTGCAAGTATGGACGTCGCCGCCTGCGAAGACCTCCCTCTGATCGTGCGTCGAGTAGTTCAAGAAGAGCTAGCACGGCTTCAGGGAGCAGAGGCTGGCTATCAATGCGCATTCGACGAGTTTCCCGAACCACCATCCTTCTGGAAGCGAGAGCGTCGCATCGAGTATCGACCACAATCTGAAGAGGCGCACTCCAGCACGAGCTTCCGATCGCTCCCGACCAGTCACGGTCGCCGCCGGATGTCACCACCCCGTCGTGCTGCTGCGGAATAACCCCGACACCACAACGTCCTCCTGCAGACTACTACGAGACGTCACGACTTGCGCCTGCGGAGTACCACCCAACTCCGCGAGCCTCTGCTACCACTAATTTGAACCGTGACGTGCCAATATGCTACACGTGCGGCCTCCGAGGGCATATCTCGCGCTTCTGTCGCCGCCAGCCGCGAGCGCCACGTTTCTCGGCATACCCGGCTCGTGTACACGAAACCTCGACATCTCCATCTATCGTTAGCCCTCTACGACAGCAGTGGCCTAACAGATTGCGTGACGAGTCCCCAGCATCCGAGCGAAGCCTTACGCCGCCTTCGAGACGACCACGCCGTTCGCCGTCCCCACGTCGTCGGTCGCCTTCTCCTCCCCAGCTGGGAAACTAGCTGGTGCGACCGATGGAGGTGCGGTCGCGGGACGGTCCGATTCGCCAATTCCTCCTTCTGCTGTGATGTTGAAGAACAAAGTGCGTGTCTGTATAGACGGTGTAAACACTGTAGCTCTTGTAGATACTGGTGCGACTATTTCGGTGATGAGGCTTCATTTTAAAAATCACTCTTTTGGACATAAGGTTATGTTTGTGTGGGATCGCAATGAAACTTTTCGTGGAGTTGGAGCAGAAATGTTGCGCCCCGTTGGTGTTTGTTCGGCTTTAGTAACGATTGGAGGACAAAGTTTTAGAGCAGAATTCATTGTATTGGCGCAAGCAAAGAATGTGGCGCTACACTTGACTGTGGGACTGGGGAAATTATTCTCCAAAGCACGTTGCCAACTGCCGTAATTGACGATTTTCGGGCTCAACCCGCCGACGTTCTTTCGTTGTCAGAAGATGCGTTGATCCCTGGTCATTCAGCCATGTTTATTCCCGTGTGCTCTTCTCGTGTCCTGTTGGGATCCTGCAGCGGCCTAGTGGAACCAGATCATACCAACGCCCTTAAGAAGAATGTGCTGGTCCCTCGGTCGTTTATTCAAGTTATCGACGGACGTGCTCTCTTGTGGACAGTCAACTCTGCAGAGTCTGTCTGTCTGCCAGCCGGATTCAAATTGGGAACGTTTGAGGAGATGACCACAATTAACGTCCGGACGGTTGAAGGGTCCCGAGACATCCGTCCACCCACTCCTGACTACTCAGCCGACTTGCGGCGCATGATAAACAGGTCGCTGTCTTCTACTGAGCTGGATGTTCTTCAAGAGGTACTCGCCAGGTACGCGCCAGTCTTTGATTTTGCGCAAAGCGATCATTGTTTTACGCTGCCAAACTCCCGTATGCACCACCGTATCAACACGGGAGATGCTACACCGATACGCCAGAAGCCTTACCGCGTATCCCCTTCGGAAAGGAAAGTGATCGCCGAACAGGTCAACGACATGCTGCAGAAGGGCGTTATTCAGGAGTCATGCAGCCCCTGGGCAGCTCCTGTTATACTCGTCAAAAAGAAAGACGACTCATGGAGATTTTGTGTTGACTACCGCCGCCTTAACGCCGTCACGAAGAAAGACGTGTATCCTTTACCACGCATCGACGATGCTGTTGATTGCCTGCACTCCGCCTCGTACTTTTCATCCGTCGACCTCAGGTCTGGGTACTGGCAGATACCAATGCATCCGTCTGACAGAGAAAAGACTGCTTTCGTTACGCCCGACGGCTTATTTGAGTTTAACGTTATGCCGTTTGGCTTATGTAACGCTCCGGCAACCTTCGAGCGATTCATGGACTCCATTCTTCGCGGTCTCAAATGGGAGATTTGTATGTGTTATCTCGATGACGTCATTATTTTCGGCAGGACTTTCCACGAGCATAACCAGCGGCTCAGCGTTGTTCTCAGTTGTATCAAACAAGCTGGTTTTATTTTAAACTCCAAGAAGTGCTACTTCGGTGAGCGCCAAGCCGTTGTTCTTAGATATCTAGTCGACCAGGACGGCATACGACCAGATCCCAACAAGATCACTGCAGTCCGCAACTTCAAGCCACCAAAGACGGTGAGGGACCTTCGTAGCTTCCTGGGCCTTTGTTCTTATTTTCGCCGGTTTATTAAAAACTTCGCCCAGCTAGCTCATCCACTGACAGACTTGCTTCGAAAGGGCACCCCCTACCGGTGGACCGCTGAGCATGAGGCTGCTTTCGAACAGTTGAAGTTTTTGCTCACTTCTGGGCCCCTTCTGCATCATTTCGACCCGGAGGCACTCACAGAACTGCATACCGATGCAAGTGGCGTGGGCGTTGGTGCCGTCCTCGTCCAGTTTCATGACGGACGCCAACACGTCGTTGCGTATGCAAGTCGTGCTCTGACAAAGGCTGAAAGCAATTATACTGTAACAGAACTGGAGTGCCTCGCAGTTGTTTTCGCCATACACAAGTTCAGACCTTATTTGTACGGCCGACATTTCAAGATCGTAACCGACCATCATTCCCTATGTTGGCTCGTCGGATTACGTGACCCAGCGGGCCGGTTGGCTCGTTGGTCTTTGCGGCTTCAGGAATATAACTTTTCTGTCGCCTACAAGAGTGGGCGATGCCACGCCGACGCCGATTGCTTATCTCGTCTACCGTCTCCAACTACAAGCACCGATGACGACGATTTCGACAATTACCTTGCGACGGTCTCCTTGGTCTTTCCGAGTATGGACATGTTCAGTCAGGAGCAGCTGCGCGACCCATCACTGAGACCAATTATTGATGCCACCAACAGATCTCGACACTCAACGCAATTTGTGATTCGTGACGGTGTTTTGTACCGCAAGAATTACTCAAGCAATGGTGCCCCACTGCTTCTAGTCGTCCCAGAACGCTTGCGCCTTGCGGTGTTCCGAGCAATGCACGACGACATTACGTCTGGGCACCTTGGATTTGCTCGGACGCTTCATCGCATCCGACAGCGGTTCTACTGGCCTCGACTGTGGAAGACGACGAAGCACTACGTCGCCAGTTGTGATGTATGCCAACGCCACAAGCAACCGACTGCTCTTCCTGCAGGTACACTGCAACAAGTTACGCCACCGACTTCGCCTTTCGAAAAAGTCGGCATAGATTTGCTCGGCCCTTTCCCGAAGTCTTCCACCGGACGCCGCTGGATTATCGTCTGCGTGGATTATCTAACACGTTACACTGAGACGATGGCACTTGCTTCAGCCACCTCATCTGATGTGGCCTGGTTCCTACTGCATTCGATTATCCTCCGTCACGGAGCTCCCCGTGTGGTAATAAGTGATCGTGGCCGGCAGTTCACCGCTGACGTTGTCGAAGAACTACTACGGCTCTGTGGGTGCCACTATCGGCATTCCACGCCTTACCACCCGCAAACCAACGGGCTAACTGTGCGTACCAATCGTACCATCATAAACATGCTTTCAATGTATGTCTCAGCGGATCATAAGAACTGGGATGCCGTACTACCCCTCATAACGTATGCCTTTAACACCGCCAAACACGAAGTAACAGGTTATACACCTTTCTTTCTGCTCTACGCTCGCCATCCTCAAAGTTTCCTCGACACCGTGCTTCCTTTCTCGACCAACGAAAACGCAAGTGTCGCGCAGACATTGTGTCGCGCTGAAGAAGCACGTCGACTGGCCCGGCTCAGAATTCTCTCGTCCCATTCCCGTGCTAAGGCCCGTTACGACGCAAGACATTTGCCAGTCACCTTTGCAACAGGTGATCTCGTATGGTTGTGGACACCACTAAGAAAGCAGGGACTTTGCCAAAAGCTTCTTTCAAAGTACACCGGTCCATTCGTCGTCGTTAAAGGTTTCAGCGACGTCACCTACGTCATCGCAAAAGTGACAGCTGGCAACCGCCGTTCACGCAAGACGCAACTTGTGCATGTTGCACGACTGAAGCCCTGCACTCAGCGAGCCCTCTGACTTGCTCGGTGAGCTTCGTCTGGCCCCGAGGAAAATGTAACGCGGCGCTGGAAGAGCGCGAAAGAAGAACGAAGAAGAAGAACGGGCGCGAGGGATTTGGTGCTCGGCATCGCCGGATCGTCCCTTGTCTTTTGCCTGCCGCTTCATTGACCTCATTGTAAATAAACCCATATCATCTGTAACAAAATGAAGGCAACCTTGTAATTTTGTGGGCATTGCTGAATGCTTTTAAGCACCTTGGTAAGTGGACCTACAGTCAACACCACAGGTCTATTTTGGGCTTTTTTGTAGGAAACTCAACTCCAAAATCATGTGCGACATGTTTTGATGCCATAGGGCAAACTAATGCAATAAAAAACTGAACTGTACAACTGCCTGTCTACACGGTTTCATATTTCCCAAAAGTGATGCTAGCCTTATTGTACTAATTAGTTGCCTTCGTGTGTAGGCTGACACCAAGTTCCTTGGGTAGCTTATTTTTTTTGGATTATACTTACATACTGGCACGGTGAAATGCACACGTTAGTGCGCATCATGATGAGATTTTACACCCTACTTTCGTATTGCTTTACTGTTGTGAATTATGTATAGTGCTTAGGCTGTACTGTATATGTTGTTCCACGTGTTCAGTTTTGGGAGTAGGTTCTGTGCACGACGATTGAAATATATACCTATATCCTTAGATTGACACGAGAACTGCTGCTGTTTTGATTCCAATAAAATGTTGCAACCACTGGTTCTTGTATCAATTGAAGTATGACTACTTGTCGTGCATGCAAATTGAAGAAATGAATTTGTGCTTGCAAAACAAATTGCTGAAACACTGCCTGCTCAATGTAACTGCTTGTGTTTTATTACCAAACACATTGAACAGATGATTCCCAGATTATGACACATTGTAGAAGATAGGCAACAGAAAGTTAGACAGAAAGTCATCACTGTGTTCTAACGTAGACTGGGTGATCTTTTATCAATAGTAGCATAATTGAAGGTTGCTGTTGTATAAATAAAGTTTAACGTAGTGTGCAGGTGGACGAGGGAGTGCACATATGATAGCTTTTCCAGTTTTCTGCATATTTGCTACAATCCTCGTTTTTCTGTGTTACGACTGTGAAATTCTGAATTGCAAACAAGCCAACCTCTCTGCTGCTGTGGTGAAGTAATTCAACAGAAACATATTTTCTCAAGAACAGCTGTTCCATTGAGGAAGAGGGTAATGCTTTTTTTAATGGGTACTGCATCATCTGTCTGAGGGGAGGGCCAAGTACACATGGACGTTCACAAGAGAGAAGTGCAAGTACATTAACTTTTTTGTTTTGTGGGAGACCTGTCACTGGTAAACTGAAGAGGTTGTCCTTGACCTTGGGGCACGCGTTAGGCATTCGCTTTAACGCGGTGGCGTGATGCTTACCAATAAAAGCTAATTAGTAAGAAATGTAGGTAGTATCCGAGTATGAAAGCAAATAAATACTGAATATGCGTTATAGAGAATCACTGAATGGCGTGCTAAAGCGTGCATTGCGAATAAGCGCTAAATGCGGAAATAAATAAGTGTTCAGCTGCTCAGAAGGCGCTGCTGCCCCTAGCTGCGTGCAGCTCGCGGCTGTACGCGCGCATTCAACGCACTTTATGTAGGCGCGTTACGATGTCCTTGTAACTCTGGAATTTTCTGCGTGTGTAATTTTCATATGCGAACGCAGGCGGTCCGCGTTAAAGAGTGCATTGCGAATAAGCGCTAATTGCGGAAACAGATTTTTATTCAGCTGCTCAGAGCGCGCTGCTGCCCCTGCGTGCAGCTCGCGGCAGTACGCGCGCATTAAGTGCACTTAATGTAGGCGCGTTACAATGTTCTAAGTCTGGCATCTGCGTGTGTAACTTTCATATGAGGACGCAGGCGGTCTTGGAACCGCTCATAACACCCTGCCGCATCTGGACGCGCGCAGTTCGCGGCTGCAGAAATAACGAAAATTGCTCCACAGCATACGCTCATGGAATGCGCATACGTTCGCTCATCTGAAGATACCTTTGTCACGCTGGTATTCACGAATTTAGCGCGAGCGAAGAGGACACACGTTTATAATTTTTCTAGCGGCACGACACGGTGAACCGGAGAATTCGCAGCCGAGGGTGTTTACGTCGCAGCCGAGGGTGTGGGGCGTCATGCAGGCTCGGCCTGCATGACGCCCCACAAATTATGTATTGACCTTCCGCAAGAGCAAACACACGCCGATGGTAAAAGAACGGAAGTTCGAAGTTGTGCTGACGGGTTACCAGCCGCTTTGTACATACATTGGTACATATATAAGCCCACGAAAAAAGCAAGCTTGCAAGTGGTGGCGCTGTGGTGTAATGGTTATAGTGCTTGATTTAGGTGCGTGTGGTCGCGAGTTCGATTCCTGTGTCGTGCGTACTTGTATGCAAATGTCATCTTTGTGCATAAATACTTTGGTGTCCATTTTCTATTATGTCCTAGTGATGAATAGTAGCGGCAATTGGCCGGTAAACGTAATATAGTGCCTAAAATATTTTTTTTCATTTCGCGACCGCTCTAGGGCCTCGTATAAAAGGAGGCTTTAACAGCTCTCAAAAGAAGCAGAAAAACTCTCAATGCGCTCTGTTCAAGCCCCCAAAATGGGTTACATAAAAAACACCAACTTTACCTCCAAAAGGAGGCTTTAAAAGCTCTCAAAAGAACCAGAAAAACTTCCAATGCGCTCCGTTCAAGCCCTCAAAATGAGTTCAATAAAAACACAAATTTACCTCCTTAGTTCCGTCTAATCACTCCCTCCTGTTGAACCTCCTTTTGAACCTCCTTTCGAAGGGGGTTTTGCGTAGTACCTTTAGGATGCACGCTGCGCAACGAGCCCAAAACTCCCTAAAAGGCTCAAACCCGTTTGCAGTGTAGCGTGTCAAGTGGTCAACGCCCACTATAATCCATCGGTTGCCGTTCGTTGATCGCGGAAAAGGGCCGAGCAGGTGAATACCAACGACCTCAAATGGAGAACCAGGGGGTGCTATGGGATGAAGCAGTCCTGCTGGCTCGGTTGTCGGACGCTTGTAGCGTTGACATTGCTCACAGCTCGCAACGTATGCAGTCACACTTTGACGCATTTTCGGCCAGAAGAAGCGTTCTTGTGTGCGCTGATATGTCCTGGAAAAACCCATATGTCACAACGTGGGGTCGTCGTGCATAGCTCGGAGTACGCGATGTCGCAAACCTGTTGGCACAACTAGAAGTAAACGGGCGACTATGCCGGAATAACTCTTCTTGTAAAGAACGTCATCATTTACGACGAAACTACTTTGACCGTTCGTTCCGGAGATAAAGAAAGGGGTGAGACTGCTGTCACTTCGTTGCTCTGCGCGAAAAGTGGTGAGGTCAGGAAATGTGGCATCGACAACTGCAAAATATTCATCCAAGTTGTCTGCGTCACACTCGGTTGTCGGAAGGGGAAGCCGCGAGAGGCAACCGGCGTCGGCATGACGACGACCGCTCTTGTAACGAACTTCAAAGACATGTTCTTGCAGTCCTAACGCCCAACGAGCAAGACGGCCGGATGGATCACGTAGTCCAGTGAGCCAACATAAAGAATGATGGTCTGTGATAATGGAAAACCGGCGTCCGTAGATATACGGGCCAAACTAGTGGACGGCGAATACGACCACGAGTTCCTGCTCTGTGACAGTGTGGTTGCGCTCCGGTTTACTTAAACAACGACTGGCATAGGCAACGACGTGTTCAGTAGCTCCATGGCATTGGACCAAGACGGCGCCGAGACCTACACTACTGGCGTCGGTATGTACTTCTGTGGCAGCAGACGGGTCATAGTTCAGTCGTCAGGTAAGGCACATTCATATTAACTTTAGTGGAACAAGTGACAAACATACCCACATAAAGCTTCGGAACATTTCTAATGATTGCTGCTATGACATTGCCCGGTCCACGTGCTTTCTAAGCGAAATATTTTGCAATAGTTTCCGAACACCCGACAAATCATAGCTGGAATGCCATGAAAAAAAAAATTTAATATGCCCGGCAGTGCACTCCCATGTCTTATTAGCTGTACGTGATGACGATAGATAGGCTTGTTGGTCTCCTTTTTATACAGTGAGATAGAAAGTTGTGGGGCCGCAACATTCATATGGGTACGGATTACCAGAGAAGCTGTACTTGCGTTTCTATGGTAGACGCCTGTCCGATCGTCTCTCCGGCATGAGCGACTGCAGACGGACCGATGGCCTTTGGACGCTTTTGCACGGTGCCGATTTCGCTGTATGTACTCGCACTGCTGCTGTCGCTCTCCACTTTTTTAGCGTTTTTCGGCGACGTGAACGCGCTGTTGTCTCGGAGTCCTTCGTCTATACCCTTCTTGCTCCAGTATATCTGCCGGAGCGCGCTCCGCCCGCTATGCCGTATAGAGTTTCGGGTTTATGTTTTTTGTCCATTTCGTCTACATAGGGACAACAGCCCACCAGAATCCCCCTCCCCTCTGAAACGCATGGGCTACATGTAAAGAGCTTCGCTGTAAGACACTTACCAAGGACAGCTGGTAGGATGCATACGGGTGTTTGTAGACGGTGGGGCCCGTGATACGGCAGTCGTCGCGATTGTCGTCTGTCATGTCCAGGTGAGTGCGCGCGATAAGCAGGTCCACTGGAAATTCGCTGCATAAGATGGCCACTCATTAGTAAGCGACATTCGTTCTTGTCATCTTCCGTACTAACGCTACATGTGTGTTTTTACTTGCTCTGGCACAGCTTGTAAAAATTCGTCAGAGCTGCTCAAAATTTATGGGCATATTTTTCCAGTACTCTAGGCGACTATACGTAAATGGCGTTGAATATATTAGCAAGGAAAAGATGGGAACGCGCCAACTATAGACGAGGACGCAGAAGACACGGACGAGCGCATCCTGTCCCTGTCTCTATAATTTCCGCGCATCCGTCTTTTCCTTGCAAGTATGAACCAACTCGCCCAGCAGCAAGTTTTACTAAATATATGAGGATTGAACGACTCATTATTAGAGCTGTGCGAATGGCAAAATTTTGGGTGCGAAGCGAATTCGAATATTGAAGTGTGAATGCGAATAGAATCGAATACTTTTCGAATATTTCTCAAATATTTTTGGAATATTTTTCGAATACTTCGATGCGAAAGTGCAGAAGAAAAATTTGGAGAGGATTCCTAAGTATATTCTTATGAGATAGCAACATGAAAGTGTTTCTTTTCGCTAGGAAGATGTGCAATGTAGAGGCGGAATTATATTAATGACATGATTTGGTGCAACCTAAGTGTTGCCGACGGCACTTTACACGTGGTAGACAAAGATGCCATTTCCTCAGCCTCTCCTCCTCTTTCAACTTCTGTGGAAGCCCAACTGATGTGGCGGACAAGGGTGTGCTCCCTTCAAGTCCGGAGTTGCAAATCTGCCTCATAGACGTCGATATATAAGAACATCTGAAATTTTGGATGCTAAAAAGCTTCGGCGTCCGATTTTTCGGACTTCCAGCCCAAGTTTCAGGTCCAAAACAGCATTAATTGAGCCCCCACCTCTGCCACATCTTTCATCTCCATGTTGGAACCAGTGTTTTCTTGAGTTAATACACTTGCGACCGTAGCGGAGCTTGAAAGGTAGCTTTGCCGCAAAGCGGGAGTGTGACAAGGTGAAGCATAATAAAAATCTAGGGACCACTTCTAATCGGACGTTGTCTCTCGACTACGACCATAACGGAGCTTAAAAGGCAGCTTTGCCGCAGTACGAAACTGTAATTAGGTGAAATATACTAAAAATTTGAAGGGGGCACTTTCAGTCGTACGTTGACTGTATTTGTTTTTGGGAAGTTCGAATACTTCGAATAGTAAAATTCCAGTGCGAATCGAATCGGATAGCAAGCACTATTTCGAAATTTCGAATATTTGCACACCCCTACTCATTATATAAGTTGATGAATACGGGGTGCATACGTTGTGGCGCACATTTAGCAAGCCATAATGATTAAGTTGTCCGTGGACGATTTTAAATATTGCTTTAGCCCGCCAACATACACAGTATCACTAAATTTCCGTATCTTGCTAATGAATAACCGTGCGAATGCGGAGTCAGCTTCGAATTTCTCAGTGAAACGTGTAGCAACTTGTGCACTCTCCATGAAGTTGCGCGACGCTATCGCTCTACTGAATGCCAGTGCGAGCCTCCCTTCTGGCGTGGACGGGGTCGCAGCGAGCATGAAACTGGCACTCTGCTGCCACCCCAGAGTTAGTGTACGTATTCGCGCCACCGTGCTACGGGTTTGACGTTATAATAAAAAAGAATGACCGTACGTGGCTCTGTGGGTAGTATGTACGGGGATTCTATATAACAGGGGTTCTCAAACTTTGTGGCCCTGCGGAACCTCAACGGCTTTTCCAGAGTGCCGAGGAACCCCTAACTTTTTTTTGTGCATGAAGACAGTCGAAAGCGGCGGGGGGAGGGGGGAGGAACGGAGGGGGAAGGGGGGCGCCTTTCGACGCGCGCAAAAACTGCATAGACGTCAGACTATGCCCAGGCGACGCTGCGAAATGCACCGCCACCAGCGCCCTCATCTCAGCCCTGGCGCTAACTGGGTAGTACAAAGAGCCGTCCCCAAGCGAAAGCCCATGGGCCATAATAACTCCCCCCCCCCCCTCTTTCGTAGATGTCGAGGCGCGGTTTCCTGAAAATTAAGGACCTAGAAAGCTTCTTTCGGCAATGCACGCTTCGAAAAAGTGGGAAGCTCATCAAAGCAGACTGGGGGTGCAATGTAAAAGAAGTTTCCGTTATTCCGGCGCGCTGCTTCTCGCAAGTACAAGCGAGCATCGCACGACATCGATCTCGAGGCAGGCCCTCCGACGTCCGTTTTTTAGCGCCTAAATGCGTTAAAATCGGGTATATACGTAATGCCAAAGCGATGAAGTAGTACATACACGATCAATTTACTTAGCTATGTGTCAGTGGTACAAAGCTGGCTTGATCAGGTACAAATGGCCCGGGCGATTTTCGCCTTTCAAGTTGCATTCTCCCTGCAGCTCTCGCTTCCTACAAATTGGACTGCTTTATTACCCATCGTCAAATGATCTCTTCATGGTTGTCTTCCGTTTTTGTATACTGCAAATGGGGACACGTGCTGCCCACATTCGCAGGGCACAACCAAACACAAAACCGTGGCTTCCGAGATAGCTGCGGCAATCGCGGAGGCCACGGACAAAACAAACTTGAAGGACGTCATGACCAACATTTTGCGATTTACTTGTATGACGCACGTGTTAGCTCAGAACCGGAACTCTGAGCCTTCAAAACGTACGTGCGCGATGGTGTGTGGTGACGAGCAACTCTAGTTATAACGGTTTTACTGTTACAAAATCGCATGCGCCGAACGGTCTGCCCAAGAAGACTTTCGGTGCGGCACTTCGGGTAATACTTTTTCAACGGTCCCGGCAGTGTTTGCCTGGTGTATTTGAGTTTCTTGCTCTAATATTTCTGGCGCATTCCTTCAGATGTGTTTAGAGCGATGTCTAGTGACTACATGAAGAGGCTCGATGACATCGCACGGGAGAGGTACAGGAGGCGAGGAGAGGAGTTGCCTGATACGCTGAATAGGGACGTTGTGCAATTCAGCTTTACCACTGAAGTTAAAAACCCGCCTTCCTCTCATAGCCACGGACATATTTATGCAGTTTGGTCTAAACACACAATATCACGATAATAGGCTTATTACTGTGCCTATGTCACGCCGGCCACATTTGACTGAGATCGGCGCAGATCGGATCGATCGCGATCCAAAGTGTCCGGTGTGACTGAAATATTACAAAACGTACACATTACTTCATGGCGTCAGGTGCGACTGAGTCCCTCGAACTACTGTGGTTTACTCACGAGTACACCATTCATGAATCAAACTATCAAGTTAACGCCTACGCCTGCACACCGCACTGACACCGAAAAATAAATTAGCTAGAGTGCGACGATGTCCATTGGCGGCAACACGGCAGGCGATTAGTCATTTTCTCGCACCGATGCGAACCCACTCGCAGGCGTCGCTCCCATGACGAGCAAATGCAACAGCGTCACTGAAATTGGCAGCAAAACATGGACACCGCAACGTACACTGTGCGGTGTTTCATGTTGAGCGTGGCTGCTTTGGTGTCCCGAGTGTTTCTTCGAACAGTACACATCACTGATGAGGGTCGAACTGCAAGAAATACCTTTACGATGAATTTTCAGCGTTAGCGATCTTTCATACTTTGCTGTCTACTTTAGGCATCCGCCAAGTTATCTGTCATGGGCGGAACACGAGGGCGTCCGACGTGTTCCTTGTAATGGGGACCTTCGACTAACGTCTGAGCATCGCCTCTGTGCCATTACAGCATGCTTTCAGCTTTACCTGCCATTGATGAAGTGAGCAGAACAAGCCTACGCACTGTTTTTGGAAATCCAGTTTTCTCGCCTGATCGCTGAAATCCAGGCGCCCTTTTTACCTTCATCGGTGGGGAAACAGAACGTTTTGACTTGCGATAGCAAATTATTTCCGGATCTCAGAGTTCATCCTGGCGCTACGCAGCAGTGCCCTAGTCGCGAGCGCTTGATCGGAACAATTCTATCCGCAGAAAACATCGAAATGCAAGCAGCCGCGGCCCGCAACACAGGCTAAAACCACGTCAAGACAACGTAAACAGGAAGCTTTCTAGGCTGCGTTCCCGGTGCACGCACAATATTGCCAGAAAATGGCGAGCGCTAGCGAAACCGTCTATAGACCTTTTCGCAGAAGACAAAAAAAACGCCGCCTTGCTCGGCTGCGCGCGGGAGTACAAAGGCTGACGTCACAGCCTCGGCAGTGCATTTTCGTGGAGGACACGCCTATTTGGCGCAGCCCACAGATGATTATGGCGCCGCCCAGGAAGCAGTCTATGAATAGGCCTATAGGGTGTCGCGGCGTGCGTAACACGCGTCTTCAGCCTGCGTCCAGCTGCTCGCTCCGTGTTACACGGCACGCACCGCGGCCAGAGCCTCTGCTGAGCTTTATAGTCATGGTTACCACGGTTCTCCGCCAAGGCTACGCAAAAGAACAGCAGAGCCACATTATCACACTTTCTCATGCGACCGGCTGTGGAGAACGCGAGTACTTCGCTTACACAAAACGCTCACAACGGCCCGTATCCAGCGCTCTCGCCTTTGTGCTTCCTATATACGACCGCTATGGAAATCGGTAAACCTGAATGTTGTTATTCAGTCCTTTACGTCCGTGGCAGTTCACAATGCAACAGTAGCGTCGATTACGGCGTTTCTTCGTAGCGTGCGGAGCGGTTCCGTCTACTGTTGTCTTCGCCGTCGTTCTGGCGAGTGATCCAAAAAAGCACTTCACGGCGGTTCGGTGGCGCGTTCGACTAGGGGAGGTAAATTCACAGCTCTCTTTCTGAGTGGTAAATGCGCAAACACACGCAATATTAAGCTCAATCGCTGTTTCGCACTCGCTAGTTGGTCCTTTACTGCTCCGACAGGTGGCGCCACGCATCTTGCCAAACTGCAGAGTCTGACGTCTATAGACTTGCGATTTGCCCCCGCGCCGCTTCGCGAGTCGCGTAAAGCGTCCGCCGACCATACACTGCATGCTTCAGGCACCGCGCAGCGTAAGCAATTTGTTAACGCAAACGAAAAGTTGGACGTACAGAGGCCTGATTTATTTTTTGCAAAAAAAAGATAAATAAAATAACGGGAGGCATGCCAGTCGCACAGCGGAACGGCCGTCGACCGATACACTGGTCGTAAAGCTAAGCCTTAATGGTCGCGTAGCCCACAGCCGGTGGCGCGAAGTGACGCCTCTTGGGCGTGTCAAAGCGCTCGTTGCGCGTTTTGATTAGAAACCGACATAGAGCAATGGCAAATCACCGTGAACGAAAACTCTGCCGCGTGATCGCCGACGCGCCATGAGCCACGGATAAAGCGCCGATGTGCCCGATAGTGTCGTTTCAACTGGTTTGAACGCTCACGCCACCCCAGGATTCCGGTTCATGTACAGGTCGCGCCACCTCTCGCACGCTTGTGGCGGCGCTTCCTGTCGCTCTATGGGAATGGAGAACAAAACATTAACAACTCCTCTTGCTTACAGGTTTTCTGAAAGCATTCCCGCTTACAACTAGCCAATGCACAAACCTTTCCTTTACCAGAGTTACCTTCGAGTGGTCGCAATACTCCGAGTTCAACGACTCGCTACAGACAGAAGAATGGCTCCTAGCTATGAGAGCTCTTTAAATATTTGGCCGTCTTTTCGTATTTGAATCGCTACTGGCTACTGTGGCGGTGTGCTTGCGAATATCCAATTGCATTCTGGGAATTATGTACTGTAACGTCTTTGGTTCAAGATGGTGTAAAGCATGTTTTAATCGCGTGGTGAAAAAACGCCAGGCCTGAGCGGAAAGCGCAGCAGAGTCATAGCGAAAGCTCGAAGAGCGGCATTTCTAGAGCCCGTTGTAAACTCTCTTGTGGCTACTAATACAAGTATGCTAGCAACATACCGACTACGCCAGAAATCATAATTTTTGTGAATTTTGGAAGCACCCACCATGACATTATTCGTCATTCTGCGGAGAAGCGACGTACCATCTGTAAGGCATTATGTGCACTTTGTTGATGCTGTTGCTGATGACGATGAAGAATTATGGCAGAGCCCTTTGTATTGGGTTCGAAGCGTTCAACAACCCACTCGTTACGCAATTCGCATTGTGTGACGCCTGGTTACAGAATTCGCGTTGTGTGACGCTTGGTTGTTATTTTACTCTTCTACCACGCTACATTACATATGTTATTGTGGTTCCTTCCGGACATGAAGCCTGTATAGGGTCTTTTTGCAAAGCAGTTTCAAGCACCGGCATAGCTCTGAGGTAGAATACTGGACTCACACGCAGAGGGCCGAGGTTGGAACCTCGTTCCATCCTGGACATTTTTTTCTTATTTCGTTTTTTTCTTCTTTCGAACGATAGTGGTTACGGACACCGGCGGCGGACAACTACGGCGTCAAAAATGGCCCTTCTTGTGATCTCATAACAGCTTTCGCTGTAAAACAGTTGAGCTGCCAGTTTTCTTCAGAGTGCGACTGCCGTCAAGCACTTATAGCTCCATCTCGTGATGAAACGGTGTACCGTACGGTGGCAAGGAAAATTTGATATAGGGTACGTGTGTTCAGCGAGAATTCCTGTTCACGGTACTATTTTGATCCCGCGAAACTATATTTATGACTCGTTGCGGTAAAGATTGAGTTCCTTATGATAGTATGGCTCATATCTGTAAGGTTATTGTTAATATAAAGTGCGAAATATGCGTCTGCGAACATTCAGCGTGTGTACATATACTCGTGTATATACTGCGCATTCTCGAGTTTCACAGGTTAAATTACCAAATAACTGTAGCCAACATTCAAATTTACTTTGTCTATATTAGTGGGAATTAGAACTATGTATATTTATTCACTTGAAAATCGTGGTGGATATTCTTACATTATTAGCCGTAAAATTATAGGAAAGGAAGGAGATATCTGCCGCGTCCGTAGATAGTTTAAGCTAATCTTCAAACCTTTCAGATAAGTGTATTTGGGCCAATTAAAACAGTGCTAAAGCGACCAGTTGACACTCTTTACATTTGGAAATAGAAATATAAATGGAGACGATATATTTGTTGACTTCTTTCTGAAGGGTAAACGAGTACCTTTAGGACTGCCAGAAATAGTAATAAACCATGCCCTCGTGCGAGAAAGTGGTCACTGAATCAAGATGCCTCTCCGGTTTTCAGCCGTCTATTGGCTTCTGGAGACAGCAATGAGAACACCTACGACGCCTCATGGCCTTACCCTGAGGAACCGCCGAGTTCTCTCCACAGCCGAGCTCAGCGTGAGTTAGTCTAACTTTCGTTTGGGAGCTTTTCTACGAAGAAGCAGGGTGTCGGAACGAAATGTTTTAAGCATAGTTCTTATGCTCAAAGTTTCGTCGTATGGCGTAGCAAGAAAGAAGAAACTATCATTATCGTGCCCAGCTTGCCTTTGCCACGTCAACCTAAGTCAGGCTTAGATGAGCCTAATTAAGCCAAGGTTATTATAGCCAAGCTTAATGAAGAATAGCTGAGCATGGTAACACCTAATTAGCGAAGCATATTTAAGCTAAATAAGTCAGAACCTAACTAGCCCTAATTAAGCCGAGTTGAATTCTTAGTGTGACAAGAGCGGTCGAGCTCGGCAAATCCCACAAAGCCCATCTTAATTCAGACTAACTAGTGCTAATTACATATTAGCTAATTAATCCATATCAAGGTTTGAAAATGCGAATTAAGCTACGCTAAGCCCACACATACTAATGAGCTCAATTAGGCTAATGTGACTAATTAGCCTATGTAGTCTAATTAAGCTACTGAAATCGTGTTGATTGGCTAATCGATACGCAATCGATACCGTTCGATGAGCTAGTGGCCGCCAGGACCAGCTAGGTGCCCACCAGCTCTGCTGTGAGCCAGCCTTGAGACAAGCTGCGCAATTCTTTTTTTTATTTTAGTTTCGTTCCTACGAAAAAAGTTCAGTTCGTTTTCTGTCCCAAATTAAAAAAATGTTTTAACGGTTCGTAACGGTTTTTATTTCCATACAAAAAAATTGAAATTAAGATAACAATAAAACACATTATTTAGTTTTCTTTTTAAGTGAATTTGGAATTCTCTGAGAACGCTGAATGTTTTGCGTCAGGAATGATCATGACCTCAGAAGCAGCACGCCAACGAGTTATATACGAGATCATTGTTTTGATAAAAGAAAATTTAGCGCCTAGAATGCCCTCTCTACGCTGACATTTGTCTCTGGCACATCGAAGGTAATATACAGAGCTCCGGTTGCCACTATTTTCGCTTTTCGTACAATTTCAACACATCTTTTATTTGCAATTTCTGCCTGAGATATGAACTGATGCTCACGCTTCATGACCTCGGTTGTTCCGGATTCACAAGTTCTTCTTTTAACAGAAAACCTATAAAAAATATTTCGATTTCATCCCGAAACGAAATGACAGATAACGTTTCGCTTAAGCTTTTTGTTACTATCCAAAATATCGTGTTTTTTTTTTGTTCCACTTCATTCTGACACATTGATTAGAAGTGTTACGTAAAAGATAGCATTATGTTACTTAAATTCTTCTCCGTGGCCATGATGCGCGCGTTGTCAAAGTGATGGGCCACGAGATAGGCTGGGACAACGCGCGTATCATGGCCACGGAGAAGAATTAGACAACGCGGCTCAACCTCGAATCACTAATAATTCAGACAACAAGTAACACAGTCAATAGATCATCTGGCACACTAAACCACGTGTACTCCCGAACTTTGCGTCATGCACTCAGCGCTACTTAAAGGAGCACTGACACAAAAATTTTGCACCTTGTTTTTTTTTGTTGCAATAGATAGCTTATGATCCACTTATCACGGCTGCAAACCTCGTTTGCGCGAGTGCGCGACGGTTGGTTATTTGGAGACGTTTTTAGAGCGCCCAGTCGCAGTTTCGGTTTGAAAGCACCGAGCTGGGCAGCACTACTTCCGGAGGACGGGTAGCCACAGCTGGCCACATGAACACGCAAAATTGTGACGTAGGCGACGCGCGAGCGTGAGTGCGGTGGGCGCCGAACCAGGTGAAGTGGCGCCAGCTATGGAGGATTAGAAACAACTAACAAACGCGTAATCTATGTCCTCCGAGCATTCGGAAGCGCCCATCTCGACTCGCTAAGCTTACAGCATCGATTATTTGACTATGGCTCTCAAAAACGGCGCCGAATCGGGACGAATACATTGCTGTCGAAGCTTAAGGACATGAATCTAAAGCAAATGGAAGCATCAGTTCGGAACTTACACGTTACAGAGCGCACGGCGGCCACTTGATAGATTCGAAGTGGACGACAACCGCTTTTGGCAGGGCTGCCATGTTTTTCAGAGGCGCGAATGCCTCGCCGGCGAAGCTTGCCGTGCAAGTTGGACAGCTCTCGCGCGTGCGGCGACGGCCGACGTTCTGCGGCACCGCGCCGTTGCGGCAGGCTTGCCGCTAGCATGAGCGGGCCATAACGTCTGCCAACGGGCACGACGAGCGAACAGCGGGGGTGCTATTCTGGACTTCCGCCATTTTCTGTCAAATTTGACGTAGGCGTGACGTCTACACAATGATGACGCAAACGCATGAAATGCTTGCGTAATGTGACGTGGATGGGACATAAGATGCAAAGAAACGTGCAATTACATAGTATTTTGTATCTGAAATTGTTAATGCAAGAACAAAAAAATAAAAGAAAAGTGAAGCGTTTAGTTTTAAAGTTGTGAAGCAGACGATATCGTCTGCAATTTAGCGCCATATTCAAAGATGAGTGACAAAGCCATAGTAACTTTTTTAGCCAATAAGCGAGCCAGCCAAGCCAGCGTCGACATTGCCGACATCGTTATTTCCATGGTTATTTCGCTGGTTGTTTTGTATATATGTGTTCTGTGGTTATGTCGGCAGATCGCCGAAGAGTGGGCCGCGATGTTGCATTTTTTTACCGATCGTCCCCGTATGGGTAGGGTGGTTTGCGATTTACTCGGGAGCCGTGACAGACGATGACAGAGCGCCTTTACCGCCTGGGCCCCAGCAGCAGGCCGCCGCCGGAGTGGCGGTGGCTATGGCGAACTAAAGTGGCGGCAGCTCGAGCTCGAGGCGCGGAATGACGGTGCAGTCAGGTAAGCTTGCGTTTCACTCGGGTGGTGTTGACGTTTCAGCTATGCACATGTCTATTGCAGGAGAACAGGCGGAGGGCCGTTCGATTTGGCGACGCACGTTTCGGTGGACGACGCCCGCATCGTTACAAGTATGCGCGTCGACCCCGTCTTGGGCTGCGGTGGCCCTTCGTTCCCAGGGCCCGCGGCGTCCAGAAGCGCTGCCGATAGTATAGAGATAAAAAGCTGCACAGCATTGCAAGTATTCATAATGCCCCTTCTGTTCCTTATGTCTTTTTTGTTGCGGTGGCTGTTCCGCGTCTAGTTTATCTTAAGTAATGTGCCAACTAGCCCAACAGCCAGCTGAGTTATTTATAACGTCTCCGATGCGCGAAGTATCTTCCTGAACTGTCGGGATCATTAAGATGGTGCTATATGTTTTGCTGAGGATGCGTAAGGACTACTGTAAGTAAAAGTTACAATCATGTAAATATACATAAACAGAAGCAATAAGAGTTAAGTTTCAGGACCTCACGTTACGCGCGATCAGTTGAATCTGAAAGATAAAGTCTAGGCGAATCTCAATCCACAGAAGTGATGCATCTCCGAAGGTGTTAACTGTGGAAGGTACTTCCACGTTGCTTACAACATACGGATAAGAAGTGCATAATGGCCACAGATAAAGAAGAGGAATTGTAGTATTTCATGCAGTTGATGTTACATTGGACTGGCAACACTAAGAAGTGTACAAACTGCATTAAAAGAGATGTCTTTTATGCAGATGTGCTGGTTTCAAAACTGGCTGGTACAATATTAGAGGCATCCTTTGTTGTTGTTGGCAGCAGTGAATGATAAGACAATGATGTAAGCAGTGAGACAACTTGACTGCTTTTTATTATTGCAAGGATGATGAATTGACTCACAATGATGAATTGACAGAAGAAGATCAATTGACTGACAATACATTCTGAAATATCATGTATTACTCTTGCATGTAAACTTTTATATTCCACCAGAGAAACCAGGACAGAAAGTAGCTACACAGTGCTGTGCCCACGTTGCCCCTTTCGGTACTGGTTCGTTTTGTGCCTATAAGCGTTTACATAGATTACCAACCACAGCAAGCTTGTGCTCTTGCATGTACGAGTGGCTACTACATGAATAGAGCTTTTGTACACACCTGCCAGACTCGTACAGTCATCACATGGGTTCGTATTGTGAATAAAGTGCTGAAAACAATGCTCTGGAATGGCATTCAATGTTGCATGCACTGCTGCAAAATAACACAGGCTGTTTACAGAGTCACTATGGTCTCAACAAACTAGTCCTGCTATGATTTGCGGCAGAAGCTGAGCATGCTTTTCCCTAACTGCTTGGTACAATTAGCATGCTCTCAATGAACGAACACAATGAAGCTTTTGTCAGAATACAATTTCTGCAAGAACACAAGTACAGGGGATATGTATAGGATCGAACACAATACAAGTGGCTACTTTGTCATGAGAAAAAGCAAGAGCTTCTTGTGTTTCACGTTTCTGTGCACATCTCGCAGGAATGTAAACCCCATTACATCGAGTCGTGCCCAGCTGTGAACCACTACAGAGCGTGATCCTGCCTTTGCCTACCCGCCTGGTACTACATGTCTACTGCAGCCGTATCGTCGCTATTGTTGTTGTAAAGGTCCGCATATTCTCATTCGAGTTCTTCAGTGCAAGGGATGTCGTCTGGCTCAGGCAGCTGCTGCCAAACACCGAGGTTGTGAAGCACAACACAAACTGCGATGATCTTCGACGTGAAGAGTGGGCCATAGTACAGTGTTCTGTACCTCTGCAAGCACTGAAAGTGGACCTTGAGGACTCCAGTGCACAGTTATACGACGCACCACAGTGAAGAGTGGGTGCGGTGGAATCGGGCAGCAGAGGATTCTGCAGGATGTGCTCCAGGGATGGGGCTAAGCAGCCAAGGTTGAAGCGAGTATGCACTATCACCTGTGGAGGACAGTGTTCCAATTAGCATAATATGAATGTATACATGAATATGTAGTATTCCTTTCTGACTTCTTTTAACTTATTCGAAGACATCGTGTCACTGATATGCACTGCTTTCCTTTTTTTTACAGCTAGACATATTCACAGAATTGCTTGTCTGGTTAGGTTACATAATTACGGCTTTTGAAATGCTCCAATGAAAAAATGGCTTTATCAACTCAATTCCTTCGTCACGAGGAATGACAACGAAGCTACTGAACTGCAGCCCTTAACTTCTTTCATAGAAAAGAAGGGGCGAGTGACAGAAGGCGCATCTTCTTTCGTGGTAAGGGTGTTGTGCTTTCTTTTGATTGCATGGGACTGATGTGCGGCTGCAGACGGTCAGCGCACTCAAGGCTTGGTTTCCCTTAGTTTTTTTGTGCTTAGGCCGTCAATGAAACGTGACAGCAGGTTTCTTTTGCAACCGTTTGAGTTGTTTTTTAGTGCTTTTTATGAACCATGACTGAAATACCTTTGAGTTGTCAGCTGACTTATTTTATTGCTATATAGCACATGGCTGTGCTTGTTTATTTGTATTTTTTATACAAGTTGTCCTTTCTACACATAAATGTTTTATGAATGTACAACATCTATGGCAGTTGTATTTGATGTACTCTTTTTTTTAACATAGCCTCAGAGTGTAGCATTTTCTGTATCATCGCATGCTTACTATTTATTATTTCACCACTTTATAATAAAGGATCATACAATCTCTTCATGAAAGTTTATTTCATGCTTGACCTTTCTATTGCACTAGTAGTCTTTCCCATGACCATAGAAAGACAAGTTGCAATTATACACTGAGAGCAAGTCGGATTATTGTGTGCCGCCTCGGGTCTCAGTATGACTTGTTTTCTCAAATGTGTGCATAAGAGAATTTTCATTCAAGGGAACACGAGTGCCACTAAAGTAGATAGTGTTCGACCAAGGTAGCTGCCAGTAATAACATACGGGGCAGAAATTTGGACAAAGAGACTTGAGTAGTTAAGAACCATGCAGCGTGTAATAAAATTACCATGAATAATGTTTTTGCTACACTGACACCACACAAGCATTCTCACGCTTGCATACCAAGCAGCTATTCACCAACCTGGCCACGGCGTCCACTGCCCAGTCCTGGCTCACGGTGGATGTCTTCCACATAAAGGCATCGTGCACGGGCCCCGAGTGCGAGGGCAGTCATCGGCAGGGTTGGTCACATACCTGCAGAGTGTTGTTTGCATTGGAAGGAAGTCGGCAACAGCAATACAACCAGCTACATGCAGAACAACTGTAACTGTGTGGTCCAACGCACTTATTTCTCCCGAGTTGCTTTGGGAGCGCAGCTTCGACAGCTGTATCTTTAATTTCATATGTGGCAGTTACTGCATGTCTGCATATCACTGTTTATGAAATTAGAGCGCAATCAGCACGTTTGATTTCCTTTCATGCATTATTTTTCTTAAAAGCTGCCACGATCAAATATGAAGCTCGATGAACTTTTTATGGTGTCAAGTCACCCCTGCCAAAACTAAATAGTGAGGGAAACTCCGTTTACGGCGACTACTGCGTTCTTTTCTATCACTGCAGTTGGAGCCACGGCAAATGTCGTTAAAATACTGGAGAGTGGCGAAAAGATGTCTTTCACGTTCCTCCTTTGCATTCTACTAACAGCATGCGCGAGATTGAATAAGATGAAATTTATTCTCACCACCATGACGCTGAGGGCGTAAAAGTTCTTGCGGCAAAAGTAAGCAGCCTTGTTGCCATCGTCCTTTTCATACGGCGCACTTATGCACACGAACGTGTCGTCGACCACCTCAACGCAGCCTTCAAATCTTGCATCTATGTGGACAAAGCCTTCCTTTTGGCAGGGAGGGCGATCCACTCATTGCCGAGGCGCTCGGCGATCGCTTCCATTACAGCATGAATCGTGAGACCCACACTGGACTAGCTCGTCGCCACGTCCTCGTTGTTCGCGATCGCGTCGTGGTAACTGCCGGTGGCGAACAAGCGAAGGGCGCAAAGCACTTGTAGCTCAACAAAAACAACAACAACGGTCGGGGCTGTTCTCGTGTCCGTACGCCGCCTCTCCAGGTCCAGGCGAAGCTCCCCGCACAGCCATCGCACAGTGTCATTCGTCAGCCGGCACCGCAGTTGAAACAATTGATCGGTCATCACAAGAGAATCGCGGTACTCGCGGAATTCTTTCTTCCTGCAGCTCCAGCCACTACACAACAAAGGGCAGCACCATTTTTCTTCGCTTATCTAGCGTTCTCTTGCGGCGAGAACCGCAACTTCGAACAAGCCAAATTAAACAATAACCTTTTATTTTAACAAGCAAGCTTCATGTACAACACTTTATACTATTACTAATCGAAAACATGCTTGTAAAGTAACTCACGGAATGACATCTACACATACGTATGTGAGGCTGCATATCGAACAAGCAACTCAATTTACAACAATATGGCGGCCAATTTTGGGCACTTCATCGTTCTCACATTTTAAGCTGCAAATTTGGCAGGATGCAACGTCACGCAACGTCAAATTGACGCTACAAAAAGTGAGGTCCTATGACGCAATGGGCGCCATCAGTGCAATGTCCAATCGTGTTGCAGACATGGCGGCTCTTCGTCAAGCGAGCAGTAGTTTCGATAAATCGCAAGTTGACCGTAGGCACAGCTCAGTACCATATTTCGGTTTCCTTGTTCCACCCAAACCTTTATTTCTACATGACAGAGTACGGCGAAGCGTTACTTCGGAAAAAATTAACTATTTTTTTTGGCACGTTACGTCATCGCGGATTCCTGTTTCGTAACGCCATTGCAGCGCCACAATGCGAACGACCTCGCGTGACCAATCAAATCATCAACATGGCGGAATTTGACAACATGGCGGAATTTGACAATGTCCAGAATAGCACCCCGGAAGAGAACACAACTAGAACACGCCAAGCCGCAGGCACGGAGGAAGAAATGGCAGTTAGCACGGCACAAGCGCAAGGGCACAACCAGCCACCAGCGAACACAAACTCGTGACGTAGGTTTGTTTACACACCCTCCGCGTTGATGTCGGCGTCGCGAAGCGCTCGCATCTCGCTCAGTCGCGCGGCATGCACTTTAAAATTGATTTTAAATATGTTCTAGGCTATATTGGCCCTTGATATTTCGTAGACGTTGTGTACGGCTCCGCATACATCTATTTAACTCATTATCTCGCCTTCGAAATTTTGTGTCAGTGCTCCTTTAAGAACTTGTCGCTCAGCCGTCATTCCATTGTGAACAAGGGATCCGTACGGGTCCATAAACGTGAATTTGTTTTGTTTTGACATTGGTAAGTGAGCTGTTTCTTTACAATAATTGGTCCCCCGTAAGGAGACACGGCTAAGCACCTTATAATGATCGAAAGCAGCGCTAGAACGAAAACAAAAATATTCTTGTAGCATGTTACCGAAATACGGCACGAAAATACGGTAAGGCCGTACGGTAGCGCTCCTCCTTTCCCGCTCGTTGTGCTTTGGCCGGTGAAGGCACCACGAGCTCATAAAAGCTTTTTTCAAAATATACGGTGGGGTTGTCACGCCTCGTTGTCTCCTGTCAGCGTACGCGTTGTCAACAAGGAACCTGGTGTTCGGGGGGGGGGGGGGCGCAATATCACTGGAACTGGGGGCGGGTTAAGCACAACAAGCGGAAAGGGAGGAGCGTTACCGTAATGCCTTACCGTTTTTGCGTACGTATTTCCGTAACTTTCTAAACGAGAAGACGGGACATGCGCTTTTCTTTCTTGTTCGCTTCAAAAACTAAATTCTGGAAAAATGCGGCGGGGTTATAGCAGTGTTCGAGTGTCCTCAGTCTTTGAGACCGCTACCTAACCTCATACCAGCGCATACTCCCACCCTCCCCCTTTCGGCCGTTATGTCCAACCCCTGCTCGGTTCCTCCCCCTTCCCGAAGAGCTATGAGCGTCCAAGAAGAGAGGTTGTCTATGGCTGAGCACCTGTCATCGCCTCTCGCGATCAACAAGGGGGGAGGGTGGTAAAGGAGAATGTTGCCGCAATGGCGTCAGCTACGGTTCCTTGGGCGAAGGACACTTTTTTTTTATCTAGCTGTACCACTCAGCGCATTCTCATGACCATCGGCTAAGCTTTCTTTCGTGCTCGCCAGATGCGGGTGAGGAGGGTTTTAGCGAAGCTCACCAGCTTAAATCAGTTACTGCAAGCTTAACTTGAAGGACAACAACGCAAGTGCATGTTGATTGCCTTTCCCGTGTGCGAAAATGTTCGAAATCACCTCTCTCGGACAAGACTACAGATATTTGTGTTGCGGGCCCCAAGCCTAGGGTGTCGAGCTCGTTGCTTTGTTTTTTTATTCTTCCTGCATTCTTTCCGGTTTACAAAAAGCGTAAAAAATTAGGTTCGCAAAACTTGTGCCTGAGAAATGAAGTTGCCATCAGGCTTTTTGCGGTGTGGGCTTTACGAGCACAATGACCGGGGATGGAACACCAACAGCGATTCGGCGTGTCTAAGCTGACTTTGAATGGAAAGGTGTTTGAATAGGAAAGAAAAGTAAGAAAACCAAAAAACAGGCGTTGCTATGTTGTATCGGCACGGAGTGAACTGAAAGCGTGCTGGGAACACGGCAGCAATATTCCTAAAGAGATTCAAGAATACGAAGAGGTCGTCAAAGTTTAATATTTCCTCGATTTGCCGAGAGGTAACAGAATTCTTTGACCACATTATAGTTTGAAGAAATTTGTTTTTGCGAGTGATAAAGCGTCGCGTATGGCATACACGGTGTCTTTCTACCGCGCTTTTTTTTTTAAATCCGCCCGCGAGACCATTCAAGGTATCCCGTGGGCAAGCTATATCACGCCACCTGAAGTAGCGTAGCCGCTGTTTAATTGGTAGTGAATGGCATGACAGAAGCCGATGGTCTGTGTCGTCGACACATTTATTCATGGAAAAGTCACAGTTTCGCCGCAAGGGCGAAGCAATCAATGCAATAGCGAGAAATTGGAATCTCACACTAAGAACAAGAAGCAGCTCGATACTTGCAGCGAGCCGCTGAAGTACTAAGAAGGACGCCCGAAAAGTACGCACAGGCATACACAGGACAAGCGTGAACTAACAACTACCACAGTTGTTACGTCTTAGTGCTCGAGCAACGCGCTGCAAGTGTCGATAATGGAGAATTAGACGCTCTTAGATATGTCTTTTTCTTTTAAACTGCGGCGCGTGGAGCGACCCCTCTGCGTCCCCTGCCATGCGGAGGCCTCTGATGCAAGGTATGCCCGGTGTTCTTTGATTGTTTATTTTTTAGGAGCTGGCTGGCCAGGTTCTTAAGGCAAAGTCCCGTGCCGTAAGCGTAACCTTAGTTCCAGTGGCGACCGCTACAGGCGCAGCTCGCGCGAAAGAGAAGTCTTCTTCCTCTTGTTCTTCGAGCGCCTTGATGATGATATTAACGCAGGCAAAACCACATATAGCATAGCCAACTGTAGCATGCGAACGCCCGCGCGAAAGAGAAGTCTTCTTCCTCTTGTTCTTCGAGCGCCTTGGTGACAACATTAAGGCAGGCAAACCACATATATCATAGCCAACTGTAGCATGCGCACGCTCGCACGTTCGGCCACATCTGCAAGGTCTGCGACCGTTTGTGGTTCTACAACAACCTGACCACAATCGCTACTATAACAACGTGTGGCCTCTTTAAATGACAGTAAGGAAATTGTACGGAGCATTCACGGTTTACCCGATTATCTCCGAGCCAGCTCTTCAATCATCATTCACTTCGTGGATATGGCGTGATATTTTTTTTCTTACGACATTACGAGTGGATACAGAAAGGGGCCACCTGGTGGTGCGCGTCTCAAGGGCAGTTTTCAAATTGAAGGAAAATGCAGGAGCGTTGCGTGATAGAAAACACGCTCAAGCTCCTCCTAGATTTGCTTACCACCAGCGGTAAATGCTGTATATAAATAGCTCGCCATTATGCATGGCACATGGTTGAGTTGCCTAACGCAGCGCGCTGGAGAACGAGGGGTCGTTGGTTCGGATCCCCGGTCGGGTGCTTCGGCATTTTTTTCTTCGGCTTTACTTTTGTGCCTTTTTTATATATGCATACATATACATATCCGGGACATGACGGCGGCGGCAAAAATCAGCCGAGAGAGTCCTTGCGGGCGCTCCTTTACTGTGGTCACGGATCATCATTCGCTAGGCTGGTTTGTGAATCTTCGGGATCCCTCTGGTCGACTAGCACGCTGGGCACTCCGTCTGCAGGAGTATGATTTCTTTGTTTGCTACAAGCGCGGCCGGCGGCACGCTGATGCTGATTGCCTCTCTCGCCTGCCACTCCCGACGACTGAATGTGACGCGGACAACTTTGATGAATACATCGCTTTTATGTCCACGGAATTTGCGGTTATGGATACCTTCATAACCGAGCAGCGGAAGGACGACAGCTTACAGCCGCGTTTCGCGGGCGCGCGGGAGTACGCTTCAGACAATCGTTTTCGCTTACGTTACGGCGCCCTATATAAGACGAACTACTCGGTTACCGGTGCGCGCTACCTTCTGGTTGTGCCCAAGAGCTTTCGCAGTCACGTATTATCTGCCATGCACGACGAACCAACTTCCGGACATCTTGGGTGCACAAGAACGCTCTACCGTGCACAGGAACGCTTTTATTGGCCCCGGATGCGCAATGATACCGAACGGTACGTTGCCAGCTGCACCCAATGTCAGCGTTACAAGCGACCAACTGACGCGCCCTCTGGTCGCGTTCAGCCAGTTTTGCCTCCTAGCACCCCCTTTGAACAAGTTGGAATCGATCTTCTGGGCCCTTTTCCGCGATCCACAGACGGCAATCGTTGGGTCATCGTGTGCGTAGCCCACCTAACCCGTTATTGTGAGACGCAGCACTGCAGTCGGCCATAGCAAAAGACGTTTGCATCTTATTGTTGTTCCACGTTATCCTCAGACACGGGCCTCCTCACATCGTAATCAGCGACCGTGGGCGGCAATTTACCGCAGATTTTGTCGGAGAGACCCTCCTTCTGTGCTCATCTAGCTTCCGCCATTCCACGCCATACCATCCACAGACTAATGGTCTAGTGGAACTCACGAACCGAACGCTTGCCAACATGCTGTCCATGTACATCGACTCCGTGCACAGGAACTGGGACACTATTTGGCCTTTCATGACCTATGCTTTCAACACCGCAAGACACGAGACCACTAGTTACTCACCTTTCTTTCTCCTTTATGCTCGTCCACCACGCTACAATCTTGACACCATGCTTCCCTACTCCGCTCATGACAGTGAGCCGATCAACGAGATTCTCTGTAGAGCAGAAGCGCGACGCCTCGCTCGGCTACGCACCGTCACCTCGCAGGACCGGTCAAAGATCCGCTATGACGACTGTCACCGACATGTTTACCGACATGTCACCGACATGTCAGTCCTGGAGATCATGTGTGGCTCTGGACGTCTTTACGGAGGCGTGGCCTGCGCTAGAAGTTTCTCGCTCACTATGTCGGGCCCTACGTTATCCTTGAACGCCTCAGTGAGCTCAACTATCGCATAACACGGCTCACAAGCACTGGACGGTGCTCGGCCAAAACAGAAGTGGCGCATGTCGCTCGCATGAAGCTCTGCAATCCACGAACCACTGAGTGACTCGCCCGGTGGTCTTCGTCTGCCAACGGGGAAATGTCACGAGAAGTTGCAATGCACGACGCATACAGAGCGAATGAACATGCAGTCAAAAGGTGGGAAAGGAAAACGACGCTTGGTGTGCTGCCTCGAGACCCCTTGTGGAAGTAAACGCGAACCATCAGGCTCGCCTGTTTTTCAACCTTTTGGTGTACTTCTTGCTTGTAACAATATAATTGCTATCGCAATAAAAACTGAAGCGTCCTCTGCGGACTCGAGCGTTTTATTGCAGCGGAAAGCTAAGGGGCGCTCGATGTTCGCGAATGGTGCTGCTTTGTCGTCTTCGAAGCGATGTGAATGATGAAGCTGAAAAACTGTACTCATTCGCGGTTGATTAGGTGCATAATTGTTGATCGATTGCAATGTGCATCACGACGTCACGTGATAAAAGTGGCCTGGTGTCGCACATATGCCAGAACGTGGTGCACAGCACACTTCGATGCCCTCGTACCGCCATGTTTGTTTACTTCGCACCGTTGTGAATTAGGCTAGAGACACATTAATGTAATGGTCGACAATCATTTAGCTTTTCAGGATGGCCCGAATTTGGCGAAACTCGGGATCTTTTCGAGCTCTGGCGACACCCCCTTTTGAACGAGCTAACCGTACGAGAAGGTGAGAAGCGCGCGCTCCGTTCCATTGGTTACGATGGAACGCGGCGTCATGTCAAGGGCAGTCGAGAAGGTTGGGTGGTGTCTCCAAACTAGAGGCACCTTCTTTCATTTGTTTGTCGCTCCACTGAGTGCAGAAGTGCACCCATGCAAGAAAAGTGGCAGAAAGTTCTACTAACTATACTTTTTATGTGTGCGCGGGCCGTCTGAATCCATTTTCAAGCGTTTTTTGTCAGCACTAAGTATCCTTTAGAATAATCAGCACCGTGGCCTATGAGATTAGTTCCGACCGAGCGCCTTACAGCACCGCGGCTGGAGCTAATTGCCGAGGCCACGTGTATAATCACCATGGTCGGCAGGTATATTCTAGCGCGTTGCTCGGCCGGCGCGCGCCCTCATCGTCCTCTTATTAATCGTCTGCTCGCTCCCCGAGCAGGTGCGCCCGGCTGATTAGCAAATTGGCTGGTCGGTATACCTAGCTAAGACAGGACATGCTATGACGAAGCTGATTAAGCCAGATCATGCTAAGGCCGAGCTAATTGAGCCACGTCTTACTAAGACCATGCTAATGAAGCCATGTAAAGCTAAGAACAAGATAAATAAGATCATGCTAGTTAACACGACGCCAATTAGGAGCGTGTAATTAAAACCAAGACAATGAAGACATTACTCACCTAGATCGTGTTAATTAGGATAGTGCTAATTGGGATTATGCTGGTTATCACTGTACTAGGGCATTGCGAATTAAACCATGTCATTATTGACATGGTAATTAAAACATTAACAAGCAAGACAGGACTATTCATTATCATGTTAGTTAAGACTGATCTAATTATGTCCATGCGAATTAACACCCTAATTAGGGGCATGGTAATTCCAACTAAGCTAATTAGGAACTTCCTCATCAAGTAAACGGTAATTAGGCTCGCGCTAATTAGCATTATGTTAAGTACATTCGTGCTAATTAGGACCTTGGTAATGAAATCTCAGTAATCAATGTCGTGTTAATTATAACATTATTAAGACAACTATTCACTGCCACGCTAATCAATAGCACCAATATTGAGGCCGAACTGACACGGTCATTACTCCAAAGCCGACCAAGCATATTGAGTAGACGAGCGACTTAATAAGCTGGAAGAAGCTAGGTGACCACAAGCTCCGATGGCCCCAGCCTTGCAGAAGTAGTGCGAGCTGACCAAATTATTTTATATGCAAAGAAGCTGCTGAGTAGCGTCCACTGCACGAAACACTTGACAGGCACACCGGCACTATGACAGCCACGAGTTTAACTGGGGCCTTTTCAGAATCAACTAGTTTGTGCCCGAGTTCGCGCGTCAATCAACTTGATTGACAGACGCCCGCGGCGAAGATCGGGTCCGCCCACCGCGTTTGCTCTTGCCGAGGAGCAGTGTTCATGGCGCAACGCCAGCGAGCGGCAAGATTCATCTATGAGCTTAATCGCACAGACTATGCACACACGCACGAAGAACTAAAAGTTATATCATCACGTGGCTACGATGTCTCGCATTCAATTCCACCGCGCTCACGACGTACCACTCAAAGCCACAAAGCAAGCGCCCCTGGTGGGATTTGCGGCGACAAATGTTGTTATTTACTTGTTTGTGGAGGCATTGTTTCTACCGATTCGTTACTACAGAAAAATCTTCAGACGTGTAATGTAAGTATAGCAGTAACCTGTCCGTTTATTTATCTGTAATATTCCAGAGAAGCGAAACGAGCTGCACCAGAGTGCTACGTGTGCGCCCTTGTTGCCTTCGGGAGTGGAAATTTCCATGCTGCAGATGGAACGAAAGAATTTTCCGAAAGAGGACAAACGCCCACGAACACGCCCGCGGGAGGCGCGATGATCAGTTGGCAAAAAGCTAGCGCGACAATCACGCTGACGTCGCTGCACTGTCAAAATGTTGACTGACTGCGCGCTGACGCGTTCACACGCGGCGTTCCTTTGAAAACCGCCGTAAATGCCGCACATGCGTATGTGACGCCGTGCTCGTTCTTCTAGCCGTTTTTTGTCAACGCTGCTATCGCGTGCTCCGCACTGTCTTCCTGTCATGACCACCGTAATGCGAGCTTGGAGCAAACTCGTGTGCCCGAGAAGCTCGGGCCATCCTGCATAGCACCCCAGCTTCGCTCTGCATTCATCTCTCATCTGGAAAAAGATCACGCTAGTCTTCGTCACACTGTTGCATCATCGTTTTGTAGCATGCGTTAGCATAAACTGCTGTTTCCACTTTGCCATAGCCTCTGACCTAGCTAGCATTAAGGTTGCAACCTGCGTGATGCATAAAAATCACTATTACATTGTCAAAAATTGCGTATTTCATGGGAAGAAACTCCTAATATATCGTTGGGCATTCAAAGCTTTAGTTTTGAAACGCGCCGCCGCGAACGGGATTAAAAAATGCTACGGATAGCTGTGAGCATCGAAGTATGAAATAAATATTCCATGAGGTATCCGAGGTGTGGCGCTATTAATACTTCAGATTACGTTGTGTCAGCGTACAATTACCTTTTTAGTAAAGTTGCCAACGCTTTTTAGTCCTAATATCTCGCATCGTCGATGCGTTTTGTGGCGCCATTTGATTTCGTAGCTTCAAATAAGAGTTATCAATAGTTGCTATCCAGTAACCATATTTTTATTGAAACAAATGAGAGGTATTTATCAGCGACCTCCTGTGGAAGAGTTCAGGGGGTGGGGAACTGTACAGTTTTATACTTTCAAAAGTAAATTCTGCGGCTTTACAAGCCGAAACGTATATATGATTGCAAGGCACGCCCAAGTGGGAGACTATAAATTATTTATAACCATAGGTCCGCAAAATAAGTGGAGTCACTCAGACTCACTCAATTAATATGTTTTTCGCTTACGACTCACTCGAACTAAGACTAACTAACTTTTTGCGGAAGTGGATTCATTCAGGCTCAGCTTCACGAAACTTTTCCTCAACCGCACTCACTCGTACTCAGGCTCACCAAAACTTTCCTCGAATGGGCTCACTCAGACTCAGACAAAAAAATTTCCTCAAGCGGACTCACTCAGACAGACTCACGGCTTAATCGGAGTCTGAGTGAGTCGACTCATGAGTGAGTTTACCGACCTATACACATACATAAACGAGACCATTCAGTAAACAGCTCGATTATCGTGAATATTTTTTTAAATCGAATGCAGGAAATAATTATATTACGTTTATTAGAGATTACAACGCGCCAATCGTAGCATCAAGCGCTGAAATGTAGCAATATCTGTGCGCGAGAAGAATTACTGCCTGCTTAAGATGTCTACGGAAATAAGCACTGTGGAATAAAAATTATTTTCTAAGTTAAGCGATTTACCCCTTATATTGTCAGCTGAGGACCCCAGACTCATAGCTGCTCTATCGACTGCACAGGGCTTCAACACTTTTATCAATAGCGTGGAGATCATTGCACATTCGACTATCTGTTGCATAAAGCACTTGCTAATTAATGTGCGCTTTAAATTATGATATTCCCTTTCATATGTCCGACAAGAAGGGAGAGCGTTCATCGCAGAAAGCAGGATACATCGCCTCCGTCTTTTTCGTGTGTTGTGACTGAAATATCGCCTCGACGTCTGTAGTTTTGGACCACTGTTACTGCAGGCTACTCCACTCTCGACGGACACCTTTCCAGCGGAAATTGGATTTGCCATCTCAATTTATCGTCGATTTTCGCAACATTCGAACCTCCGCGTGTCTGCCGCGCCACGCCGGCAGTGTGCGTCGGTGGTTGTAGCGGCTGCAGCCATGAGCCAAATCGGTGTCGCCGACAGCGTCGACATGACTCCAGAAGAAATCATCGATTGGTGCGAGAAGTTTGTTCACTCCGGTGCCAGAAGCCTTTGCCCAGCTCACCAAGCACCCTCACATCGCGTCCGCAAGTAAGCCACATTCTACCTCGTCCTCCTCTACTCCCGGCCGCTGAATACAAGGTCATTCTCCGTGAACGTGGCGGCGTCAACTGTGTCAGCATACATCCACTCTCTCTCCGCTACATCGTGATCAAGTCCACTGGACTCTCTGCGGCTGCAGCCTCGCTAGATCGGCTCTGGGGCATCAAGATTAACAACACAATCATCATCAGCACCCCCTGCAAGGACAGAGCTGATCGCTATTTGAAGATTGCCACCCTCACCATCATGGACGAGAGCTACGAGGTCTCCACGCACGCGGCAGACCCAAACATTCGTGCAAGGGCATCATCAAGCTCCCGACCTCCCTTGTCGAAGGGAACGTGATGGCTAACCTTCGATGTTCCAATCCAGCAATCAACATCCTAACTCGTTAATGCATTAAGCTGGGCTAGTTGGTATTGATTGTAAGCTTCCATATTGCTAGCGAACACACACAAAGGACGACATAGAAGGAGACAGGACCACCGCTAGTTTCAACTGATTTTTTAATCGACATGAAGGACACAATACATTTCTTTGCGCACGCGCAGGTGCCACGTCACAGACAAAGTTTATCCACCGAGCAAAAAGAAAAGAAATTCTCCGCCGCCTATCGATACCGCCAGTTCGCACGTGGTTTCTTCTTACACAGATAGTCCAGTTCTCTTTTCGACAACGCGATGGACGGAGTGCTGACACATGTGTCACCCGCCTTGTGAATTTCGACAGCCTCTACTATTTCCCTCTTTCTCTGTTCCCCGCCAACGTACATCACAGAAGTGGCGTCATATGCTGGGGTACAACCCTCGCACTTCTTGCAGTGCATCGCCAATAAACCACCCCCTGCAAGCGATCGAACAGCCGTGCGATGCTCCCTGAGCCTTTCATTGACGCATCTGCCCGTCTGGCCAATATACACCTTGCCACAAGCAAGTGGAAGTGTGTAGACGACTCCCGTCTTACAAGCTGTGAACTTTGATTGGTGTTTCTTAGGACACCGCGGCTTCTCAGGTTCCGTCACAGCAGAACAGAGCCCAGCCAGCTTGTGAGGAGCCGTGAACAAGACACCAAGACCGCAATTTCGCGCCACTTTTTTGAGCCGGTGGGAAACTCCGTGAATGTACGGGATTGAAACCCTTAGCATGCGTGTGTCAGAGTCCACGTTGGCCCCATTCCCTCTAAAGCTAGCTTTTAGCTCCCTCAAGAGCGCTTCAGCAACCGAGATCACGGTTGGACGAGGGTAGTCCGCCTTATGAAGACGTGCAAGTTGACCACTCAAACTTGCCTGAACATTGTGCGGACAGGACTTCTGCAGGGCTGCACGCAGGCTATTCGTCACTATTCCCCGCTTCACCAGCTTCGAATGGGCTGATGCGTAATTAAGGATCTCTTTTTTGGAACGTGGCTTGTACATCCAGCATATGCGACCGCCCGCGAAGCAGATAGATAATTCTAAAAACTGAATAGTGCCATTGACAGGCATTTCATGAGTGAAATGCAGCCCCCCCGCACACGCCTTAAAAATATCTAAAATGCTAAAAACAGAGCTTTCACTATTCCGTAAGTTGTCAAGATTAAGAATTAAAAGAAAGTCATCTACGTATCTAAAACACCGGACCACACTTTTATCAAGTCGCTCAGCAATACGCTTATCACACTGTGCTAAATAAATTTCACTAAGAACGGGGGCTAAACAAGACCCTATGCAGATTCCATTACTTTGGATAAAGCATTCTTCTCGGAAGCGCACAACGGTTGCCGTAAGATAAAAAGAAAGTAGTTCTAAAAAGTTATCAATTGACATGCCACAGGCATTTTGAAAATCAACAGCACCCCCGTTTTCAACGTGATCACGAACTGCCTCTAAAAGGCGGTCCTGCGGAATACTATAAAATAAATCTTCTACATCAATGGAAAAAGCAAAGTTTCCGTGTGGTTCTTCGTGTTGCTCAGTTAAAAAGTCTACAATATCCTTAGAATTCCTCACACCAAACGGATCCGTCACACTGAGTAGCTTCAGTTGTTTCTGCAGGAACCTAGAGAGAACACCTTGCCATGACCCCTGCTCAGACACTATAGCACGAAAAGGTATATTTTCCTTGTGTGTTTTTGCCGAAAAAAATATTCTCAAGCTGTTTTCATCTGCAGCATTAATCTGTTTCCTCAAAGACGGTTTGTTTAAATCTTCACACATCGACAGGCATTCTTTCCTCACCTTAGCTAAGCGTCCTTTAAAAGGAACAAAATTCTTACTAATAGCTTCTTTCGCTTTTTCCAGGTACATGTCGTTCGGTACAACCACAAAGCCCCCTTCTTTGTCAGCTGTTAACAAAGCATAATTTTTCATCTTTAGATACTCGATGGTGCTACGCACCGACAGTTCAGAAGAATGGCCACTCACCGCCTTTGCCAGTACGCAGTCTAGGCCCTCAGAGATACACCGCTGTTTCTCGTCAGGCTCAGCTCTATCATCTATTTTTCTAACCATAGACACAAGACTTGCAGGCTCTTTCTTTGGCTCTACACAGAACTTTGGACCGCATCTCAATACATTTTCAACAAAATCTGGCAGTGGCTCTTTCGCCAAAGAAGTCACCCCTCCTTTAGTGTCATCACAGCGCACCTTTTGTTTCTTCCAGGACAGTAGAACAGGGAGACACTGCTTCCAAAGGAACTCGGTGCACGTTGCTGCTTCGCGAAACCAGCTCCGCGCCAAGGCAGCTCTTGTAGACGGACAGTCCGAACGAGACGCCGCGTACGCACTCAAACACACATGGTGGAACCAGATGTGCCTCCAGAGTTCAGACCGTAGCATGTTTATCATCCTTCTTGCATGAGCAGCGGACGGCTGGTAGGGCAGAAAGAGCCGTTGTACCTCCATCGGTACGAAACCATTCTTCAGGGCGAACGACAAAATCCTTGTCCGGCAGGTAGCGACGGCAATGAAGTTGATATACGTAATTGAAGGATGAGAACACAGATACGGTGAGAAGACAGGGCCCAAGGAACTAGACAGATAACTCGTTAATGCATTAAGCTGGGCTAGTTGGTATTGATTGTAAGCTTCCATATTGCTAGCGAACACACACAAAGGACGACATAGAAGGAGACAGGACCACCGCTAGACTTCAACTGATTTTTTAATCGACATGAAGGACACAATACATTTCTTTGCGCACGCGCAGGTGCCACGTCACAGACAAAGTTTATCCACCGAGCAAAAAGAAAAGAAATTCTCCGCCGCCTATCGATACCGCCAGTTCGCACGTGGTTTCTTCTTACACAGATAGTCCAGTTCTCTTTTCGACAACGCGATGGACGGAGTGCTGACACATGTGTCACCCGCCTTGTGAATTTCGACAGCCTCTACTATTTCCCTCTTTCTCTGTTCCCCGCCAACGTACATCACAGAAGTGGCGTCATATGCTGGGGTACAACCCTCGCACTTCTTGCAGTGCATCGCCAATACCCCCTGCAAGCGATCGAACAGCCGTGCGATGCTCCCTGAGCCTTTCATTGACGCATCTGCCCGTCTGGCCAATATACACCTTGCCACAAGCAAGTGGAAGTGTGTAGACGACTCCCGTCTTACAAGCTGTGAACTTTGATTGGTGTTTCTTAGGACACCGCGGCTTCTCAGGTTCCGTCACAGCAGAACAGAGCCCAGCCAGCTTGTGAGGAGCCGTGAACAAGACACCAAGACCGCAATTTCGCGCCACTTTTTTGAGCCGGTGGGAAACTCCGTGAATGTACGGGATTGAAACCCTTAGCATGCGTGTGTCAGAGTCCACGTTGGCCCCATTCCCTCTAAAGCTAGCTTTTAGCTCCCTCAAGAGCGCTTCAGCAACCGAGATCACGGTTGGACGAGGGTAGTCCGCCTTATGAAGACGTGCAAGTTGACCACTCAAACTTGCCTGAACATTGTGCGGACAGGACTTCTGCAGGGCTGCACGCAGGCTATTCGTCACTATTCCCCGCTTCACCAGCTTCGAATGGGCTGATGCGTAATTAAGGATCTCTTTTTTGGAACGTGGCTTGTACATCCAGCATATGCGACCGCCCGCGAAGCAGATAGATAATTCTAAAAACTGAATAGTGCCATTGACAGGCATTTCATGAGTGAAATGCAGCCCCCCCGCACACGCCTCCTGGTCCTGTCTCCTTCTATGTCGTCCTTTGTGTGTGTTCGCTAGCAATATGGAAGCTTACAACATCCTAACTGCTCGGCGAATGGGCTCCACTGATTTCATCCTGGTCACTTTCGAGAGATTGAGGGTCCCCTTCTACATTGATTACCTCCGCACAGATCTCCGCTGCCGGCCATATAGGCAAAAAGACGAAGCGTGTACTAAGTGCCGACAGCTTGGCCACCGTCAAGACGTCTGTCCCAACGCAACCACAGCTCTCGGCCCGAAATGCGGAACACCAGATCTTCCCGAAGACCACCTCTGCACCCCCACCTGCATCATCTGTAACGGAGCGCATGACACTGGCTCCTCAGAGTGCAGACTTCGTTACAAACCACCACGGACACCACCCCCGGCACCCCAAGAAACTAAACTGGCATTTCCGGCCAAGAGCACCACGCAAGCCAACAACCAACGCACTGGACAAGAGAAGCCGCAGAGCAGCCCAGGTCACAAGAACCCTGCAACAGCCGCCCAGCCTCCCTCGCCAAAACAAACGTGGCTTCTGCTGACTCCACGCAACCAGGAGAGACCACCCGTCGACCCAACAACGGTGAGCTGGGCAGGGGTAGCTCCCAAAATAGTAGCTCCTCACAAAACGTTAACACCTCTCTCATTAAATACTTGCTTAATCAGAATGAAATGCTTAAAAACGAAATTAAGCAGCTCAAGGCAATGCTCCAACCCCGCGTTGATGTCAGTGAAACTTCTGCCGCCCCTGCCAACTCTCTGCCGACACAACTTGCTCCCACACCTACACATCCTCCAACAGAACAAATGGACACTGCTGCACCCTCTGCTACGACTGAAGCAGCGACATCAAGACCACTTTCAGCAACCATGCATCCTCCACCGGCTAAAAGGAAGAATACCGAAATAACGGACACCGATAGCACCATTGAAAACACCCTGTTTTTCCTCAATGACCGCATGGACGCCCTAGAAAACAGATTTGCTGCCCTTAAAAACCGGCTAGAAAGCTAGATTGATGCCTTTATCGGTCAGGTATCTGCACAGTTCTCGAGGTTACAAGAGCTAACTGACACTCGTGGACGACCGCACGCGGCGTCACAAGCTCCGCTCCCCTACAAAGACAATAATAATGAAGGCAGCACATAGCCTGAAAATCTGGCAGTGGAACTGCAGGGGGTTCCGCAACAAGCGAGCCAGTCTACTACTTTTTCTACAGTCTTAACGAACTCCCTGACATTATAGCCTTGTAGGAAACACACGGGAAAGCTACTGTACCTGGATGCAACACTTTTCAAGACCCTCACATAGAAAGGCCCAACACTGCCATACTCGTACGACGGCAGCTCGCACTTAATTGGGATACGTTAAGTAGTACTGAAATTCCCCACGATTTTATAGAAATAATTCATCGAAAGCTCAAACAACCCACCCTATACGTGTTGAATGTTTATAGCTCCCCCAATGCTCGACAACAACGCTTTGAGCAGATGTTAGCACACGTCAAAGCTAACGCCGACAAACAACCGCTAGTAATAATGGGCGACTTCAGTGCCGCCCACCAAATGTGGGGCCACTCCACATCCACTCCTAAAGAAAGAGCGCTGTGGCAGCACATACAGAATCAGGGTTTGACCATCCATAACGACTTTAGCCTCCCTATCCGGCTAGGAAATGGCGTCAATAGGAATACATCCCCTGACCTCACCTTAACTCACCGCATCACTCAGGCGACATGGCGCAACCTCCAAAACGACTTGGGAAGCGACCATTACATCCTGGAACTCAGCCTAGATTTTATGCACAGACTGCTAGCCACGAAACTTACGTCTGACTAATTGGACGGATTCATGAAATCCCGCAGCAGCCTTAACGAAGAAGACATCACTGACATAGAGCAATGGGCAAACACCTTACAAGCAGACGTAGAGGCCTATACCACCACTCTACTGCAAGACACCGCTTTAGCTAAAATTGATTCGAAGCTGTTGCACATGTGGGAAGCGAAGCAAGCATTGCTCAAGAAATGTTTAACAGCCCATTACAACCCCAAACTCCGAATCATAATCGCCAAATTGGACTGTCATATCCAGCAATACGCTGCCAAATTGGCGGCGCAGCAGCGGACGCAGGTATGTGAGGGTACTCAGGGGACACATGGTCAACATAGCACTCAAAAAACCTGGCAATTGCTTCGGCATCTGCTCGACCCCACTACGTCTAGGACCCATAACAAGAACCACATCAATAAGCTATTACATGACCACGCAGCGGACCTCTCGAGCATGTTCAGCAACATGGCCTCCAAACACATGCGCTCTCCTACGCAAATCCCCATGCCCGATTATATTGGTGCACCAAACGAAGAACTGGGCAGGCCCATCACAGAAGCGGAGGTTCGACATGCCCTCAACAAAGTGCGAACTACCACAGCGCCCGTTCCAGACTCCGTGACGAACAAGACGCTTCGCAATCTCGATGACCAGTCAATAAGCAAACTTACTGAATATTACAACCATTGTCTCGAGAAGGGCGAGATACCCCAACAATGGAAAGTAGCCAAGGTAATCTTCATCTCTAAGACAAATAAACATAATCATATTGATAACTTCTGTCTGATTTCGCTCACTTCATGCATAAGGAAGATCATGGAGCACGTCATCCATCTACGCCTCACCAAATATGAGGTCTGTTAGAAAAGTATCCGACCTTATTTTTTTTTGCGAGCACCTGATGGATTTGAAACAAGCGCGCTTGCATCAGCCGACCTTGAACTTTCGTGCGCATGCGTGAATTTTTTCCCGCCGGCCAATAGCGTAAGTCGCTGGGACGCAGCGTTTGAGTGAGGTCGTGCGCAGTGCTCTCGTCGGTTTTCCATTGCAAGGAAAATGACGGAGGACTGGAGCAGCGCTACTGCAGCAAATTTTGCCAGAAACTGGGCGACAGCCAAGTGGAAACCATTGCGAAGATCAAGACGGCTTTCGGTGACGACGCTATGAGCCGCACACAGATTAAGGAGTGGTACAACCGGTTTAAAGACGGCCGCACATCGGTGGAGAGCGAGCCACGCTCCAGTCGGCCATCAACATGCCGAAATGACCAGGTCATTACCGAAGTGAACGCTGTGGTGATGCGGGACCGTCGTGTGACTATCCGGGAAATTGAGGAAGAGGTGGGCATCAGCACTTTCTCTGCACATTCCATTACGACCGAAGATTTGGCCATGAAGAGAGTTGCGGCGAAATTCGTGCCGAAACTGCTCACGGTGGAGCAAAAGCAACTTCGTGTTGAAGTCTCACAGGATATGCTGGATTTCACAAGCAGTGACCCTAACTTCATGAACACCGTTATCACTGGTGACGAGTCTTGCGTGTACGAGTACGACCCGGAAACCAAATCCCAGTCGTCACAGTGGAAGCATTCCACGTCACCAAGACCAAGGAAGGCCCGCCAAGTGCGCAGCAACGTCAAAGTGATGCTGAGAGCTGTCTTTGACTCCCGCGGTGTGGTACACCACGAGTGCGCACCACAGGGTCAAACAATCACCAAAGAGAACTACAGGGATGTCCTCCGTCGCCTACGTGATGCTGTGCGGCGCAAGGGACCTGAGTTGTGGTCAACAGGAAATTGGCGCATCCATCACGACAATGCTCCTGCACATTCCTCACACCTGGTTCAGACTTGTTTGGCGAAACATCAGACTCCTGTAGTTCAACGTGCTCCTTACTCTCCTGATATAGCCCCCTGCGACTTCTGGCTGTTTCGCAAACTCAAGAGGACATTGAAAGGAGAGCGATTTCAGACAAGGGAGGACATTATGGCTGCAACGACAGCTGAGCTAAACTCCATTCCGAAAGAGGCCTCAGAATGCTTCCAACGATGGCAGCACCGCTGGGAGAAGTGTGTGGAGACCCAAGGGGACTACTTTGAGAGGGATTAGGTTTCCAACGCTCCAATTATGCCAGTTTTTTTTCTTCCACCAAAGGTCAGATACTATTCTAACAGACCTCGTACATAGAAAATATTCACTTCTTCCCTTCGGAGATGACTGGCTTTCACAATTCTCTTTCTTGTCAGGATGTCATGCTAATAATCATACAAGACATTATTGAACCGAGCGACGCACGTGACACACAAGCATTGCTCGGCCTAGACCGCGAGGGAGCTTTCAACAATGTGTCCCACTTAGTCATTCTGCGCGAACTTAACAGTATAAACCGCGGAGAGCAAATCTACCGCTATATAAACACCTTCCCCACGAATCGCACTGCGGCGCTCCAGTTAGGCAGCGAACAGTCTGGCCAAGTAAGCTTAGGAAGCACTGGTACACCCCAGGGTGCAGTCCTGTCCCCTATCCTCTTCAATTTGGCTATGCGCCCTTTAGTTTTTACATTAAAGAAGGTCCCGGACCTCAGATTTGCATTGTACGCGGACGATATTACGCTGTGAATGACTGGTAGGTCTGATGGGCTCATTCAAGACGCCTTGCAAACGGCAATTCACAAGATTGAGCAAGTAGGCCACGAGTCGAATCTCAGGTGCTCCCCTACGAAATCAGAGCGTCTCCTTCTCCTTCCTACTAGATGCTTCAAGACGTCGCCCCCGAATGTTCAACTCAGAGTTTAAGGACACCCAATACCCCAGGTAGATATAATTAGGGTCCTAGGGCTCTACCTTCAACGCAACCGAGCAAATCACCATACCCTAAAAACACTACAAACAACAGTGGATTATACGCTCCGCCTCATAGGGCTACGGATGGAACTGCTACGGATGGAACGCGGGCTCGGCATGCCGAAACGCAACGGCAGCGTCGACAAGCAAACCCCGCCGTACGCAACGCCGACGTCGAAGCCAAGCGTCAGCGTCCAGCCAGACGGATAGAGGACGTGAGACCAACGCCCGTGCAGAACGCCTCGCTAGACAACTGGAGCGCCCGGGCTTCGACGGCGCCAACGCCCGGTTCCAGCGCCCGGTTCCAGCGCGAATTCCTCGACCGGAGCTTCGGGCACAGCTGCAACGTGTGCGACCAACTTTGGTTCGATAACAATCTGACCGAGGTCGGTAGCATGCGCAACGAACGCCAACGGAACGCGATCGTGGAAGTGGTCCGGCTTCGCATCGCCTCATGGTCCCCTTTAGAGGGACATGGTGTAATTTTTTTATCCAACTATCTTTAGCTTCTTATGTACAGTCACACAAAAGAGGCACTAAGAAGAAAAAGCAAAGTGAAACAGCTTCCACAAGTGATGACTGGAGAACACAATTTCACAGCGATAATGCTGTGGTTAATTACCAAACATATTATTTAGGCCTCACATTAAGCATCGAAGCCGAAATTATAAATGCAATAAATCACCGGTGACGTCAAAAAAAAATACACAAAGTATTTTTGTTGGTCGTAACTTCTTCGTATGTCAATTCTCCATAAACTGTTCAGTGAGGACATGAATTCAACCGAGCCAAAGAAAGACAGAAGTCCTCAGCCTGCATGGTCGTGCATGGGCGGTCCAGAATATGCTCCCGCGCTCCCCACGGGCCGCGAGTAAACGCTGTGAGTAAGAATACAGGGAAGGAAAGTAAAAAATTCCACCACCTCGAGAAATAACGATGGTGGCGAGTGCGCTATTCTTCGTCTCCAACAATGAGGGGTGACAGTGGGGAGGGCGGGTCGGGGTGAAACCTGTTCCTTGGCGAAAGTCGTCAGCTCGGTAGTGGGAAGAGAAAAGCGAAAACGAGGAGGAGGGTTCAACTTTATGCGGCACGTGGTGGAGGTTTCGGGAACTAGCCCCTCGTGAGCCGGTATCCTCGCCTCGGTACGGTGCTACACTCGAAGTACAATGTTCGGCAGCCGGTTACACTCTGTAACACTTGAAGGCGACTAACGGGTGGTTTTCAATGAGTCCTCTCACTTAAGTTTTTGTTGAGCCAACATGTTGAGCCAACAAAAAAACTCGCATGGCACAGAGTTCGCCTCCTTAACATGGTGTAGACCAAAATTGGCATGGGAGGGTAAGAGGATCGGACGAATATGACCATACGGTCATAACAAGAATAACATGAAAATTATATCGCGTATGTCGTCAATCCCTTTCCTCCAGACACGTGTGGCACACACCCGTTTACCACGGGCCGCGGTGTACGGGTATGCGCCACCGGTAATTGACAGTTTATATCTACCCAGGAACGGCAAGCAGGTGATTGACTGTTTATATGTACCCAGGAACGGCGAGAACCAAAATTAGTAATTTAAATGCGAGAGCGTCGAGAAAAACCGAAGAATGGAAAGAATAAAAATTATTATCCCCGCAGGAATCGAACCCGAGCATTCTGCGTAGCAATCATGTATTCTACCTCAGAGCCACGCCAGGTCTATAAACTGGTTGAGAAAAACAGCCTATGCAGGTGTAATGCCAGTGCAACGTCAATTGTGGTTAAGGTGCTGGCTATGTAATTTTACAAGAAAGCAATAAACACTACATATGTACTCCTAGAATACATTAGTCGTATAAGATTAACCTCTGTGGTTCCAGTGTGGGCTCGGCTATCGTCAGCCACTGCAAAGATACCAAAAATACTTCGCGGCACTGGCGTCTGTCGGAGCTTGTCTACCACGCGGCACAGCGTCCGTGTCAAGCGTGCTGACGGCTCTACGTCAGGGGGCGTGGGATGCCGTCTTTTCGTATGTGACCTTCCCTTACAACACGGCCATGCAAGAAACAACCCGCATGGCGCCATTCAAGCTGGTATAGACCTCGTGAGCTGGTATGGTGGCGCTACTGCTCTCGCCCTCTATCGGGCTAGCGGCGCACTGTTAGGATTGTCGCCTACGGGACCGTCCGCATGTTTCAAGGCGGCAGCTACGGTTGCGGCGGCCGCTGTTCTCCAAGAACGGCCACCGTAGTTCTTTTTTTTTCTGTCTGCGTTTGTAAATACGCTGTGCTAACTTATGTTTATTTTTTTTTTCCTGTCTCAAAAACCTCTCAAACTACAGCCGTTTAAAGCTGTAGCCGAAAAACCAGCTTGCAGCCACTCTTGTTAACGTAAGCATTCAACAAAACTTCGTCCCCTTTTTGCCTCAAGCCATTCGAGAGAGACAGGCCCACCCCTGTCCGTCTTTTTGCTGAAAACCGAACTGCGAGCCCTACCAAAAAAAAAGAAAAGAAAAAGCCGACAAGATACAGCTGCTTGCGCCGGAAACAAGTGCTTTCCCGTTTCTTGGTCACCGCGCGGCGAACAGTAGATTACCGCCCCCCCCCCACACAAACACGCTCACAACGCACACACACACACAGGCGAGCGAGCGCACACACTTTACAGTACATACAGTGAGACTGCATGCGCCCATCAGCTCGTCACTTCGTGGTTGTCGTCTGCTAGGAAAGCGCATCGCCAGCCAAGGCCGCCAGCCCGTGCGTGAACGTGAGGACAAGAAGCGACGATCGTGTGTTGTTCTGCGGTTTCCGTAGGATTGAAATTGCAATAACGTGTGTTTAAAAAGGAGTTCTTGGTCGCTTGGTACGAAGTTGCACGCGAGTGGTCGGTGTGTCGTCTGAAAGAAGAATTGATGTGCGCGATCGAGTCTTCCGACATTGGGAAATGCAGAGTGCAATCGAAAACCGTGGACTACGACGTACGAGTGGAGGTGAGCTTTTGATTTTTCAGTGCTCTACGTGTGCTGAGCCATACCGAACTCTTTTCGTTCCCAACGAAGAGGACGCGGCAAATTTGTGTCTGATTCCGCACCGGCTACCCCTGCTCGCCGCTCTGGCTGGTAAGAAATCACGCGTGAGAGCAGAAGACGCAGACAGGCACATTGCCCCTCTAGGTGGCCGTTGTCAGCCTGCTATCTTCATATTTCTTTGTGACCTTATAAGCTTGTGTATACATTTAAAATAAATTATAAAAGGCGAAAAAAAAACGCACGAGAGTGAGGACACTTATGGACGGAATTCGAGGCGTTGCTTACGCAGCCCCGCACAGCTGCGGTAGAGTAGTCTTTCATTTTCGTCCGACTTCTGAGGTAACCCGCAGAATTTTAAAGCTAGTTGCTTCCGAACGGGGTTCCTACAGCTTTTGCGCCAGCCATGCACGCAGAAGTACGGAAAATTACCGGAGTTCTGCGACGTTTTTACGTCCTTTCGGCGAGGAGCCATGCGTTTCTACCGTGACTGCGGGCACGGGAGCAACAAACGACAATCCTAAGTTTTCCGCCGCGGCCGTCCGGTGGCGCTGCCTGTTCGGTTCAAAGCTGCAGCGTACTAGGCCTATACGGAAGGAGTCCGACAACAACGCTTCACGACATGCTGCCGACGATCACCGACGAAGAAAACCTCGACGTCTTCGTGCACAGTAGAGCGCGATATAAAGGTTATCGCGCGAGCATCGACCGGCCTAGCGTCCCAGGGGCCCAGCGGCACGTTTTGGAAAAGCGAAAATCAAGATTACGCATTCTTCTCGCCCTCGTTGGCTGTTCCATGCTACAACAATTGCCCCTACGACCAACACTACACCCTTTCTCTCTATTCTAAGCTTTCTATTCCTTGCGATTAAGAGCCCTAATCGTTGTCTTCGTTGGCTCTTACCTCCGCGGACGATAACAAAATTGCTGGGAAAGATCTGGTGAAGCTGGTGTTTCGCACTGCTTCGCTCGAAGGGCTTGCTAAGTTGAACAAAATATCCCGTTGTCATATAGAAAAAAAGAAGTGAGAATGTGCCTTCCTCAGACGGGAGTGATCGCAGCTTAAGGAACAGCAAAAATAGTGATTGAGGTATGCCTGATACCGCCCTCTCCTCGAAAGAGGATGCTGGGACGTGGCACTGTTGTAGTTCTTGGTCGACGCTCGCGCGATAACCTTCAAATCGCGCTCGACTGTACCTTTAGCACGCCGCAGAAGCCTGACAACTCGCCCTTGTGCGGACCAACAGCCAGCAATAGGCCTCCAACGCTCAATAGTGTGCCTCGATGTGTGCGCCCCCCTTAGGGTGATGCCATTCTCTGAAGGGGCTGATGCCGCCACGACGCCATTTTTTGCCCCGCGTCTCGTGCCTCTCAGCGCAGCTGCCGTAGAGGGGTGAGACGCCGGTAAGAAGCCGTGGGCTAAAATATGGCAGCCGCGCCGCAGTAGACGCCGCAGATGTCCTCACCCTGGACAAAACGCGCAACAAAACGCGCATCAAGGCACCCTAACGCTCAAGTTTGCGCAGCGCCGTCCACCGCCCCAGCGGAGAGAGAGGAAACCTCCGGTAGCTCGGACGGGTCGCTCTTGCTTGGTTTTCCCATTGCGCGCGGAGAACGTGCTCCCCGGGGCTTTTATCTCGCATTTTTCACGCTATGGGTGCCGTTCCTTCGTCGTACTCGAAAGCAGGCACGCAGTCCTGCTGCATTGTGAACTGTCACAAACGTTTAAAAATGACGAGGGGCCGAAAACTGCCCGTCAAGTTCTACCGTTTCCAATGCAAGCAGTGCGAGTAACAGAGGCGTCAAGAGTGGATTATGGCAGTTCGCCGCGATGCTTTCGCGGTCTTGTCACCTTGAAGCAATTTTTGTCGTACACAGTATTACGAACTATTAACGGGGAGAAACGCGATGATCGTGCTCATTTGAAAGTGAAGTGCGTTTGTGAACCGAAGCTACAACAAATAGACAGCCGCTGTACGTTTCGAGATTGCGCGCTGGCTTTCCGAGTCAACCATTTGTACTGTGACAGCAGCGGAGCATGTGGGCTTATTACACAACAGTTTAAATAACGTACCGTGAGTACTAAGTGTTTAATTCAGCTGATTGCGGTACATTTCCCGTCGCGGGTCCCTGTAAACATAATTAAGCTGCATGTTTGCACTGAGCGTTTATATTGGCCTTGCATACGACACGCCTTGATTGCTTAGCAGGCTGAAGTGTTGCGCTGCTAAGATCGTGGTCATGGGTTCGATTCACGCATACGGCAGCTGCATTTCGATGGGAGCGAAATGCAGTAACAACGGCGTACTTAGATTTACGTACACGTTAAATAACCCCAGGTGGCCGAAATTAATCCGAAGTCCCCCACCAAGGCGGCAATTAAATTTTCGATGGCTTCGCGAATTCAGATGCGCTTATCATTGGGCACAAATCTCGGCACAATCATAAACATGCGTAATCCCAGTGGGTATTGTATAGTATCAGAGGCGTAGCGAGAAATTTTTTTCGGGGGGGGGGGGGGTCTAACCATATTTTATGTTCGTGCGTGTGTTTGTATGTGTGCGTGTACATATACGCAAGCAAAATTGAAAACTTTCGGGGAGGGTTTGAACCCCCTCCCCCCTCCCTGGCTACGCCCCTGTATAGTATGATGCTGACCAAGCGAGCTGTCGAAACAACCAAAGCGACGTTAGAATAAGCGAACACGGTGCGTGATCAGGCGTCGACATTATTCGAAATGAAACACGCCTCTGCAAGAAACATGCATGGTCGAAGTGGGCATGATTTTTTTTTTTTTGCGCGTATCATTATGCTGTCAAAGGGAGCTCTAAAAAAATCCAAGGTGACATTAAACTTGCGATCCGACGTTGTTATCATTCGATGCAAACCTCGGCAAAAGTGAAACTCCCACGAAACTGAACACTGCGCATTGCGATGCAGCCAGGACTCAACAGGACAGATGTAAATTTATGCTCTTCACACTGAGCTCATAATAAATTTAAAGCCGCACGACAAACTTGGCATCCATGCGATCGAAAAGTTATCAATAGAAAACGCACGCGAAAGCGTGCTGGGTGTTTGCTGACAGCTCCGAGTAGACACGACTGCCGCAACGAATGTGCTTTTTACCGGTAACATAATTACAGAACTCGCGCAGTCACCTCCCTATTCATGTCAAAGAAATGTGCCCGTTCAGCATCGGCACGCACGTAGCGCTCGCACAAACAGCATCGCCCTTAACGACCTGCTCGGTCCCGAAAAGGTGGTCGATCAACCGTCCTCCTCTAGTGGGATTCCCACCGTGAAAACGTTTTTTCCATCTCTGGGATCTTTCTAAACCTTCAGAGGAAGCGACACGTGAAGCTGCACGTGCACGGCGAGCAGAGAACAGCGCGTGCAGGGTGCGGGAACGTGCTGAGACAGCGCAGTCAAAAGGCAGGCGCGAGAAGGCGAGCGACCGGTTTTTGCTAGAAAGGCGGCGAAACGCGTGCGACGCAGCGCCCCCTGGCCGAGCTTGGGAGGCCTATAGACCAACAGCCGCCGTTACAACCTTCGACGACACCACGTAGAATACGAGCCCGGCGACCGTGTTTGGGCCTGGACGATAATACGACGACGTGGACCCAGCGAAAAACTTCTTCGGCGATACTTCTGGCCATAGAAGGTGCTTCGAAGCATCGGCGCTCTAGGCTACTTGGTTTTTTCTGGACGAAATTACGAACTCTCAGCCGTTCGACTGCTGACCCGAAGGTCGCGGGATCGAATTCCGGCCGCGGCGGCTGCATTTTGGATAGAGGCTAAAATGTTTCAGGCCCGTGTACTAGAACTAGATTTAGGTGCACGTTAAAGCACCCCAGGTGGTCGAATTTTCCGGAGCCCTCCACTACGGCGTCTCTCATAATCATACCGTGGTTTTGGGACGGTAAACCCCAGATATTATTATTAACTCTCAGCTGTGCGGCGCACGACTTGAAGTCATCCATGTCGTGAGCCTTAAACCGTTTTATAACGCGTTAGCGAACCGATATGCTATACATTTTTGCTTGCTTTATCATTGTTCTTTCTTTGCGCATGCATATTATTTTCGCTTTCATGTTTTGTTTTAAGCATCGGGACGATGCTTTTTGAGGAGGGCAGTACCACCCGCGCTTCTTCTGTTTTTATGTAACCGGCCCGTCACACGTGTAACTACTGCCTTGCACAGACAGCGCGTAAATGGCTGCAAACCTTCCTGATTACTCTAGGCACTTCTGGTAGCGTTGCGCGCACAGGGCGAACACTGGAGTTTATTGTGGAAGTAACGCGGCCACCAGCGATAATGCTCGAATATTCGATGCCACATGCGTGGCGCTTTTTTTTAAACAGAGCCATTTGCAGAAACTGAAACTGGGTTAAATTTCACGGGAGCATAAAGCATGCCTAAGTATCTTTAGCTTCTAAGACAGCTGGAACCAAAATGGGGCAATTCCTGGTTTTAACGTGAACTGAAAAAGGCAGTTCATAATCAAAAATTAGCTAAATCCTGCATCTAGCTGTTTGAATCAAACTGACCCACATTCAATAAACCAGTGCTACCTCAGCAATCGTGACCGAAACAACCAACATGGTCTCATCCAGTCTGTTTCACTTGTGTCCTAGTTGCTTTGCTATCGTGTTTACGTTCCACAATTAGTTTTTCTAGGACCAGTTGGCACTTGCTGAAGGACATGATGTTGTAGGGCAAAACTCGAATATAGAGAGTAAGAGGCCTACTTTCCTCCTATTTCTGCTTTTTAGTGCTTGCTTTCAAGTTTTGCGCTACAGTATCATGTCCTTCTTTCACTCCAAGACGGTATATTTGAAGTACAAGACAACGGAAATGAAGATATTGGGCACCGATCTATTGCTTGAGGAAGAGGTGATCCGAAACGGCACGGCGTAAAGCGAGCTTAGATGAAGAGCTGGATCACTTTTGAAGGCCTTCAATGAATGCCACGAGCAAAAAAGTGCTGCCGACAGTCCAGCATAGTGTGCCTTTTGCCAGGACGCACCATTCGCCCTTCAAGTGTAGTCATCGTATTCACGCCCATGCGACGAAGGACGGCGTCGACGGAAGAACAACGACGATGTTACCTTATTGAAAAATATTGCTATACCATACATTGGGATCGTTTTAGACTTCTTTTACGAGCTCATTCAATCCCAAATGAAATGTTCCAATCAAATAACATGTTTGCTGATGACTGCGTTATATATAGTGTTATTAACAATGACTCTCACGTAGATCTTCTTCAGTCTGATATAAACCGGGTTCGTGAGTGGACTAACACGTGGAACATGGAATTGAACACTAACAAATGCAAGCACGTGAGCGTTTGACGTCGCAATACAACACTGGCGTCTTATCATCTTAATAATACCAAGCTGGAACCTGCGTCCTGTTACAAATATCTAGGCGTACTCATCTCTTCGGATCTTTCTTGGAAGATGCGTGTAGATCATGTAACCAATAATGCTGATCGCAGGCTGGGCTTTAATTGCGATAGCAGGACCACGTGCTGTACCCCAAGATACTTCCCGTCATTTCATTTATTGTTTTAGAACACCGAAGCGGAATGCGCATTCTTAAGTTTTGTCAGAGTAAGGAAGTACTCTTTTTCCGCTTTCACATAAAAGAAAGGCGCATAAAGTTAAGGACTCACTCTTTTAATGTTGTGTATAGCTTAGAAGAATATTTATTTGAATTATTTTGCTAGACACAGGGAGAAAAGTGTTGGAACCCTACGGGCTATTCGCCAAAGCTTTTGGTCCCCGCCAATTCTGCTAGCCTACGCCAGCGCACAAAACCGGACGCCGTCCAGGGCCTGTGTTTGTAAATAGCAAAACCATCTACACGCCGCAATTTTTATCTTTCTTCTAGTCCTGTGAATTTACTTCTTTATAAATCATTAGTCCGTTCCAAACTAGAATATGCTGCATCTGTGTGGGACCCCCGTCAAGAAATGCTCATTTATCAGCTTGAATCCATCCAGAGCCGGACTGCTCGTTTCATTCTTTCTATCTTCGCACCTCCAGCGTCACTTCCATGAAAACAAGTTTATTATTACCTCTGCTTTCAGAACGTAGGAAAATATCTCGCCTCTGCCTGTTCTACAAGGTATATTACGACAATCCGATCCTCAAGAATAAATTGATAACCCCTTCTTTATACGTATCGACCATCGTCATAAAGTTGATATTCCCACATGACACACCAACCATTGTTTGAATTCATTCATCACCCGTGCGTCAGCAAGTTGGAATCACCTTTCCCGATCTGTCGTCGAGATTACTGAAAACTCTAAGTTTAAGGCTGCAGTGACTAACCTCTTGTTGTCATAATGGTATTTTTGTAGGATTATAGTACTTCCGTTTTGGAGTAACCCTTTTGTCTTCCTTTTTTGTACACGCCTATATTTTGACATATCCTGCTGCAACGATGCATTCTTTGGTTCACAGGCCCCTGCTTGTGCTTGAGTGTTATTTGCTTAGCGTTGATTCCTCGTTGTAATAGACCCTGTTTTGCTTTGCATTTCTAAATCAACCGTTTTTTTTTTCTTGTTCTTTTACTGTGCGCTGTTTATTGTTCGTTTCCTTCATTGTGTCTATGTAACCCCCAAGTTTTTGCTTTTTTCACTGTGTTGTAATAAAAATGTAACCCACTCCTCTCTGTAACCCTCGCGCCCTGAGGGTACTGAAAAAAAAAGTCACAGTTTCGCCGCAAGGGCGAAGCAATGAATGCGATAGCAAGAAACTAATGTTATACGAAGTGAGGCTCGCCAATGGATACTCTCAGTTTGAACAGCGCTCCTGTTGCAAAGGCGGCCGAAGCAGCGAAGGAAGCTAGCGTGCTTCAAGTGTCGAGCTGTGACACTTGATAGTTCGCGCTTATCATCTGTTTGTTCGTTTAGCGGCGTCCCTTGAGCTCAAGTGACTTTCGTACGCTCCGTAACATGAGCGCGGACCCCACGGTGAAAGCTTGAAACAACCCTCTTCCCCTCACCACGAGGAAACCGCGCGAGCAGACAGCGGAAATATTGGCCTCGAGGCCCACCACTGGAAACGCCGGCGCCACCGTCGGCGTGACGTACTTGGCAGGATCACGTGGTCTCCGCGGCCGCGTCGGCTGCTTGTGGCGCACTGCCGCGTGCTTTGAAAACGAGTTTCAAGTCCCACATGCGCTGCGGTTTGTTCAAATTTGGAAGTTTTCTCTCATTTTCTACTCAATTGAAACCATTGTAATAGAGTGGCTGCCTCCGAAGGCGACGAACATGGGGCTCTACCGCTCGGTGCCGCAGCGCCGCGCTTATGCAAAGGAGCCCAGTGTCAGCCTGCACTGGTAACCGCGGGACAAGAAACAGCGTGAAGCATGGGTTGTAAAGCTAAGAACCAGCAAGTAGCCATCCGCTACGAGTCTTGTGTGCAACAAGCACTTCCGCGACGAAGACTTTTGTTACTGCGTCGGGCCTGCGATGTTCGGTGAGTAGCAGACAGCGCGCACTGAGACGATGGCTCGCGCGCGCTTCCCGCCGGCAAATGATGCTCATCTGCCACAGGATGGTAAAAGCGCTACATTTTACCACGTGCGATGCCATCTCAGAACCCTCCAATGCGACCTCTTGATCGTCGGCCCCGTGCTCAGCGTCCACAAAATCGGCTGCAGATGCGCAAGTCATTGTTCAGATACGTTGAATTGAAAAACGCACAGGGTTCCTTATGCATTCGTTAAAGATGACTAGAAGGCGAAAGCCATCTTCTTCTTGTCAGTCGATGTACTGATTCTTCCGCGTTACTGTATTATCTTTCTTTTTCTAGGCGTCGCATGCTACTACATGCTCGGTCTCGTAGACTGGTTCTCCTTCCACCAGCAATCTCGAAGTGGTGAAGCTTTGGTCTATGAATTTGTTGATCACAGAGAGCGGCAAGTTCACTGGAATGCAAACGGAACGATGATAAGGAGCTTTAAAAAAAGGCGTCGCATTTGCTCACGTTTTGTGTGAGCACCAAACGAAACGAATGCGCTGAATAAAGAAACAGAAGCAGCGGCATTTGCCCCCTGAGAAGACCGATCAATACGCAGTGCGAGACAACTTGTCAAATGACATTGAAACGTACCCGAATTTAGACCAAAAAAGAAAAAAAAACACTGAATCGTCGGGACGGCAGATCACAAAGTTGTCATGCGCACCGAAGCCGCAGTTGTAAGGAAATTGTTTTTGAACTGCTCTGATAGCGTCCGCGCAACAGTAGTTGTTTGTTTACTCACAAATTCTCATGTTTTGCGGCCTAAAGTTCACAGCGCAGTGCCAAAACGCGCTCGTAGCAAAAGCGAAACCATCAGTACGAACATACATGCAGACGCTCATACATGCAGAGGCACCGTCAGTCGTCGCGAACCCGTGCGATCGCTGGCTTGAGGCTTCTTTCTGTTATGCTCCGTTTGGTTATACAGGCAGTCTACTCTAACGAAATATTTCACGGTTTGCACTCAGCAAGTGACTACCTTTCACGCAAGAAGCCGGTTCAGGGGTCTCACGCGGTGACAGCGTGAAGCGGGTGCTCGGTTTTCTGCAAAGAGACAGCGACTGTAGACTGTCTTGTGCTTTCAGTTCGTCGAAAATGATTATCTTGACAGTAAAGAACACAGTTCATTTCGAAAGTACTTACAGAAATGCCCTGGAGGGCTTCCGCGAGGTGTTTTTGTAGAGCGCCGACAGCAAAACCTATGGGGAGCGCGCCGGCGGCATCCTGCCTAGCACGCAATCGAGGCGCGTCCGATAGAGGGCGACTCCGTAACTCCTCGAGGCCAATAAGAAGCGAGCGAGCTCGCCGACGACTTTTAAATGCGCCCGTCGTGCTCCTAGCGCCATCTCGCTGGTAATGAAGAAACGCTTATAAGCGCCGGCCGTCTCTGAGTCCGTCCAGCGGCAAAGGGTGTGTATATAACGCTCGCCGTTAGCTACGTGGAGGATCTGCGTTTCGTGGCGTAGCGGTTAGCGCCACTCGCTGCGGAGCATGAGGTCCCTCGTTCGATTCCGCGCTTCGGAAGCATTTTTCTGAATTATTTTTCTTTGGGGCATTTATATATATATATATATATATATATATATATATATATATATATATATATATATATATACATACTTATACATATACGGTGCATGACGGCGACGGCGACGGCAAAATCCAGCCGAGACTGTCCATATAATTGCTATCGCAATAAAACATGGTTGATCCCTCCGACGTAGGAATCGGAATAACACGAACGTAAAGCGTGCCCTTACAGAAGTAACTGAATGTTTACTCTACATTGATATAAGAGAGTTTGCACAATGTATATTCATGTCTGGTAGCTGTAGCACCGTTTAACGTGGATGTACCCACTTTGATGATTGGTGGTACATCTCCATCTTGACGACTAACGTCCCTGCTAAATGATTAAACAAACCCTTGTGGTAGCTATAGTAGTTAACGGTGAAAGCGTAATCAGAGAAACAAGTGTTATAGCCAGAAGAGCGTCGCATATTGGACGCACAACTTGGTCGCCATTGATTGATTGAATAGCTTTATTATAAACAGTCCTGAAGCTCGGTTTTTTAGGCCAAGGCGGGCCGCATCCACGTCGGCACCACCAGTCCGAGACGGGTGGCGGCGTCGTGGGCCTTCTGGACAGCCCTTAATTGATCGTCAAGTTCGTCGCTCTTGATAAGCCGCATCCACTTCTCCCATTCGCGGTCGGGATCGGCGAGAGAGGCGGGGCATCCCGCCATCACGTGTCTGATTGCCATGACGCCATTACATGCATCGCACACTGTCCTTAATTCCAGCTCCGGATAAATTTTATTTACGTTGTACGGTGTCGGGTAGGTACCCGTCTGCGGTAACCGCAGACTCACCGCCTGTGGTCTATTTAATTTTAGGTGTGGCAACGGAAAATGCCTACGCTCCATGTAGTAGTGCTTTGTAATTTCATACCGCGGCATGTTAAAATGTGATTGAACGCCACGGCCGGAATAGAGGGAAACGCAAAGCACGTCGTGCCGCCCCTGTAGCACGGACGCAATTTTTCTAGGAGCGAGCGCGTGAGCGGGGAACGCGGTGTTACAGCCAGATGAGGCAGGCGCGTGTCGCAGTGCTATGAGCGAGGCCGACGCTTTTACGACGCTTGGCTAAGGTCGCCACCTCGCGGTGTGTTAAGGAATTGACAAAATTGAACTTCTATTGAAAACACGCCGAATGGGAGGGACGTGTAACGCGTTGCAGGTGCTAATCGCGGAGGTCACAGTAATGACGAATCACTTTACCTTGCCGCTCCCAGAGGGCAACACCACCCACTGACCGGCAGAGTGGTAGATATAAAAGGCGCGTTTGTAAAGCACCTAAAGTCTGTGACCGTGGCGCAGTGGATAGCGTGCCCGGCATCTGTTGTTGCGGACCGAGCGGACGTGGGTTCGGTGCCCGTTGACGGAACTTTTTTTTCTTTGCAATTTGATCGCGTATACTTTTTCGACGTCATTTCCGTGACGGAAATACGTCAGTGAAGTCTTGGTGAATTCCGGCATAAAACACTTTCGTGTTAATAATTAAATAAAAGGCAAATACAATTATTACTCCTGAATACCGACACTAGTGGGCTATTTAGAATTTAGCCGCAATACAGATTTGATGTATTTAGGGTACAGGAACACACTGGTAAAGAACTGTTGGAGCTGGCCCGACCATATTGTCAGTAGCAAAAAAGTGCGTGTTTTTTTTTCAGTTTCAGTCATAGTGCACTTGGCTCTTTTACAAAAAAACGCCACATGTATAAGTGCCGACGCGTCTTACAGCTGATTAGTTCACTCGACGACCGAGGACTGTCGTCGCCGCAGTCAGTGTACAGCGTGTATTACTTTTACATTTCTTGGGCGCAAGTTCGCCCAATAAATAGTTTTATTTTTTTATTTGCAAAGTACTCCTAGCCTAAGAAGGCTGTAAGCCGGAGTGGGGATGCAACAGTGAAGCAATACGTACATACTACGCAACAAAAAAAGGTATAACATCCCGACTCCTGCCTTCTTCAACGTCACGAAGACGTCACAATATAATGAGAGCCCACAACTGTCAATCACTTGGTGGTCTTGACTGCTGCCATCCAACAATAATTTAGCATGTCATCTTTCTTATTGCACTTACGCAAACAGCAGCTCCAGCGCAGAGTATGTCTCACTTTCCCTCGGAGCGCTGAAACTGACGCCAGCGACAATGTACGCAGGCTTGCGCACGTCCGTTTCATCAGCCAAGTTCAGCTGCTGCTGAAGTCTCAATGCCTGCAGATTGTGAAAAAAACAACAACGCAGAAACACCATGGCGGATAAAACAAGATATTGTGTTCCGATAAACGTACGGACACAAAACCACTTTAGATATCTTTTAGTGAGACGGCAATCACTCTCCAGGAAAGCGATCGCGAGTTCACATTATTCTTCGCTGTAGGACCAAGTTTACGGACTGACACATTATGAGTGCTTAAAATTGGCACCGGCGAAATCAAATTTCTATACGATTGTAACTTTTAAACATAACTGTAGTTAGAATGAGAGCAAGTAAAAATATTCAGAAGCCATTCCACTTTGTGAAGGTAGATGATCAGCGATAACAGGTCACTCAGGTTACATGGTGGAGGCCAGTTCGTTATGAAAGGCCAGATTGTGAACGTGCCTATCAGCGCTCAAACTGCTGTGCAGAATGAACCGCGACACATCGGAGACGACCCCGCCAGACTGCCATCGACGTTATCAGTAGGCGTCACTGCTACACACGATATGGGAAGCCAGTTTACAAATACAAAGATTTTGACAATCCCTTTAAAGTCGGCTTGGCTTCTAGACACACATGAATTGCTGGGAAGACATTTTTCCAAGGGCGATATAAACCGCCTTGTCCTGTCGTTTCGCGTTTCCCTTTTGTGCCTAGCCTCCGTGCGCTGCTTCACACGCAAAAATGAACTGTCACCAATTCGCCCAACTTTCAACTTTACTGAGTGACGCCATTGTTCGGGAACAGCTTGTGATGGAGGAGCGTTTCCACAGTGGCGTTGGAAGGCTAGACACCGACTCTTATCACGCCGTAAAAAAATTGAGGCAGCTACGCGCTAGTGGTGCGCAGACTGTGAAAATAGCGTTGCTGGTCACCTTGCCCTCCTCGTTTCCATGGTACACACCCTCAGTTCATTTTCCCACCCCCTTGCATACAGGTGCATACATGGCTATGGTACACGGCGAGGAGGAAAAAAACTTTGCGTCTGGCTGCGAGTGGCCGGGTGAACCTGGTAAGTGTTCGTGTGACGGAGCGAGCAGAGTGATGGCATGCCCAAACTTGCGATTTCGTCCCGAACGACAGCTTGTATGAGGGAGATGGAGGGCATGTTCTCCCTGAAGTCTGAACGAACTGGAGCCGGAGACATGGCCTCAACTCACGGCGAATAAGGCGCGTGATGTCTTCAGGTGCTGCCGGTTGGACGAGCCGTGGTGGGTTTTCGCATGAAGAGGTGGCGGCGGTATTTGGCAATCTGTCGTACGCATGAGCAACTCGACGTCCCTTTGCCTGTTCAAAGCGCCGACACTCCTTGATAATTTCATCCACCGTAGAGCAATCTTTTGCACATTAGGAAGTTAAAGGCATCGTCGGCAGTACCTTTTAATATGTGCCCGATCTTGTCTGCCTCAGTCAAGCTGTCGTCAGCTTTGCGGCAGAGAGACAGCACATCTTGTATGTACACGACATACGACTCTGTTGACGTCTGAGCACCGCCCGCAAGTTCTTTCTTTGCGGACAGCTGACGACCGACCGGTCTGCGAAACAGATCTCGCAATTTCTGTTTACAGACATCCCAGCCCGTTAGGTCAGCTTCATGAGTGTCATACCATTGCCACCCAGTTCCCTGAAGATAAAATATAAGGTTCGCTAGCATGAGGGTCGGGTCCCACCTGTAGCTGTCACTCACACTCTCGTACAGCGTTAGCCACTCCTCGACGTCAGTCTTATCCGTGCCACAAAATGGCCCAGGGTCCCGCGGATGGGTGAGGAAGACCGCTGGCACGGACGTTGACGGTGGGTGTGCCATCGTGGCAGCAGGCAGATGACGTCCGCTGCGAAGTTCGGTACTGGTACCCCGCACCTCCACCAAACATGTTGCACGAAGAAAGCAGGCACACGAGTGCAGTGTTGGCGTATTTACAACAAATATAGCTGGTGCCCAAGCGGCGGTAAGAGGCGTCGTCTTCCTCTAATCTGCTCCAGCTTCCTTGTTCTTTTCACCGCCACAATATCATTTACCCTCTCCCCCTCCTCATTTTCCTCCTCATCACCATCACTTCTCTTTCCCAGCCCCTCGCCATATTATACTATATATGACTGTGCTATATGCTTTCTTCTCGTTTTTTCTCTCTCTCTCTTTTCTCACTTTCTCTCTCTCTCGCTGTCTATGTTAGGCTTAGCATAAATAGGATTAAACGGGCTTAATTAGACTGAGCTCACTTCGACTTCATTAGGCTCAATTAGACTTAGTCATAGCTTATAGTGGCTTAGATTTGCCCGAACTAGGAGTAGTCTAATTAGGCTTATCTAAAGCTATATATCTTAATTAAATTTAGTTAGGACTAATTACTCGTAATTAAACGTGCCTTAAACAAACTTGGTGTAATTAGGCTCAACTATGATTATCTTGGCTCAGTCAGGCTTAACTATTTCTGACTGAACTTAACGTAGCTTCGCGAGGTGACGTCATAGCTATGAGCTGTTTTCCGTCTGCACCACACGGCCTAACGAAAATCTTAACCAACTCCGCTGTTATTAATGTGTTTTCTAGTTGCACGTTACATGTGGAATAAACTTAAAGCCATCATAGAGGTGCCGATCACGCCACAGACGTGAACAGATTGCCACAGGTGTGGTAATGTTTTCTAGAGTGTGCCTCAGTACTTCCGTGGCGGTTGCCCGCACGGTCCTATCGCGAGATGCGTAAGCAGGTAACGCACTTTTCTCGAGAGGTTCTGACTGACACATTCCAACACTCTGTTTATTTACTTCTCGGCAACGCATGCGTCTGCTAACGCAAAACTACAAGAAAGACGACTTGTATCCAGTTTCCAAAGTCATGTAAAAGCTCATTTGAAAACAAGAGAACTTCTCTGCACTCTCCTGCCGGTGTTCCTGATGGACATGCTTCTCCGAACAGCTCCCCTCTACCACGTGATCCGAATGAAAATCACCTTGCTAACCCCCCTCCCCCCACCCTGCCAATAAAAAAGTTCTGGCAACATGCCTGGATGTATGTACTATAACCCTTTCAGTCACGGTGTGCACAATTGTACACATCAACTTCGAAGTCGCGTCACGCACCGCGTGTTTCCTGACCTGAAACTTAGTGTGCACATTCGTGCAGGCTTCCTGAGTGGACAACTAGCGCCTATTTACCTTGATTATGCTGTATATTGCTGCAGATGATCACTTTGCTAGAGACACTACCATGTTCGACGATCGTTCGACGTGCGACGTTCCAGGACCAACGTCAAGAATACTTTTTTTCTTTGCTCGAAAAGCATACAATCGAAAAACAAACTGTGCATGCATTTTGGGCCTAATAGTTGATTCCTTTTATGCAAGGATTGAAGCTGACTGATTGCAGAATAATTAGATATTTAATTAGACGCTAATTAGCAGTAATTACTGTAACTCACACAAAACAACACATTCCTTCCTTTTATTTCTTGGAATGTAATACTGAGTGCCTTGAAATCATGCCATAGAAATTTGATGCATTTGCAGACAGTGCATCATAATTCGTGACTGAAAGGGGTAAGTCATGAATTGGAAACAAAATATCAATACATGCAGAGTTTACGAAACTATAAATGCAAGTACCAGCGACCAAAGCGTGAAATGTTTCGACCAGCAGCTCAAAATATTATTTGCAATTTCATTAAAAACGGGGAGAGGTTAATTTATAAATGGAGAACCTTTGTTGAGAGAAGTTTACGCGACAACCTACATGCCAATGACCTCTCGCTCGACTACCACTTGCTCCCTTTTCTCGACAGCCCTTGGCGAAAGATATTATTCATCCACGCTTCTCAACGCTCTAGGTCGTAGCGGAACTCAAGATATTTAACAATCGCGCATTTCTGGCGTTTGAGTCGTAAAGTGACAGAACAGTTTCGCGGCATCGCACCGCAAGAAAGGCTGGCTACCACACACGCGCACATCAAAGAACGCTAGACCAGTAGGCTGGTTAGACAAGCGCGCTAAACGCGAGGAAAACTCGCTCACACTCACGATCGCACGACAAATCACATAAGAAAACAAATTAACAATCATAAACCCCGAGGAAACCACGTTCTGGGACGAACCGCCGTCCTCCTTGTGTCTCCGAACAGTGGCGTCCTCACCAAAAAAAATTACACCATCTCCCGCTAAAGGGGACCATGAGGCGATGCGAAGCCGAAGCACTTGCACGATCGCGTTCTGTTGGCGTTCGTTGGGCATGCTACCGACCTCGCGTCGTGGAACGCGAAGAGGAACACTACGCGCGTCGTGTCTTCCGTCTAGCCTGGCCGTTAATTCTCACGGGGCGAGCGGGGAACGCGGTTGACAGGCGCGCAAGAGGGGGCAGCGTAGGAGAGGAGAGAGAGGGGGAGGGGATGCGCATGCGCTGGCGCTCATCGCGGCGTTGCGCAGGAGAAAATTTCGGCATGTCGAGCCCGCATTTCAGAGGAGTCAACCGAAGCAAGCGCTGGACATCACGCGCAGCGCTCTGCCCGCTTTATATTCACACTTGAAGGAGAGGAGACTAGAGGAGGAGAGTAGCGCATGCGCCGCGAGAGCTCAAGCGAGAACGCATGAGAAGCGGAGAGAGGGAAGGAGGAGAGTTGCGCATGCGTAGTGTGAGTGCGGACGCCAAGGCCAACGTAGCGGGACATACCCCCGAGCAAGAGATGCTCCGCATCTAAAACAGCGGCGGCATCTGTCAACTCAGCCGAGACGCGCTCGCCCATTGCCGGCACAGCGACGCAGGAGGCCGCACCTTTTTTCAAATCGAAAGTGTTTTATGCCGGGGCCACCAAGACTTCACCCACGTCATTTCCGTCACGGAAATGATGTTGGTAAGAAGCAAATGAACAGGTGGCAAATAAAAACTAGAAGAAAAAATTTCGATTACGCGGATGACCCGGGAGTCGAACCCACGACCTCTCGGGCCCGCGGCAACAAGTGCCAGACACTCTAGCCACTGTGCTACCGACACTTTTTTTTCCTTTATTGAACTGTGCTACCGACACACATGTACGAGGCTTTACAATCTCACACCATCTCCGCGAGACAGACGCCAGGAGTAGCGGGGACGCGTTGCCGGAGGGTAGCGCCTTCTTTATGACAGAGGGAAGTGGAACGCCTTCGCGCGTTCACTGATCAAGCTACAAACTCTGCTGCTCGCATTCCTGAAGCGCTGTGTGGTGGTGTATGCATGAGCAGAGGCATAGATCACGCTATTACTGGGGAGCGCTCACCTTGGCGTTTCCCTTGTTAGACGACGATGTTTTGAATAAGTGCATGTCGAGTACCAGTGCTTATTATTTGTTTGTTGATGCCATCTTTGTGCGGGACATACTGTGTCCAGGTGTATGTCAACTATTTCAACTGTCATAAAGGTTTAATCATGATCACGAACGTTCGTCGTCGTTCGGAATGAAACTGCGCCACCAGGCGTCAACGTCGGTGCGTCTACGGTAACCGGTGCTATAGCTGCTAAGCGCCGATAGTCATTGTGCAAGCTCTCATATGTCAATGTACAATAAAGAGTCAGCTACTTCTGAGAGGGCACGTTTCACTTTCGTGTTATACCGATTCCTATGACGGAGGGATCAACCACATTTTTTTATATGCAGCGGCCGTGAAAGCTTTCTCGTTTTACATTTATGTCGAACCACGGTGTTTCGAACCGACAATGCATTCGTATATATGTCCGGCGTGGTAGTACAGCGGTTACGGTGCTTGGCTGCTGACCCGAAGGTCGCGCATTCGATCCCGATCGCATTTCGATGGCGTCGAAATGATTGAGGCCCGTATACTGTGGCATGTCAGTGCAAGTTAAAGAAAACCAAATCGTCAAACTTTCCGAAGCCCTCCACTACGCCGTGCTCATAACCATATCATGGTTGTCGCACGTAAACCCCAAATATTGTTATTACCATGCTCGTATGATAAAACTTCTGAACAGGTGGTGGTGTTCAGGTGGTGAACTTGGGGAAGTTTGCTTCAAGTGTACGAAACGCTGGCTTCCATTTTCAGTGATACCCCAAAATGAACTCCAGCTTTGTCTACGCACAAAAAAGGAAAACTAACAGGGTGAGTTACGCGCAGAGACTTCTAGCCTCACCTGTAGCAGGCTAAGCACATCACGCACATTGACAGCCCTGGCATCGATGTCGAGAATGCCGTAGTGGCGCAGCCTTTTCAGTTTCCAAAGTTCCAGCATGAAGTCGTCTCCATCGTCCGTGTTTACGATCCGCAGCGCTTCTGACACACCGCTAGAATGAAATAGGAGACACTCGAGTTATGCACTCATCAGAGGCCAGAGACACCTTTTCATACGGTTATTGTCGCGCGAGATAAATTCCCACTCTGCACCCATTGTAATAGGTAGCACCATTCAACTTCGCTTGCAACCTAACTTTTCGACCACCTCCGTCGCCTGTGTTTTGTCCGAAAGATAGTGTCTTGAAGGGACATTTATGGCAAATTGCCATTTAGGCTATACTGATAAATTTGCACTTCAGAACGTGCAAAAGGTGAATTTTATCGACAACTGTGCTTTGTTGATTAAACTGAATGTGGGACAATGCATGGACTTCAGCGGGACATTCTAGAACTTGTTCGATGACGTAGCACGCCTTTTGCATAATTATGTCAACCGAACGTAATAAAATAATATTACGATCCATTGGAAAACGAAATTAAGCGCATACTATTCATTTGAAATAGACTTTTTGCGAGAACCTGTTTCTCACGTTAGTCAAGGTGCTTTGTTCAACAAACAAACAAATTCTTTGCGAAATGGAGAGGGGAATCGTCAGCCCAAGATGCGTTTATCTATTCCAGTCCTTGTAGCTGACTTTCCCTCTCTACCACAATTGTGAAGGGCCCATCACCATCGCAACGGCGGACTTGCGTTGCATCAGCAATTCGAATCGCTTTCGTAGTCGTTGCACTTCCCTTTGTAGCTCGGTAGCGACCCTAACACTCAAGTGCATTTTCCCTGCACACCACGGACCTGTACTCACTTATAGACGTCAGTGTACTCTCCGCTGTCCAGTTGTCAACGGACGTGTTTCTGTGTCTGCCAAACCGAGCTTGCAAAACCGTTATTACCAGCCGACGCTGAACGCTAGGTTTGGCGTGGCCAGTGTTTCATGCTAAAGCTGTTGAGAAGCATAGATAGCTGAGGAGAGTTTCCGAATTATCGCATCCTCATATGACATGGTAGCGTAGTGGTGACTCCGCAGAAGGGGCATAGCGGAAAATATCGGTGGGGGACAAATTAGGGCAAATTATGGAATGGGAGAATGTTTATCTACAGGGCACAAAGCTCTCCGTCGTGCTCTTTTCCGTTGTTTTTGCGCTGGTTACAAGGCTAGGACTTATAACATATAGCGCGAGCAATTCCTTTACACGTGATCAACAAGTTCGGCCTCTCCTGGTGACCTCTTAGGGCGCGATGGAATCATTTTTGAGGCAAGTAGTGAATGGTCTAGCTGCCTGGGACGTCCGAGTGGGTTGCCACTCATGTCATCATGATGAGTCTGTAGGGTGGGTTTCGGAGAATTGTCTTTTGTGTTGCGCAGTGAGTCATCCCCGCGAGATGTCAGAACGCTTGCTGCAAGGCTGCAATTTTGAGGGTCACATTATTTCAGGCATTGGGGATTAATTTGGCCGCTTCCTCTGCATGTAAAGGCTGGCATCCTGGTCGCGTTGAGCTGGTGATATGATAAGCGATGACTACAGCCGTGATTACTCTTTTGGTAGGGCAAGTGGCCACGCCTGTGCGTACAGTGGTTCGCTCGTCTTCGAACCGTTTGTGTATGTGTGGTCTTTCGTATGACATCGCTGAGCCCGACGTTGTACTCCGGGCATAAATTGCGTAGGAGCGCCGGGATATGGAGTTGTCTTCTGATGCCGTGAGATGTGCTTAAAATTTTCGAATGGTGATGCTACAAAAGAGCTGTGAGACCCAGACGGGAGAGGAGCATCTCCGATGCGTCCGTGTCGCCCAGCGTCATTGACTTACTTGAAAAAATGACCTGTATGATCTTAAAGACAATATAGTGAAGACAGAGTTTTAGTAGCTTTTCATGGCCCGTGCTGACTGGATGCCCGAGGCCTTTATCCTGATCATGCAATCTTTCTTTTTTTTTTTTGCTTTGGCGAGTAGTGCAGGAGGTAGGTCTCATGTAATATGGCAGATTATTCCTTGAATTATTACAGTTCAATGACCCCTTTCTGAGGGTTTCACATGAGCGGCGGGCTAGCAAAGTGGTGTTAATGAAATAAGCGCCAAATGGCTTTTCTACACTTCTCTGGGTTTGTATGATGCATGAAAGTTGTGCGACGACCGCACTAGTCACGGCCTGTTTGAGTGAAGAAGATGCGATGGCGGGCCACGGTAGAAGCAGGGGGTGGATAGACGGCCGAGTGGTCACATACGCTGGCGCTATATTGAAAAGTACGATGTGTGCGTTATACATACATAATGAAGAAGTCTTGCGACGATGGTCTAGGTTAGGTAGTCCACATTTGCCTCTCAGGTTAAAAAAAATTACAGCATATCCACGGGTGAATGATGAAGAGCTTGGGCGAAGCTCCTGAAGCAATCATTGTCTCGGGATCCGCTTCTCGTTGAGCCCGTTTCGCAGCGGCGTCTTTGGCGCGCACCGTCTCGGGATCCGCCTGGCGGCCGCCAAGCGAGTGCGGCGCCAGGCGGATCTCGAGGCGGTGCGCGCCCGCAAAGCCGCCGCCAAGCGCGCGCGGCGCCAGGCGCAGGGGGTGGCGCCTGGCGCCGCCCCCTGCGCCCTAGGTGCCAGCCTCTCGAGCTGGCACCTCGGGATCCCGCCGACGAGCACGAGACGCAGCAGCCTTCCGCACCCGGCGCTCCTCGTCATCCATGGTCTGCCAAGCAGCACGATCCGGCAAGCGCACTCCTCCACGTACGGCGACGATCAAGGAGAATGATAGTAACGGGCGCAGCAGTCAATCTGAGAGCAGCGGCACCTATAACGCCATCTAGCGTGCATTCATCCAACCGCCATAATGCACCCATCTCTATGGGACAGCGCCATCTAGTATATCGTCACCCAAATGCAGTTTGCATGCATCTCTATGGGACAGCGCCATCTATTGAATGATACGGGAGACGCGACAGCGGGGGAACGCCGGACGGAGCGACGACCGACCAGGTGATGCTATAAGGAGCTTCGCCCCTAAAAATTCTTGAACTCTTCAAGCTTCCGACCTCTTCTGTACTTCTGCCTTCTTTGGACCTTTAACATTAGTAACACTGGGATGCCACGAATAATAGGAGTAGATGAATGTCACTTCACGGTTTCTGGCAAAGAGGATAGCTATGCATAGGTTAATCTGGGCTGGGTCCGAAACTGCACACGAGTGCTTAAACTTTGCGCGAACTTTAGGCAAGTTTTGTAAGCAAGTGATTTGAGTTTTGGAAAGCCAGCACATTGGTTACGGCAATTGTTACCGACAACTACGATGACAATGTTAGGTATATATTTAGATTTATTGAGCTGTGTTGATTTCTTATTCAAACTTCAAAGGCGTTTATTGAACAGTGGCGTAGGAGTCGGCCGGCAGCTTGATCAACGGCTCAAATCACGGACGCCGAGGGCGAGCGGCATCAACGAGCAATGCCTGGTATGGACCGACCCACTAGATGTCACTCGATTGTGTGACCCACTATAGCGTTCGTTCCTCTTCGCTTCAAAATAAATAAATATGCCTAGACAGCAGGCTGCCAATTCTCAAGCAAAGACAAAGTAGCCTGCTGAAACACCGGAGCAAAGGGAGGCCATTAGCGCGTTGTAGAGGAAGGACGTAAGAATGGGCTTGTTGGTGGTGATACATGGTGAAACTTGTGGCGCACAAAAGGCGGTAGGGTGGGGAGCGGGTGGGGAGAGCGTCTGCTGCGCTCGGGGCGGGAACAAGTGAGCGAGTGAGTGTGCGGCGCGCGCAGCGCAGGCAGAAGGAGACAGATGGGACAGGGTTGCGAGCAGTGATGTAGACGGGGATCACGGCGGCGACGGAACGCCACCCGCTTTCGCTGCGCGCAGCGTTTCATTGTCTTTGCGCCGGCGCCGGGTGGGGAGACCGTCTGCTAGTACCTCCGAAAAAGCGCCCGTAGTGCGCTAGAATGATGGTTGTCATTTCACAATCCACCATAAAGGTGGTGAAAGTGAAGACGACCATTATAACCACTTGTGCACAGAGCTTATTTCTTTTAACGTCGAATTTCAGGTACACTAGAACCAAACCGCTCAAGGCCTGAACATTTCCTCTAAAATTACCGGCCACTGCAACCTAAAGCGATGCTTAAAGGGCCCCTTACCAGGTGACATGACGAATTTTAGTTAGACGTTGGAAGCTGTTGCGAGCCCAATAAGGAGAATTATGCCACAAGAAGTTTTCTAATCGGTCCGTTAGAAGCCGCCGCCACGCAATAATTGCGGCGCGCCGCCGTTAGCCTTTTTTTTAACACGAAAGTATTTTATGCCGGGGCCAACCACGGCTCCACTGACGCATTTCCGTCACGGATATGAGGTTGTAAAATATAAAGACTAAAATATGGCAAAGAAAACAACTATAAGAAAAATTTCCTTCACCGAGAGTCGAACTTACGACCTCTCGATCGCCAGCGCACAGCGCGGAACGACTCCGCCACAGACAGCACATGCTCTGCTACGCTAACTGCGAGCTATTTATGTACACCATTTGCCGGTGGCGGTACTCAGAGATCGGCGGTACAGCGTGTTTTCGTTATCACTAGCCAGATGGCGCTAAGGACTTGAAGAGCGCGCTTTGAAAGTCGTTCCCCACGCGGATTAGCGCGCGCCTCGACAGGGCGTGGTCGCTCGTGCGGGCGCTTATCTAGTGATCTCGGTGGTTTGTACATCTTGCGCTCTCCCTGCAAGTCTCTGTTGAGAGCACGACGGTCACCTCGCTCACTGCAGCGGCCGCTTTTGCGAAAGGAGCGCGCTGCTCACACAGAAATAAGTTACAACTGTGACAGTTCGCGTTCATCCTGTGAATGTTCGTTCCGCGCGTCCTTTCTGCTTGAGCAGCGCATTACAATTTTCGAGCGGCTTGCCGTTCTTCGCGTTCTTCGCGCATGGGGCAAAAGAATGCACAACAAACGCTCAACTACGTCTGTAAAGGCACGTTTCACTTTCGTGTTATACCGATTCCTATGACAGAGGGATCAGCCATGTTTTTTAACCAAACGGGCAATCGGGACATAAAATACATCAATTCAACTGGGGAGTTTTTCACGATGTGTCTATGTAGTGGACTATTCATTTCAGCCGACGCTGATTGACCGGAGCTCGGCGAGCAGCGCGCGCTCTGTTTCCGTTTTTCTTCTGCAACGTCATTTTTACGTCAGCAAGGTTTCACAACTCTTGACGCAGATAAGAGGGACGGAATGCGCTTCAGTTATTGAGAAAAAAAAAACACAGCATATCCACGGAGTGAATGATGATGAGTGGGCGAAGCGTAATGGAAAAAGTTTAGTTATTGGATCGCATTACCGGCCCCCTGCATCGTCACACGACCAGTTCATTCAACTGTCTGCCTTTCTTGATACCCTTCAGAATGATATCATCATACTGGGGGGTGATTTCAATCTACCAGATATAGAATGGTCGAGCAGTGACCCCGCAGCACCGGTCAGTGGCTCTGTGTATTCTGCATTTTTTTATCTTGTCAGTGATTTTGCGTTCCGGCAGTACATCACGATGCTTCACGAGATGGCAATACAGGAAACATACTCGATTTGCTTTTATATAATGTTACTGGAGTTGTAACGACCATAAATACTCTGCCTGGTATAAGTGACCATCGTGCATTCATTGCTGACGTAAACGCGCAAAATGTGTCAGTGCCAAAAAGGGAACCTAGAAAAATATACCTCTATCAAAGGGCTGACTTTGGTGCTATAACTTCAGCTTTTGAGTCCTATTTTCCTACCTTTGAGGTGCTAGTTGATGAATTCATAAGTGAACATCTCTGGAAGCTGTTTAAAGACAGGCTCTTTGAGTTGCGTATTGCCGTTGTTCCGACTCGTGTTATTTCAACCAGAAAATCGAGGGACAAACCTTGGTTTAATTTTCAGCTGCGCTCACTACTGCGAAAAATCAGGAGAGTTTACTTAAGGTATAGGAAAAGGCAATCTCAGGATGCTTGGTTGGAGCCTAAACGTTTGCAAAGCACCCTTGAACGTTTAGCTGAAGAGGCTAAGCACACATATTTTGAAAATCTTGGCGAAAAGCTTGTAGGGGATCCCAAAGAATTCTGGAAATTCGTTAGGTCTAACGGTAAAGATAATAACTCTATTCCTGCTTTAAAGATATCTGAAACCATAGTTGACGGTGACAAAGATAAAGTAAAAATCTTCAGTAATTTTTTCTCGCAAGTGTTTAGACCTAAACTCTCTCGCACCGTCAGTGTGACTTTTAAAACTGACATTACTCCTATGCCTGAAGTTGTATTTGGTGTAGAAGGGTTGCGCAAATTACTACAGAAACTGAATCCATCTACCGCATGCGGTCCGGATGACGTTCGAGCGGCAATTCTTAACAACTGTTGTGGAATACTATGTCTTTACTTCTCTCGTTTATTTCAAAAATGTTTATCTGAAGCTTCATTGCCGCATGATTGGAAACTGGCACGTGTAGTACCCATTCACAAAGGTGGATCGAGGAATAGCCTTGAAAACTACAGGCCGGTGTCCTTGACAAGTATAACATGCAAACTAATGGAGCACGTAATTTATACGTCAATTATGTCACACTTAGTTAAGCATAACCTTCTAAGCTCTAGTAAACACGGTTTTCGACGGGGCTTTTCATGCTCAACACAACTAGTTGAATTCTTTCACGATCTGGCCTCAGCAATAGATAAAACGCAGATAATAGACTGCGCATTCTTAGATTTTAGAAAGGCATTTGACGTAGTTGCGCACGATCTTCTAATTTCAAAACTTCGAGCCTACATTGCGCACGACCTTCTAATTTCAAAACTTCGAGCCTACAAATTGGACGATAGCGTCATAGCATGGGTTGCCGAATATCTTCATGGTAGGCGGCAGTCTGTGGTGCTCAACGGTTTCTCTTCCACATATGCTCCGGTAACTTCAGGTGTTCCTCAGGGTTCGGTTCTGGGTCCCCTTTGGTTTTTGCTGTTTATTATTGATATTGCTGGTGATGTCAGATCTTCATTTAGGATGTTTGCGGACGACTGTGTTATTTATAGAGTTAGAAAAAAAGAGAGTGACATTACTTTATTGCAGGCTGACTTAGACGTAATAGGAACATGGTGCGATAAATGGGAAATGTCATTAAATGTTAAGAAATGTGTTCACGTCACGTTTTCAAGGAAACGCGCATTTCAGTCTTGCACATATGCATTAAATAATATGACCTTACAGAAAGTTGAAGAATATAAATACTTGGGTATTTATTTAACGTCTGATTTACGATGGAATAGGCACATTTCTTACGTTAAGAATAAGGCAATAAGTTCCCTGAATTTTCTCCGCCGTAATTTCAGTCAGTTGCCTGGCAAATTAAAGGAGCAGCTGTATTTTAGTTATGTCCGCAGTATACTTGATTACAGATGCATTTGTTGGGATCCGCCCACAGTTTTTCTGACTGACCAGCTTGAAAAGGTGCGAAACAAGGCGGCAAGGTTTGTACTGGGCAATTATCGTTGAACATTAAGCATGACAAACAGTAAACATAAATTATCGTGGCAGCCACTACAAGACCGTCGGAAAAACCTAAGACTCAAGTTTTTCACTCTGTATACCATTCTAAAACCGGCATTGATCGAGAAAGATATAAAGTTGCCAACCTATGCGTCGTCGAGACACGACCATGCACTGAAAGTCCGCGAGTATCGTTTTAGAGGTGACGTTTTCAGGTATTCTTCTTTTGCAAGAACCATAAGAGAATAGAATGCTCTAGCGCCTGACATTGTAAACATTTTGGACAATGATGTCTTTTACCGCGCTTTGTGTGTGTGATCAATTTGTACATAATTTGTACTGTAACCCCCCTGCTGTAATGCCCACTGGGGCGATGCAGGTATGAAATAAATAAATAAATAAATAATTAGGCATGCACAGGAAACTAACTGGAAGGCAATTCATTTCTCTGAAACACGTTATGCACTGGTAGTAACAGTAAGTACACACATACAACTGCAAATTTAGGTCATTTGAAGAAGCACACCACGTATAAATGATTATCGTTGGCAGCTCTGAGTGTCAGTTCAAGTAAGCTTGTTAGGCGCGTGCATTCTGTGCTAGTTGCTGCACTCGTGTGAAAAGAATTGGGGTAAATATTGGTCCTGCCAATCCATATTTTCTTTGTTTGATGAACCATACATGTTCTGACTAGTAAAAATTCTTTTAACAGTGAAGTTGCACCGTTGCAATGCGTGAAAAAAGTGGAACGGCATTTATTTTTTTCGTGCATCTTTTCCTGGTTAAAGCACAGTTCTAAGTCAGTGTGTGTGCTTCTTGTTCTTTTGTATTTACTTTGCCTCGTTTTTGTTAATGTTTATTGGGATGAAGCCTATACATTAGCTATAGACTAGTCTACAGAAACTGTCTCTAGGAAGCCTGCAAACCACAACCGAAAAATGCGTGAGGCCAAAAGTTTGCTGACAATCTATAAACCGGGTCATGGAGTAGTCTGTAAATTGTGTAGACATTTGCCATTGGATATTTTACAGACAAAAGTGAACCTATGCAGATTTATAAACACCTATACACTTTTGTTTACAGGCATTCTGCAGACACTGGTCTACAAGAATGAATTTTTATCCATCTACAAAACTTCTATAGCCAACATATAGGCTTAGACTTTTTGTGGATTTGTCTACAAAAACGTGAGCGGTCATAAAGTCGTAGGTTGTCTTTAGACTAGTCTATAGAAACAGCAATTGAACGTACATTTATTTTATATACAGATCTCAACAAACTTTATATGACTATCTGCAAAAAGTTTTGCAAGGGCACCTTTCTAAAAAAAAAGTAACGCGTTACTCGTAACGCCGTTACTTGTGACGCGTTTCGGCAGAAACTGGCTGCATTATATCGTAAAAGAGCCTAAGACTAAAGTTAACAAGCCTCAATGGTATCGCCTGCGTCGCAGACGCACAAGTACAAGCAAATGCTGTCAAAAAATGACCTCATACTGATGTATCCGCACAGGAACGAGGAGTTAGAAAGAATAAATCGTATAAAAGGTATACCTGTTAATCTTAATAGATTTAGCGTTTGTCTTGCAACTGATTGTGCGATGGCCTAATTGTTGTTTGCTTACGCATGATACTAGCATCGCCCCAGCGAGGTTCCTCGTGGCATGCAACACCGTGCACTGTGCTCCGCGTCATGGGAAACGTGCATAGCTTGCAGATAATTCCCAACGCTACACCCCAAATATTGCCATAACCCATCACTAAATAAGTGCTGTTTTCTCTCTCGAACACAGCGTGTCATCATCGTATTACGTAGGGTCAACATACTACTGCGAGAAGCCAATGCCCATCTGAGTTGTGGTGTAGGCAGGTCTCCCCGACGCCTCGAGAAACGTGTCCAGGGAGACGCTACGAACTGCAGTTTTTCCGATCTTGTTTGCGCCGTCCTTGAAGAAGGAATCGAAGAACATGTAGTCGCACACACCGTCGTAAGGCATCGGCGTCGTTGGTCGCAGAGTGTCGCCGTACACGCAGATTAGGGGAAACGGTGCTATAGCGGGCTCTGCGGTTCGTGGCCAAAAAGAAGCGACAAAAAAAAGGTCACAGTTGCTACTCTACTAATCTCTTCGCAAATAACTGAATAGAGGTGCGTTATTTTATCAAAGAGCCTGCCGAATGAAATTTCTTTATTTTGTTTCGGAAATCAAATGCTAGATTTTTCCGCGAGTTTTGGAAAACCAACGTCGTGATCTTCCTGAGACCTTCATCAAGCTAGAGTAGCGCATCTGTAGCAGTTAAAATTATTAGGACTCACAAAATAAAAGTACTAACACTAATACAAAAGAAGGTATTCTACCTAAAAGAGAACGTTAGAAGACATATTGCCGTACCGACTTTCCCTCCCAACCATAAGTTACATACTTTATATTGCAACAATGGCATCACTATTAGTTTAAAAAATGGAATTCTTCGTTAACATTCAATAATTATACCGAAATAAAGAATTAAGCCGGCTTCGCACTACTGCTGCCAAACCTGAAGGAAGTGCGGAGCTGGGTGATCTTTATTTCTCTCTATTTATTTCTTTATCTTCCTTTGTCTTTTTCTCTTTCTTTCCTTGTTTCTTTCTCTCTCTTTCTTTGATACTCTCTCTTTCTTTCTCTCTATTTCTTTATTTCTCATTCTTTCTGTGCCATGTTTTGCTATCTCCCCCCATCATTGCCCTCCTCTTCACTGTCACTTACCTTTCCCACTACCTTGCTATGCTACAGTATACAAGGTGTGACGACGAAGAACGACACCCGGGTATGGGCGCGCGGGCAGCTAAGGCGAAGCAGAGAAAGGAGAGAATAGAACAGCATGCCCTACGAACGGCTGTTGCGTCTGTCTCGCTTACTATAACCACTTCATACGGACCATCAACGACGTAAAAATCCCTGATGGTGCCTTCCTTGTAACTCTTGATGTAACTTCCCTGCACACCAATATTCCTCATAGTGGCGCCATCAAAACATTAGTAGAGTCTTATAGTGCGCACAAATGTGATGACTCGCCAAATCCAATAGTCACTGAAACCCTTCAGAAGCTGGTACTTCAATTCAATATCTTCGAGTTTGCTAACCAATACTATTTGCAAATAAATGGCACAGCTATGGGCACTCGAATGGCACTTAACTAGGCGAACATTTATATAAATGATCTTGAAACTAAGTTTCCGTCAACCCAGAAAATTAAGCCACTTCTTTACAAACACTTCTTAGATATTTTTATCATTTGGACGGATACACAAGCGGACTTAATTTTATAGAATCTTTCAAGAAAGCTCATCCAGACATAGCATTCACTTATACATGCTCAACAATTGAAATTAATTTCCTCGGCGTTCACGTAAAAGTAAAAGACGGGTCGCTAACTACTAACACTTACAAAACGCCTACAGACAGGCAGCAATACCTTCACTTCGATAGTTGTCACCCTCGTCACTGCAAGACAAGCATCCCTTACTCGCAGGCACACCGATTCAGAAGAATTTGCGAAGACTTTGAGGCCAACGCCGAGAACTTGCTCAAAGCAACACGACCCTCCTTCCATAGTCAACGACACCATACGTAAAGGGGCAAACCTAGATCGCCAGCAACTACTTTACCAGCAGGATTAAAACAAGAGGGGCGGAAAAACTTGGTGCTAACATTTGGAAGCAGCCCCCTTAACGTAAAGAAAATTCTGAAGAGACGCTATAACATATTACAACAGAGTAAAGGACTATCAAGAACTTTCCCTTCCCCTCCCCGAGTCGTTTACAGACGCCCCAAAAACATTAAGGATTATCTTGCGCGTTAAAAAAACCGATAAGACTACTATTACTGGATGTCAGCCATGCGGCAAGGCTTGCTGCAAGCTGTGCAAACATATACAGGCAACCAACGTTGCTGAAAGCACACATTTCCACTTCAAATGCTGTATTCACTCAAACCCTAAGTGCGACAGCTCTAATGTAGCCTACATTCTCGAGTGCGGAGTATGCAGTATTCAATACATAGGTCAGACAGACACGGCCTGCCGCACCCGCTTTAATAACCATCGTTCACATGTTAATTCGCTTCCGCATCTTCCTCTGTCTCAGCATAAAAAATCTGAAAACCACCCACTTAATTCCATCAAGGTTACACTCTCACAAAGCGGTTTCTCCAGTACAAGGGAGCGTGAATAGCGCGAATCATATATGATTTATAAATTTAATACATTGAAGGCTAGAATAAATATCAATCCGGGCATATTGTCTTCAATTGGCGCTCTGGAAGATTCAAGATAATGATAACCTTAACCGAAGCTCTCTTTTTTTGCGTTTTTTTTTCGCATATCGCCAGGAGCACGCTGTCTGGCATGGAACACCCTCACGCGCATTCCGAGGGGAAGGGAGAGAAAAAAGAGGGGGCAGCTTTCGAAAAGTCCTCCCTACAATGAAGCCACTCAGACACACGAACGACTGAAAGATTAGACCCTCCGGCAGAAATCTGAAGGGTATTCTCTATTTTCTTCGGAAACATTGTCATCAGCCACAGGCCGGAGATCTGTTTTTTGGCCGCCTGTTTTTCATTGAATGTACCTATCCTCTACACATTTCCTGGACTTGTACTAAACTTTTTTAGCTAACCCCTTTTTTAAGCGCTTATCACTTCTTGTGAAGCTTCATCCCCTCACTAGGCTTCACGAGCAGCTGTGTAGTGAAGGAGCCGAATAGGTGAGGCGTGGTAATGGATAAAAGAAATGTACTGACTTATCGTATCCAAGCTTCAGAAACAAGTGAGGAGGGGGCAGCCGGAGAAGTGCAGCTCGACAATGGACGACATGAATGTACTTCATGTGTCCACCTGGACGATCTATGTAGATCTACATATTTTTCTGTTCGCCTTTTCATTTTCAGAAAACAAGTCTTGTTCGTATGTCCAAGTATGTGCACGTGGTCTGTTCGCGACTCTTTTTTTTCTTTTTCCTGGTTTTTTAACTTGTTTTTACTTGTTTGCCGTTTTTTCTTTTTTTTCCTTGCTTTCCTTTTGTTAACTTCTTTTTAACTACATTTTTACTTTTTTTATTTTTCTCCTTCTCGTCTCTCGGCTCGGAGGACTATGATATAAACGCGCATCGCAGCTTCCCAATTTCGTCTTAATGAAGATCGGTCTCCGATCGAAACGTCGAGAAATAACAGGTTTTTTAGAAGCGTATAAGCGTATATCTTTTTTCATATATCAATATATTGCCCATATATATATATATATATATATATATATATATATATATATATATATATATATATATATAGTGAGAGAGACGGGGAAAGAGAGAACTACATCTGCTTTCAATCTGAAGTGATTTTTGTACATACAAAAAGATAATTTGCTTTTCAAACCTATTCTCTGAAATCAAGGAAGAAACTGCACAATTAGAGATATTCGTCATCGAAGTTCAAGGCCGATACCGAAACTGACCGCGCCTGGCGCGCAGGAAACGCAACCGCTCTTCTATGTCAGACCGAAACTACCCACGAAAAGTGCTGGCCTCATAGTATTCACAACTTGGGCGGGGGCGGTGGGAAAAAAGGTGAAGTGGCCCTTTACTCCTTCCCTCTCCAAGTAAATACTCCTACGTAATTGTGCATGCTCAAATTTTCTTTGAAAACATGTGCGTGATTATTACGTTAAACTACCCCGCATTGTTTCCCTTCGTATAGGTCGTAATGACTACTTATGGAAGACTACGTCAAGAAAAAGAGAATAAACTATTTTCAATAAGGCATGCTGTTGGTCATTGGTTCATCGCTATTCCTGAAAAATTTTCGGTGTGCCATAAAATCGTCTTCTTGTTACGCAACGTCACAAGTCTGCGCAAACTCGCGGCGTTAAAACAAAGTGCACACAATAAACAGCGCCGCTGAACAATAACTAAACTTTTTTTGGAACAGCCGGACAGCGTTTCATCCTGAACCTAATTCAAGGCTGCTCACAAATCACTCAGTGGTAACGGCTGCTTATAGCAGCTGGGGAGATGGATTCATATGCGTGTAATAGATACCTTCAGATGTATTATAACGATGTTCAGCTGTTTGTGCGCGTATACAACTCTCTGTGAACTCATATTTCCTGAGACAGAGGGAGAGAGAAAAAAAACGTTATTAGGAACAGACGCAAGCCTTCGCAAGTGGGCAGTCTTCTTAGACCAGAAAACCGTGGACGCTGATCCTCCCCCTGGTCAGGTAGATCAAGTTAAAGCTGGTCTTCTCAATGTGCTCGAGTCCGCTGCCTTAGTTCTGGCCTTGTTACAAGCCGCCGCGATCGCTGCAGGCTACCGTATGATAAGCAAGGTGAAGGAGGTTAATTGGATTGCAAAGAAACAATTCCAGGCCTACAGGAAATTGGCGGCACAAATAGTGGAATTCTGGTGGCGTCACATGGTAAACCACACACCTAAGCCCCCTGATAAGGAAGAAATTCTGCGGGGTTGAGAAAGGCCTGGGTCAAGCAGAAGTTAGGGAAGAAGTTAAGATGTTTCTGGCTACACGACCGAAGTTCACTCTCAGAGCGGGTATAAGCTACTGTCGTTGAATAGGCGTGTTGCTGGGAAGGCGTCACCTCAATATCAAGAGCGATGTCTGCTGGATGGAGTGGACGCTCTGTCATGATCTACTTTGAAGATAAGATGGAGGAGCCGGTCCGGCATTAACACCGTCGTCACATTTTTCAAGCAGAAAAGCATGGCCTGGCAGGCTGCGGAAAAGAATTTCGCATCGTCAAGTCACAAGCTCCCAGGGGTGAAGTCTCAGGCAGTCCCCCTCTGCAGGAAATTGAAACTGTAAAATATAACTAACGCCATAAGTAAGTGCAAATGAAACACTTTAAGCACACGAGGACCCACAAAGGAGATATTCCGTTCCCTTGCATTGTTAGCGAGCGTGAATCTTGGCAACGCCATGTAAGCCACTTGCTCTCAAAACACCTCAGATTGCTTATCGTAGAAAATCCTTTTGAGACAAAAAACACCAATGAGGTAATAGGATTTTCGTAGACTTGTGGTGATATAGTTTTTTTTTCGGTCGATGTTGAAGACCTTTATTATTCTATTCCGCACAAAGAGCTGTTCTTAGCCGTTCTGTCATGCATTGAAAACAAAGGCACTGTGTCGTTTCAGAATTCGATAGGCATGTCAATTGAAAGCTTTCTTAGTTTACCGCACTTCTATCTCAGTGCCACGTTAGTTCAATTCGAGGGTCGGGTTTATATTCAAAGAAAGCGCATATGCACAGGGCTGTGTAGCCCCAAGTTCTGAGCAACATTTTTCTCTCAGCAGTTGATGGCTTTTTAAGACAGCATGCTTGGCAAAAAGTGGGCACTGAATGTATTTAGATACGTCATTGCTTTTCTAATAGTGTTAAATAAGCAGGGTCCATCAGAACATGCAGGCAATGTACAAAAAATTCTAGAAGTTTTTAGAGAGCATCACCCTGGGTTGGACTACACTTGCGAACTACCAGAAATCAATAAGTAGCAATTTTTAGACCTACAGCTCACCTTGGGAACAGAATAGCTGCACTGTATGAAACACCCCCAAATCCAAAGAAAGCTATCGTCTTATCAATCAGCGCACTCTAAGACCGTAAAAACAGCCATAGCCACAGCGGCATTGGAATCCTCTATCAAGAAATTATGTCAACATTTCATTCAGAGCAGCTTTCAATCTAAGATTGAAAGGCTACAAAATGCAGGCTATCCACACACAGTTTGAAGAGCAGTAATAGAGTCCTTGCTGAAAAAATTAAAGGTAAAAAAAGTACAAGCAAGCCAGAGAAATTCAGGAGGGTAAGATCTGCTTTCATGCCCTACTCTCACCGCTCAGCAGACAACCTGAAAAGGGTCGCAAATAAGTTGAAGTCCTTGGTAGTTTTTTCATCTCCCTTTGAACTGTCATCTTTGAACTTTCATCCCCCTTTGAGCCCTCGGATTAATAACCAGGAAGCAAGGAAGATGTCCTGAGGAGCGCAGCATGCAAAGCCGTTTGTCAAGTGCAAGAAAAATGTGGTTTATCAGATCCCGCTTATGTGGTTTACATAGGACAAACGGGGCGATGTCTAAACGAACAGCTGAGAGAGCATGAATGTTCACTTCATAAAAATACTGGGTGTAACTTGGCGATTTATTATTAGGTCAGCAGATGCATTCCTCGTTTAAAAGACACCTTGGATCTGGATAAGAGTCGAAACAACGTGGCGCGTGAGATCAAAGAAGCCTTTTTTATAAAAAAAGGGCCTATATTGCGTTAGCGAACCTTCAAAAATACAGTAGGATTGTGAACCCAGGCAGCACGCCGGCGTTGGTCCAATCTCGGTCCAACGTTGTCAAACATCGGCACCGACATTGGGCTGACGTCGGCATTTCGGTCAAGTGCAACTTCTTCCGACGTCGGGCCGGTGTTCATGCCGGCGTTGGGCCGACGTCCTACCGTTGTTTTTGCCGATATGCAGCCAACACCGGGCCGCTGTCGATATGCCGGCAATGGGCCGTCGTATCGCCAACGTAGTTGCCGATGTGTGTCCAGCATCAGGCCGTTCCAGGGCCATGTTACAGCCAATAAAATGCCAGCATTAAGCCGATGTTCGCAGCACGACGAATATTGGCTAGCAGTGGCTTGCCGATATGAAACCATTATTAATATGGACCTGTTGCTACTGGCATTCTTTTGCTAGTAGGCTACAATACGCATTGAGAACTTGGCCTGGTAGCTCAGCAGCCCCGTACAAGCTCTGCGGTGCAATTTACTTGAAGGCGACAGACTATTGCATGCCCCAGTGTCTAAATGCACTGCACCATGCTTCTAAATCGTCTACTCATGCCTTTTTTGCTTGCATTACCCTTCCCCTCCCCACACGTAGGGCATCAAACTGCACAAAGTCCAGTTCACCTGCCAGCTTTCCTCCACGTATTCCTTCTCTGTCTTGCTGGCAAGTGCCCCCTATATTGTTCCATCAAACAGCTAAAAAAGCCTTGACTAAAATAACTGCTGGATGCAGATATCCTGCACACAGGCAATTTATAAATGAGAATGCTAGAAGACATTTTAGAAAACTTTATTTATAAAAGTACAAGCCGGACCATTTATTTTCCAGTGCAGTTTTTCAAGTTACTGTAGTTAATTAAGCAACACAGCCAAAAGTAGGGGAGCCCAGCAAGGCTCCATGGGCATAGGGCTGGCCAGGGCTGCAAGGACAGGGTGCTGATGACTACTGGCTGGCCGGAACCTCACAGGCAGCAGCAGGGGATGAGGTAATGATGGTGGGCTGGCCAGGGTCCTGAAATCAGTGATTGGGCTGCTACACTATGAATGCGTCTGTGAAGTGCCTCTCCATGCCTCCATTCAGGTCAACAGACTTTGGCAGCCACTTTTTGATGGAGTGCGGTGCTTCTGGCAGATTTTTTTCCTTTTTCACAGACACCTGCATACAAGAATAGAAATAAAGACCATAAAATGAGTATTAAGCACTGCTGTAGAACACACATGCAAGATAAGACAACGAAAAACGACGACTGCAGAAGTTGTATTGCACTATCAAGAACAAATGCCACATGTCCATTTAA